>NW_026775580.1:77347800-78075594 GCF_030987335.1 Cornus florida
GTCCAATACAAGACTTTTTTTTGTGTTAAAAATGAAATCAATTGACTACATTCTACAGTAGTTTTCTCAGATATGAACACTCCTTTTCATATACGCGATGCCAGACAGACATTCACGCAAGTCAATTAGGTTAGGCAGCTGTATAGAAATTGAAAAGGTCATAGAAATGGAAAAACCAAGGGAAGGTTAAAGATAGCGGAGTCGAACAATAATTCTTTTAAATGGGTGTTGCTAAGATTTAAATTTTATTATTTTTGTACTCCCACTTTGTATAATTAAAAAAAAAAAAAGTTTAATTAAATTGTTTTTTTTTTTTTTTTTTTTTTTTTTTTTCTCAAATAAAACTCAAGTTAGAAAGATACATTTTCTCTTAACCTTTCCTTCTTTTTTCTTTTTTTCTTTCTTTCTTTTGTTTTTACATAATATAATTGTACAGGACCAATAGTTTTCTTCATATTTTTTGGCTATTGGAAAACAGAAGAATGATAGCAAATTTGGCTTATATAAAAATTGCTTCCAAACAAATAATAATAAATTGATCCTTACCCATAGTTGTTGGATTGAAAACACTGACCAAATTTGAGCAATTACCTAAGAGCCTGTTTGGTTTTTGTCAGCTATTGTAGTTGTGAATAGTAAAACCACGCTCTTGATAAAAAATATTTTGTTTTGTACAATACCAAAAGTGTTTCGTGATTGGATTTTATACCCTTAATTTTTTTTTTTCCCTCCATTATTCTTCTTTTTTATCTTTGATTCTATTAGTGTTCTCAATATAACGGCCACTCTAACTACTAGGGTTGACGCTCTTATTACTAGGGTACGTGTTGTCTGGCAATTTCGAAGAGTTCATGTGTGATAGACAAACCATCAATGTCATTCTTCACAAATTCAACAGATGTCGCAATATAGACAAAAGCCATAACCTATTCTTGATCTTCCTCAACGTGAAGATTGTGTTCTCCTAATTGGCGTCAATCTTAATTGCCCTTTACACCGTGACAATGACGATGATCAGAAAGAAGAAGCAGATTCAACGAGAGTAGCATTAACAAACAAAGATGAAAATGCACTAGCCAAAGGCGTTCCAAACAGCAATGAACCAAGAGTTGTGGTAGTTGATGCAGAAGACCCAAATCTGAATGAAGTTGATGGAGCCCATGCCACCGACGATGACCATGACAGAAGGTTGATGGCATAATTGGGTTGATTCGCGCACTCAATAAAGTTATGTTAAGAATCGCTTCCCTACTTCTGAAGATTGTGGAGTCCACAAGCCGTGATTCAAGGGGCGTGGAAAGTTAGGAAATCAATACCAATTAGTATTACAAGTATATTAGGTTATTATTATTTAGTTAATTTATTTCTTTATTTATTTCCTTATTTTTCTTATATAAGCATGCTATTGTAATAAAATTAGGGTACTGAATAAAGAAAGGTTTAGAACTTTGGAATCTCCAATTCAAAATATTATTGGTGGGTGATCTCCAATCAACAGATCACTTTAGGTTTAGAATCCTAACATCATTAATTTGGTATTTTTACACATTTTCGTACTGTAGCAAAGAACAATACCCAATTTTTTTAATAATAAAAAATAAAAAATAAAAACTCTAAAATAACCTTTTTAACCTAGCCATTATATTTTTAAAACTTACAAAACATTTTTACCACATGTTTTTACTTCCAAAAATTTTGCTAACAAACATGTTTTCCATTACTATTCAAAACACCATACAACAAAATACTTATTTTGTTTCAAGTTAAAACAAAAACAAAATGCGAACCAAACATGTCCTACGTAACAATGATATGAAAATTCAAAATTTTGGCAACTGCAAAAAATCAGAAAAAAGAACAGTAACTGCAAAAATTGACTATTCATGTAAAAAAAAAATTCCTCTAGAATTTGGTATTGTCTCAATGCTCCAAAACTAAAAACTAGATTGTTTTCCATTTCACATGAACCCTAGATGCAACATTGCAACCAAACAAGTGTACCCAAGAGTAGAATGCCTTCTAACGGTTAATCACTTGCTTCCCAATTCAACAATAATTTCTCTATGATAACCAAAGAGTGTTAAAATGCTGGGGGCTGAAAGGTTGTACACTCAGAATTTCAATAATATCATTTGATAATTATAAATGTTGCACCAACATATAGTTTAATGATACTTTCTTACCTTTCAAAATAAAAAGTCCAAAATATTTGACCAGACACATTCGTATATCGTTAACTATTAACAGTTTAAACTTTAGTAACAATTGGGTATTATAATGCACAGTTCTGGTCCACTCATGGTAGGAGAGTCCAGCCAACAGGAAGCTTACTCATAGTTTCACAAAGAAATGCCATACCTCCAAACTCATAAATACTCACACACACACACACACACACAATCTTTGGATGCACATTCATTATACAGATATATGAAATAATCAGTGTTCTGCTATCTTCTCCGATGAAGCAAAAAACCTGCGAAGACACTGGGATCAAGCACAAACAGTTAGTGTACGTACTGCTCCAATTTTCTTCCAGATTTTAACAGAAATCCTATCTAGAACACAAAAACATTCTCTCTTTTCTTTTTCTTTTTGGAAGAAGAATATCAGAACATCTGTTGAATTATATATTACTTCCCACTGTACAGAAGGGGTAAAAAAAAAAATGATGAAGGAATAAATTACAGCGGTTGCAACATAACACAGCCATTCTATACAGAGCATAACAACCAGCACTTGGGGAATCGACATTCGTGATATTAGAAATTAATGTGACCATGGTTGCACCTATTGCCATCTTCTCTTAAATGTCAATTGGAAACTGTGTAAGCAAGATGAATCCGGGAGAACTTACCTCATGCTTCTACAAAAGCAAGAAAATCGACTTTTCTTTGATTCCCTCTTATTGTACTAAGCCTTCTGAAACCGAATCTAGGTTGGCGTCGTATATTTATCAGTGTTCCAGAAGCTTAAGCCCAACATCCATCAAACTGAAGCAGAAATGTTCTGCAAATCTCGATCTCAGGAATAAATGTTTCTGTCCTTTTGTGAAGGTGATGATGGTGGTGGGGGAGAGCGGGGCGCACCCCTACGGGATTCTGAGCTCTCTGTTTTAGAGGATAAATACTCAAGTGCCACAACAATGTCACCAATGAGGGGGCGGAAATTTGCTTGCTCCTGAAGACACATTGCTGTAATGGCAACTGCATGGTGCAAAGAGCGGAGTGGGAAACGTCCTTTCAGCACTGGATCAACCAACTGGACAAACTTCTTTCGGTCACTTAGAAAAGGGCGAGACTGCAATGAAGATAAAGAAGAGGAAACAAAAAAAGTTTTAGCCAAATTTAGAAGCAGACTTTTATCATGCCTAGATGCCAAAAAGTTGCTCTTTGATGGAAGTAATGGTTTAGAAGTGCATCACTTTACTAGGGAAGAAAATAATCTCGTGTATAAGAAAGTCCAAGAATTAACTAAAAGAATCCAAGAAATAGTAAGAGCTGCCAGATCAAATCTATTTAACCATTGAAATTCTATATAAACCAAAGAGTAGATCAAAAGAGTACTAATGCCAGTAGGAATACATTCAATTTCCATGATAATAAAAATGCAGGTCAAAAGCATCCAAGAAATAGTAGGAGCTACCAGTTCAAATCTATCTAACCAATGAAATTCTTTTACATCAAAGAAGAGTAGATCAAAAGAGTTTGAATGCCTGTAAGAATATATTCAATTTCCATGAGAACATAAATCCAGGTAAGAAGGGGACCAGTACTACTTACAAATACAGCTATTAAATTCAAATATGGACAAGAATCTGGCCAAACCTTCATTGTTTTTAGAAAATATATCAAAGCACAATATAACTCACCCAAGCAACCAAGTTTTGCTCTCCCGGCTTTTTAGTACCGTCAATTGCCTTGCGCCCGGTGATAAGCTCCAACAGAACCACACCAAAGCTATAGATGTCAGATTTTAGATTTAGTTTGCCAGTCATGGCATACTCTGGGGCGCAGTACCCATACGTTCCCATTACTCTTGTCGAAACATGAGTATTGTCACCAACAGGTCCCAGTTTAGCAAGTCCAAAATCTGAGAGCTTGGCATTGAAGTCATTGTCCAACAATATATTTGCCGATTTCAAGTCACGGTAAATGACAGGTGGATTTGCTTTACAATGGAGATACTCAAGGCCTCGAGCTGCACCAACAGCAATCTTTATTCGTGTACTCCAACCCAATGGCTCTTTATCAGTGTCAATATCTGAGAACAGGGAGTACCATATGTGTCCAGTTAACAATGATGAGTGACAAAATTGTTGCCAAAAAAAAAAAAGGAATTTTTTTTTGCTTAATAGCAAAACAGAATCCGAGTGGATAACAGTACATAATGCATGTAAACATATTCCTTTTCCCTTTTTCTCTCAATGGGTTCTTAAAGCAAGCCTCAGCCCCAAAGTTACCACTCAAAATAACACTTATATTTAGTTTCCATGAAGAACTATTTGAACCAATCCTTCAAAAAAATTTCTTTTAAAAGAAAAGGAAAGAAACAAGTGATTAATGTCACAGGATTATAAATGTATTTAGCAGTATACCTACAATTGCACTACGTCAGCACTCCAACAGCAAACAAATGGCTCTTGGAATAATTGAAGAAAATTAAAAAGCCATCCAAACATCTTCATTGTCATTGTATTTTCTATCCTAATAAATAAGCTATATTGGAGGCAAATTTCCCCCGTGTTTCAAATATAGGAAGTTACAGTACAATATATTGCTCAATTTACGATCCTTTAAAACCAATGAACCACAAAGTCAATTCATAAAAATTGTCAAAAAAGTTTCACATCCGCTGAAACAATCCAGATATTGAAAGCCTATGGTTTCACATAATTTGCAAGATTCAATTATAACGGGAGAACAACGTTCTTATTGTAATGAAGAGAACAATATGCTAAAAGAGTTGCTATTACATCGATGATGGGATTTTAAGTAACATGACTATTATTTACAACAATTTGATTATTTTGTTGGATTGCCTACACTTTATACCCTTAGTGCTATGGGATGTTGCGGATAGAATGATTACATGCTTACCACTGAAAGCAAGGAGCATTTCCGAGGAAGATTTTTAAAGCAGGAAAATAAGTAAATTATTTTAATTATAAAATTTCATGTGCAACTTCTAATCAATCTGCATGCTTTTGTCTCTTAAAGTACCTTGCAGATATTTTATTTGGTTACCATTAATTTGTTTGCAGAATTTTTTTTTTTTTTTTATAGTTATTTACTGTTTTTCATGTTTAAAATGCTTTAATTGTAGTGCACTTTCGTTAGTCTTTTGTTCACGAATCAGTCGATCTGAAGTTCCTTTTTTTGATTGAAAAAAAATCTAGTCATGTTCGGATTCAATCAGTTTTTAATTCTGCTTCAGGTTCGTTAATATTATGTTGTCCTTTTGGTCAGAAGGAAAGTAGAGGATTTTTCAGGGAAAATTTTGAATTCGATTTTCATATAGTGCTCATTATATTTGCCTTTTTCTTCCTAGAAGTTATTCATGGAATTTAATGATTTTGTTTAAACTGGTTTCCTAACTAAGTGGGAATTGTGAAACTGTCTGGAATTTGATGATTTTGTTCAGAATCAATAAAGGATAAATTTGGTATTTATTAAATTTAATCCGTCATGGGCCAGGCACATATTTTTTTAAGGGTAACAGTCAAAAAGTCTTTCTTTACAATATTTTTAAATTCTTGAAGGAGTTATATATCCAAAAAAAAATATTTTCAGATCGACTGATTCATGAACAAAACAACGAAAGTGCAGTACAATTAAAGCATTTTAAACATGAAAAACAGTAAATAACTATAAAAATTAAAAAAAAAATCTGCAAACAAATTAATGGTAACCAAATTATTATTATTATTATTTTTTAGTTCATATAATCTTATATCTGCACAGACTACCAGAAGACATTGCACCTTGTTACAATGGAATTCAGCTCTCATACATGATATTAAGAAGAAAATGGAAAAACTTACTTGTGATGCATGTAACTTCTATTTTATTGTTGGCACACACATTATGGCTTCAACAGACTATGGAAAGAATATCACTTGCTGAAAGCGCTGCTTGACAATCAGCGTTACAACTCTTGTATATGCACTTAAACCACAGTATCTCAAAATTGCAAAAGTTGCACAAGATGTTGTGCAACCAATAGCTGTTATGGGTGATTTGCTGGGCAGGGTGAATGCACAGATCATGGAAGTTGTTTAAAATGCAAAGATGACCCTGGCTTATATGGGCATGATGCAAGCAGCCACCCAGGTTTATAGATGCCTGGACAGCCACCTTGGCAACAGCAACTAGGTGATGTCTGGGTGGCCATCAGGGTTACTGGACAGTATCAATGTGTTTCTTCCCTAAGTTATTACTTAACAAATTATATATCAAATAAGTAGTTACAATTTGTAATGATATCTTTTTTTTTTATTTTTTATTATTATTATTTTTTTATTACATTAGAAATAAGAGGCCTAGAAACGCCCATACTGAACCTCAAATGATATCCAGCGTAAAATTGAAGTCAAACAGACTGATGCCAAGAATCAAACATGAAAGCAATTAATCAAATGCATTACGCAGTATGGAGACCTCTAGACGACTAAGGCATCTTGAAACTTCAAAGGAGAACTTTATTTTTAAAAGAAAAATAGAGAACAGATGTGATTTAAAAATGAAATCAGTTGACTTTCATAAGATGACAATAGATATATGATTCCATTTGTCATTTAAAATCTAAATACTAATACGTATATTCAGAGAAACATGAATGGCAAATTGATAGAAAAATGAATGCATTGGAATTCAAGCAAATGATAGATATATGATTGCATCTAATGGTCAATAATTACCAAAAAGGTGATCTTCTAAGCTACCCCTCGGCATATACTCGTAAACCAATAGTCTCTGATCTCCATCAGTGCAATAACCGATCAATGTGACAAGGTTGGGATGGTGCAGCAAACTTAACATAAGAACCTCTACAATAAATTCCTGGTTTCCTTGAAGGCCTTCGAGATTAAGTTGTTTGATTGCAACAATCTGCTCATAAAAATCAAATGATCAGTAACTAGGAAGGATCAACAAAGAACATGTAGTCCAAGCATGCCCAATAAAAGAAATTGCTATTTTATGATAAGCTAGCAAGATAACATGCACAATCTATTGCTTTTAAGTTCCAAATGTATTACAAAATTAAAATTTAGAGATTCCAGAAAGGTTGGAATTGCATAACTTGCCTCCCCTGATTCCAAGCGACCCTTGTAAACCCTTCCAAAACCCCCTTCTCCAATCAAATTAACTTCCCTAAAGTTTTTTGTTGCGGTTGCAAGGTCACGGAATGTGAAGCTGCGTGCCACATTGCCCTTTACACCAGAGACTACCTTCCCTTTCCCATTCGAAGATCCAATTCGGCTCCCATTTTCTGCTCGTTAATACATAATTCAACATGAAATTGAAAACCCAAAAAAGAAAAGTAAAAAAATAAATAAATCATCAAATTTAAGAGCTGTAGCAGAGCATCTATTTCATGCATCAGAATTTAATGAACTTACAACTGCAAATCCAACCAATTAATTAACCAAAAAAAAAAGAGAGCAAATTGTACCCAAATGCTAAATGGTTATATATAAGAAAATGGGTTTGAAGATAGACAAACCTGAAGACTGAACTGATTGATCCGCCATATCTTCGTCATAATTCCTAACATCCTTTCGGATGCAAGGAAAGCAACTCATCTGTATATGCACAGAAAACTCGCAAAGGCAGAGAGTAACACAGAGGAAGAAATTTAGAGAGATAGAGAGAGAGAAACCATAGACCGCGTTAATTTCTGCAAATCAATTTCATAACAATCTGATATTTTACAAAAGAACACATCAAATTGAAACACAAACCCTAATGTGACATGAAAGCTCAGCTCTCTCCTCTCCAAAACGGAGAGTTCGAGAAACACAAACCCTAGGGAAATCTAACTCTAACATAGATCTATATGAACAACAAATTGCCCCAAAATATAAAAACAAAAAAACAAAAAAAGCCAACCAAATAGAAACAATAGTACAATAAATTTATCAATACGTATATAAACCCAAACCCAGATATAAATTTGAAAGAATTAAAAAGAAACAAGCCCTAAATCGCTGGATTTTTATGATGGGGTTGGGTTTGGTTAGCGGTGTACATTGGAGGAGAAAACAACAAATTACGGGGTTTCAGCTAAATTTAGCTGAACTTTTTAGCCCTCCGCTTATGGCGCGGGTAACACACTATAATATTTTTATTTTTTATTTTTCTCACTCTAGAAAACTCATCCTCACTTTCTCTCTCTAGAAATGGCGTTTGTGATGTGGGCCTGGCTGTGTGCTTGCTGTAATTGTTTCTCTCTCTAGAAATGGCATTTGCATTAAAGGGACGTTTTGATGATTGTGCAGGTCGCTCTCCGTCCCTCTAACTCTCCCCCACAACCATTTGCTTTCTCTCCTCTCTCTGCATTTAAACGTTTCGGTCAGGGGGTGGTGGTTTGAAATTACTTTGTTGCCCCTCGGATTGATTAGACGGTGTTTGTCGTGGACAGTTTCGACTTTTCCAACTCCTTCACTTCCACCGACATGAATGGCGACAAATGTAACGTTAAATTTGCTCCGGTCGGCGAAACGCGTTCACGTGACATCCAAATTTTTTTGCATTATTTTACGTTAGTGTTACGTATGGTCTGGATTAGAATTTTAAATATGAATTAAATACGATTTAGACTTTAGAATATAGATACGAATATTCTTTACAAAATCTGATTGGTCATAGATCTATGTAAGCAAAAAAAAAAGAAAAAGGAATGGAGTTAAACTAGATATTCTATTTAATGTTTGGTTTGGATATTGGATCTGAATTTTATATTCTTTATTTATTTTATAGGTTTTAATTCTGAATAGACTCAAATAATAAAATATGAATATCGAATTGAATTTACTTCGACCTAATACATATCTATTATATCTTCTTATTAATTATTGAATTAAAAAAATTACTAAATTTTTTTTTTTTCACTTTTACAGATTTTAAAAATTATTTCAACCATCCCTGAGGGAACTCTCATGTTGTTAGTCATTATATCACTATGTGATTGAAAAAAAGAAATAAAAAAAAATTGATTCTTAAACCAATTTTTCAAATTTATTTGTCAGATTTAAAGGTTCTATTTATTTAATGTGGTGAATGAAACCCACATAATTGGGCTCATTGACGACAAATCTAAAAAAAAAATAATATAAGATATGACTACGGCCTGGATATATAAAAATAATAATAATGTAATAAATATTATTATTATTATTATTATTATTATTTTATATATTTATATATATATATATAATGTATTTTTGCCATTTTATTCATATAATCATAAAATATTCAGTAAAATTCTATATTATTTTTTAATTAACTCATAATATATTTTAAATTGTATTGAATTCTATTATTATTTTTAAAATAATTACAAAATCACTCCGCTTTATTCCAGAAGTGTACAAAACATATTATTGTTTTGTCCCGGCCGTATCCGACTAGAAAATAAAATATTGATTTTTCAAAATACTTCTAATCATATTTGACACTTATCCGAGCTAAATCCACGTATCCGGAAAAATGTTCGAGTATCCGATACCGCCACAGCACCTACAGAGAAGCATCCGTACTCCTTAGACTACATCAAATGAATAGAATAACCTCTCAGATTAAACAAATACTCACTGTATATTCTATTTTAATTGTTCAATTTTATAATATAATTCTTTAAAAAAATATATTATTCTCACTTAATATCACTAAGTTGTCATTTTAAGGACCGTATTTATTTGGTTTGACTTTTTAAATGCAACAACTAATTTGGGACCTCAAAAAATAATAATAATAATAATAATGCAAACCAGTAATATGAGACTCGGCAAATAAGTCAGAATTAGGAGTATCTGTCTAAAACTTTAAATATTATTATTAAGACCAAAAAATAAAAATAAAAATAAAAAATAGTCAATCTGGTGAAAAGACATGTAATGAGAAGTTGTGAAAAGCTGGTTATGTTCTTAAATCTATGAGAAAAGTCAATTGAGTTTTTGGTACTTCACATACGTATGACTTTTAACTGTGCTGAAATGTTGGCAGTTTGAAAATAGGTCTCATGCAAATGACCGACTTTTGGATGGAAACAACTCGTTTGACGGCTACAAAACATGAGACGCTGTCCTGTAGGAGAAAAGGTCGACACACACACACACACACACACACATATATATATATATATATGCATGAAGCAATAGCATTCATACTCAAATCTGAAACAGATTGCCTAGCTTCTGATTTTATTTTATTTTATTTGTCATAAGCTAAATTCAAAATAAATATATTTATTAGAAATATGAATAAATAAAAACAAGATTTATTTCTTAATTTTTTTATTTCAAAATTAGAGGATTACACATGTCAAATGATTACCAAATGTATTCCACTCACTCCATAGAAGAACGACAATCTCGCTTCTAATTTTTCTCTCTATCTCAACTAATTTTTCTAGGGCTATTCTTCTCTGCACAGTCTTTTCTTCAATCACTCAAACAAACAAACAAACAAACGCGTATATACATAACTGGATGCATTTAATACATTCACAGTAAAAACAAAATCTCATTTCTTCATTCATTGTAATCGATTCTTATAATTACTGTACTGCAAAACAAACAAACGTACACCACACATTTATTCCATTTGATTTTAATGCCCTAATACTCTTTTCTTTTTCTAAATTTACCCCCAGAAACATCAATTTAAGAAATAAATTTGAGCCCAACTCTGGACGTTACGTGGCAGATGTGTTTTTTGAAAGGAAAAAAAAAATTCCTTTCAAACCCTTCTTTCTCTTTTCCGGAGAAATATTTACTTACGTATCCATATTTCCATTTTACTAGAGTTGAACACTTGAACCCTTAATCTTTCTATGAGAGAAATGGACGTATCATTAAACGAGGGCCTTGGAGGAATGAAATTGTAAAGTTGTTTCATTATGATCTGAATGTCAAGGATTCACTATCGAAACAGTCTTTCCATATAAAAGTAAGGTAAAACTGTGTATTTAATTATCCCTAAACATTACAATGTCTGTCGCGCACTGAACTAACCCTTTACATATCACTTGAGCTAAGATGTCGTGCCTTTTAAACTCCTTTGAGAACAAATGCCTCACTTACACATGACCGCATTTACCGCAACTCCAAGCCAAAGTCTCATAGCTGACTAGCCAAACTTGAACGGCAAGTAGGGACAAATCTAGAAATTCATATGAGGAGAGGTAAATTTTCATAATTTCAGTGGGAGTAATTTCAAGATTTTATGAGTAAATACAAAAAAAATATAAATTTAGGGGTGTAAAATGAAATAATAAAAAAATTCAGTGGGGCAGGTGCCCCCACTGAGCCTACAGTAGATCCGTGCCTGACAAGGTAGACCTTGAAATTCTATTTTTATTTTTATTTTTTTTCTTTTTCTTTAATAAATTAGGGAGACTCGAACATAGACACATACCAATGAATAATGGTCCGAACCCAAATTCAGACCATCCTAAAACTTGGCATGACTGGTTCATTTGTAGACCTACCTTTCACCTGTTTAGAATTTAGAATGTTGCTGAGATAGATCATGGATCCATGTTTAAGGTCCAATGAATACTTCTGGTCCAATCTGCAATTTATTGGGCCAAATTAGATTAACATGCAATTGGGCCCAACAAATTTTACATGGACTTGGCCCACTAGTTATATTTCCAGCCCACTTGTAAAACTTAGTACCATATAACTTGATTAATATTTTACATGAACTTGGCAATGTTCCTAAAACCCATCATTCTAAACCACAGTAAAGGTCCATTTAAGTCCCTCTTTTAGTCACTCTCAAAACAATGAAATCACCAATTTGTCTTAGATGGGAATTTGTGATCATGCTTTTTGGTTAATTAATTCGAATTTAAATTGTGAACACAAATATAAATTGAATATTTAATTCAATAATCCATCAACAATTGTAAAACAACAATCTACTAGTTAAACAAATTAGATGGGGATCATGATCAATATAACTTGAACAGTGCAATCTGACATAATATAATATCTTACATGCCATACATATATTATCTAATTCTACTATATCCATCTATCCATCGATACTATTTATATAATATCAAAATGTTTTTAACATTACTTTTCATCTCTATGATATCCTTTCTTACTCTATTTTTTAATATAAAAAAAAAGAGTCAAATCACAGCAAACATTATCAAATATGCACATATTGACAGTAGTATAGATAACCATGTTTGCAAGCACCAGCAGATATTATTGTAATGACATTTGTGATGCAAAAGGTCTTGTTAAGATATAAGTGAAAATAATGGGAAGAAAAGAAAGATAAAAGTGAAAATATGGTGGGAAATATTAATAAACTATTGATGAACAAATAATTTCTAAATCGTTAATTTCTAAATAATGAGGTTTGGACAAATTTTATACCCAGACCCAGTAACCTCGAGGAGACAACACTTGCATTTTTAAATATTCCATACTCGGAAGTGATCATCCAACTCTTCAACGTGTTTGTACAATTTGCGATCATCATGGTCAAGAGCGACACAATCCGATTAATACCATTCTGACCCTATCACCTAGAAGAAGAAAGTTGAATCATCAATTCCAACACAATTATGAAATTCTCAACAAAAAAGAAAAAAAGGAATATCAAAAGTGATAAAATGTGAGCAAATGGCATAACTCTCATAGAAGGTTTAAACTAAATTGGTTAAAAGTATAGAAACAAATAAATAACAAAAATTGATGCAATTCAAAGTTACATTGTAAGCCAACACCATGTACAATATCATATTACATTGCTGGTATAATGAACAAGATAAAAATCTGCAGAAAATATATTCAGCCAACAATTCTTCTCTTTCTCCCGAGTGAACTTTATAATATACTAGTAGAATAAAGGTAAAGAAAATTGTAGTAGTAAAAAATAGGCTTACATAGAAATAGGCGCACAAATAAGTGTGATTGTCATGATGTAGAGTCTAGAACATATAGACGGCACAAACTTACTAGGATTACCCCCCTATATATATAATTTTTTAAATTCCGGCTGACTACTTTCTCCTTTCAGGAATTTTAAAAACATTTTAAAAAGCAAAGTAAAAGTACCTGGCAGGCACTTCCCCAACAGTGAGGAAGAATAATATATCATCATCATCAGACAATTCTTCAATTCCATATCTTTCTTTCGGGAAGAACACATATCGTGGAATATTCCATCGATCTTGCCAGACTAGTTTTTCAAAACATCTGTCATTCTTGGGAAAATTCTGTCCCACGGTCAAATGTGAAGCTATATATGCAACTCTATAAGCTACCGCGTTTCCTTGAGGGAATTGAAAAGATATTTCATATTCATCAAATTTTAGCAACATATCAAAAATTTTGCTGCATAACAATAATTTTTATATCAATATAATTGGAAACTGGAATCTAAATTTAAAGAATAAATTCAAACTTTATACTAAAAGCTTACTGATAAAGTTCCATGTATTCCCCTGTTGCATAAGGCTTACCACGACGTAGCACCTTGACCATTTCTTTATGGTCAAACTCCAATATTATTCTCTTTGCTCTCGATCTCCTTTGGAGAATTTCATTTATCCCATGATGCAGTCCAAGTAACAATACTTCATCTCTAGATGTCGCATCAGGAAAAGGCTTATGGAAAATTCCAAAAATACTTCCACTACAATCTCTCAATACGTCTCCACAAAATGCTTCTTTGGTCCCACCAAGTTTTTCCTTAAAAATCCCAGAAACGTTTAACTTGAACCACCCTTCGCGTGGCAACTCCCAAAAACACATGAATACTGGGCGTTTTAGTAAAGGCTCCGGACAACTCTCCAAAACATAAATTTGCTGGTTATACATGTAATTATAAATCGTTTCCTCGGACTTTTTAGGAATCCGGTCGAACCACCAAATGAAGTCTTCTATGGAGATGTATCTAAATTTGGAACCCTGAGCTACATACCAATCAATGTTACCCTTTCTGAACAACCCAAAATTTTCTAACATTATGCTGTGCTTCTGTTCAAAAAAACGACGTCGATCCGCCTGTTGTTTAATGATCCAACAATAAATTTGTTAAAAGAATAACCTGAATTATATAAGAATTAAAAATTATAAAGATATTGAACTTACAGCATATATGTTGATGTTTGGAAATTCTCCTTCTGCATGCACCATAGGATGAAGCATTCCGAAGAAGTCGGCAAAAATATAACAACAAATAGATAAATATTTTAATCACATGAAGCCACAATCTTTCTTGATTGTTTTTAAGTATCAGTTACAACAATAGAAATGATAATAAAAATCCCTAGAAGAGGGAAGCTATAGCTAAACACAACGCAAAAATTCAAACAGAATTACATCTTTGAAACTATTTCAAGCTCTGAACAATATGCTTTCATTACGGACTTTTTTCTTCATTTTAAAACTAGCAACGACAGGCATGTAATTGATGTTCGGGAATCATAGCAATAAAAGATTGCAATTTGACCTTTGCAACTGGGCATTATTAGCACTCTAAAGTATGGATGAAAAGTAATGTAATCCTTTTCATTGATAGATGGTGTAATGTTACTTATAAAGACTGAGCATTAGCACTAGAAGATATCTTCAACAATAGAGGGTTACATTATATTCTCTGTGCGATAGAGAGGGCAAGGATAATCGTCGACCTATCTTCAGTGTGATTTTGGGTCCGTGACAAGTTGGTATGGAGAGGAGAAGCTTTTGGAAGTAGCAAGACGACCACGCATTCTCACCGACCGAGGTTTCGAGGCTGTTGTCATCGGACAGAGGGCACACGTTCAAAGTGGATGATGGAAGTGTCGAGAGAAGGAAAGAGACTTTGCGACCCTGCCTAGTTGCTCGTTTCGACAGAGAAGTGGAAAGCCTAGAGAAGACAGAAGGCTGGGCTACAAAGGCAAGGAAGGTGATGAGTGGGGTGGGTGGGTCACATGGGTGACTCTACTCCTGGAATAAATACATCTATTCAGGCTATCTTCTCACAATGAGGCAAATAGGGTCTTGAAAGAGGGAGGACATGACTGGGGAGAGGCTTTTTTAAATACAGTACAAAGTCGGATGCTCTAGCATTCTGAGGAAGAGCAAGGAGCGACGAATTCTATTGTAAGGTCTGCAACTCCATCTATGGTGTCATCCACGGTTCCAATTGGGGATGTGTGGTGATTTTAAGGGCATAAAAGCTAATGACATGGTAGATAGGGAAAAAATAATCATTTCAGGCATGGAATCGGGTAGCTGTGTCGTAAGAACCATGTCAGAACTGACTGAGATGGTAGCATTACTCAGAGATCAAGATGATGAGAAGTTCTTAACTCAAAAGAAGGATTAGTGGCCATAGAAGGACGAAGCCCAGTGTGCGACAAAAGTACGCTGGAAAGTGAAGTCTAAGAAGTATACGAAAGTGGGACCAGAAAGGTAGGGACAAGGCTCTTTGCAAGCGCCTGGCATAGCGAATTCTATTTGGATTGTAGAGACATATATTCTTTGCTTATCTGAAATTATATTTATGCTTTATACAATTGGTGAATGCAATGTATTAAGGTTCAATTCATTATGAAATTGATATTGTCCACTTGATTACACTAGAGATTTATACATATGTGATGGCGTTTAATACAAGAATATGTATCACAACCATAAATGGTTCATAGTAGGTAATTACGGATGGACTCAAATTAACTAAGATATGAACCGGATTCGCGATAAGTTGAGATATATTGTGATAGTCGTTGTTTACAATTACTCTCCACCATTGTCATATCATTTGACTTTCAAGCATGATATAAGTATAGACTATTTTATTAATTAATAATTACTTTAATTTGTTCAACGGAACGTATGACCTATGTTACCGAACTTGGATACGGGTGTCGGACACGGGTGCGCGTCTAGGAAACAGATTCGGCAATCTCTCAATTTACAGGATACGGGGACTCAGCTAAAAAGTGTCCAATATTTCGACACGGGATCGTGGACACTTTGAAAAAGAAAAAAAATTATGAGGTTTTTTTTTATGGTTGAGACATTAATTTTCCAATAATAAAATATAGATATATATAAGTTGTATTCTTTTATAAGGAAATTTATTTTTCTAGTGTGGTTGTTTACTAGTTTGCAAAGTCAAAGTATTACTATTAAAAAGGAAGACCAAACAAGGCTCAATAATACTCCTATATATATATATATATATATATATATGCACACACCCACACCTACTGATCAAATTAAAGCTATTTCAAGCACTATTATTATACTGGTGCTTCGTTAGGTAGTACACATTTTTATTCGGTTGTAAAAAACGTAAAGTGACAGCTGTAAATCATTATACAAGAGTAGGTAGTTGTTTACAGCTGTCAATTTTTAAAACAAAACCCAGATGTCTCATCAAGGCACGGTATTAAAAGTATAGTCAAAGGTCAAACATAGTGTGAAACCACGCGCGGTGTAGCACACAAAATTGTGCAAGACAACGCATATTTGGAAACAAAAAAATCATCTTCTTTGTAACCCTAATTTCAACTCAGACAGCCATTTCCGCCATTTTTTAAACAGGAAGCTTTCAAACACCACGATTGGCTGCTGATTTAACAAATAAAATATGAAAAAAAAATTCTTTATCCTTTAGGAGCATCAACCAAGACATCATTTGGTGTGTTTTCCTAATCATTCACAAGCATCAGCAGCGTCCGATGGAAAAATAAAGGATCCAACTCCTATCCCATGTCCCTGTCCTGTCTTGACGACACGAACACCACCGGCAAGTCCAGGTAACACTGCCTATGATCAGCTCTTTGGGTAATTGGTTAATTAATAGTTAGAGGGTCATATTCTCAATATTTGCATCGGTGCTACTAGTATTTATTTTGTATTGATTATGGTTAACAAAGTAAAATTTGGAAGCCTCCGTGTACCTTTTTTTTTAATTGTGATCGAACTCGAAGTAATCAATAAACCAAAATAAATATATTAATTAAGACATATAAAATATATATTAATTAAGTGGTCCAATTGACGGCTTTACTTATTCGATAAGCTATGTTACACGGACTCTTCAAAAGTAGGTGAAGTACCAACGTCGGACACACATTACACGGACATGGGTATAGGATATGTGTCCAACACTTTTTGTCGGACAAGAAACTAAAAAGTATATCATATATTTCAATTTCAATTTCATTATATTACCGTTTCAAAATGAGTAAAACGCCTATATTAGACACTATGCTATGTATAGACATTATTTTAGTCTAGAAATAGAAAAAAAAAAATTTAAATAATATGAATTTTTAGCAGTGTCCTTTTATTTAAGATTAGAAATGTCCAAAACTTGGATACGTACTTGCACCCGACACATGTACCTGAGTCCATGTAACATAGCCGATAGTTAATCTTGCACAGAGGGGTCAAGTTGCAACATTGACTTAGTGCTTATTTACTATCCGATTGGAGTGCAATTAATTTCTTTGAGTGGAGTAAAAATTAATTTATCAATTAATTGAATTGGGTCCATGGTAGTGGCCAGGTCAATTATTAATTCATTAAAGCCAAAAGTTTGTAAGCCCAAGGGATTCTCACCTATAGCCCATAATTGATGTGAAGGCCCATGAGATTGGAGATAGCACTTTTCCTTGTAGAGATTGAGAATTACTAATTCCAAGAAAAGCATATATATACTATAAGGCAATGTAATGAGAATAAGCCTTTTGTGCACTATTAGTGTGATATATGGATATACACTCTCTCTACATTAGGGTTTGGTGTTCTCATCTCTTAGAGGTTCCCACAAGTTTAGAGCTTCCAAGTTCATCAATGGAGGTCATATGGGTGATTCCTAAAGGCAAGAGTACCAAATTGAAGATGGTGGTCCAAGGAAGAAGGAGCTAAAGAGATCTTCACAAGGGAGAACATTCCCTTTGTGGATTGACCGCAATCTCAAGTTTTGATGTGAATATTCTAACTCTTACATGAATCTTCATATTTTGGCTTGATAATGGCCTCTACATATCAAGGTCATGGAATGAAAAGTCCCTCTTTAGATTTTTGAAAATCTCCATTTCCCTAACAGGGGTGCAGGCTCTTTTGAGGAATGAATTAGCTTTTGCTCGTGAGCGATGGAATTTTCTGTGGTGTGCTTGGTGGTAACTTTAATGTGGTTAGATTCCTTTTCAGAGATCAACTAAGGGGAGGTGGACCTTAACTATGGAATTTTCCAAGTTTATCCACACAATCGTTTTTAGATCTTCATTAAAGGGCTCCTCAAAGTTTTGCTTATCAAAGTTTTGCTTTTGCTTTTCCTCTTATTAATTTCCGCCTTCAAGGGAGGTCTACATTTGGACCTAACAGTCTCTACCAGTTTTTTGGAGCATTTTGTTCTCTAACATGATACCGGAGCTTTAATATGAAAGGTGTTAGGTTTATTTCTCTCCTACGTACTTAATAAAACACACCATATAACAAACCCACTCGGGGAAACTCCATAGATCTAACGGAAGAAAGCTCGCCGTAGTAGAGATGCGGTCGGAGTCTACTACTCTGATCAATCACCGGAGTCATAGATTCCGGTGAAATCCTCTGCTACGCTTTTTTTCTTGTTTTTCTTTCTCTGTTGGATCTGGTTTGGCTGTGTTTCTTCGCAAGTTCCAAAAGAGAGATGATTCTTTGAACCAAATGAAGTTGTCTTTTTTGGAGGTTGCAAGCCTCCCTCAACTGGATCTGAAAGGTAAGGTGGAGGTGGAGCGTGTGCAACGCCGTCGAGGCCATGTGTTCAGGGTGGATAAGAATAGTACCTCTACTCGTGAATCCATGCTTAGATCTTGCCTTGTTGGGAGATTTGACAGAGAGGTGGGGTCTTTGGAGCAGATCGAGGAGTGGGCCTCAAAGGTTTGGCGGATTTGGAGTGGGGTTAAAATCTCGACATTGGCTGATGGTCTTCTGTTATTCAGGCTCCCATCGATTATGGAGGCACAAAGGGTTTTGGATAAGGGGAAGAAATTTTGGGGAGAGGCACAGTTGTTCATCGATCATTGAACCTACAGAGTTGGATGCTCCGGGTTGAGAAAGAAGTTTAATCTTGGGCGTATCATCGTGTATGGCCTCCCTCTTCACCTTTGGTGCCAGAAGCTTTTTGTTGTTGTTGAGGACTTCTGCGGAGGTTTCTGTGATGTCAAGGCATATGAGATGAGTGATACGGAGAGGATTGTCATCACGATGGTTGAAGGTGGTGTAATCCCAGAGTTCTTTTTCGTGGAGGACAGACGGTGGACATTTCGTATTTCTATAACAGAGGAAATTGATCCCTCCCTTGTGACGGCTTCCTTAGCTTGTGACGATTGTGAGCTCCAGATATTACTGGAGAAGATGGGTAGAAAGATTCGGCCGTATAGCAGATCTGAAAACGTGACGACAACTAGATTGGAGATTCAGAGGGCGAATCGGCACGGTCGCCGAACTCCAGGTCAGGGATGAGTGGTAAGACACGTGCCAGAGGCGAGTGTTGGAGGAAAGAAGATCGGCGGGACAGGTGGACGATGGACGGCTGTCTCCAGCTGTGAGTGGAGGACAGCTAATAGTGCACAGGAGCAGACACATGTGGGTAGGTGTAAGTTGAATATTGGTCTTGTTGGGCCTGTTGGGAGTGGGCCTGATAAGCATGGATCAGCACAGATGGGTTCGAAGACTAAGGGATGGACGGGGCAGATCAGGCCCAAGTCTCGTGGATCTTCTGTTGGGCTAAGAAAGAGCGGGTCAAGGCTATCTAGCGAAGTTGGGCGTAACATGTCCAAGTTGACTGGTCTAATTTTTTCTCAGCCCACATCAATTAAACACAAGGTAAGAGATGTGAGTTGGGGCCCAAATAGATCTCTATCCATTTCTCTTCCCAGCTCTGAGCCCAGTCCGAACTCTGTTCTGAATCACAAAAATGAGGCTCACGATCATCCTCTAATGGCGAAGGAGATGCCGCGAGTTTGGTCTAATGTGGAAAAGGAGAACTGGGTTAATGTGAGTATGAAGACCAAGAAGGACACGGGTTTGAGATCACAAAGGTTCAAACATGGTGACAGTTGCCAGAATCTGCTTTCTCGGAATAAAGTTGGAATGATTCAGTCGGATTTGGCTTTTGAAGAAGATAACGGCAGTCGAGCTTCATTTAATAACGACGGATACTACTCGAGTTGGTCGTACAAGCCCGGGAGAAGATGGTCTAGAAAGGAATAGTAGAAATGGGTTCCCCGCACTGTATCACCTGAACCGGGTAAGTCCTCTTTTCCGGGTACTCTGAGCTCCCTTTATACTGATTCTTCCATCTCTACTCCTTCTGGTGGTTTGATGAGGAAAGAGGTGGGGGATGATTTACTTGTTAAGAAACAAATGCTATCACCAGTGGCTGAGGTGGGGAATAATACTGTGGACACGGATGTTTTGGGGTGTGTGACTATTGGACCGCTAGAAAGGGATGGGGCGGTCGATTCGGTGGTGGATGGGAGTTCGGATTATGCCAGTGCAGGGCTGGAGGATGTGGATTTTTCTTCTCATCAGTTGGTTTTGGCTGGGTGCAATGTGGGTGGGCTGGTGAAGTCTTAGGTGGATTCGCGCCTTCCTAAGGGTGATGAATTGGAGCCAACAATGTGTGAGCCAAGTTTGACGACTGTTTGTGTGGGAAAGGATATTTGCATTTTACTCAATGAGGAATCTGCTTCTTTGTTGGTGAAGGAGTTACAGAAACATAGGTGCCTTGATGTGTCCTCATGTAGTTCAGAATCTTTCACTGAGGCTTATGTTAGGGGGATGAATAATGTTGCTGACTGGAAAACCTGTATGGATGTGGTCGAGGAGGGTGAGAGAGGGGAGGTTGATGGGAGCTGTGAGGAACAAGATAGGTCCCTTAACATGATCATGTGGGACGATGACTGTTACTCCAATTTGGGGATTGTTGATCCCCTGGCAGTTGTTCGTCGGGGATGGCCAATGATCTTGACAGGCAGGGGTGGGATGACGATGGCAAGGATTGGGTTTTGAATAATACTGGGGCCACGAGTGAGTTGTTGGGAGTTTCTTGCGAAGGTAACCGTGAGCAGACTATAGCAATTCTTCAAGCTACGGTGGGGGAGAGAAGAGGCGTTGATTCAGTTTTCTAGGAGGAGAAACAGGAGGAAGAAGACTTACTCCTTTTCAAGAAGGGAAAGGGAGCTGAGAAAGCTTCGCTGTGATGTGAACTATGATGGGATTCATGTGGTTGGGGGGGAGGGGAAGGGAGGCGTGAGGGAGGGAGGGAGAGGTAAAGGGGATGAGGGCGTTGTTGGTTTTCCATGAAGCTACGACTTCTATCATGGAATGTCCGTGGACTCAATGACCCGAGTAAGAGGAAGGTAGTGAAGATGGTGGTGAGGAAATGGGGGGTTCATTTGGTGTGTCTCCAAGAAACGAAGATTGATTGTATGACTGATAGAGTTGTTAAGAGTATTTGGGGTAGTAGGTTCGTTAAGTGGGAGGCGCTGGATTCGGTGGGGACCTCTGGAGGCATCCTTCTTATGTGGGATAGGCGATGGATGGGTAAGGTTGATGTTTGTAGGGGATCTTACTCTCTGTCTTATGCCTTTGTGCTGGAAGAGGATGGATTCCCTTGCGCGTTCTCTGGTGTTTATGGGCCGGTGGATGACTGTGAGAGGCCTGTGTTGTGGGAGGAGCTTAGTGGGGTTCAGGAGAAGTGGTCGCTTCTATGGTGTGTAGCAGGTGACTTTAATGTGGTCAGATCCCCATCGGAGAGGTCTACGGGTGGATCATGGACTCCGGCTACGAGACTCTTTTCAAAGTTCATCAATGATCATCAGCTTATTGACCTCCCTTTGGAGGGAGCTCCTTTTACTTGGTCCAATGAGTTGCCTACTTATTAAGTCTTGATTGATTCTTGGTTTCCAGAGAGTGGGAGGAGCAGTTTCCGGACACAGTTCAGGCTATGTTGGCTAGGGTGACGTCAGATCACATTCCTTTAGTTTTGGACTGTGGTGCTCTGACACCACATCGCACCTGGTTCAGATTTGAAACATGTGGCTTAGAGTGGCGAATTTTCAGGAGTTGGTGCGGAAATGGTGGGTGGAAGACATGGTGGTGGGAACTTCGAGTTTTATCCTTGCAGAAAAGCTTTGTAATCTGAAGGATAAACTTAAAATATGGAATAAGGAGGTTTTCGGTAATTTGGAGTAGAGGAAGAATAGGGCTCTCACTGATATTGCAGAGTTGGATAGATTGGATGCGGCAGGTGGTCTGGATGAGTCTCAATGTAATAGGAGAATAGCGTGTCAGGCCGAGTGTGCTGAGATAGCGGCGATGGAGGAGATCTCAAGGCAGCAGAAATCTCGGGCATTGTGGCTCAAAGAAGGAGATCGTAACACTAAGTTTTTTCACCGAACAACTAATGCTCATAGGAGGGGCAATCATATTGGCCAAATTCATGTGAATGGTTTGTTGTTGGTTTCTGATGAGGAAGTGCGAATGGGGATGGTTTCTTTTTATCAGAGGTTATATTTTGAGCCACTTCGATGGAGGCCAAGGTTGGATGGCCTTCACTTCGATTCGATTTCTGTGGAGGATAGGGACGGGATTGAAAGGCCATTCACGGAGGAGGAGGTTCTCGAGGCCTTAAAGAGTTGCAATGGTGATAAAGCTCCAGGCCCGGATGGTTTCACTATGAGCTTCCTTCTGGAAAGTTGGGAGGTGGTCAGACTGGAGATTATGGGCACTTTTCATGAGTTTCATTCCAACGGAAAGTTTGAAAAGTCGCTGAACACTTCTTTTATTGCGTTGATTCCTAAGAAGGGGTGAGCTTCTGATATCAAGGATTTTAGACCCATCAACTTGATTGGGTGTCTGTATCCTGGCATCGAGGTTGAGGAGGGTTCTGGATGGAGTTATTTCAGAATCTCAGAATGCGTTTATTGGGGGTAGATAGATTCTGGATTCCGCTCTTATTGCTAGTGAATGCGTGGATTTTAGGATTCATAGAGGGGATCCCGGAGTTCTGTGTAAGCTGGATATTGAGAAAGCATATGATCATGCTTGCTGGAAATTTTTGTTCTATTTGTTTGAGAGGATGGGTTTCGGTGAAAGATGGAGGAAATGGATTGTTACTTGTGTTTCGTCTGTCAGATTTTTAGTTTTGGTTAACAGGTCTCCATCCAGGTTCTTTGGCAGTTCTTATGGTTTGAGGCAAGGGGACCCCCTCTCCCCTTTCTTGTTTATTATTGTTATGGAGGCTCTGAGTAGGCTAATGAGGAGGGCTGTGAACTTGGGGTTTCTATGGGGGTTCAAGATTGGGTCAGAGGCAGTTCGTCAATTGGAAATCTCTCATTTGCTGATTGCGGATGACACCTTGGTCTTTCGTGAGGTAGAGGTGTCCCAATCGAGATATTTGAGATGCGTACTGGCTTGTTTTCAAGCTGTTTCTGGTTTAAGAATTAATGTGGGTAAGAGTGTGCTTGTTCCTGTGGGGGAGGTTCAGGAGGTGGCTTCTTTTGCAGCTGTGCTTGGATGTAGGACGAGTTCCTTCCCTATTTCTTACTTGGGTTTGCCATTGAGTGTTTCCTTTAGAAGGGCGGGTAGTTGGGACCTGGTTATTGAGCGCTTCGAGAGAAGATTGGCTGGGTGGAAAAAGCAATATCTTTCGAAAGGAGGAAAGGTCACGTTGGTAAAGAGTGTTCTGTCCAGTCTTCCTACTTATTTCCTTTCTCTTTTCCAGATTCCCTCTTCCGTGGTCAGGAGACTTGAGATGATTCAACGCAATTTTCTCTGGGGTGGTAGGAGGGAGGAGTTTAAGTATTATTTTGTTAGGTGGGAGCAGGTTTGTAGACTTACTAAGTTGGGAGGCCTTGGGATTCAGAGATTGGCACCATTTAACAGGGCTGTTCTTGGCAAGTGGCTTTAGAGGTTTGGTAGAGAAAGACATAGATTATGGAGGAAGCTTATTACCTGTCGGTTTGGGGAGGAAAGAGGGGGATGGTCTGCTAGATCTCGTATCGGTGTAGGCGTGTGGCATTCAATTGGGAAGGGTTGGGATGTGTTTGCTAAGCATAATAGATTCAGAGTTCAGGAAGGTCGTTATGTCCGGTTTTGGGAGGATCCCTGGTGTGAGGAACGTCCATTGTGTAGTCAGTTTCCAAGGTTGTTTAGGATTGCTGTCGATTGTCATGCTTCGGTTGCCGACTGTTATCACCTTGATAGCGGCAGGCTTTCGTGGGATGTTCAGTTTCCGCGAGCCTTTCAGAATTAGGAATTGGATGATGCCTATGGCTTGTTGGATCTTTTGTATTGACAGGAGGTGGATGGTACAGGGATGGATATTTTGACTTGGGTACCTTCTTCACAGGGGATTTTTCAGGTCCGGTCCTTCTTCTGCATTTTCGGTTTTCAGACCTCCTCCTCTTTTCCATGAAAAACGATTTGGCAGTCGAAGGCTCTTACTAGGGTGGCTTTCTTTGACTCTGGTCAATTTGAGAAAGCGTCCATATTATTGTCAACCGGTGTTGTCTGTGTATGACTGATGGTGAGTTTGTGGATCATCTTCTCCTGCATTGCCCCGTGGCTCATGACTGCTGGAGTCTTATGCTGGGCCTTTTTGGTATCTAGTGGGTTATGCCTCAGACTTCACGGGGTCTTATTGATATATGGAGGGGGCAAAGGGTGGGGACCTGTGTTCGTGACTTCTGGAGGGCGACTCCCTTGTGTATTTGGTGGTGCCTGTGGAAAGAGCGTAATAGAAGATCCTTTGTTGGGGAGGAGTTATCTATTGGGTCGTTAAAGTACTCCATCATTTGTTCTCTTTTTTGTTGGGGTATGGGGAGAGATTGCTCTTTTATAGAGGAAATCATGAATTTTTTGGGGTCTTTAGGTCCATAGGTTTCCTCTTTTTTCTTTTTTTGCTTGTTTATGTTTTTTTTTTTTTGTTCTATTATTGTTTTTGTACTGATCTTGGGACGCGTTCCCCTGTTAAACGCATTCTAATACAATTTTACTTTTCAAAAAAAAAAAAATGAAATAAAGTGTTATGAAATAAGGATCGAATAAGAGTTTATGAGAACACTGAGAAAAATAATGACAAGAAAATAAAATTGGCACACACACAAACGAGACAAGAATTTACGCAGTTCAGCTGTGCCTACGTCCACGGGGAGAAGGCAGAACAAATATTTCACTATGGAAATAAAGAGATACAAGGCATAGTGTCTCACACCCAAAACCCAATTACACCCACAAGCTCTCACTCAATTCTCAATACAAATATTGAAACCACGCACACTCCATCTGTGTTAGCATATATGATAGCCACGATTTATGGAATGGCTTACCATAATAGCAGATATTTGATCATTAGCATATATGATAGCCACGGTTTATGGAATGACTTACCATATTAGGCTGCGTTTAGTAACAAGAAACGATTCTTGTTCTCTGTTGTCAACCTCTAAAAAGGCAAAACGAAAACAAAAATCGCATTTAAGAAAATGTTTTTGTTTTTCTATAACAAAAAACGTTTTCAATTTTTGTGAAGAAAAGAGAAAACATCAAAATGATGTTTCTTATGTTTTCGACACTGTAGCACAGAAACGTTTTCACTAATGTTACTGCATAGTCACTTTTCATTTCAAATAAAATTCATATTATTTGTGTTATATACTAAGTTGCATATTAAATGTTAATAAAAATATATATTTTTAATATAGAATAAATTAAATATTGTATATTATTTTTTATTTGATAAAAATACATTTTAATATATAATATATTAAATAATAATGTAAATTATTTTTTGTGACAAAATAATTTTTGATATAGAATATAATGTTATTAAATTATTAAGCAATAGATAGTTTATATTATTATATATCATATCTATATTATATTATATGTAAATATTAAATTATAATTAATTTACAATATTATAACACAATATATATTTTATTACATATAAGATATATTATTTAATATTTTTTATTCATAATAAATTATCATATGCTAAATATATTATATATCACATAATAAATGTATACATCATGCATATACATGTATTTATATGCATAATCGGTGGGAATGTTTCTGTCTTGGTATATCTAATTTTGTACTTATGATGTATTGGGTATTCTTAAGATTTATAATTTAAAATTAGATTTTATAGATTTATGGCTTTTTAATATTAATGGGAGCAAGTGTCATGCCTGAGTGGTTGGGTAGCTCCCAGTATCCGAGAGTTTGTGTTCAAGTCATCTACTCTCCCCGTCACCCTCCTCTCTAATCACTAACTCCGAAAATTCGTGCCATGAAAAAAATAAAATAGAAATTAAAAAATAAAAAATTAAAGAATAATATGTACATTTTGTAACAAATATGTTGTATTTACTAAACACAGTTATTATTTTATATTTTCAAATTTGTGACAACAAGTGTTAATAAACATCATTTCTGTTTTCTATTTTCACTCAAGAAAGCAAAATCATGTTTCTGCTTTCTTAAGACTGCAAAAACAGAAAACGAAAAATGTTACTAAACGCACCCTTAGCAGATATTTGATTATGCTATAGAATATGGCATAGAATATGCTTTAGAATATGCTGTAATTTAATTCAGTTTCCTCTCTTATAATATGAGCATGTGCTCTTTTTATTTATAGATACTAGAGTTATGAATGAGTAATTTATCTCATTCAAGCCTTTACACAATTCTCTCTTTTTCTTCTTTTTATATTTCTACTTGGTATCAGAGCCAACACCTTTCAGTAGCCTTTCTACTTGTGCGACAGCCACCTTAGACTGTTTGTGACATCGTGTGACGTTGCCTACACAAGTTTTTCTGTGTTGTTTTGTGATTGAGAACAAGTATTTTTAAGTTTTACAATTTCTTTTTTACTCTGCTAGGGTTGGGTAAATTGGGATAGTTGGTCTCTAACACCTAGAAGGGCTTGGGTAAAAAAAAAAAATTTGTCTACAAAGAGGTTCCGGATATTAAGAAGAAGGTTATCTGACTATATGTAAGCAAACAGCACTCCTTAAAAAAAGTCAGCATTTTGGATTTTTCGGGAATATTCAGAGAAGACATTGTTATTGTTTATGGTCTGGGGAGACTCTTTGATTTATTAACAGAATTTGTGGTGTTTTTGGAGTTTTTTTATTGTTGTGTGACAGATTATGGCAAATTCAGGGTCCTCGACTGTTAATTCTCTTGGCTCAAGTTCTGTAGATGGTGGTGCCATTTTTCCCACCAACTCATTAGAAAATCCAAGACTTCAAATCACCATAGTGAAGTTGGATGGTTCCAACTATTTGATTTGGGCATAGTCTGCCAAGATGTTCATTGGTGGCAAAGGCAAGATTGGCTGTATTACTGGTTTTGAGAAAGAGCCAGCAGAGTCAGAGAAGGCATATCCACAATGGTTTGCAGATAACGCTGGGGTTATGTCTTGGCTAGTCAATTCGATGCAACCAAACATAGCTGTTAGCTATATGTTTATGAAGAGTGCTAAGCAGATTTAGGATTCAATTCAACGCACTTATTCTCACAGACAGAATAATGCACAGATTTTCCAGCTGGGGCAAGATATCACCAGGATTTCTCAAGGTGACTTGACAGTTTCAGGTTACATCACCAAGCTTCGTGCTATTCGGGAAGAGATGACATATTATGATTCCTTCCACTCTTGGAAGGATCCAGATGATGCAGTTTTTTATCCAGAGATTGTGGAGAAGAATAGAGTGTTTCAGTTTCTTACCGAGTTGAACTTACTCGTGTTCATTTATTGGGCTTATCTTCATTCCCTACTCTTCAGGATGCATACTCCTATGTGTTGTCAGATGCGAGTCGTCGGACTCATCCACTAAGTGTTGCTTCCATTGATCATTCTGTTATGGCAATTCGGGTTCCCAACCTTTCAGGAACTGCACCATCCCAGTCAGTTCAGAGCTCTACCACCAGACCTCCTCTAGGATGACAAAGTGGACAGTGTGACCATTGCGGAAAAATTGGTCACATCAAATCTCGTTGTTATGCTCTACATGGAAGCCCACCGCAACAAAAACAACAGCCTCGATCCTCTGCACATTCTGTTACACAACCAGTCTCGTTGTCAACTCCTGACAACTCTGCCTCTACATCTTCTACCACAGTTGCCTTGACTCAAGCTGATTTGGACAAGTTCAAACAATTCTTCAACCAAATGGAGGCATCATCGCAGCTAACCTCCACTTATGCCCACTCAGGTACTACTGCATCTGCATATAGCGTATCCACATCTTCGACACCATGGATCATTGATTCTAGTGCTTCAGACAATATGACTGGTATGTCCTCATTCTTTTAATCTTATAATATCTGCTCCGACCATCGCAAGGTACACCTTGCGGATGGCTCTCCATTTTCCATTGCTAGAAAGGGTCACATATCAGTTATTTTTATTAGTAACGTTACCAAACAATTAAATTGTAGTGTAACGTTCTTTCCCTCTCATTATATTTTTCAAGATCTAGTGTCGAAGCGAACAATTGGCAATGGGCGTGAAGTGGATGGTCTATGCATTCAGCTTCATTTTCTAATTTTGTTTCATCTATTTAAGTCTTGCTTATGCGTTGGCACATGTGTTTAGGACATATTTCTTTCGGTTATTTAAAATATTTATTTCCTTCCTTATTTTGTAACGTGGCAGTGTCAGACTTATCCTACGAGACATGTCATATGGCTAAACATGTTCATTCCAATTATCCTGCTAGTAGTAATAAATCTGCTTTAACACCTTTCGATTTTGCTCATTCAGATGTGTAGGGTCCTTACCAAGTTACTTCTAATCTTGGATTTTGATATTTCGTGTTATTCATTGATGATCATAGTCGTGTTACATGGGTTTATCTTATGAAAACAAAAAATGAGGTGTACACCATTTTAAAAAAATTTATAACAATAGTTCAGACCCAATATGCTCGTACCATTAAAAAATTCAGATCTGACCAAGGTATGGAGTACACTTATGGGGAGGTATAGCGATTATGTACAGAATTTAGGATTGAGCATCAGATGGCTAATGTTAAAACTCCTCAACAAAATGGCCATTCTGAGAGAAAGAATCGTCACATCCTTGACTTAGCCAGAGCAATTTGCATTGGTATGAATGTTCCCCAGTCATTTTGGGGAGATGCAATTCTTACAGCTGTTTACGTCATTAATAGGACTCTTTCTAGGGTTCTTAACTTTGCAGCAGCACTCTCAATTTTACATCCCAATTCATCTCTTTGTTTGATTCCTCTGCAAGTCTTCGGGTGTGTGTTTTGTTCCAAAGCTTTGAGGTGTGTATTTTTGGGCTATTCTCACTCTCAAAAAGGTTATAGGTGTTACCATCCTCCAAGTCGTCAGCAGTTTATATACATGGATGTTTCTTTCTTTGAGCATACACCATACTATAGTGGTTCAGTTGGTTCTCAAAGTGAATGGTTCCCATTGAATATAATGGTGCACACACAAATTTCGTATCTGCAATTAAAGAACGAAATATGAGGCAAATAATAATTCATTGATTTATAATAATAGAGTACAATCCTCTAAGATATTCTTTACTGAAGAAAGAATATATCCTCTGATTCGATCTCTTTTGTTAGTTGGATCCAAGGGTTGGTGGAACTTGATCTTGAATTGATTTGTTGACAATCTTCCTCAATTTGCACTTGAGGAAGACCGCCAATGATTTCTGATCAAGGGCTGACGAAGCTTGATTTCGAATAGTGTCGTTTGGAGATTCTTCAAACTTGTTGAATCACGGAGAAAGAACGGCACGATTATGATGTGCTTGTTGTTCTTTGTTGAATTTAGGGTGTGTTTGGATAGATAGGGAAGAAAAGAAAAGAAATGATAGTATTAGTTAGGAGAGAAAAGAAAAGAAAAGAAAAGAAAGGATAATAATAATTTCTATTCGTGTTTGGATAGATAGGGGAGAAAAGAAAAAAAAGGATAGTTATTCTTGTTTGGATAAGATAGAGGAGAGAAAGAAAAGAAAGGATAATGACTAAATTACTGTCCTACCCTTTCAGAAAAGAAAGGATACTTATTCTTGTTTGGGACATAAATGGTATAACTTTTCTGTATATTAATGGAGGGTATATTTGGTATTACTAATTAATCACTTACTCCACTATCATTTCTCTCCCTGCCTTCTCAAATTAGGAGAGAAACCAAATGAAGTTATCCCTCCTTATCTCTCCCTATCCTCTCTTTTCTCTCCACTTAATCCACTCACACACACTCCCACCCTATCCTTTCTTTTCTTCTCTCTCTATCCCTCCAAATCAACCCTACCAAACACATCCTTGAAAAAGAACGACACGACTTTGGATGTGCTTATTGTTCTGCGTCTTCAGAGAATTTGTTGAATTTGTGGAAGAACGGCACGACTTTGGTTGTGCTTCTTCAAACTTGTAAAAATCACTGACAAAGAACGGCATGATTTTGATGTACTTGTTGTTCTTTGTTGAATTTTTTTTTTTTTATAAGTAAAATGTATTAAAAGGCGTTCAATTCTTTGTTGAATTTGAGGAAGAACGGCACAGCTTTGGTTGTGTTTGTTACTCCTCTTCTTCAAGGCTCGAGTGTTGGGGATGAATGTCGACAGAACTTCTGTATTTTACTCTAGAATTCTAGACTTCTGAATATTCTGGACCTCCTCTGGACCTCTAGGGTCTCTGAGTCTCTCAATTTCTGGACCCTCTGAATTTCTGCACACCTTCCTCCTTCCTCCATGCCTCTATTTATAGGTTTCTTGGATTAATAGGATGATAACATGTGTCCTTTCTTGATAAGGACATAATTATAACTGGGTGGGCCGGTTATATTGTGGTACTTATCAAAAAAAATAATTATTCCAAATATATTTTAATAAAAATAATTATCTTTTTATTTAATCACCTAGGTTGGGCTAATTAAATAATTTAATTAAACATAAGACCCATATTTGATAGACCAATTTGTCAAGACAAGCCAATGAAATTTTAGTGTCTACAAATGGATGATCACCTTCTTCCATCTTCAACTCCTCTACCGTTACTTGTTTCGTCTTCTATGATTCCTCATCGTGATACCCCTCCAGCAGGGGGAATTGTTCCTTTTCCACAGGTTTATAGTCAGAGACAATAGATACAAGTTTCTGTTCCTTCGGCACCAACTCTGCCTTCTCAAGCTATTGTTTCGCTTGATGATCGCCCCATTGCTCTTCGAAAGAGTAAACGTTCTTGTACATAACCTATTTCTAAATTTGTTTATGATTGTGCTCCTCACCCTCCTATCGGAGTTTTCTTATTTGTGTTGCCTCGGTTCCTCTTCCTTCTAGTGTTGCAGATGCACTAGCACAACCTCAATGGCGTGATGCTATGACAGAAGAACTACAAGCACTTACTATAAGCACTTGAGAAAAATCAAACTTGAGGTATGGTTCCGCTTCCTATTGGACAAAAGGGTGGGTTGACGTTGGGTGCTTACAGTTAAGCATAATCCAGATGGGTCAATTGCTCGTAACAAGGCCTGATTGGTTGCCAAGGGTTATGCTCAAACTTATGGCATAGATTATAAGGAGACTTTTGCCCCTATTGTGAAGATGAATACCATCCGTGTATTATTTTTCGTTGCTACGATTCGATCTTGGCCTCTATTTCAGTTAGATGTCAAGAATGCCTTTCTCGATGGTGATTTGCAGGAGGAAGTGTACATGGTTCCTTCTCCGGGCTTTCGTTCTCCTGCTCATTCTGGTATGGTATGTCGTCTTCGTTGTTCTTTGCATGGCCTCAAGTAGTCTCCTCGAGCTTGGTATGATCGCTTTGGCACTGCCATGCTCAAGTTTGGTTTCCATCAAAGTGCAGCTGATCATACCTTGTTTTTACATCATTTAGGCGGTAAGACAGTTGCTCTCATTGTGTATATCGATCATATTGTTCTTACCGGAGATGATACTACCGGAATTGTTGAGGTTAAGAGCTATCTTGGCCGTTAGTTTGAGATTAAGGACCTTGGTCCCCTATGGTACTTCTTTGGGATTGAGGTGACCCGCTCCAAGGCTGGTATTTTCATCTCTCAATGCAAGTATGTTCTTGACTTGCTTTCTGCTTCTGGTAGCTTGGCGTTCGTCCTGCTGATACTCTGATTGAGCAGAATCATCGGTTGGCTGATTCTAAGTGGGAGTTGTTGTCAGATGTTGGTCAGTATCAACGATTTGTGCGGAAGCTCATCTATTTATTCATAACTCGACCTGGCATTGCTTATGCCGTGAGTGTCGTGAGTCAATTCATGCACTCTCCTCGTACCCCTCACCTTAATGCAACTATTCAGATCCTTCACTACTTAAAAGGGTGTCCAGGCCGTGGTATTTTGTTTGCCAGTCATGGTCTTACGTGTTGAGGCTTGGAAAGATGTTGATTATGCAGGATCAGTTTGAGATAGGAGTCAACTTTGGGTTATTGTACCACTATTGGTGGTAACTTGGTTACTTGGCGCAGTAAGGAGGAGGATGTTGTCTCTCGATCTAGTGCAAAGGCAGAGTATAGGGCTACAGCTCTGGGGGTATGTGAGTTGCTATGGCTGAAAACCTTGATGACAGACTTATGCCTTCCAGTGTCGCTTCCATTCTCACTCTACTGTGACAAAAAATCTGACATTGGCATAGCAGCAAATCCCGTTCAGCATGACAGGACTAAGCATATAGAGGTGGACCGTCACTTCATTTGAGAGAAGATCATCTCCGGTCAAATTAGCACTCCATTTGTCACAAGCTCTCAACAACTTGCAGACATTCTTACAAAGGACGTCAGCAAGATTGTGTTTGAGAATGCATTGTCAAAGTTAGGTGTTTCAAATATCCACGCACCAACTTGAGGGGGAGTGTTAGCATATATGATAGTCACGATTTATGGAATGACTTACCATAATAGCAGGTATTTGATTATGTATATGTTAACATATATGATAACCACAATTTATGGAATGACTTACCATATTAGCAAATATTTGATTATGCTATAGAATATGCCATAGAATATGTTTTAGAATATGCTATGATTTGATTTAGATTTGATTTAGTTTCCTTTCTTGTAATATGAGCATGTGCTCTTTTTATCTATAAATATTAGAGCTGTGAATGAGTAATTTATCTTAGGGGTGGCAAATTATGACACGACACGAGTTAAAAGGGTTTGGGTTTGGCATAAACAAGTTTGGGTCATAAAAGGGTCGACACGATTAACCCGTTTACTTAACCGTGTCGAGTTGGGGTTGAAGGGTTCAACCCGCGTAACCCATTCATTACCCATTTAACTCAACATGTTATAATCGTGAATATGACCTATGTAATATGTTACATGTTTAAACCTAATTAATATGGATAGTTAAGTCATTTCAACATAAACCTTGTCTATTTCTTATGATTTTTCTTTTTATTTTGAATATTTGGGTTAATTATGACAAAATTTTTCTATTATTTAGTATTTGATTAAATATTAAATGTCTCGTTTTGATAAACAGGTCATTAAACGAGTTAATACGTTTACCTGTTTAATAAACGAGTTGAGTTAATGTTGAGTATTCTAGACACGATTATTAAATGGGTTAGGTTTGGGTTTACCTATTTAGTATAATACCCTTACATCGACACGAACACGAATTACCACTCCTAATTTGTCATATCTTATTCAAGCCTTTACACAATTCTCTCATTTTCTTCTTTTTATACTTCTACAATCTGATTGACGATACATGGTGGAGTTCGGCTATATTTATAGCCAAGCAAGTCAGCTATTGAGCTTGCTAATCACGCATATATAGCTGTGTTTGCTTCACCAAAAGTTGGCACTATGAGGCGGTGAACTGACCTTGCTGTCCAAGTAAATATAAAGCCGCAATTTGAACCAATTAAAATGGATTCCTTGTTTGCAATAACAGCAGCAATTGTTGACCAAACAAATGACCAGCTTAAATGAATGAACTTCTTGGCACAAGTTCCAATAAGTGAGCTGAAGACATCAATCAAATACTTGTTCTCCAAGCATGGGCAGCTGACTAAAGTTTGAGCCAAAACAGATTACTGTGAATGCAATTACACGCATGTCCATATAATCCAACAAATCTTCACCTTGGCAAACAATTTCGAATGAGCCATTATATCTCCGCCAAACAAATTGTCTTCTCCACAAAGCCCCCAAGGGCAGTTTCAACATTCAAGAATACCAACCAAGTCCAAGCAATGCTTGAACTTGAAAGCCGGAATGGACTTTGTCATCATATCCGCTAGATTTTCAGCTGTGCTAATTTTCTTCAATATAGTAATTCCTTCATATGACATCCCGAATAAAATGATATCTGGCATCAATGTGTTTGGATCTCTCGTGATACATTTGATTTTTGTCAAATCTATAGCGTTGTGACTGTCACAATAAATCACTAATCAAACCTCTCAACCAAATGGCTTCCTTCACTACTTCGGTGGCTGCAATAAATTCGGCTTCTGTAATAGAGAGAGCAACTGTAGATTGTAAAGTTGCTTTCCAACTAACTACACAACCTGAGAGAGTAAAGATTTACCCTGTCAGAGATCTTCTGTAAAAATCACAAATGTAGTCGGAGTCCACAAAACCAACGCCGCTGCCAAAATCATCATTGTTTTTCTGAAAAACTAAACCAATATCTGCAATACCTCTCAAATACCGAAGAATCCACTTCACGGCTAGCCAATGCTATTTCCCTGGATTATCCATATATCTACTAACAACATTGACAGCATGTGAAATATCAAGGCGGGTGCAAACCATTGCGTAGATTAAGCTATCAACTGCACTAGCATAAGGAACACGTGACATGTGCTCCTTTTCCTTCTCCTCCTCGGACTGTGGTGATAAAGATGCATAAAGACGAAAAATGAACAGCAAATGGTGTGCTCACAGGCTTCGAATTCTGCATGCTAAACTGCTCAAGCATTTTCTCAAAATAACTCTTCTGTGACAAGCTTAACCTGCCAGCTTGGCAATCCCTTTGAATTTCCATGCCCAAAATCTTCTTCGCTGCATCGAGATCTTTCATTTCAAATTCAGTATTCAACTGAGATTTTAACCCGTTGATTTCTGACATGCCTTTTGCAGCAATAAGCATGACTTTTTTTTTTTTTTTACAAGTAAAATGTATTAAAAAGCGTTCAAAAAGGAAACACGTCCCAAGCTAAACAAAGACAAAACGGGACCTATAACTCAAAGAGCCCATGAAGTCAACAATATCCTCAAGAGAAGAGTAGTCTCTCCCCCGACCCCAACAAAAAAGGGTACAAATAATAGAAAATTTCAGCACCCCAATGGAGGATTCCTTCCCATCAAAAGATCTTCCATTCCGCTCTTACCAAAAACTCCACCAAATGCAAAAAGTGGTCACCCTCTAGAAAACTCTCGCCTGAGCCCCCACCCATTGGCCCCTCCAAATTTCCAACAACTCCCGAGAGGTCCGAGGCATGATCGAATGAATACCAAACAAGCCAAAAATCAAACTCCAACAATCATGAGCCACAGGACAATGCAACAGAAGATGATCCACTGTCTCCCCATTAATCTTGCAAAGACAATACCGATTAACAATGATATGCCTTCGCTTCCTCAAATTGTCAAAAGTCAAAATCTTACTCCAAGCTGCAGTCCATACAAAAAAGCCCACCCTAAGAGGCGCCTTCGACATCCACACCGTCTTCCATGGGAATGTGGTACCATGAAAACCAGAGAGGCACATAAAAAAGGACCGGACTTGGAACTTCTCCTGAGAAGAAGGCTCCCAAATCAAGGAATCTGCACCAGTACCCTCCACCTCCTGTCTGTAAAGGAGAGCCAAAAACCCAGTGACATCATCCAACTCCCAATCCTGAAAAGCTCGCTGGAAACGGACATCCCAAGACAACCTTCCGCTATCAAGACGATAACAATTAGCAACCATAGCATGTTTGTCAACAGCGATCCTGAAAAGCCTGGGGAATAAAAGAGCCAATGGCCTATCCTCACACCATGAATCCTCCCAAAACCGGACATTCGTTCCATCCCGAACTCTGAATCTAATATGTTTGGAAAAAACATCCCACCCCTTTCCAATGGCCCTCCACACCCCCACTCCGCTAGCAAACCTGACTGGTCTAACTGACCACCCTCTTCTCTCCTCCCCAAATCGACACGAGATAACCTTTCTCCATAATCTGTGTCTTTCACTGCCAAATCTCCAAAGCCACTTGCCAAGAAGAGCACTATTGAAAGGGGCCATTCTTCTAATTCCAAGCCCTCCCAACTGAATAGGCCTGCAAACCTGCTCCCATTTGACAAGATCATACTTGAACTCCTCTCCGCGACCCCCCCACAGGTAGTTCTGTTGGAGCATCTCAATTCTTTCAACAATAGAGGCTGGAATCCGAAAGAGCGAAAAAAGTACGTTGGGAGGCTTGACAAAGTACTCTTCACTAACATAACTTTACCACCCTTTGACAGATATTGCTTTTTCCAACCAGCTAATCTTCTCTCAACCCGCTCTATCACCGGGTTCCAACTTCCCACCCTCCTGGCCGAGTCCCCCAGCAGCAAACCCAAATACAAGATGGGAAAGCGTTGCGTCCCACACCCTAAAACAGCAACCAGAGTGTCCACCTCCTGAACCTCCCCCACAGGAACAAGCACGCTCTTACCCACGTTAACTTTCAAGCCAGAAACAGCCTGGAAACAAACCAAAACACATCTCAGATACCTTAACTGGGACACCTCTGCCTCACAAAAAACGATAGTGACATCCGCAAAAAGTAAATGAGAGATCTCCATCTGCTAAGCTGAGTCAGGGCCGATCTTGAAACCCCTAATAAAACCTAAATCCACCGCCCTTCTCATCAACCTACTAAGGGCCTCCATAACAATAATAAAAAGGAATGAGGAGAGAGGGTCTCCCTGCCTCAACGCACGAGAACAGCGGAAAAACCCCGAGGGAGACCCATTCACCAACACCGAAAACCTAACAGTGGAAACACATGAAACAATCCATTTCCTCCATCTCTCACCAAAGCCCATCCTCTCCAACAGATAGAACAGGAAATTCCAGCAGACATGATCATAGGCTTTCTTGATATCCAGCTTGCAAAGAACACCAGGAGTCCCACTACAAAGTCTATAATCCACACATTCACTGGCAATAAGGGCGGAATCCAGGATCTGTCTACCCCCAATGAAAGCATTATGAGACTCAGAAATAACTCCATCCAGGACCTCCCTCAATCTAAAGGCAAGGACTTTTGCGATGAGCTTGTAAATGCACCCAATCAGACTAATAGGTCTAAAATCCTTGATATTAGAAGCACCACCCTTCTTAGGAATAAGGGCAATAAAAGATGCATTAAGCGATTTCTCAAACCGCCCCGTGGAATGGCACTCATGAAAGGTGCCCATAATCTCGTACCGAACCACCTCCCAACTCTCCAACAAAAATCTCATCGTGAAACCATCAGGGCCAGGAGACTTATCACCATTGCAACTATTTAAAGCCTTCAGCACCTCCTCCTCCGAAAAAGGACTTTCTAACCCATCCCTTTCCAAGGCAATAATAGAATCAAGTGAAGACCATCAAGACGTGGCCTCCAACGAAAAGGCTCAGAAAAAAGACTTTGGTAGAAAGAGACAATACCGCTTCGCACCTCCTCCTCCGCAGTCAAGACCACACCATCTACACACATCCGCCCAATATGATTATTCCTCCTATAAGCATTAGCAGTTCTATGAAAAAACTTCGTATTCCGGTCTCCCTCTTTGAGCCACAATGCCCGAGATTTCTGGCGCCACGAGATTTCCTCCAAGAGAGCAATCTCCACACATTCTGCCTGACAAGCTACTCTCCTACTGCGTTGAGATTCAAAAATACCACCCTCCCCTTCCAATCTATCAATCTAAGCAATATCAACCAAAGCCCTATTCTTCCTCCACACCAAGCTCCCGAACACCTCCTTATTCCACCTTTTGAGATTATTTTTTAGGAGTCGAAGCTTTCCTGCAAGAATATGGCTCGAGGTACCCACCACCAGGTTCTCCTCCCACCAAGAATGCACAAATTCCTGGAAATTATCCGCACGAAGCCACATGTTCTCGAATCTGAAAGGAGTACTGCGAGATCTCAAACCTCCAGAGTCCAAAACGAAAGGAATGTGGTCCGACGTCACCCTAGCCAATACAGCCTGAACAACATCCGGGAACTTCTCCTCCCATTCACCGGAAATCAAAAATTTATCAAGGCGAGAGAGTTGGAATTTCCCTTCCACTGAACCAAGTGAAAGAAGCTCCCTCAAGAGAGAGATCAATAAGCTGGTGGCCATCAATAAGATCAGAAAAGTGCATCATAGCCTGAGTCACGGACCATCTGTAGATCTCTCCGCCGGGGATCTAACCACATTAAAGTATGCTGCCACGCACCAAGGAAGAGACCACCTCCCCTTTACCCCACTCAACTCCTCCCACAATCCATCCTTCACACCATCGTCAACCGGCCCATACACCCCAGAAAAACCCCAAGTGAAACCATCCTCCTACATCACAAAGGCACAAGACAAAGAAAATCTCCCTCTGCTAATATCCACCTTAGCCAACCATCTCCTATTCCACATAATAAGAACACCTCCAGAAATCCCAACATCATCCAACGTCTCCCACTCAACAAACCAGTTACCCCGCAAACTTTTCACCACACGATCAGAGATAGAATCAACCTTTGTTTCTTGAAGACACACCAAATGCACCCCCTATTTCCTCACCGCCATCTTCACCCCGGATCATTTAGACCGCAAACATTCCACGATAAAATTCGAAACTTCATGAGGAAACAATCACCCCCTTCACCCCCTTACCCCTCCCTCCTCCCTTAACATTACCCCTCTCCTTCTACCCCCCAATCACCCTATCATAATTCACATCACAACACAGATTCCTTAGCTCCCTTTCCCCTTTCCCCAGAGTAAGGTTCTTCTTCTTCCTACTCCTCCTCCTGGAAAATTGAATCATCTCCCCTTCTCTCCCCTCTGCCGTGGCCTGAAGGATTGCTAAGGCCTGATCACAGTTGCTCTTGCAAGAGACACCCAACAGATCACTAGTAACCCCAATATTAGCCTTGACCCATTCCATTCCAGTGTCCTCACCTTCCTGCCTACACACCTTGCTGCCCAACTCCTCTAGGTGAACAACAGCCAAAGGGTCCACCACCCCTAGATTAGCAAGACCCTCCTCCTCCCACAAAATCATATCAAGAGAACTGCCCTGTTCCATCCTGCTCCCATCTGCCACACCTCCCTTGGCCTCCACTGCCTCCTCAACAGGTGACATCCAGTCCTCTCCATAATCCAACACACCATTCTGGGTGACCGGGACCGGGTTACAATCAACAGTTTGATCATCATGCAAAAATCTGTGCTTTTGCAACTCCTTCACCAAAAGAGAAGCTGATTCCTCGCTAAGGGAAATTCGGATACCTTTACCCACACAAACAGTCACCGCATCAGGCACGGGATCCTTCAAACAAGCCACTGGGTCTCCCATCAAGAACCTCCCACCCCCGCCCCCCCACACTACTCAGCAACTCACAAGAAGGAGTAGAAGCAGAGGTAAAAGCAGATGAAGAATTCCGATCTTGAAAGGGAACCGACACACCTGGACACGAATGGGGATCCTTACGAGCAACCCACTTCTGTTTGTTATTCCTAGCCCATTTCTTACTAGGTTGCTTCGAGAAACTCCGAGAGGGACCATCCTTCTTCATGGAGACACAGTCGCCTTTCTCGTCATCACCCAAAAATCTAGACTAAAGAAGCTCAAATCTATTACCCGAGAGCCGATTCTGACAACACGACCCATGTCGGAACGTCTTCGGACAAGCCCCAGCCCTTTTCGTCATGCTCGAACTCACCTTCACCCAATTCACCTTCTCCTTCCACGACCAAAAGCGTGAGGTCAATCTTCTCTATGACGTGTCCGAAGCAGGTTCTTGAATGACAAGGCTTTGCACCGCTTCTAAAGATGGGTTGGGCTGCCCACCTTGAAAGGAAATTGAGAGATGATTGTTTGGGCCCCATTTAACCATCCTACCCTTGGCCAATCTTGGCTTCACCTGAGCTGGTCCAAAAGAAAAGAGAAGCCCAGAATGCTTAGATCGTCCATCCCGCTTAACGGACTTAGTGAAACGCCCCAGCCCAGAGGATGGCCCAGGCCCACCCCACTCATAAGAGTCCTTCCCAGTCACTTTCGAGCCCGCAGCATGAGCCCCACGCAGGCTAGGCCCAACACCATCCGGCATAACAGAAGTTGAATTCAAAAAATCCTGAGAAACACGTGACTCGGCACGAGGAAGGGCAGTTGTCTTTCGCTCATAACAGGCGTCATTTCTCCTCCAACCATATGTCTCAGACGCAGCCTTCCCACTACCACTCGCCTTAGGCGCGTGGCGATTCACACGTCCCTGACCTTGAACCCGGCTGTTCTGCACCTCCACCTGTTAGAAATCCAGCTTAGGTCCAACCCCACCTCCATACCTGAATGATAAACAAGGGACGCTAGCCGACGCCGCCGGTGGGCCCAAATCACCTTTTCCGGAACATGTCCCAGTAAACGGAACCATGGTCGGATCAATGTCTTCAGATAACAAAATTCTGAACGCCCACCTTCCATCCTCCACAACGATACTCGCCGGAATCACACCACCGCCAGCCACAGTGAGCACAATTCTTTCCGTGTCACTTATCTCAAAGGCCTCCACATCCCGAAAACCGCCACACGCATCACCAATGGCGACGAAGAGCTTCTGACACCAAAAATGCAACATATAAAATGACTCGCCGAAAGTTGTGCCTCAATCTCAATCCGGAACACCCAACCCTATAGTACCAGGGATCGATAAGAAGTTGAGCCTCACCCCAAGATTTCTTGCCCCAGTCCAGAACCTTATGAGCCTCCAACACCAACGGGAACCGGAACAACAAAAGCTCGTCCGGCAGAGAGTTAACCCTAACTCCTCCCGAAATCAACCAAGTCTTCGTAGCCCAATCTTCAATATTTTCCACTGACCCCACCTCTGTCAAATCTCCCAACAAGACAAGCCCTGAGAACACGTTCACGAGAGGAAGTACTGAGATTATCCACCTTAAACACATGATCCCTCGAGGAAGGAATCCGTCCCACCTCCCCTTTCAGATCCAAGCAAGGTAGGCGAGCAACCTCCAAGTAAGACAGCTTCTGACAATCAAGCACACAACAGCAAACCAAAAAACGAAGCCAACAGAGAAAGGAAAAGCAAAAAAGAAAAGTGGCAGAGGATTTCACCGAAGTTAATGACTCCGGTGACTAGTCGGAGCAGTAGACTCCGGCCGCATCTCTACCACGTCAAGCTCTCTCCGGTGACTGATCCATTAATATTCTGCCAGTTCAAGTTGTGTTTTAATCATAAAGTGTCCTTTGCAGCAATAAGCATGCCATCAACATATAGCAACAAGTATACAAAAGAACCATTTGAGAGCTTCCTGTAGTAGACACAATTGTCATAGCTACTTCTCGCATAGCCATGTCCAACCATAAAAGTGTCGAACCTCTTGTACCACTGCCTTGAGAGATTGCTTCAATCCATACAAGTATTTCTTCAAAAAGCAAACGTGGTCTTCCTTTCCCTAAACAACGAACCACTCTTACTAATGCATATATATATTTCTTTTTCAAGCTTACCATGTAAAAAAGTTGTTTTGACATCAAGTTGCTCAAGCTCTAAGTAAAATAGAGCAACCATGGCAAGCAACACGCGGATAGAGGTGTGTTTCACAACTGGTGAGAATACTTCATTGAAGTCCATACCTTCTCTCTAACTGTAGCCCTTGGCTACCAAGAGTGCTTTGTACCTTGCATCTTCAACACCTGGAGTTCCTTCCTTTTTCTTGAAGACCATTTTGCACCCAACAATCTTTAGGCCTTTAGGAGGTTATACTAGCTCCCATGTATGATTCTTGTGAAGAGATTCAATCTCTTCAGTCATAGCAACAGTCCACTTGGCAAATTCATTTCCTGTAACAGCTTCTTTATAGGTGGAAGGCTCTCGATCTTCAATATTTTCTTTCACAGATAAAGCATAAACAACTAAATCTGCATAAGCATACCTCTAAGGTGATTTAATTTGCCTTTTTTTTGGTCTCCGTGTAGCAATATTTTACTGTTGCTCTTCTGGTACATGATCATCCTGCACCTCTTCAACATTGGGCTGAACTGGAGTGCTAAATTGTTTCTCTGGAGCTTTAAAGTCATGTTCCACGTTACTTCCACCAACTGTTTGACATCCTGAGACTCACCTATATCAAAAGACTCCTTTCTTGGGTGAAATAAAGCAGACTCATCAAAAGTAACATCCCTGCTAGTAATAAACTTAGGTGACTTAGGATCAGGACACCAAAACATGTATCCCTTCACCCCAGATGCATAACCAATGAAAATACATTTCTTGGCTCTAGGCTCAAGCTTTACTTCATTAACATGAGCATAAGCACGACATCCAAAAACTGTTAAATTAGAGTAATCAACAGAGTACCAGACCATACCTCTTCAGGTGTTTTACACTCAATGATAGTCGATGGAGATCTATTCACCAAATAGCAAGCTGTGTTGATTGTTTCAGCCCAAAATCCCTTAGACAGTCCAGCATTAAAAAGCATACAACGAGCTCTCTCCAAAAGAGTCTTATTCATACATTCTGCTACACCATTCTACTGTGGAGTCTTCCGAACTGTATGGTGTCTGACAATGCCTTCATTTCTGCAGAACTTGTCAAACTCTCCTGAGCAAAATTCCAAACCGTTATATGTTCTCAGACGCTTAATCTTCTTTCCGGTCTGCTTTACAATCATGGCATTCCACTGCTTAAACTTAAGGAACACGTCATGTTTGTGTTTCGAGATATAAATCGAGACTTTCCTGGAGAAGTCATCAACAAAAGTCAACATATATCGAGAACCCCCAAGAGAGGGAACCTTAGAAGGACCCTAAAGATCTGAATGAATGTAATCAACAATGCCCTTGCTCTTGTGAACAGTTGCACTGAACTTGAGTCTTTTCTGCTTGCCAAAGACACAATACTCGCAAAAGTCCAGCTTTCCCGTCTTCTATCCACCTAGCAAACCCCGTATGCCCAATTTTGTCAAACTTCTCTCACTCATATGCCCTAAACGCAAATGCCACGGATGAGTAGTTTCTGAATCTAGATCAATTGAAGAAGATACTAAAGCAGAGCCTATCACAATACTACCCTGCAAAAAATAAAAGCTTTTTCTCTGTTTTCCTTTCAACATAATAAGAGCACATTTAGAAACTCTCAAAATTCCACCTTCGGCTGAAAACTTGCAACCGTTAGTCAAGAGTACCAAGAGAAATCAAATTCTTTTTCAAATCTGGAACATGCCGGACATCACTCAAAGTTCTAACAATACCATCATGCATCTTAATTTGGATTGTGCCTATGCTAAATAGTCTTACAGGGATTGTCGTCCACCATTAAGACAACACCACCATCAACAGAACGGTAAGTAGAAAACCATATGATAAGAACAACCAAAATCAAGAACCCATTCACTACTAGAGTGACAATCACTTACACAAACTGAAAGAACATTTTCGACATCCGAGGAACTCTCCCTAGCAACATCGAAAGAATTACTAGTGGATTTATCCTTAAACTCTTTTTTTATCTTTCTTCTTATTTTTCAATTTTGAACAATTCCACTTAATGTGCCCTTTTTGGTGACAATAATAACATTCAGTATCTTTATGAGGTCTAAATTTAGATCTCGATTTGCCCCTACTACCAGAACCCTTTTTCTCACTTCTTCCCCACAACCAGGTCATCGGCCTGTTCATCTCCATTATTCCCAAACACCTTTTTCCTAAACTCCTGAGAGTACAATGATAATTTAATATATGCTAGAGAGGATAGGTTTCAAAGAGAGGTGGAGGACGTGGATCTAATTTTGCATCTCCTTAGCGAGGTTTTCAATTTTGATGAATGGGTCCCGTCTGGATTCTTTGGTAGCTCTAGACGGTTGAGGCAGGGGGACCCGTTGTCCCCTTTGTTGTTCATTAATGTGACGGAGGCATTCAGCAAGCTGCGGTGGATCTGGAGAGGCTTTAGAGTGGGCAGGGATACATCTTTGCAGCTGGAGATATCCCATCATTTGTTTGTTGATGACATGATTGTCTTCTGGGAGGCGAATGGGGCTCAGTTGAGGTATCTTTGAAGTATTTTGTGTGCTTTTTCGCTTTGTCTGGCCAAAAGGTCAATCTAGGGAAAAGTGTCATTGTGCCAGTAGGAAGGTGAGGGAAATAAAACTTTTTCGGCTGATATACTGAGGTATACAGTGGGGGAATTCCAAGTAACGTATTTGGGCTTACCATTGGGAGCTCCACTTAGGAGGGTGGCTTCGTGGGATCCACTCATTAGATAGGTTCAAGAGGAAAATTGCAAGGTGGAAGAAACAATATCTATCGAAGAGGAGTGAATTACTCTCTTGAAGAGTAACTATTTGAGTTTTGGAACTTGCTTTCTCTCGGCCATCGTTGTTCAGAGGATGGAGAGATTAAGGAACTTCTTGCGGGGCGGTAAGGGAGACGAGTTCAAGTATCACCTTTTCAATTGGGAGCAGGCCGATTCAAGCAGGTGGTTTGGGGATTCAAAGCCAAAACCTTGTAGGGGAAGTTGCTTTGGAGATTCGAGATCAAGAGGCACAGTTTATGGAGGAGGGTCATTGGTTGTAATTCGGGGAAGGGAGGCAGGGGTGGGGTGAGAAAGTCATCAAGAAAGGTTGAAAGAATTCTCAACACATGTTATGTTTCGAGTGAATAGTGGGAGTAATGGCTTTGGGTGGATGACTGGTGTGGAGCGAGACCGTTACCGGTGGTTTTTTCGAGACTGTTTCAAATTACAGCACACAAACTTCCCACAATAGCCGATTGCTATCGCCTTTATAACAGGAGGCCGATTTGGTATATACAATTCATAAGACCATCTCAAGATTGGAAGGTAGAGGACTTTGCTAAGCTCTTGGGGATGTTATACAATCAGCAGATCGGTGGGGAGGAGGAAGATGAGTGAGCATGGGGCCGCTTCTCATTGGAGATTTGATGTTCGCCTTTTTATAAGTGATTATTGAACGTGGACGTGAAGGGGTTGCCTTTTCCTTGGAAGGCTATTTAGCGCACCAAAACCCCTTTAACAATAGCTTCCTTTGGGTGGACAACTTTATGGAGGATTCTGACACTTGACAACCTCCGGAGAAGGTGTAGGTCGTGTAGCTGGTCATCAACTAGTGTTGTATGTGTAAGATAAATGAGAAGTCAAGGAACCATTTACTCTTGCATTGCCGGCTTTATTCTTGCCTGTTTTGGGTTTTTTTTTTTTTTTTTTTGGGTCATGCTGCATACTACTACAAAGACCATGCTTCCAACTTGGAGACGATGTACACAAGATGCTTGGATGGTTGCTCCTCTTTACTTGTGGTCGGGTTTTTGGTAGACAGAGTAAAAGAAGATCTTTTGATGGGGAAGAGGAGACTCCTATCTAGGCACTCAAATTTTCTATTCTTATTTTGTTAGTTGTTACGACAAATGGTTGAAATTGTAAATTTTAAGAGGATATGATGATTTTGGGGATAGTTTGAGGATATAGCATACTGTTTTGGCTGTGAGATTTGTAGTTGGAATGTGCTCCCCGTTTGAGCGGTTTTCTATGATATGCTACTTACCCCAAAAAAGCATAAGCACTTTAATAATGGATGGAAGATGCAATTTCAACTAATATTTGCACTGCCTTCTAATTCACTTTATGAATGAATTAATAATTGTAACCTGAAACCTCAAAAAGTAATATTATGCAACACTAACCCAAAAAAATTTAAAAATTTATAAAAATTAAAATTAAAAAAAAAAAAAAAAGTAATATTATGCAACAACTATAGATTGAACATACCAAATCTCCGAACAGATAGAATCCATGTTTATGTATTCATTTGAATCCCACTAGGATACCTAGAGATAATAAGATTTATAGATCTCCCCCCTCCATATTTGTATTTTTTTTTTTTTTTTTTTTTTTTTTTTTAATATGGGGTGTCAATATATAGGATGCTCCCACCCAAATTAAAATTGGATTTTTTCAAATGACATATAATATATAAAAAAATGTGCAACATATTATGAGGATAATGCAATGAACACAGACCTAAAGGTTAAAACAATGAAAATATAAAACTCCATTAGGCTCTAAGCTCATGAGCTATAAATAGAGCTTTTGGATCACATAACTTGTACTAAAATTATCATTCGAACGAAAAGTCATGAAAAATGAGGACATATGCATCATAAACACACTTACCTGGACCCTCACCGTTGATTGCATAACCAGCCGCATTAGTAGAAAAGGCATTACTCTCAACATTGGCTGCATCACTAACTGCAGCACCACAACTCGTAAACCATCGCCGACTGTCGCAAGTGTTCCTCATCATCATTTGCGGCTAACAATACGAAAATTCAGTCAGCCAAATGTGATATGACAGATGAAGATGTAAAGATGTAATCTTCATTTAAATTTGAACTCCTACAGAAGATCCAAATTGAAGCTCAACCCAAATTTTAAGGTAAACCAAAAAGTCTTCTACATCAATATGAATATTTGTTGTTAAATATGGTATATAAAGAACGTAGCAAAGGGCAAATCTTATTCAAGCCAAATAATCACGTTGATCAAGTTGGGATCATCATCTCTTTCTTTTCTTTTTTCATTATCCTTCCCTTTATCCCATATAAATGGAATCGACCATGTCTATTCTCTTATTTCATTATTTTCTATTGAAATCCGTTCCTCCTATTCCATTTGATTTTTCAATCAAGTCTAATTATTCTATCCCATATTGGTAAGCCTATTTTTCTTTTATTTCTCTTGAAACTAATCTTCTAGTTCTTAACAGTGCATCCACAGGTCTAAATTATACATATCTAGACCACCTAGGCCAGCATTCCTCTTATTTTATTAGGAACGAGTGTCACTCTTGATTTATGTCACACGTTAATTATTAATCATAATACTTTTAATTACTCATTTCATGTACCTAAGCATTCTTATTTCAGCTACACAAATGCATTTCATACTCGCTTTTATTACCTGACAAGCCTGCTCCACTAGTTAGCAACTTCATCTTAATACATTTAGACCCAAATTGATCTGATTATACAGTCACTCGCATCACTTGTTGTACTTAGGGGTGCACAGAAAAACGGTGGAACTGGTGAATCGATCCAAGCCAAACCAGACAGTATGGTTCAATCTAGTATTGTTACTGTTCGAACTGGTCCGATTCCAAAAATTGAGAACCGCTAACTCACAATTTGGTTCTATTTTGGGTCCATTAGGACTGAACCATTAATTATATATATATATAATAAATATATATACAAATATATGTTGCGGCTTTTTGCTTAATTTATATAATTTCTTCACATCTATTAAGTTTGTTCTTAGTTTTATAATACATGCACCCAATAGAGCTTTTGCCACTATGTTACGTAGTTTGAGTCTCAATGTGACGACCTATGCGGGCGGGTGCGAGACACTAGGCGAGCTACTACGGCACACTATGGGTGGCATGATCCCACATCGCCTGGGGAAGGTGAAGGAGAAGTGCTATATGTAAGTTCAACACCCTTCTACGACACAACGCGTTTTAAAGCCATGAAGGCCGTGAACTCATTAGAACTCCGCAATTAAGCATACTTATGATGGAGTAGTACCACAATGGGTGACCTCCTGCGAAGTCCGGTCCGTGGGAGCCAAAAGCGGACAATATTGTGTCGTGTAGGGTGTGGACTGTTACACTCAATCTCATGCTTGCTGAAAACGTATATGAAAAAGAAGTGAAAATAGGCAACAAAACTATAAAATCTCTGGCAGGTATGCAATCACATGTTTCTATGGTGGCACAGGTTTCCATTACTAGTGTCCACAATCATGGATAGAACCACACCACACCGGTCTTTCATGATTCTGTTCGATTTTACGGTTGCTATGGTCCGGTGCAGATTATAATTTTCTAGGAACTGTCGGGATCGGTTCAGTTCTCATTTAGTCCAGAATCGGATTGAACCAAACCATGTGCACCCCTACTTGTACTAACACACGAGCTTTGTTTGGAGAAGCGAACCAAGAAAAGGCCCCAACATAGAGATAAAAGTCAGTAGATAGAAATTGAAAAATTAGCCTAACGCTGCATAAAGTTTACTTGGGTTACTATGTAGTAAGTGAAAATAATCTCATCCACCAATTTATCATCCACTATTTTTGAAATCAATGGAAGTGTTCTGCCGAAGAGAAAAAGCCCATGGACCACTGACAGTGTCACTTAGTGGGCTCTCGATGTTTTCATATTTCCTAATTATTACCCATCATCTCACGAGTGTTTTTTGAAAACACGAGAGAGAGAGAGACAGAGACAGAGACAGAGAGAGAGGTTCTGACTTTATTGCTAACCTTGCACAAAGGTCCTGTTTGGAAGTGACCCTAGCTATTTCTACCAAGAGCTCACTCCGGACTGCTTCATATTCAACCTATAACAGGTAAGCATATTCATTATAAGTGATGGAAAAAACCACAAATAAACACGCAAGTGGTCTACATGGCACATAACCTTGTTGAATGGAACTGGCAAAACTATGGGGATCATAATAAAAGATTCATGTCAAACAATCTAGCTTGATGCTACAATCCCCTTCAAGAAATGTTGAGCTTCATTAAAATACTGCAAAAATAAACTGCCTATTCTGCTATAATCTCCAATATTCAAAAAGAAAATGATGCGAAAACAGAAGTTTTTTTTTAATATATAAGCAAGTGAGATTGTATAAAAGGCGTTCATGAACGCATCCCAAGAAAATCTACACAAGGACCAACAAAAAGGCCCCAAGGACCCAAAGAATCCAAAAATCAATAAACTCGACTAAAGATTTACAATTTCTCCCATTGACCCAATAAAAAACAGAGCTAATAATAAAGGATTTCAAGGCCACAATAGGAGATTCGTCTCTATCGAAGGATCCTCTATTCCGCTCCCTCCAAATGCACCACCAAACACAAAAAGGGACCACCCTCAAAAAAGTCACGGGCTTGGGTGCCCAATAAACACCCTCTCCAAGCATCAATCAAGGCTATTAAGGACCAAGGCATGATCCACTGGACCCTGAACAACCCCAAAAGAAAACCACAACGGTCCCAGGCCACAGGGCAGTGGAGCAGATGATGATAAACAATCTCTTAATCTCTCTTGCACAAGCAGAACCAATTGACCATGATCTGTCTCCTCCGTCTCAAGTTATCCAGCGTCAAGATTTTATCCAAAACCATTGTCCAAACAAAATCATAGTTTATGTAGATGATCGCGTCGCGCCATACGCCATGTGGCACTATTTTATTATAAATGTGGATGATCGCACCACGCCATACGCCATGTGGCACTATTTATTACTAAAAATACACCTGGCCAATTCTGATAGGACCATATCTAGTCCTAATTGGCACCTCCCTGGCAACACCAGTACTCTCGAGCTACTAGGTCTTTGGCGAATACTGAATTTGCAAAGGGCAAGGGGTTGCTATCCTTTGCCCTCCTGTGGTGATGTCTCTTCTGCAGAAGAGGTCTCCTTTATATTCATTGGAAGAGAGTTCTCGCCTCGAGCAAACCTTTGTAAAAAGGAGGGTTCGAGGTGCGAACAAAAAACGAAAGACCGAGATTTCGTAAGGCAAGCCCTCGATTAGTCTCTGCTTTCCCTTTATGATCGCGGGAATCTAAGTGTTTAGACAGCTAAGTTCCAAGGATTCGCCTCAACTCGAGGTCTACACAAGGGGGAGAGAATACTTAATACCCAATAACTGAGCTCAAGTATTAGAGACCACATAATACATTAAATATAAGTTGATTGACTTATAAGACCTACGTAAAATACATGCAATCGCCACCACCTCGAAAAAGGGCAGCGGCGTGCCTCGGGCTGCCTGCTATATGACCAATCTGTCAATGATTAGGTAGAATGACCACTGGATAAAGAAGGAGCTACCCTCGTAACCAAGGGTCTTTACCTAGGTAAAGCGACCATTGGATAAAGAAGGAGTTGGCTCTCATGACCAAGTCCTTACCCAAATGAAAGTAGTATAAATAGGACTGAACTTTCATCATTTAAGGGGTTTTTTGAAATACATATACACCGCCTCGACCATAACCATAAATAATGGTCTTCTAGAACCCGAGCTATCATAGAGTGTTAAACAAATTGTATTCTCTCTCTTAATCTCCTCTACGGAGAATCCCTTGTATTAGCTTGGAGCTCCACTCAGCCTCTGATCTCAGCATTCCTGACAGATGTGGAACGATCTCCTCACATCATCACGAACTATCATCTACATTTTGGCGACTCCACTGGGGAGGAGCATACCATTGATGTCGAGCTTGCGAGAGATTAGTCCTCCATGGATCTACTGCTTCATAACCGATGATTTCGCTCTTAGCTCACTTTCTTGTTGCTTGTTGTAGTTTCAAACTGACACACCCATCTTTAAATTTTTATTTCAATCTCTGCTGGTATAGTATGCCATGTTATTTACGTTCAAGAATATAATTTGAATGCCATGATTCTTATAGTACCCCCGTCTATCTGAAAACTCATATTTTTCTCATTGATTTATCGCTTGCCAAATGCATTCTGAAATAATAATAAAAATAGAGAAGCATGACACTTTAAGCAACCCACTACCTTTGTTACCCCTAGTCCTCGACTTAAAACAAGTTTTGTAAAGTGGCCCTGTGGAGGGTTGAAAGCCCCAGTATATCAATCTGCCTTCACCCATAACGATGATAAACAAAGGTTTTACTGTCGTCCTAATTTCTTCGCATATAAAAATAGAATGCGTAGATATATGTATCTCTATAGTGCAACTTTTCACTAGTCTGTCTGCTCACCATAGTATTAAAAAAATAAATAAATAAATAAAATTTGAAGGGAAATCAATAAATCCCACACACAGTTGACAGCCCATTCAAACATAAAGAGTTCCACAAGAATCTCATTTGTCACTCACCCTACAAACTTTTATCCGTTGGCTATTTAAACTGTCCTGCGGCACAAAATTTTAAAGGTCTTTAATCATGTAAAGACTCACATATTCGAAGTCATTGAGGTCCCATTTTCATCTCTCTAATTATAATAAATAACTTTTTTCTTTTATTATTATTATTGTTACATAACATCACCTAACTTCTTTTTTGCACATAAATTAGATAATACCTCTGACACATGTTAGACACTTACTGCATTGTAGCTTGTACTACCTTGTTGGTCTGCCCATTACCCTATGCGCACAGTTTTGCATGTGCTAAAATGACAATTGCTACTCTGACCCAGTCACATCATGAACTGACCAAGGCAAGCTAATTACACCATATAGGCAGCTATACCAAATATTGTACGCACCTCGGCTTTGCTTCAAAACTTATATATTTATAGCCAACAACAACTCCATAAAGCTACAGCATAATAATTAAAGAAAAATTAAAAATAATAATAACAGTGAAAATTAAATCTCTTTCTTTTATTATTGTTGCATAAGCTTTTGATGGTTGATAAATCACTTGTTTTTCCTTTCACTATTTATGCACGTAACTTTATTTTTTTTTTTTATAAGTAATTATAACATAAAAAAGGCGTTCAAAAGAGGAACGCGTCCCTTATACAAAAATGGAACCGGGACTAAGGCCTCAAAGAATCCAAAAAAATAATTAAATCATCAAAACAAGAGCAAGGACTCCACTTCACATAATTGAAAAGAGAACGAAGAATGTGATGCTTCACCATTGCCGTAGACGACTCTTTATCTTCAAACATTCTACTATTTCTCTCCTTCCAAATGCACCACCAAACACAATATGGGACAACTCTCCAGAAATCACGTACATCCCTTCTCACACGACATCCTCTCCATACATGAATCAACTCCTTAGTAGATTGTGGCATTACCCAACACATGCAACAAACCCAAAAATAAGATTCCAACAGTCATTCGCCACAGGGCAATGCAGAAAGAGGTGATCAACAGACTCCCCATCTTTCTTGCATAGACAACGCCGATTAACAATACAATTGCCCCATTTCCTTAAATTATCAATTGTCAAAATCTTTCCTCAAACAGCAGTCCAAACAAAGAAAGCCACCCTAGTTGGAGCCATGGATCGCCAAATAGTTTTCCATGGGAAATCATAATTAACAAAATGAGACAGACATGAGAACAGGGATCTTACTTCGAAACGACCGTGGGAAGAAGGAACCCAAATCAAATCATCATATTCTCTGCCAACACCCTCCTGCCGATACAGAAGATCCAAAAAAACACATACCTTATCCATCACCCAATCCTGAAAGGAGCGCCAAAAGTGCACATCCCACGTAATCCCACTACTATCAAGACGGTAACAATCAGTTACAAAGGCATGTTTATCAACTGCAATACCAAATAATCTAGGAAATGAACGAGATAATGGCTGATCACCACACCAAAGATCTTCCCAAAACAGAACACGGCGTCCATCACGAACTTTGAATCTGATATGAGCAGAAAAGGCGTCCCAACCCTTCCGAATAGACTTCCACATCCCTAGTCCTCCCACAAGAGTAACCGGATGTGTAGACCAGCCTCCATCTTCTTCCCTAAACCGACAGGAAACTAACCTGCGCCAAGGACGGTGTCTTTCCCTTCCATATCTCCATAACCATTTACCCAGGAGGGCTTGATTGAAAGGAACTATTCGTCTTATGCCAAGTCCACCCAATTTCACAAGCTTGCAAACTTGCTCCCATCTGACAAGGTGATACTTGAACTCATCTCCCCTTCCTCCCCATAGGAAATCCCTTTGAATTTTTTCAATCCTATCCGCAACGAAACAAGGGATTTGAAACATAGAAAGAAAATAAATGGGAAGGCTCGATAACGTATTCTTAATGAGAGTAACTTTACCCCCCTTGGACAAATATTGCTTTTTCCATCCTGCTAATCTCTTCGCATACCTGTCAATCACTGAATCCCAACTCCCCACTATCCTTGAAGAGACCCCTAAGGGCAACCCCAAATAAGGAATAGGAAAAGAACCCACCCTGCATCTAAGAACTGCAGCTAAGGAGGAGATATTCTCAACATTCCCTACTGGGACAAGCACACTCTTAACCACATTGACCTTTAGCCTGGAGACCGCCTGAAAACAAGTTAGGATGCACCTCAAATAACGAAGTTGAGACACATCAGCATCATAGAAAACAAGGGTATCGTCTGCGAAAAGTAAATAAGAAATCTCCATCTGATGGGCTAAATCTCTACCCACTTTGAAACCCTTAATAAAGCCAAGGTCCTCTGCCCTGCGCATAAGTCTGCTTAAACCCTCCATAACAACAAGAAAGAAGAAAGATGACAAAGGATCACATTGTCTTATGCCCGGGGTGCAACCAAAGAAACCAGCGGGAGAGCCATTCACAAGAATAGAAAACTTGACAAATGAGAGACAAGTCTCGATCAACTTCCTCCATTTGCTTCCAAACCCCATTCTTTGTAACGAATAGAGTAGGAAATTCCAATTCACGTGATCGTATACTTTCTCAATATCAAGTTTGCATAAAACTCCAGGAATACCGCTACGCAATCTGGAATCCACACATTCACCACCAATAAGAACTGAATCAAGAATTTATCGTCCTCCAACAAAGGCGTTCTGGGAGTCTAAAATAATCCCATCCATTACTTCCCTCATCCTTAGAGCAAGCACCTTAGCAATAAGTTTGTAAATACAACCCACCAAACTAATTGGACGGAAATCCTTTACGTCAGAAGCGCCTCCCTTCTTGGGGATAAGGGCAATAAATGAAGCATTAAGCGACTTCTCAAAGACGCCAGAAGAATGAAATTCCTGAAAAGTACCCATTACCTCATATTTTACTATCGCCCAACTTTCCAACATAAAACGCATAGTAAAACCATCAGGCCCTGGAGCTTTGTCCCCATTACAACTTGATAAAGCCTTTACAACTTCTTCTTCAGTAAAAGGATTCTCAATCCTATCTCTATCCAGCTCAGATATGGCCTCAAAATGGAGACCATCAAGTTTGGGTCTCCAAACTAAAGGCTCGGTGTAAAGCTTCTGATAAAAAGAAGTAATCCCGTTACGGACCTCCTCCTCTCTCCACAGCTCCACACCTTCCACCCGAATTCTTCCAATATGATTACTCCTCCTATGAGCGTTAGCTAATCTGTGGAAGAATTTTGTGTTCCTATCCCCTTCTTTTAGCAAAAGAGCTCGAGATTTTTGTCTCCATGAGATCTCCATACAAGCAATCTCAGCAAGAACCGCCTGACAGGAGACTCTCCTAGAACGTAGAGACTCCACATCCCCACCTGCCTCCTCAAGATGGTCAATCTCGGAAAAATCAGCAAGGACTCTATTCTTCCTCCATTTCAGATTCCCGAAAACATCCTTGTTCCACTGCTTAAGAGCGAATTTGAGAGCTCTTAACTTCTTTGTTATTATGAAATTGGGCGATCCTGAAACAATGACTCCCTCCCACCAAGATCTGACTTGCTCTTGGAAATCCCCTGCACGTAGCCACATATTCTCAAATCTAAACGGGGTTCTTCGAGAACACAAGCCCCCGCAATCCAAGACCAAAGGAACATGATCAAAGATGACCCTTGCTAACGCCGCCTGAATGACATCCAAGAATTTCTCTTCCCACGCCCCAGAAATTAGAAATCTATCCAGTCTTGAAAGAGTGATTGGATCCTACCATTCGACCAAATATAGGCTACACCTTACATTGGTAAGTCAACTAGAAGATGTTCATCAATAAAATCAGAAATTTGATCCGTTTCCAGTGACCTTCTATCCCCTGTAGACCTCTCTAACGGGGACCTGACAGAGTTGAAATCTCCTCCCAAACACCAAGGGAGAGACCACAATCCTTGGACATGACTAAGCTCCTCCCAAAAGATGGGTCGCTCATCATCAATAACCGGTCCATAGACTCCAGTAAAAACCCATCTGAAATTATCCTCTTCCATATTAAATAGACAAGACACAAAAGATCTCCCCCTCCACACGTCCATTCTAGATAACCATCTGTTGTCCCACATGATTAAGATCCCGCCCGAAGTACCTATGGCATTCAAAGCCTCCCATTCCACAAACCTTCCTCCCCACAAACTCCTAACCACCCCGTCATAAATGGATGCCAACTTGGTTTCTTGTAAACAAACAACCTGGGCACCCCACTTCCTTAAAGCTACCTTCACCACCCTTCTTTTGTTCGGATCATTGAGACCTCGAACATTTCATGTAATGATTTGTAGCTTCATTAAAAACCTGATAAAATTATCTCACCTCCACCCTTCTTAAGACTCCTACTCCTGGTGCTTCCCTTTTCCTTCACCACTCCTCTTTTCCCTTCATAGTTGACTTCTGAAATAAGATTCTTTATCTCCTTTGCCCCTTTCCAAGACGATAAAGGCCTCATGTTCAAAACTTCATTGGTCACTGCGACCTCTCTCCCTTCCACAATTGCTCAAAGGATAGATAACGTCTGGTCTTCATTACCTTTTGAAGAGACTCCCAACAGCTCACTAGTGACTCCAATATTGTCAACAACCCAATCTTTCCCCAAATCAGCAACCTCTTCATCAGGTCGCACCATGGCCAGTGGTTCCTCCTCTAGAATTTCAGAACCATTCTCCATCCAGGGTCCAAGCTCTTTGGAACTAACCTGTTGGAGAAGTCCGGAATCATCAACCGCCTCCTCTGCAAAGTCTGTCATTTTCATAAAAAGAATCTGAATCTGTAGCAAAATCATTCCCCTCAACCGCTGCAAAAGGCATGCAGTTAAGGCCTTTCAAAGCTGCATTTATTCAAAGCTGCATTTAATCAAAGCTCATTGAACAGAGCTACAGCCTCATCATTGGATAACTAAAAATGCAAATCTCTACCCACACAGACTGTAATCCCTTCATAAAATTTCCTGACCGCACAATCAGTGATTTCCATCTGCCTAGAAACACCAGAAACACTTTCTTCTTTTCCTTATGTATTCAGCCCATGCATAAGGCCATTTCCACTGTCCGTTACCGATAGCCCACACCTATTTTCCACTTCAGTCACAACGCCGACGCTCCTCAACACCTCACTAGAAGGGGTAGAAGAAGAGGATGGAATATTAAAGGTCTAAGAATGTGAAGTTGAAGACCACTTCTGCTTTTCTTTTCGGGACCATCTAACACCACTGTGAAAGTCCCGAGATGAAGATCTGAAAATTCATCCCTTCGTCTGTGTAGAATCAGAGAGGGATGAAGATGAGATACCTGCACAACACTGAGAGTGACGAGATCCCTTCTTAACAGGACCTCCACCAGCCGCGGCAAGAGATAAATCCCTCCATCTCTTCTTCTCCGGTGAATTCTAGAAAGTTGCAGAGGTTTCGTTGGAACGACGGCTCTGTGAATGGCTTATTTCAGTGGAAGTAGGTGGGCTGGGCTTGGAGTTAATAAGAGAAACTAAGATTTTATTATTGGGCCCCGTAAAACCTTTCTCTTCAAGTTGCTTAAAGAATGTGAGTTGGGCTTGTTTTGAAAGGAAACGGGCCCCTATTGAACAGCCCTCTTAAACTCCTATGGGCCATGATTAACTAGCGGCCCACTTGTCATGTTTGGCCCATAGGCCTTTGTAGATCCACGTTTTGGCCCAGCTGAATCCGCAGCATAAAAATCATCTTCAATGCCACGATTATGGCCACGTGGTTGGTATCCGTTAGCGCAGATATTACGAGGGAACAAAAGGCGATGACTGGGGGCTTGATTGACAAGAGTCTTAGATCTATCACACCTACGCGTGAGAAGGCAGTCGCCTCTTTCCTTCAACGCCTTGGTGGTTCTGTGGTTTCCGGCGACTACCTGCAGTTGCAACAGCCAAGATGTGAGGGCTTTCTCCGAGACCATAGTAGGATTTCGAAAGGATGCAAGGTGTGATTTCCTCTATCAGATTAACCATAAAGGCCACACGTAGGTCCTCAACAAAAACATACTCAGGTATCACTTTTCCGACGGAAACATAGAGGAGGATTCTCTGTCCATTCGCTGAGATGTCTGCCTCGACACCTCGAAATCCACCACATAAGTTCCCAACTGCTTAAAATAGGTTGTTACAACAGATATGGAGAGGCAAACCAAACAAGATCACCCTTCGTATTATTCTCTCTTTTACAACAGAACATCCAGCCGCGAAGTACCAAATGTCGATGGATAACAAAACTTCGCCCCATCTCTTCCTCCCTTCATCCAAATCCCTTAAGGCCTCAACTTCCGATGGAAACCTGAATAAAAGCAGATCGTCGGGCAAAGGAGAAACTTTCACTCCGCTAGATACCTTCCAAGTTTTCAACACCCAAGCCTCAATCCCGTCAATACTCCCCACGTCTCTATCAAAGCGACCTACCAGGCATGATCGCAAGGCAAATTCTCGCTCCTTGATGCTTTGATGATCAACCCTAAAAACCAGATCGATGCCTATAGAGCAACTTTTGATTTCTTCATGAAGGTTGAGACGTGGTAAAGTCGCAACACTGAATTTAATGCTAATATATATATATATATATATAGACACACACATGTACATATTATTATTAACTTGGCTCTATACTTTGCATATGTAATATAGCAGTAGTACATAACAGTTGAATGCAGCACCAAACGAGCCTGCTCCTCATCTGGCTAAAAAGATAGTCCCAAAATACTGCTCACATTGTCAATGTTATCCTTCACCCACTCCACCCCTCTAACTTCACACTCTACTACAGAGAACTCCCCCCCCCCCCCCCCCCCCCCCAGTCAGGCCATAATACACATAACGATTACATCTCCAAACAGGTAGAATCCTCCCATGGAACCATCTCCATAGCATTCCTATCATTACCCCCTCCCCTCAATTTGTCCCCACCATCATCATTCGAAGCCTCAAACCGATAGAAAGCCAAAGGTGATCCAAAATCCCCTTCAGAGTCCTCCCCTACTGTTTCTGAGCCAAAATCCAGCAAACGGATCAATTCCTTCAACCCTTTATACATTCTCAATTCCTTCACTAATACAGACGCAGCCTCTTAACTTAACTGAAATTTTGAGTCACATCCCACACACACCGTAACTCCATCCAGACCTACCGACGCTACCATCAGTGATATATTCTCCCTTAATAACTCAGGAGAAGAACTCAACAGAATATCCAGTGTATGATTCCTCAACTGTCCCACCTCATCTTCTACCTCTGCATCCAGCCCCATCCCCTCCGAATCCACTGGAGACAACACCCCATTTCTCACCGACTGTCGGTCAGCCTCCACCCCCATTTCCTCCCTTAACACCCCACAAGAAGGAATAGAATAAGAAGAAGTAGACAGAAAGCTCCAAGAATTAGAGAAAAAAGACATACCAGGTTAGCTTTCCTTTGGGCAAACTCATTTTTGTTTCTCCTTTCGTGACCAACGCTTCCTATCTCTAATTGTGGCATCACCATCCTCAAAAGAAGTTAATGGCAGAGACCAAAAGCTATTGTCCGAAGCCATCTGCACACAGCAACTCCCATGGCGAAACCTTTTCCCCTTGCGACTGCTATACGAACTAGATCTAACCCAGTTCTCTTTCTCTGATCGCATCCAGTGTCTATAAACTTCACCGAGGCCCATTACAGTATTCCCCACCTGGGCTTGGCCCAACCCATTCACTCTAGATCTCCTCTCCTCTTCCTTCGAGCCCAAACCCAAAACTTTAACGGACAGGATCTTATTAGGGCCCCAAAATACAGCCCTATCTCTCTTCTACTGGACCAAGTTATTAGGCTCATACCCATCATTGGGCTGGTGCTTATGAATATAAGGACCAACTAACCTATTGCGCGGCCCATTAAGTGGCCCACGTCCCCCAGGCCCAGCCCCTTCCAGCACCTTATCCGTAATATGCGAAACCCTATCCCCTACACATGCACGCCTCCACTCCACCCCTTCCCCACTCGCCATCTGCGCGTACAATTCATTTTGTCCCTGACTTGGCTGCCATCCATCTTTCTCCATCTAACCAAGCTCGCCGAACGGACTGAACCAGCATCGGATCTACGCGACACACATCCCTTCTTCTCAAAATTCAAAGATGCCATGGGTTTCGCCACCACAGAAAAAGCAATCTCCTCCGTCATTGAGATCTTGAAAGCCCAATCTTTGTCTTCAACGATCACAAACTTCGGGAGAACCCCACAGTCGTCCACCGTGATGACTATCCTTTCTGTCTCGCTCTCAGAGACCTCAACCTCCCTAAACCCACCACATAATTAACCTATTGATTCAAAGAGTTCCTGGCACCATAGATGGAGTGGAAGGCCAAACAACACTATCCATCTCTGCCTTGTCATTTTCCTCATCCCCAACCACCCAACTCTGTAACACCACGGATCTATAAGCAGCTCTGCATCCCCCCAAGATTTCTTCCCCCATCATAACACCCTATGCGCTTCCTTCTCTGAAGGAAATCGAAATAGCAACATAAAGTTTTGGAGCTCCACTCAGCCTCTGATAGGGTGTTAAACAAATTTGCCTTCTCTCTCTCAATCTCCTCTACGAAGAATCCCTTGTGTTAGCTTCGAGCTCCACTCAGCCTCTGATATCAGCATTCTTGACAGATGTGGAACGATCTCCTCACATCATCACGAACTATCATCTACAGTTTCCAATTAGGCCCATGAATCCCAACGCTGGCAAAATTCCATTTTTTGTGAGTCCGTCTCTCCCATAAATAAATGGCTTCCCTCGTACGGTTTGGTCCTTAGAAAATAAAATTCAAAATGAGAGGACTCCTCTCCTTAGTTTGCTCTATATGAAAATAGGACCACACCACAAAAAGAGCTCTCTGTCATTGTAACCTTCAATACCACTTTCCTTAAGAAAAATGTAAACACAACATGTCATCAATTCTTTACAATGTCAGGCTATAAACCAAGTCTAGTTCAAATGAACATCTTTTCATGTTTACCACTAAAAAACTCTCACAAGGACTTCCTTCACAGTATGACAAATCCTTGAAGATTAAAGAATAAAACATCTTACTTTGTCATTGATGGTTTAATAATTTGTGAAACAATCATTATCTAATTGAATAACTCTATTGATTTAATAATGGTCATGCTTTTAGGACACACAAGTTAACAGTTCTTATAACCTCTTTTGAGTTTTAGGCAACCGTAAATTCTTTAGAAGTTCAACCGATGCTTAAGTATAGACCTCTTGCCTATTTCGTGTAGCTGTCTAAATTTCCATCAAAATAATATCTATTATGACCTACATTCTTCGACTTCCAAGAAATTGGAAAGAAAGAAAGGATACTTTACTTCAGTATACAACCAAATCTATAATTTCCCATTATTCTACAATGTAAAAAGTCTTGCCTCTTGCTATTTGTGGGACATCATATTTACTAGACAAAAAAGAACCAATGTGGTTTACATAGCAAGTCTTAACAACTATCCCAAATGGATTTACATCCAAATTCCTTGGATTAAATGAGCTACAATAGAGATGTCACAACAGATTCAATATAAAACAGAATAAAGCAAATACAAAGTATGCCTTGGAAAAGGTCCTGAATTTGCACCATGACTAACACAAGCCAATCAGCATTTCCATGTTAAATTGTCCACTTGCTACATAAGTATAACAACTTTTTGTATCAGATTAGTGCATGACAAACACAATTTTATGTTTACATTATGGAAGCAGAAATTGTCAGCAGCACTGAAAAAGGAGTTTGCAGCATGACTTTTTCTTTTCATAGAAGTTTTAAAGTCCTAAAACTTGGCATCAACTACACAAATCCTTTTTGCCGCCATCATTCATCTAGAGCTATAATTTCCCCTAGGAATTTTTTTTTTTTTTTTTTTTTTTTTTTTTTTTTTTTTTTTAATGAGTAAGATTGTATTAAAAAAGGTTCAAGAGGGGACCGCATTCCTCAAAAGCCACATAGGGCCTTTAAACTCTCAAAGAGTCCAAAAAAACCAATTAACTCCTCCATGGATTTACAATATGTCCCTAGAACCCAACAAAAAAGATTACTAATGATGGAGAACTTAAGCACACCAATAGGAGTCTCCTTTCCTTCAAAGAATATCCTATTTCTTTCAAGCCATAAACACCACCAAACGCACAAAAGCGTGACCCTCCAGAAATCACGAACTTGGGCCCCACTATACAACCTCTCCAAGCCTCAACTAAGCCTCTAGAATACCTGGGCACAGTGTTGTTAAAGGCACGCCTAGCGCCTGTTGTCATCCTAGGCTCACTGATGTTTACTAGGCGCGCGCCTCGGTTGCGCCTCGTCCTGTTTGTGAGGCGCGCCTCACTGATATTTGTTTAAAAAAAAACGATTATTCTATTTCTTAAGCCAAAAAGGATACTTTTGGCAACTTAATAAACAAAAAGAAAGTCCAATCATATTATAGAAGGAACTTTTGTTCAAAAGAATAAAAAAATAAGAATGCCCAAGAGTCAAAGTGTTAACCGAACAACGATAGAATGAGATTGTGAGACGAATACGAAGCCCTAGTTGCAGAGATGAACGACGAAGCCACGTCAGTTCTTTCTTTCTTCTTCTTCTTCTTCCTCCCTTCTCCTCTAGATCTCTCCTCTCTTCTTATCTTTGTTTACATCTCTCTCTTCATCTAGTTCTCTTCTCTCTGTTCTTTTTTTTTTTTTGCTCTGTTTTTTCTTTTCTCTTTTCTTGTTAACAATTTTTTTTTTTTTTCGTTAACATATTTATTACTTTTTGTGCTTTGTTTTGTCATTCAGAAAAACACAATTTGCTTTGCCTTTCAAGAAAACAAATTTGTGCTATGTTTTATGGTTTTTGGATGCTTGTATAGTTGATGGATTTACTTTTTTATATTTGATATTAATTTTTAGAATATTGATATGACTTATGAGATATGAATGTTATTAAGGTCTTTTAAATTTTCATTGTGCACCTCACTTCACTCAGGCGCGCACCTCGCGCCTAGGCTCCAAAGAACCTCTAGCGCCTTGGGCCTTTAATAACACTGCCTGCCCAGTGAACCCCAAACAAACCCAAAAACAAAGCCCAGCAATCACGAGCCACTGGACAACGCAAAAGAAGGTGATTCCCCTAGAAAATATACCATCAATATTCCTGCACGCCTAAACCTGCATTCTTTTTGGCCTTTTTATTGTCCTCACAGTACCTCCAAGATCAAAACATATTACTCCTTGATGAATTCATTCTCTATGTTGCACACAATCGAGCAATTTAAGATCACTCACAGTTATCCTTAATTGGTGTCACCTTTAATTTCTAATAGACTCATGCATTCTAATACTATACTATACTATCAATATATATATATATGGATGTATGTATATGTATGTCTTGGTGTGTGTGTGTGTATATGTTGCCGCTCATCTATTTAATATTGCCATGTCATTTATCTATTGACTATTGGTACCTGAGAAACCACAGACTATTCCATGGAGCAGATTCCCTAGCGAAAGTTGATACAGACTTGTACATGTTATAAACAAATATTTATTGAATGTCTTTATAATTTAAAAATAAGATTATTGATTCTGAAAAATAATTTAAAAATAAGATTACTGATTCTGAAAATGTGATCCATACTTCTACGACATGTGACCTTTTTAGCATGGATTATATGTATAGCTAACTGTTCAGCTTTGTATCCATGAAATTAGATTATTTAAATCTTTAAATACATGTCTGTTGCCCCCTTTTGTGAAAATGATGATTTCAGAAAACAATTTTTTTTTTTTTTTTTTTTTACAAGTATAGAAGGAAACAACTTAATATCTGATTCTACCAAAATACTTACTTTCAAGAAAACAAATTTTTTTTATAAGTATAGAAGGAAACAACTTAATATCTGATTCTACCAAAATAATACTTACTTTCATGTTGAACATAATGTTCTTGAGCTCCGTCACGACCTCTCCCATCTTGTATCGGCTCTGAGGGAGGTCGATGTTACCGTAGTAACTCCTCCGGTACTCCTCCGCGGACAGATGATCATCATCCACCTCTTCCACTGCCTTGTCCTGCAGAGAGTTGCCTGAAACCCTCAGGTTCAGCCCTCGCTTCCGGGTCCCCGCCATGTCCAGCCTCGCATATTTCTTGTCTTTCATCACCTTGCAGGACTTGCTGGAGAATGCTGGCACTTCTTTCAGAAATCGGTTGAATGCTCTGTTTTTCGTACCCTCGGCGTGATGAAGCTGTTTCGAGAGCGAGTCCGAATCCAAATTGTTAGTTGGAATATCTGACTCGGAATTGGAGTCGGAAGAAGCGAAGGTGCGGAGGGAACAGACAGCCATTCGATTTAGGAGCTTCGAGTAGATTGTGGTGAGAGCTCTCGATGCGATTGTTGCATCTAGGGTTTCTGGGTGTGAGAGAGAGGAGGGGTATAGAGCTCTTGATGCCATTTTTGCATCTAGGGGGGGGGGGGGGTTTTATACTTTTTAAAAACAATTTTCCGAGTTCAGAGTTGCAAACCTGTTTCTGTCATTGTGACTATTTGTGGAAAACTAGTGGTAGTGGTTAGGGTTTGGCCAAGAACTGATTGACGGATGGAAGGCGAATGGGGTTGAGCTAGGAGAAATTATTGTATGAACCAAGTCCACCATCTCATTTTGCTGAGTTGGTGGACTACACCAATCAATTGTTGACAGGTGTAATAAAAAATTATTTTTTTGTTTAATTTGCCAACGCACAGATGAGTGAAGAGACGGAGAGAAACATAGGCCCCGCTTGCCTTGATTCTTCCAAAACAATTTTCTGTTTTAATAGTTGCAAAAAACTGAAAACTCCTAAATTGGTCTACTTGGTTCTGTTTTTGAAAAACTGAGATAAATGAGTAAAGGTATTTGGAGAACAACTTTGGGCTGTTTTCTGAATTTTCTAAAACCTATTCTCTGTTGAGGGAAAACACGGAGAACACTTTGTTCGCTTAAAAAAAATGACAGAACCCTTCTCGTTTAAAACCTTAGCCGTACAAGCCCTCCTTACAATCTCTCTTCAAGCATTTTCTCTCAGATTTCTTGGTTACGGTCTCTCTTCAACCCATCTTTCAATTTCTTGAAGCTCATGATGGTCGATCTGCGCTTCTGCGGTTGTCTCTCTTCGTTCGGGTAAAACTCTCTCACAAATTCATTGATATTCTGTGGTTGTTCACACTTCCGATTTGGGTTGAGGGTTGATGATTTTCTTTGGTTGTGTTGGATTTTCTGTGGTTGTTTACACTTCCGATTTTGTGTAATTTGGTTAAGGGTTGATTATTTGACCTGTTGGATTGGATTGTGTTGGGTTGAGGTTTGATTATTTACTTTGGTTGTTAACACTTTCAATTTGGTTTGATTGTCTACAATTTCAACTGTTTCTAATTTTAATTAGGGTTAGATAACAAACAACACTGAAAACCCATTAAGGATTTGAACTCTCCCCAATCTCTCTTGATATTGGTATCGGATTATCCATATTTGGGTTCTCTATTGAATGTGAATTGGATAATTTTCTTTTTTTATTTTTTTAATTAATTTGCATCGTTTATTGGCTTTTGATTTCCAGTCCTTGTTATTTTCTATTTGTTCAATCTTGGACTCAAAGTTCTTTTTTTTTTCCCTATTAATTTGATGAGCAATTTTTATTTGATCTTTCTACATAGTTGTTGTGGTCCTCTTGCTATTCTGAAGAATGAAACTTAAACTAGTGTTCTATTCTATGTTGTCAAAAGGACTTTTTTCTGTTTACACCACTTTTTAAATGACAAATTTGGTTAGATCTCATTTTGTTTAGTATTGAATCTTTTCTCTCTTTAGAAAATTGATTCTAAATATCTAAATTCATTACAGAGGGCATCACTTTTTTTTGGTTGAGTTTATTCTAAGTGCTTCTCTCTCCCTTTGTTTGGCACATTGATGTGTATTAGGAGTGAATATGATAGCTTGTTCAGACTTTTATTTTTGACAAATAAACCTTATATGTTCTATTGGTGATTCCTATTATCTACCTTTGACATTTTCAAGACTTAATAAAATACAAATTTGTCATCACCACTTCAAAATTGGTCTTGCCTTGTTTGTATTTAAAAGATCTTGCTTCCGATTAACTTTTTTTCTAGGTATTTTTTGAAAATTTTTACTGGATTGGAATGTGTCAATTATTTTTTAGTTTGGGATTTTTTGATTTCTTCCTCCCCATATCCTAAACCATTGAATGGATCAAACTCACAGTACTTTATGGTTATGACTTTAGTTATGAGAATGTAGAAATATTCAATTTGAGTATCCTAACTCATTGGTTGGTATGTTAGATTGTTTGGTCATGTACTCTTTTCTTATTGTTTATAAAAATGTGTTCTTATTGTTTCATATAAAATTTTGGACTTTGCAGAGGTAACTCGTTACATGATATTATGGTATGTTAGCATTTTTTCTATTTGATCTTATTTAAAAGGAAACACATCCCTCTTTTTTATTACTTTGATTTGGTACATCTAACTATGCTCTCACATTTAGTCAATCTTGATTCAATGAATTTTATTCTGTTCAAAATATGAAGATTGAGGATGTTGTTTACCATAAGAGTGTCCATTCATTTTGGATCAAGTGATCTGGTTTAGTTCAGGGGATAAAGTTGAGGATTGAGTTTGTAGTTTTCAATTTAGGAATGTTTTATCATCTGGTATCAATGTGTTATGTTTAGTTTATTGCTGGACTTGCATGATTTTATTTTTCTTTATTTTTTATTTATTTTTTGCAGCTAGGCATGCTTGTGCTTGTAACTATGGTGGAGCATTTTGCAACTGGCATCCATTTGTGTCATTTGTGGTGAGGCTATTAATGATGATACAAACCAATTGTTTGGGTTTAGTTATGTCAGTTGCTTCATTGGGCCTGACCTTCCTTTTCAACTCTTCATGATGTAATACCCCTAATTTTAAAAGGATAGTCTCGACATTTTTAATATTTATTGTATAGCATTTTTATTTATTTTATTGTCTTTATCGCATTTTTATTTATTTTATCGTTTTTCATTTATTTAATTGGTTATTTGAAATTTGAATTAAATTGGTTTCATGTGCATTATTTGGTTTATTTAAATTCTTAATTGTTGTGTCTATTTTCGTAAATTATTAATTGTATTATTTGTAATTCACTGTTTTAAACTTAGGAAATTAACTTACTATAAATCTTGTAATGTTAAAAATTAAGTTACGTGAGTTTTAAAATACATTAATTGACTCACAATTTCTTTTGGGCATCAACATAGAATTTAATCATAGGTTTTGTTTATGGGCCGACTAGGATTAAGGATTAGGGCTCTGTCTCTAAAATTACAAGGATTAGGGTTTTAGAGTTAAACCTATAAATACAACCATTATGCTTTAGCCTAGGGTTTACGATCATAATTCAGATTACATAAACGTGAAGTAAGTTCTTAGCACAGAGGGTTGTGAACGGAGGCACTATAGGAATTATCAAAGAGAAGAACAGTGAGTACCAAGGGAGGATTTTGGTGGATTAAACCAAAACCAGAGGAGGCTAGAAGGTAGTATGTGGTTGCCGGAAGTTAGGACGACGGCGACAAGTTTTGAGTCTAAAACTACAGGCAAGTTCTTATCTTCTTCCTTCCCTTTGGCTTGTGTTCTGTGCACCTAGATAGTCTCTAGGAGATTAATTGGCCTTAAACTGAACCATGCATGTTTTATATATGTTTTACTTGATCGTTTTATCTGTGAAAAATTTTATTGACAAAACAATTATAGCACGTATGTTTTTCTTGTCTCTGTTTTGGCATAACGTCCCACTGTTCTAATTTTTATTTTGAATCTTACTGAAATCAACCAAGGTCTGAATGGATACTAGATGTAATTTAAGACCTTCAAATTTAAATTGGAGGAAGAACAGAGGGGTTGGGATAGAACTGATGTTGCAATTTAGTTTCAGTGTTGTTCTTCAACAATGCTAGTTTAAATGGCTTGATTAAACTCTGTAATTATTTTCAAAATTATTGTAAACAACCTTGGGGGATACTTTTAGACTAAATTAAGATTCCTAAAATTAGTTTTTAAACCAACAGAGTGGTAGGAATTGATCAGAGAATGAGCGGACGGACTGAAACGAAGCAACGGGGACAGAGGCTCTCAAAAGAGGTGAGAGCCGGCTCCATGGATGTGGGAGCCAGCTCTCACAACAAGTAGAGCTGGCTCTAAGGACTCCTAGAGCCAGCTCTAGGCTGAAAGAGCCTGCTCCCAAAATTTGGAGCAGGCTCCCTTTTGCAATATACGTTAAATTTTTATTTTTTTTTAGTTTTAAGGCACTGTTTGGTATTCTGGACACTATTTGAGCCTTGGGATGCTTCTAATGGATTGTGGGGACTTTTCAGAGGATTTAATTACTTAATTCTAAGTGTGATTAAACTAGTTGATGCATGGTTTAAGTCTATAAGATAAAGGATAAAACAGTATAAAAGCGAATGACTTAGTACATTGTTATCGGATGGGACGAAATAAATTGTTTAGGTTAATCTAGCAATTTGTTGGACTATAATGGGATTATAGAATTTGTTCTAAATGCATGATAGAGTCATTGATATATTGGATTGGGTCTATGCATGCTTTGGATGCTAGTTGTGTAAACTATTAAACTGTTTCCTGCAATTACATGGTTTAATTCTGGGATTTAAATTGCTGAAATCTTAAATACTTTTCTGCAATTATTTGGATGGTGGTTTTGGACTGTAAATTACTTGTTCATTATGTATACATTGTAATTTACCTGGATATGGAGGATTGTATGCACCGGTATGGGACGATGACATACTAGGGACGGTTTAGCTCAAAACGCATAAACCTGACCTAATGGATTAATGGAATGGATTGAAAGATATCGAATCCTAATTGTGACCAAGTCAGATCAGCTGTAACCAAGTTGGATGACTTCCTGGATTAACGGATGGTAGTTAAGTCATATCAACTGAATAAGTTGAGTGACTAACTAGTTGGTTTGTTGTATGTCAGTTTAATAAATAGTTGAATTACATACCCTGGATTTGGACGGACTTTATATATATTTTTATGGTACCACGAGTTGAGCTTGAGTCTCAGACTCGTTGGTTAGGGTGCGTATATGCAGTGGATGCGTAGCTGGTTATAATAGGTTGAGGTGTGCCCTGTTAGGTCTAGGTACTCATGCCCACATTTGGGTGCGTATTCGCATGTTGCCTTCTATTCAGGTTGAGACCCCTATTATAGACTAGTGAATGTCCCTTAGTGTGGATATATTTATACGTATGGACTAGATAGATATTGTGAGGTGTCTACGGTGTATCTGCGTATCGGGTCACTGTATGGATTGCAGTTAGATTAGAACTTGCTCGTGGGTCTGACCCACTCCTTCATTATTCTTTTCAGGTACAGGACGGTTCCAGCCTTAGAGCTTGATCGTGCTTGTCGAGGACAGTCTCATCTTCATCTGATTACGTAGGACTTCCTCGATGTTTCTAGCATTATCTATTTTCAGTTTTCAGTTTCAGTTGAACTTTTGGTTAGGGGTCCATCAGTGGATTCCCAAGTTGTAACCTTGAAGTTTTGGGAGGATTGGAGTTTTATTATTTCAGTTATGCATGGAGGGTTTTATAAATAATGTTTCTTTTATTCCATCTTTATTATTTCATTTTGTCATCTGTGTTCGCTTTAAAATACTTTAATTGTTTGATATTCCCTCGGGTTTGGGCCTGGGCCTGATCAACCCGTGTCTCGGATCCGAGGGGTATCACAATGATTTGGTGATATAATTTGATAATAATATCAAACAAGTTCAGAAAATGTTGTTCTCTTCTTGGGGGATTTGGCAAAAAAATGAAAGTACGGTTCACTACTCTTGATGCATCATCATCATTTGTCAAGCTTTTTTGCCGTTTTGAGTGGTCTGTTAGGCAGTCCATGTTGATTTTTCATAGAGGGTATGCTCTCTTTAAGTATGTACTAAATGCTTGATCTTTTGGTTCAATATAATATCTTCATAAAAATAATAATAAAAAATAAAAAATAAAAAAAAAATTGTATTTGAATATCAGGATATTGGATTCAATTTCTTTTTTAGAGAGTTTATTTTTTATTTATTTTTATGGTTGCAATTTATAAATGAATGGGTTACACATCTTATTAAAATGTCTCTATCCCAATCCATGCATGATACACACGTCTTAATACTAAATATTGGTGTACTGAATGCACTTAATTTAAATATATATATATATATATATATATATATATATATATATATATATATATATATATATTTACATTAATAGTTAATTTCATAGATTAAAATTTAGGAAGAAAAAAATTCATAGATTAAAAAAATAAAAGAGTGAGGTATAATAATATTTTTATTTATTTTATTAGTTCAGAAAATTAATTTTAAAAACTCATACAACCAAGTAGTTTTATGAGTTTTTATTTTTCGGAAACTGTTTTGTAAATTCTCTTAACCAAGTAGGTTTAAAATTTGAAAAAACTGAAAACTGTTCTCTCTTCTGATTCTCTGAAAATTGTTCTCAAGAACAGTTTTCAGAAATGCAATCCAAGCAAGGCCATACTTTTTCTCTCTCTTCTTTGGGTTTCGTTTCCTTTTTTTGTTGCCATTGCCGTTGCTCCATCAAAGCCGAGCTCTGAGAAGCTCACAGCCGAACCACCATGGACGTCGTCAAACAAAATCACCGACAATATACATTAGAAACGAATGATGAGTAAGCTCAAAAATTATCCCCAAACTTTTAAGAAAGAAACTGTAACCTACACACGTTTACATACACGTGTATATATATATATATATATATATATATATATATATATATATATATATATATATATATATATATATTATCCCCAAACTTTTAAGAAAGAAACTGTAACCTACACACGTAACCTATCCCCAAACTTTTAAGAAAGAAACTGTAACCTACACACGTAACCTACACACGTTTACATACACGTGTATATATATATATATATATATATATATATATATATAGAGGGAGGGAGAGAAGGACAAGCCTTTTGCTAGCATCTTGGATTTGATTTTCATAAGCAAAATCTGAAAATTGAAGTCCACTAGCAGACAAAGAAGATAAAACAAACAAATAAAATTTGATTGAGGCAGCACCACTCCAAGTCACAGCCACCATCACCGGCGAGCCCTCTCAGGTAATTGCAGATTCCCTCCCCGTTCCAGTTCACCGTACTCCAAATTCGCCCATTTGATGGCAAACCAAGCAATCGTCGAAGCCACCTACAGAGCGATGAAGATTCATATCGTCGATTTTGGGATCGGGCGATGGCAGAGCTAGACTACGAAGCCAATGATCGGCGTTGAACAGAGATCGGCGTTGGTGACAATAAGGGAAGACTCTATTGAAGGTGACGATGGTAGCGGGAACATCAGGCGGAGGATAATGGAGTGCTCATCGTTCCGTTCTGACTATCAGAACAGTCATGACCAATTCCATAACTGCCGTCAATGAGACATTACATTCTCGAGTTCTCTGCCATGATTCTATCGCCAACGACGACGTCCACGGTGGTTCGGCTGTGAGCTTCTCAGAGCTCGGCTTTGATGGAGCGACGGCAGCGGCAACGAAACCCAAAGAAGAGAGAGAAAAAGTCTGTTTCTCTCTGTTTCTTCACTCATCTATGCGCTGGCAAATTAAATAAAAAAATAATTTTTTATTACACCTGTCAACAATTGATTGGTGTAGTCCACTAACTCAGCAAAATGAGATGGTGGACTTGGTTCATACAATAATTTCTCGTTGAGTTGGGGGCAGGGAAGGAGGTCCAGGTGATGGGTTCAGTCCCAACTCAATCTCAACTCGAAATCGGGTTGGGTTAGACCACCCTGAAATCTATTCAAAAATAGATTATGTCCATAACCTGAATCTAAATATTTGGACGGGTCAAACAGGTTTCGCATGTGTTCTTTTTTTTTTTTTACAAATATATAAATTACATTCTTGTTTGAAAACATCAAATTTTAGATTTTCAATTCATTACTACTTTTTCGGGGTTTTTTTTTCAATTAATTACTATTCAATTTTTTTTGTGTGCTTCCAACTCTAATTTTATTTTCATTAATACAATTGATGGATGTATAATTTATATACCTGTAGATTGGGGAAGGTTGTTAAATTAATGCACTATCTCATAAGATTGAAATAGATTATATAGATTACGAAAAGGATTAAGACGACGGTAAGTCTACGTTACATCCTAACCTAAGCCCTATAAATAAAGGGGTTAATCGACGTTTTAAGGTATGCAATAGATCCTAACTCAATTTCTTGATTTCTCTAGAGAGATTGCTTTGTATACTGACTTATTCGTCGGAGCCTACTCCACCGGTAACACACCGGTGCCTGTAGGATCACATTTTCTTTTCTTTGTTCAGAAAGTCAGATCAAATCCGGGTTGCGTAGAATCCATCATCAACAGTTGGCGCCGTATGTGGGAACGATTTTAGTTCTCTAAACAAAGCATGGTTCAAATGCTATCTGGTCTAGCTGCTGGCGAGGACGAAACGTTGCAGACTTCTGATCAAGGGGACTCGACGAGGCAACCAACCGTCGTCCCAAATGATCAGGAACGCGTCGCAACGTTAGAACAATAGGTTTAAACCTTAAATAAGGGAATTAACCAATTAGTCCAACAAAATTACCGCGAGTTGAGGAACCGGACATACCCTTTTTTTGAAGAAGATGACAAGCGAATTCACCAGCCCCATAATGATCCTTTGGTATTTTCCATGGTCATCGCTAATTTCACTGTTCGACGAATACTGGTTGACAATGGTAGCTCTGCTGACATACTATTTCTTGGGGTGTTCGACAAATTGAAAATCGGCCGAAAGAAGCTACGGCCCACGAAGTCACCACTGGTGGGATTTTCAAGCGACAAAGTATATCCACTAGGGGTAGTTACCCTTCCAATCAATGCAGGAGCACATCCAAAGCAGGTCACTATGATGTTGGACTTTCTAGTGGTGGACTGCCCATCATCATACAACATTATCCTGGGGAGGACAACCATGAATACTATGAAAGTAATCTACTTCCCTTGTTAAAGGGTGAGCTGAGTGAAGCTCGTACTAATTTACTTCCCTTGTTAAAAGGTGAGTTGAGTGAAGCTCATAGTAATATACTTCCCTTGTTAAAGGGTGAGCTGGGTGAAGCTCGTAGTAATATACTTCCCTTGTTAAAGGGTAAACTGGGTGAAGTTCATAGTAATCTACTTCCCTTGTTAAAGGGTGAACTGGGTGAAGCTCATAGTAATCTACTTCCCTTGTTAAAGGGCGAGCTGCGTAAAGCTCATACTAATCTACTTCCCTTGTTAAAGGGCGAGCTGAGTGAAGCTCATACTAATCTACTTCCGTTGTTAAAGGGTGAGATGAGTAAAACTCGTATTAATCTACTTCCCTTATTAAAAGGACGAGCCGACTAAAGATGTCAATAAACTCAAGTATAAAATAACATAATGTGACAATCGAAATGGCAAAACATAACTGTCCATCCTACTCATCAACCCTACACATATAAATGGAAACTAATTGCAAAGAAAGAGAAGTCTCAACCATAAAGAGAAAAGTGGGAGCAAATAAATGAATAGCTACGCATTTATCCTACTCAGAGTCACTCGTTTCATCCAATTGAATGACAGAGAAGTCTTGGTCTGAAAATTCAGAAGCAGCATGATTCCAAAAATCTTCGAAGTCGTCCAAATAGGCTTTCAATTTATAAAAGAAGAACGTAAACAGATAAGGAAGAGATTTATGGTGGAATTCTAATAGAAATCTGCTTCATGAGGGACAATTATCTCCCAGTGGGCTATTTTACGTAGGAATTTACTTCTATAAGGTGGAATCGCAGACGACATGTTGGTCAGAGAATATGATTAGGAGTCAATCCTCGAATAGGACAATCACACTGGCAACCCCACATGAGTTGCTTATGTGCCGAAAGGTAGGCTGCCAACATGGCAACTTGCCACGTATACGAGCTATCAATGTGGCACTACGACAAATATGTCAAAGACATCTACGATCCTAAAAGAAAATTAATTAAAAAAAAGAGTTAGGCTAAATTTGAGTCAGACTATACCCCCGACTGTGTCAAGCTAAATTTGAGTCAGGCTAAATTTGAGTCAAGCTTAATTTGAGTCAGGCTCAACCCCCGACTGTGTTCGCGAAGTGGCAGTATAAGTCAGGCTGATGGGTAAGGCTCTACTATCTAATAATCAAACCAACTTATTGTAGAAATACGAGGTGAACGGCTCTACAATTCTAAATATCTATTATTATGTAATATTTGGGAATTAACGTTCCGGTGATTTGACAAGCAATCCTCCGAAACGGGGGGCAACTAATGGATGTATAATTTAAATACCCGCGGATAGGGGAATGTTGTTAAATTAACGCATTATCTCATAAGATTGAGATATGCTCTACATATTACGATAAGGATTAAGACGACGGTAGGTCTACGTTACATCTTAACCTAAGCCCTATAGATAAAGGGGCTAATCGACGTTTTAATGTATGCAATAGATCCTAACTCAATTTCTTGATTTCTTCAGAGAGATTACTTTGTATACTGACTTATTTGTTGGAGTCTACTCCACCGGTAACACACCGGTGCCTGTAAGATCACCTTTTCTTCTCTTTGTTTAAGAAGTTAGATCAGATCCGGGTTGCGCAGAATCCATCATCAACAACAATAAAAATAAAAGTTGTCTTATTTTCTTTTAAAATTAAAAATTCCTTTTGTTTGTTATTGAATAAACTTTTATTTCCAAATTATTCTAAAGGAACCCTAAAATAACTTTTACATATATTGATAAGGAAACCCTAACACAAGTTACCAGAGATCAAATCAAATATATTTTGAACAAAAGGTAAAAGAGAGAAAAGCCAGTCATTAACTTGCAGATTTTTTTTGGAATGTTTAATGTATAAATATGTAAAGTAATTACAAAAGTCACCATCTTGGGCTGGAAAATAATTGGCCTAAAAGGAAGAAAGAAAAAAAGTGTAATAGATCTTCCACAAAAGCAAGGAGGGGAGAATTTGATTAATAGCTAACAAGTGGTCGCTGGTCGCGGGCAGAGACAAAAAATGCCCTTGGCGGCAACGTCATTTCCATAAGCCACAACTCATTGTCAATTCCTTGATACCCATTTATCTCTAAATCTCTCCAATCAGGTTTTCTTTACGTATAATCACATATATAGATAATATATATGTGTATATATATCATTCCACTTAGTAGGTGTAAAAAAAAAAAATTAGGAATTTTTCGGGTTTCGAGTTGGGTTCGGGTTGAACCCGAGACCAACCCGAACACGGCTGGGTTTTGAAAAAACTCAACCCAATTTGAGTCTGATTTGTAAATTTAGAAATCCAAGTCCCAAATTTTTCAGACTGGGTTCAGGTTGGACCGGATTGGCCCACCCAAGTTGTAACACTATTCCCCCTAAAAAGGGCTGCAATCAATTCGAGCCAAGACGAGTATGGGTTGGTTTGGGTCGGGTCGGTCATGTACCGATGTTGCTTGAGTTTAGCTTGAGCTTTCACATTGGTATCTGAGCTTGGCATGATCGTGTTCGAAAAAGTTTGAACCGGGCTTTGCAACTCGATTAGATAAACTGTGGTTTACAATACATTCATATATATCTATACCTATATTATTATCTATATCTATATTTATTTATATTATTTAGCACTAATTTTAAAAAAACTCCATAACTTTTAATTTGTTATCATAAACACCCAACTTATTTCAGAAAACCTCATGCACTTTAAAAAGTAATCACATTACCCTAATATTCAAGTCTGACCCGTTAACCGGGCTATGAAATATCGAATTTGACCTTACTATTTAATATTAAATTGAAAAATATAATAATAATTTGTGAAATTACAAAACTACCCACGTCTTCTTCCTCCTCTTCAACCCATCTCTCATAAACTTTTACCCCTATCTCTCTCTCTAAACCAAAACCACAACCACCAACTACCATCCAAATAACAACAAATCAAAACCATTTAAAGGCATATTTCTTTTTAGGCCACATGAATATTCCACAAGTACCTTCAATTAGCTCATAATCCCAACCTTAGAAAATATCATTAATAACGAAAATAAGAGCCCACACCTCATCCTTCCCCGACGACGGTGCCACTTAATTCCCCCTTGCCAACTTTGAGCTCATTCTCAGTCCCATCACCAACGCTTCTGGTTCCGGAAATCTTAAGATTGTCGAACCTAATCTTAATTATATTCATAAATTGATCGCTCACGACCACAAATTAGACCCCACCGATAGTCCCGAAGCGAAGTTTCTAATGAAACTAAACTTAACAATCCACCACAATCCTTGAGTTTTGACACTCTCAATATAGCCCTATCTTACAATGCTTCATTCTATTGGGAGTGGTTTATTATTGAAAACACACATCAATTAACTAAATGAGTTAATCGTGTCGATCAGTTTACAACCCGAATTCGTTTAAAGTCAACTCAAATTCGTTTAACTCGTGTTGTATTCGTGTCAAACTTTGCAACCAAATAATGTAAAAGAAAGCCCACTTTTTATAATTACTATTTTAATATCATAATCAGACTTGCATAAAACTAAACAGGCAAACAATTAAAATTTATTTAATTTGATTCCCTGAATCCTTCCCTTCGTTACCCGAAAAGTCCCTTTTACTCTTCCTCTAATTCTCCACCTTTCTCTTTTTATATGTATTTGTATTCTTACACCGATATCTCATATAAATATAGGGACTTTTACATATAAGTGGTGGCAGTAAAAGTATAATACTATATCATGAACGTAGTTTGTATATTTACTATATCATGAACCAAAAGTGAAGTCTTTCTATTTGAATCTCTTTTCTAAGATAAAATTATATTTTCACCCCTAAAGTTTTTTTTATGCACAATTTATCCAAAGAAGAACTTTTAGGAATTCTAGATTACTTTCAAATAGTACTTAGAAACTATTACACTTCACATGAATCCGGAAATACAACCCGTAGCCTTTAACGACGAATAGAATAACTTAGATCTAGAATAATTCTTATACAGAATATTCTAGAAGCTAGACGACAAATATTTTAGTTAGATTTATGAACATAATATATTTTAATAACCTAGATACCTCAGTAAAACAACTCGGAGAAAACTTAGATTATATTAAAACAATAGTTGAACAAATGACTAGTCCTGGAAAGTTAGACAATAAAATTATAATTTCTACCATTAAAGATATAAATAATGATATAAAAGATATTGCAGAAAATAAAAAAATAATTATAGACTATTTAAAATCATTAAAAGAAGATCTCCAAAGGTTATTGCAATAATTTTAAATAGTACTACTAATCCTGATTACTTACAAACATTAGCTGAGCTTTATAAAATAGATAAAGATCCTATAGGATTTACAATTTTTACTACAGACGTAAAATCAACCAATATATATATTAGACAAAATAACTTTTTAATCCAATTATTACTCCAGCTATCTGAAAAAGTTAATAAACTTAAAGAAAAATTAGAAGCATTTCAAGAAAGTATTCCTAGAGAATCTTCTAAAGAAATAGTTGAGCTCTCAAATAAAATGAAATATTTAAAATTATCAACTAATCCTTTCTTGACAAAAAGCACCAAGCGAATAAATCTATTACAGCCATATAAAGAATGGCCATTATTCTTAGAAAAGCCAAAGAAATAATGCGTGTAGAAGATTTATATGATAATGAACAAGATGCTCAAAATTATATATAAAAATGAATGAAGAAAGTATTCAATAAAGTTAATCTTTATTCCAATAATCTGTTAGATTTCTAAAGTAAAATATATAATCATCTTGGCCAAAGAATAATAAGTGTAATTAATAACCAAGCAGTATTAGATCTCACAACACCATAAGCTTATCATGAATTAGAAAAAACTAAATTAGATCGATCTCATGCATTTAGGTGTTATAATGATAGGCATAGTAGGATTAAATAGATCAGAAGTAGGAACTAATGCACTTGTTTGTATTTATGATGATAAATGGACTAACCATCAACAAACACAAATAGTTAGCGCAAAAGTAGATTTAGCAGTTAACGCAGGCATTGTAGGATGTATCCTAATTACACAATGACCACTCGAGAATTTAGTAAACATATTAAGATAGCAATATCTACAAAAGGATATAATATGGCAGGTCAATACGAAAACCTATTAATTAATACTTTATTTATGGGAAAATAGTTAAACAATATAACCTAAAGTTTAAAGCACAATTCGATGAAATAGTTAAGCTAGGTTAGAGCCATGGTAGAGATGGAGGTCAAGGAAACACTACCTGAAGAGATGGTGGTCGACATTCATGGTATTAACTGTGCTATCGCTTTTAAATATGAATGGAAACTTGTGGTGTGTAGGGATGGCAATTTGACCCGCCCCCGTGGTTACCCGCCCTGCCCCGCCCCGTTTTTAGCGGTTTTGGGGGACCATTTAGCTAATTTGGGCGGGGATGGTTTGATATAACAAAAACCCGCACGGGTTCGGTGCGGGGGCGGGGGGAGGTCGCCCCGCTCCGTTTAGATATGGAAATTACTTAAGTACCTTTATTTAATTAATATATATATTTCCTATTAGAAACTCTAGGTTTTCTTAACTCTCTCATTCACATCATTACTCTCAGCTGCGCCTACCCGTCACCCAATAGGTAATTAATTAATTATCCTTATTTTATTTAGTATATATATTCACATTGGAACAATGTAATTTGACTTGTCTAGTTTTGGTATGTTATCTTTTATGAAATTGCCGTTATAGAATGTTTTTAATGTTGAATTAACTATTTATTTTCCATTTTTAATGAATTTGTTCAATAATTATATAATTTTAGTTGATAAAAAAAATTAAATGTAAGAGAAATTTTGATCTTAAACGGGGCGGGGTGATCGGTTGGTCAATTATACATCAACCTTCGCAATAGCACGAATCATTGTAAAATAGGGCTATTGGTCGGGTAAGTCGAACCACTGGGACTGCGCTAGTCTAAGGCAACCTAAATGTCTAGAATCATTCTTAGAATGATAAGGGGTAATAAGGGTTTGTTTGTTTATCACTAAACTAGAAATGTAGAGATGCATAAACTAGTAGATTGCAAGGAATGTAAAGAGGTGAAATGCAAGTAGAGAAGACTAGGGAGATGAATCTGTCTCCATCCCTATACACATGCTAGATTAGAACTAATTAAGGGAAAAAATAACATATAATGGTCAAGAATTACATAACAACACATGGTTGCCATGTAATTGATCAAGAAGTACATTAAGTCTCAAACAAGTATAATCTATCAAAAGGATAAACATGCTTAGACTACCTAACTAAGGTGTAGCTTATACACATTTACTTAAATGAAAGACTATCAAGTTCTTGACAAAATGATGAAGCACATGGAGCTAGAGATTAAGCATACACCATCAAAGGATTTCCTAAGCAATGGTCTATCAAAGTCACCTATCAACATGCCATGAAACCATTTCATAACCTTGTTCCCATTCTCACCATGAAAACTCAAGCAATAAGATTCATACAAGACATCACCTAACAATCAAGATAATGAACTTGAAGAAATGAACCATACATATATAAACATTCATTACAACAAATGAAAGGCTCTTAGTTATGAAAAAGACCATAGAAATATACATTTCAATCCTCTAAAATAGACTACCCTAGGACATGCTTACAAGGGAGGGACTTCATCACCTCCCTAGAGGAAGAGTTAGTTACCCATGGTAGCTCTAGATAAAGGAAGAAGCAAGGCCTCCAACTCCATTTTCGTGCTCCCTTCTTTTTGCTTGAAGAACACTTCCTTCTCTCTCTCTTCTCTCTCCTCTATCTTGTAAAATGAAGCTTAGCTAAGATATGTGTGACTCCCCTCCTTTGTAGACATCTTATCCACCCAAAAAGGCCACCAACCAACATCTCCAACCAACCATTAAAGAGGAAAATTACAATTGAGGAAACCAAGAAGCAAGTGGCTGAAATTGAGCATTTTCGGAGACCAATCTGCCCAAAATTCGAGTGCTCGAAATAAGGGCTTCGAGCACTTGAAAATGGGGCAGAATGCTTCATTCTTGAGTTGCTCTGCCCGGACCTACTTTGATAAAATGGCCATAATTTTGCATTATAAACTCCGAATGATGAACTGTTTGAATATTTGGAAAGCTAATTCAGAGCTCTAAAAACTTTATGTTTTGGTAGAGATCCAATTCTCAAGTCTGGTTGGTCGAAATTGAAGAACAAGGCAGAAATTCATTGCTACCAGGCAGTTCTGAGCACCTATGATAAGAAGATCATAACTCTCTGCTCCGAACTCCGAATGATGAACCACTTAAAGATTTCGAAAGCTGATTCAGAGCTCTAAATATGTCATGTTATGATGGAAGTCCATTTCTCAAGTTTTCAAGGTCAAAATGGCGAGCAAAGTTCAGGATCTACTGCTGCCAGAAATTCAGCCTTGTGCCTTTTGATGGCCAAAACTCCACAAAGCATCCTTCTTGCTTCTTTTTGGCCAATGGACCTGAAAATATACAAAAACATGCAAATGAAAGTAATCTACATAATATAAGCAAATAATGGACTTAAATAATGCAATTAAGGGCGCTTGAATATGCAATATTCGGCGCTTATCACGGAGCGGGTACCCGCGGGGAAAAAAATGTTAAACGGGGGCGGGGATGGGGTGGAAAGTCCCCCCGTTTTTGCTGTTTTGGGCGAGGACAAGGGTGGAGTTTCTAAACGGTTACGGGGGCGGGGGGGTGTACACCCGCACAAACTCACCCCCGTTGACATCCCAAGTGGTGTGCAAATGTTGTAGTAGAATGGATCACACAGAAGATAAATGTCCAATGAAAGTTCAGCAGGCCAAACCTAAAAAAACCCTGTAAAAATGGGTGATCAAACATAAAGGAAAAGAGGTTGATGGTGGGATTGTGGACAAGATTGCTGACAAAATGCCTGTGAAAGGCCGACAAATAGAGAAGCTAGTTGCTACAAACAACTCTTTTGCTTTGTTAGAAGAAAATAAAGATGTGATCGATGAGGTACTTGAATTTCTTTTGTTAGGGGGGAAGAATGTAATACCCCTAATTTTAAAAGGATAGTCTCAGCATTTATGTATTATTTTTATTGTATTTTTGCGTGATTATTTGGTTTAATTATTTTTATTTATTAATTTGATTTAATTGTTTACCTATGTGACATGTATTTAAATTGAATTAAGTAATCAATCATTTATTATTTAATTGGCATTTATTGTTTAAGTGTTTTTAATTGTTTAAGTGTTTTTAATTGTTTAATTGAATTATTTAATTGAAATTAATTGATTAAGTATATTTAACTATTTAATTGGATTTTTTTTAAAATTTAATTATGGTTTAAGTTACAGTTAGCTCTGGGTTGCAATTCACGTATAGGTAAGCCGCAATATGGTAACAGAGATGGGCCGACTAGGCTTAGAATTAGGGCTCTGTCTCTAATTGAACAAGGATTAGGGTTTAGGATTTTTGCGCCTATATATACACGGTTATAATCTGTATCAAGGGTTGGAAAAACCATATTCACGTACCAAAGATACAGAGAGAGAAACAGAGAGCAGTTGTGGGAAAACAGAGTGAGGCTTAAGAGGAATTGTACAGAGAGGACCAAGGAGGTTGAGTAAGGATTAGAGACGGAGTTATAGGAAGCTTGACGGCGTTCGGAATTGCTGGAAAACTTAGAGACGATACAGGGATTTCATAATTGAAATCACAGGCAAGTTCTTCTCTTTCTCCTTCTCTCTTGCTCGTGTTCTGTGCACCTAGATAATCTATAGGGTTTAATCAATCGATAACTGGAAGATATATGTTTAATATATATCATATGAATGATCTGTTTATGTTGAAAACCATTCTGTTACAGTTCATGCATGGCTCGTTATAGTTTTATGTTCTTTAAGCATGTTGCTCTGTTGTAACTCTAGTCTTTGGAATTGTTTTAATCTCTGTAAATTAACCATGGGGATGTTATTGGGATTGATATAAAATCCTTAGATTCAGTGGTGAAGAGGAATAGAGGGTTTGGAAGAGAACTGGAATTTTCTTAAACATGTTCTAGTGTTGTTTTCCAAGCATGTTAGTTTAATGGTTTTGTTTAAACTCTGTAATTGTTTCCAAATTTATTGTAAGCAACCTTGGGGATGCTTCTAGACTCAATTAAGACTCCTAAGATTAGTTTTAGAAACCAACAGAGTGGTAGGAATTGATCAGAGAGGGAGCAAACGGACTGAAAAGAAGCAAAACGGGGACAGGGGCTCTCAAAGGAGGTGAGAGCCGGCTCCATGGATGTGGGAGCCGGCTCCCACAACAAGTAGAGCCGGCTCTAAGGACTCCTAGAACCGGCTCTAGGCTGAAAGAGCATACTCCCAAAATTTGGAGCAGGCTCCATCTTCAATTTTGTTTTTTTTTTTTTGTTATTTTTTTTTAGTTTTCTACGTATTGTTTAACACTGTTGGAGCATAGAGACTAATTGAGTGAATCTGAAACTTTACAGAGGGATTAAGGAATGAATTTTGAGTGTTATTAAGACCCTAAATTGATTAAAGTTTAATTCTAATTTGTCGGGACAAACAGTGTAAAAATTAAGTCACTTCCTATGTTGTTAACAAATGGAAGTTAAATTAATTGTTGAAATAAATTTCAGCAATTTGATGGAATGTAATGTGTTTATAAAACTTGTTTTAAAATACATTCAAATGCATGATAAGGTCATTTAATTATTAATTTTGATCTATGTATGCTCGGGAGGCTAGTTGCTGAATTATTAAATCGTTTCCTACAACTATATGGTTAATGCTTGGATTTAAATTACTGAAACATTAAACAATCTTCTGAAATTGTTTTAGCAATTTATTGGCTAATAATATGATTATTTAACCTATTCACATGCATGATGGAGTCCTTGACATATTAAATTTGGTCTATGCATGCTCTGGATGTTAGTTGTTGATTTATTAAATCGTCTCCTGCAACTATATGGTTAGATTCTTGGATTTAAATTGCTGAAACTTTAAATACTTTTTTGCAATTATTTGGATAGTGGTTTTGAACTGTAGATTACTTGTTCATTATGTATACATTGTAATTTACCTAGATATGGAGGATGGTATGTACCGGTATGGGACGGTGACATACTAGGAACGGTTTAACTCAAAATGCCTAAACCTAACCTAACGGATTAAAGGAATGGATTTAAAAATATTGAATCCTAATTTTGGTTAAGACATATCAACTGCAACTAAGTTAAGTGGCTTTCTGGATTAATGGACGGTAGTTAAGTCACATCAACTGAATAAGTTGAGTGATTAACTAATTGGTTTGTTGTATGTCAGTTTATTAAATATTTGAACTACATATCCTGGATTTGGACGGACTTTATATATATGTTTATGGTACCACGAGCTGAGTTTGAGTCTCGGACTCGTTGGTTAGGGTGCGTATATGCGGTGGATGCGTAGCTGGTTATAACAGGTTGAGGTGTACCCTGTTAGGTTTAGGTACTCATGCCCACCTTTGGGTGCGTATTCGCATATTGCCTTCTATTCAGGTTGAGACCCCTATTATAGACTAGTGAATGTCCCTTAGTGTGGATATATTTATACGTATGAACTAGATAGATATTGTAAGGTGTCTACGGTGTATCTGCGTATCAGGTCACTGTATGGATTGCAGTTAGATTAGAACTTGCTCGTGGGTCTGACCCACTCCTTTATTATTCTTTTTAGGTACAGGACGGTTCCAGCTTTAGAGCTTGATCGTGCTTGTTGAGGACAGTCTCACATTCATCTGATTACGTTGGATTTCTCTCGACGTTTCTAGCATTATCTATTTCCAGTTCCAGTTTCAGTTGAACTTTTGGTTAGGGGTCCATCAGTGGATTCCCAAGTTGTAACCTTGAAGTTTTGGAGGATTGGAGTTTTATTATTCAGTTATGCATGGAGGGTCTTATAATTAATGTTTCTTTTAGTTTTATTCCATCTTTATTATTTCATTTTGTCATCTGTGTTCGCTTTAAAATACTTTAATTGTTTGATATTCCCTCAGGTTTGGGCCTGGGCCTGATCAACCCGTGCCTCGGATCCGAGGGGTATCATAGTTGGTATCAGAGCACTCTAGGTTCAAGTGTCTCTAGGATGTTTCGTATTAAGTCTTTCGCGTAGCGTTTCCCCTTGATTAGAGCTTAAGTTTAGGATTCGTCGTATTCCTTTACGGTTCGTTTAGAGGTTATTGATGTCAAGTTTATTCTGTAATTGCGGAATGTTGGGCACTAGGAGGAGGGTGAGGGCCGTGATGAAAGCAAAGAAGGGCCCAAGGCCGAGGAAGGTTACTCTGGTAATTCCCCTACGAAGGCTGACCAAGAAGACGGAATTGGAGACTAGGGAGTTGATTCCAATAGGCGTTGCTTCGGAGTATAAGTCAAGGAAAGTTTCTTGTATGCGGGATTGGCCACCATACTGTGGACCTAACACAACTTCGATGGTGCTCGAAGCTGAGCCAAGTGGAGAGGAAGACCCCAAAGAAGATCAGGATGGAGGAGATACTAGAGCATCCGAGATGGAGGGCACCGGAGTTCAAGGATGACTGCTCTTTTAAGAGTACTTTTAATTACTAGTAGTGGAGGAGGTATTAGTAAGAATGTAGTACGGATTTAATCACGTACATTAGGATTATGTTAAAGAACACCTTACGGTTATTTGTTTGACAGTTTTGGTTTGAAAAGTTCTTAATAAAGTAAACTTGTGGTTTTGGCTATTTCAATTGTGTTTATTGGAAGCTGTGTTGTGATGTATACATGAATGGTTTTATTAAACTGTATTGGAATGTGTACGTTGCGATAAGGAAGGAAAGTCAGTCACAACAGGGTGATTGGTTTTTGGGCAAGCAAACAAATTTTTGCTTATAGGTTCATTGTCTTGCAATAGGATGATTACCAAGGAGTTATAAAAGAACTTGTGTAAACTTAATATGGTAGGTTTGGCATAGAAGGAAGATGCTCAAAATAGAGCGACGTTCTAACTCTGAGTAGATTTCGGAGTATTTTGTTTACTTTACGTGTTTTGCATTACGGAGTATTCGGAACAGTTGGGATTTAGGTTGGTGACACATGTATGCAATAGACCTCAGGGTATTTCTACACCTTTTTGCCAATACAGCCATTATGCATAAGAGTGGTGGGCCTATGACAGTAGATATTGGCAGGCTCAGATTTCTAGCCAATCTATTGGTCCTGGACATGCACACTTATGATGTGATACTTGGGATGGATTGGTTGTCTCACTACCATGCCCAAGTTGATTATTTAGCTAGATCTATTATTTTTACCATACCTGGTCAGGATATGTATGTAGTAGCTATGCCACGTTCAAAAGAGGGCGGTAGCACCTATTTATTCCATGTGGAGGAGGAAACGGATAAGGGGGCTACTGTATCATTGGATAACAAACCAATTGTACAGGATTTCCCGGATGTATTTCAGGAGATTCCAGGGTGCCACCTAGTCGCGAGATTGATTTTGTGATAGACTTAGCTCCAGGCACTACGCCTATTGCTAGGGCACCTTATAGGATGGCACCGGTGGAGATGCGCGAGTTGAGGGATCAGATTCAGCATCTACTCAGCTAGGGTTTCATTCGCAGGAGTACTTCACCCTGGGGAGCACCAGTGTTATTTGTGAAGAAGAATGATGGTTCGCTCCCCTTGTGTATAGATTACAGGGAGTTGAACAAGGTTACGATTCGTAACAAGTATCCTTTGCCCAGGATTGATGACTTGTTTGATCAGTTAAGGGGAGCCACATACTTCTCCAAGATTGATTTGCGTTCTGGGTAGCATCAGCTGAGGGGTAGGGAGCAGGATGTTCCTAAGACAGCGTTTCTCACGAGATATGGTTCTTATGAGTTTCGTGTTATGCCGTTTGGGACGACTAATGCACCTGCAGTGTTCATGGACTTAATGAATAGAGTCTTCCGGGCTTATTTAGATCAGTTTGTTATTGTCTTTATTGATGACATCTTGATCTATTCTCGGTCAGAGGACGATTATACTCGACATCTTCGCATAATCTTGCAGACGCTTCGCGAGCACCAGTTATATGCCAAGTTCGAGAAATGTGAATTTTGGCAGCGGGAAGTGAAGTTTCTGGGTCACGTAGTGTCAGAAGGGGGGATAGCGGTTGATCCAGCCAAGGTTTCGGTTTGGCAGGATATTATCGTCGGTTCATCTAGGGGTTCTCCAAGATAGCAGGACCACTCACTCATCTGACTAAGAAGGGTGTACAGTTCGTGTGGGATGAGCACTGTCAGCGAGCTTTTGATGAGCTAAAAAGGAAGTTGACTTCTGCACCAGTTCTGGCTACTCCACAGAGCGGGATAGAGTATCTTGTCTACACGGATGCTTCGTTACAGGGTCTTGGATGTGTTTTGATGCAAGAGGAGCGACCGATTTCTTATGGATCTCAGAAACTTAAGCCTCATGAGCTTAATTATCTAACACATGATTTGGAATTGGCAGCAGTGGTCCTTGCCTTGCGCATTTGGAGGCATTATCTGTTGGGTGAGTCCTTCAGATTATTTAGTGATCACAAGAGTCTGCAGTACTTGTTCACTCAGCGGGAGCTGAATATGAGACAGCGCAGGTGGTTGGAGTTTGTAAAAGACTTTCATTTTTATATACAGTACCATCCAGGGAATGCGAATGTGGTGGCGGATGCACTCAGTCGTCGACCTGTTGGTAGTCTTTCTGCTCTATTCACTACTGAGTGGAATGCTTTAAAGAATGTGGATGAATTATCGGATGCTTTTATGGCTTGCATGGTGGTTACACCTTCCATCATTCGCAAGGTTTTACAAGCACAACTCACGGATCATCAGTGCATTGATAAAGTTGCAGAGATGGCTTCTGGAGATGTTCCATTTTACTATGTTGGGGCTGACGGAGGTTTGAGGTACAAGGGACGGTTAGTGGTACCTTCTGCTGATGGTTTGAGGAAGGATGTGATGACTGAGACTCCCTACTCTGAGTTCTCTGTTCATCCAGGAGGCGATAAGATGTATCAGGATATGAAGCGGCAGTTTTGGTGGGCAGGTATGAAGAGGGACATTGCTCTTTTTGTTTCTCAGTGTAGTACTTGTCAGATGGTTAAGATTGATCATCAAAGGCCGCCAGGAGCTCTACAGCTACTACCAATTCCGGAGTGGAAATGGGAGAGCATATCTATGGATTTTGTGGAAGGGTTGCCAAATTATTTCAAGGGGCATAACTCCATTTGGGTCATTGTGGATAGGTTGACCAAATCAGCGCATTTCTTACTTATTTGCACTGACTACACCTCGAAGCAGTTGGCAAAGCTTTACATTTAAGAGATTGTGAAGCTGCATGGCATTCCATTGTTTATTATATCAGACAGGGATTCGTTCTTTGTGTCTGGTTTTTGGAAGAGTTTTCAGCAAGCTTTGGGTACGGAATTGCACCTTAGCACTGCCTATCATCCTCAGACTGATGGACAGACTGAGAGGGTTAATCAAATCATGGAAGACATGCTACGGTCGTGTGTTCTTGACTTTAAAGGACACTGGGAGGATTATTTGCCATTTGTGGAGTTTGCTTATAACAATAGTTTCCAAAAGACTATTGGGATGACACCTTTTGAGGCGTTATACGGGCTACCGTATCGATCGCCCGTTTGTTGGATGGAGGTTGGCGAGAGCAGATTCTTGGGTCCTGAATTCATCAAGGATACTTTTGAGAAGATAGCTCTTATTCGAGATCGCATGCGTACTGCCCAAAATAGGCAGAAGAGCTATGCTGATCTTCGTACTCGGGCATTGGAGTTTCAGGTTGGGGATCAGGTTATATTCAAAGTGTCTCCTATGAAGGGTGTTATGCGCTTTGGGAAGAAAGGGAAGTTGTCTCCACGATTTGTCGGTCCATTCATGATTACGGATCGAGTTGGCGCTGTTGTATATCGGTTGGCACTGTCGGATAATTTGGACCGCGTACACAACGTATTCCATGTGTCCATGTTGCGGAAATTTCTGCGAGATGAGGATCGGTATCAGCATATAGATGTTGGGGAGATTGAGTTGCAGCCGGATACAACTTATTTGGAGCCACCATGTCGTATTGTTGACCATCGAGATTAAATCCTTCGCAATAAGGTTATCCCTTTGGTTCTTGTGTAGTGGAGTCATCACAATGAGGTTGAGTCCACTTGGGAACGGGAGGATGTCATTCGCTCGCAGTTTCTTGAAATATTGGAAGAAGGTAAGAGCGAATTCCGATGACGGAATTCCTTTTGTTAGGGGGGAAGAATGTAATACCCTAATTTTAAAAGGATAGTCTCGGCATTTATTTATTATTTTTATTATATTTTTGCGTGATTATTTGGTTTAATTATTTTTATTTATTAATTTGATTTAATTGTTTACCTATGTGACATATATTTAAATTGAATTAAGTAATCAATCTTTTATTATTTAATTGGCATTTATTGTTTAAGTGTTTTTAATTGTTTAATTGAATTATTTAATTGGAATTAATTGGTTAAGTATATTTAACTATTTAATTGGATTTTTTTAAAAATTTAATTATGGTTTAAGTTACAGTTAGCTCTGGGTTGCAATTCACGTATAGGTAAGCCGCAATATGGTAACAGAGATGGGCCGACTAGGCTTAGAATTAGGGCTCTGTCTCTAATTGAACAAGGATTAGGGTTTAGGACTTTTACGCCTATATATACACGGTTATAATCTGTATCAAGGGTTGGGAAAACCCTATTCATATACCAAAGATACAGAGAGAGAAACATAGAGCAGTTGTGGGAAAACAGAGTGAGGCTTAAAAAGGAATTGTACAGAGAGGACCAAGGAGGTTGAGTAAGGATTAGAGACGGAGTTATAGGAAGTTTGACGGCGTTCGGAATTGCTGGAAAACTTAGAGACGACACAGGGATTTCATAATTGAAATCATAGGCAAATTCTTCTCTTTCTCCTTCTCTCTTGCTCGTGTTCTGTGCACCTGGATAATCTATAGGGTTTAATCAATCAATAACAGGAAGATATATGTTTAATATATGTCCCTTAGTGTGGATATATTTATACGTATGAACTAGATAGATATTATGAGGTGTCTACGGTGTATTTGCGTATCGGGTCACTGTATGGATTGCAGTTAGATTAGAACTTGCTCGTGGGTCTGACCCACTCCTTCATTATTCTTTTCTGGTACAGGACGGTTCCAGCTTTAGAGCTTGATCGTGCTTGTTGAGGACAGTCTCACATTCATCTGATTACGTTGGATTTCTCTCGACGTTTCTAGCATTATCTATTTCCAGTTTCAGTTTCAGTTGAACTTTTGGTTAGGGGTCCACCAGTGGATTCCCAAGTTGTAACCTTAAAGTTTTGGAGGATTGGAGTTTTATTATTCAGTTATGCATGGAGGGTTTTATAATTAATGTTTCTTTCAGTTTTATTCCATCTTTATTATTTCATTTTGTCATCTGTGTTCGCTTTAAAATACTTTAATTGTTTGATATTCCCTCAGGTTTGGGCCTGGGCCTGATCAACCCGTGTCTCGGATCCGAGGGGTGTCATAGTTGGTATCAGAGCACTCCAGGTTCAAGTGTCTCTAGGATGTTTCGTATTAAGTCTTCCGCGTAACGTTTCCTCTTGATTAGAGCTTAAGTTTAGGATTCGTCGTATTCCTTTACGGTTCGTTTAGAGGTTATTAATGTCAAGTTTATTCTGTAATTGCAGAATGTTGGGCACTAGGAGGAGGGTGAGGGCTGCGATGAAAGCAAAGAAGGGCCCAAGGCCGAGGAAGGTTACTCTGGTAATTCCCCTACAAAGGCTGACCAAGAAGACGGAATTGGAGACTAGGGAGTTGATTCCAATAGGCGTTGCTTCGGAGTATAAGTCAAAGAAAGTTTCTTGTGTGCGGGATTGGCCACCATACTGTGGACCTAACACAACTTCGGTGGTGCTCGAAGCTGAGCCAAGTGGAGAGGAAGACCCCGAAGAAGATCAGGATGGAGGAGATACCGGAGCATCCGAGATGGAGGGCACCGGAGTTCAAGGATGACTGCTCTTTTAAGAGTACTTTTAATTACTAGTAGTGGAGGAGGTATTAGTAAGAATGTTGTACGGATTTAATTACGTACATTAGGATTATGTTAAAGAACACCTTACGGTTATTTGTTTGACAGTTTTGGTTTGAAAAGTTCTTAATAAAGTAAACTTGTGGTTTTGGCTATTTCAATTGTGTTTATTGGAAGCTGTGTTGTGATGTATACATGAATGGTTTTATTAAACTGTATTGGAATATGTACGTTGCGATAAGGAAGAAAAGTCAGTCACAACAGGGTGATTGGTTTTTGGGCAAGCAAACAAATTTTTGCTTATAAGTTCATTGTCTTACAATAGGATGATTACCAAGGAGTTATAAAAGAACTTATGTAAACTTAATATGGTAGGTTTGGCATAGAAGGAAGATGCTCAAAATAGAGCGACGTTCTAACTCTGAGTAGATTTCGGAGTATTTTGTTTACTTTACGTGTTTTGCATTACGGAGTATTCGGAACAGTTGGGATTTAGGTTGGTGACACATGTATGCAATAGACCTCAGGGTATTTCTACACCTTTTTGGCAATACAGCCATTATACATGAGAGTGATGGGCCTGTGACATTAGATATTGGCAGGCTCAGATTTCTAATCAATCTATTGGTCCTGGACATGCACACTTATGATGTGATACTTGGGATGGATTGGTTGTCTCACTACCATGCCCAAGTTGATTATTTTGCTAGATCTATTATTTTTACCATACCTGGTCAGGATATGTATGTAGTAGCTATGCCACGTTCAAAAGAGGGCGGTAGCACCTATTTATTCCATGTGGAGGAGGAAACGGATAAAGGGGCTACTGTATCATTGGATAACATACCAATTGTACAGGATTTCCCGGATGTATTTCAGGAGATTCCAGGGTGCCACCTAGTCGCGAGATTGATTTTGTGATAGACTTAGCTCCAGGCACTACGCCTATTGCTAGGGCACCTTATAGGATGGCACCGATGGAGATGCGCGAGCTGAGGGATCAGATTCAGCATCTACTCAGCTAGGGTTTCATTCGCAGGAGTACTTCACCCTGGGGAGCACCCGTATTATTTATGAAGAAGAAGGATGGTTCGCTCCGCTTGTGTATAGATTACAGGGAGTTGAACAAGGTTACGATTCATAACAAGTATCATTTGCCCAGGATTGATGACTTGTTTGATCAGTTAAGGGGAGCCACATACTTCTCCAAGATTGATCTGCGTTCTGGGTAGCATCAGCTGAGGGGTAGGGAGCAGGATGTTCCTAAGACAGCGTTTCTCACGAGATATGGTTCTTATGAGTTTCGTGTTATGCCGTTTGGGACGACTAATGCACCTGCAGTGTTCATGGACTTAATGAATAGAGTTTTCCGGGCTTATTTAGATCAGTTTGTTATTGTCTTTATTGATGACATCTTGATCTATTCTCGGTCGGAGGACGATCATACTCGACATCTTCGTATAATCTTGCAGACGCTTCGTGAGCACCAGTTATATGCCAAGTTCTAGAAGTGTGAATTTTGGCAGCGGGAAGTGAAGTTTCTGGGTCACGTAGTGTCAGAAGGGGGGATAGCGGTTGATCCAGCCAATATTTCGGTTTGGCAGGATATTATCGTCGGTTCATCCAGGGGTTCTCCAAGATAGCAGGACCACTCACTCATCTGACCAAGAAGGGTGTACATTTCGTGTGGGATGAGCACTGTTAGCGAGCTTTTGATGTGCTAAAAAGGAAGTTGACTTCTGCACCAGTTCTGGCTACTCTACAGAGCGGGATAGAGTATATTGTCTACACGGATGCTTCGTTGCAGGGTCTTGGATGTGTTTTGATGCAAGAGGAGCGACCAATTTCTTATGGATCTCAGAAACTTAAGCCTCATGAGCTTAATTATCCAACACATGATTTGGAATTGGCAGCAGTGGTCTTTGCCTTGCGTATTTTGAGGCATTATCTGTTGGGTGAGTCCTTCAGATTATTTAGTGATCATAAGAGTCTGCAGTACTTGTTCACTCAGCGGGAGCTGAATATGAGACAGCGCAGGTGGTTGGAGTTTGTAAAAGACTTTCATTTTTATATACAATACCATCCAGGGAAAGCGAATGTGGTGGCGGATGCACTCAGTCGTCGACCTGTTAGTAGTCTTTCTGCTCTATTCACTACTAAGTGGAATGCTTTGAAGAATGTGGATGAATTATCGGATGCTTTTATTGCTTGCATGGTGGTTACACCTTCCATCATTCACAAGGTTTTACAAGCACAACTCACGGATCATCAGTGCATTGACAAAGTTGCAGAGATAGCTTCTAGAGATGTTCCATTTTACTATGTTGAGGCTGACGGGGGTTTGAGGTACAAGGGACGGTTAGTGGTACCTTCTGCGGATGGTTTGAGGAAAGATGTGATGACTGAGACTCCCCACTTGATCGGTTGATCAACTATACATCAACCTTCGCAATAGCACGAATCATTGTAAAATAGGGCTATTGGTCGGGTAAGTCGAACCACTGGGACTGCGCTAGTCTTACGGCAACCTTAGTGTCTAGAATCTTTCTAGAATGATGAAGGGGTGTTCATGGAGGGTTTGTTTTGTTTGTCATTAAACTACAAATTCAGAATGCCTAAAACAATAAATTGAAGGAGATTAAAAGAGAAGATTTAGAGAAGGAAGTCTAGGAAAGTGAGTCCACTCCAAACCTCTACACAAGCTAATTATATGATTAATTTGGGGAATTAATGTAGAAATGACCTTGATATATAATAATACATGACTACTATAATATCTTCAAGAAATTCAATTAATTAAAGAGTAAGAACAACCTATCAAAGCTTCACATGGTTGAGTTACCTAAACTAAGATGCAACCCTAGACATGCTCACTAAGCTAGAGATTGTCAAACAATTAATCAATTGGTGGAAACACATGATATCAAGTCACAAGATTAACTCATCAAAAGAAATTCTTAAGCTATGGATTAACAAGCTACTCAAAACCATGCCATTAAAACCGTTCCATAATCTTAGTTCTATTGTCACTATGAAACTATAAGCCATACAACTATGAGATTAAATAATCTAAGACAAGAGTATGTAAATCAATATAGTCATTCAAACATTCAAAATCTTCATTACAATTTGTAACATGCTCTAGACCATGGAACTAGCCAAATATACATTTCATTCCCCAAAATAAATCAAAAACTAGACATGCTTACAAGGTAGAGCTTCATCACCTCCCTAGATGGAGGTTTAGTTACCCATTAATGCACTAGAGAAAGGAGGAAGCAAAGCCTTGACCTCCATTTTCGAGCTCCCCTCTTCTAGCTCCAAGAACACACCTTTCTTGCTCTCTTGTCTCTCCTCTATCTTCCAAAAATTCAAGTATATGAAATGTGTGGCTTTTGGTTGCCTTTTGTCCTCCAACAAAACCCTCTCTCTCCTCCAAAAAACATCCCCAACCACCTCATTAATAGGAAAATCCAAAGTTGGTAATTTCAGAGCACAAGTGGGCTGTCTCGTGGAGCAAACTGCCCAAATTTCGAGTGCTCGAAATAGGGCCTCGAGCACTCGAATTTAGTGTAAAAAGCTCCATGCTTCACTTGCTCCGCCCAGACCTACTTTGATGAAATGGCCATAACTTTGCGCTCCGAACTCCGAATGATGAACCGTTTAAAGATTTGGAGAGCTGATTCAGAGCTTTAAAAACTTCATGTTTTGATGAAGACCCAAATCTCAAGTCTGGTTGGTCGAAAATGGGGAGAAAGGCAGTACTTCAGTGCTGCCAGGCAGTTCTGCGCACCTCTGGTAATAAGGCCATAACTCTCTGCTCCGAGCTCCGAATGATGAACCGTTTGAAGATTTAGAAAGCTAATTCAGAGCTCTAAATCTTTCATGTTATGATAGAAGTCCAGTTCTCGAGCTTTCTAGGTCAAAATGGTGAACAAAGTCCTAACTCCACTGCTGATCTCGTGAAGTAATCTGCCCTAATTTCGAGCACTCGAAATAAGGCCTCGAGCACTCGAAAATTGGCCAGAATGCCTTATGCTTGGTTTGCTCCGCCCGGACCTACTTTGGTAAAACGGCCATAACTTTGTGTTCCGAACTCCAAATGACGAACCGTTTAAAGATTTGGAGAACTGATTCAGAGCTTTAAAAACTTTATGTTTTGGTAAAGATCCAATTCTCAAGGATGGTTGGTCAAAACTGAAGAGCAAGGCAGAAATTCATTGCTGCCAGGCAGTTCTAAGCACCTATGATAAGAAGATCATAACTCTCTGGTCCGAACTCTGAATGATGAACTGCTTGAAGATTTGGAAAGCTGATTCAGAGCTCTAAATATGTCATGTTATAAGGGAAGTCTAGTTCTTGAGTTTACAAGGTCAAAATGGCGAGAAAAGTCCAGGTTCCACTGCTGCTAGAAATTCAGCATTGTGACCTTTGATCTTCAAAACTCCACAAAGCATCCTTCTTGCTTCTTTTTGGCCAATGAACCTGAAAATACGCAAAAATGTGCATATGAAGGTAATCCACATAATTAAACAAACAATGGACTTAAATAATGCAATTAAGGGCGCTTGAATATGCACTATTCGGCGTTTATCACCACTCTGAGTTCTCTGTTCATCCAGGAGGCGATAAGATGTATCAGGATATGAAGCGGCAGTTTTGGTGGGCAGGTATGAAGAGGGACATTTCTTTTTTTGTTTCTCAGTGTAGTACTTGTCAGATGGTTAAGATTGATCATCAAAGGCCGCCAGGAGCTCTACAGCTACTACCAATTCCGGAGTGGAAATGGGAAAGCATATCTATGGATTTTATGGAAGGGTTGCCAAATTATTTCAAGGGGCATAACTCCATTTGGGTCATTGTGGATAGGTTGACCAAATCAGCGCAATTCTTACCTATTTGCACTGACTACACCTCGGAGCAGTTGGCAAAGCTTTACATTTCAGAGATTGTGAAGCTGCATGGCATTCCATTGTTTATTATATCAGACAGGGATTCGTGCTTTGTGTCTGGTTTTTGGAAGAGTTTTCAACAAGCTTTGGGTACGGAATTGCACCTTAGCACTGCCTATCATCCTCAGACTGATGGACAGACTGAGAGGGTTAATCATGGAAGACATGCTACGGTCGTGTGTTCTTGACTTCAAAGGACACTGGGAGGATTATTTGCCACTTGTGGAGTTTGCTTATAACAATAGTTTCCAAAAGACTATTGGGATGACACCTTTTGAGGCGTTATACGGGCTGCCGTATCGATCGCCCGTTTGTTGGATGGAGGTTGGTGAGAGCAGATTCTTGGGTCCTAAATTCATCAAGGATACTTTTGAGAAGATAGCTCTTATTCGAGATCGCATGCGTACTGCCCAAAGTAGGCAGAAGAGCTATGCTGATCGTCGTACTCGGGCATTGGAGTTTCAGGTTAGGGATCAGGTTATATTCAAAGTGTCTCCTATAAAGGGTGTTATGCGCTTTGGGAAGAAAGGGAAGTTGTCTCCACGATTTATCGGTCCATTCATGATTACGGATCGAGTTGGCGCTGTTGCATAATGGTTGGCACTGCCGGATAATTTGGACCGCGTACACAACGTATTCCATGTGTCCATGTTGCGAAAATTTATGCGAGATGAGGATCGGTATCAGCATATAGATGTTGGGGAGATTGAGTTGCAGCCGGATACAACTTATTTGGAGCCACCATGTCGTATTGTTGACCGTCGAGATCAAATCCTTCGCAATAAGGTTATCCCTTTGGTTCGTGTGCAGTGGAGTCATCACAATGAGGTTGAGTTCACTTGGGAACGGGTGGATGGCATTCGCTCGCAGTTTCCTGAAATATTGGAAGAAGGTAAGAGCGAATTACGAGGACGGAATTCCTTTTGTTAGGGGGGAAGAATGTAATACCCCTAATTTTAAAAGGATAGTCTCGGCATTTATTTATTATTTTTATTGTATTTTTGCGTGATTATTTGGTTTAATTATTTTTATTTATTAATTTGATTTAATTGTTTACCTATGTGACATATATTTAAATTGAATTAAGTAATCAATCTTTTATTATTTAATTGGCATTTATTGTTTAAGTGTTTTTAATTGTTTAATTGAATTATTTAATTGGAATTAATTGGTTAAGTATATTTAACTATTTAATTGGATTTTTTTAAAAATTTAATTATGGTTTAAGTTACAGTTAGCTCTGGGTTGCAATTCACGTATAGGTAAGCCGCAATATGGTAACAGAGATGGGCCGACTAGGCTTAGAATTAGGGTTCTGTCTCTAATTGAACAAGGATTAGGGTTTAGGATTTTTACGCCTATATATACACGGTTATAATCTGTATCAAGGGTTGGAAAAACCCTATTCACATACCAAAGATACAGAGAGAGAAACATAGAGCAGTTGTGGGAAAACAGAGTGAGGCTTAAAAATGAATTGTACAGAGAGGACCAAGGAGGTTGAGTAAGGATTAGAGATGGAGTTATAGGAAGCTTGACGGCGTTCGGAATTGCTGGAAAACTTAGAGACGACACAGGGATTTCATAATTGAAATCACAGGCAAATTCTTCTCTTTCTCCTTCTCTCTGGCTCGTGTTCTGTGCACCTAGATAATCTATAAGGTTTAATCAATCAATAACTGGAAGATATATGTTTAATATATGTCATATGAATGATCTGTTTATGTTGAAAACCATTCTGTTACAGTTCATGCATGGCTCGTTATAGTTTTGTGTTCTTTAAGCATGTTGCTCTGTTGTAACTCTAGTCTTTGGAATTGTTTTAATCTCTGTAAATGAACCGTGGGGATGTTATTGGGATTGATATAAGATCCTTAGGTTTAGTGGTGAAGAGGAACAGAGGGTTTGGAAGAGAACTGAAATTTTCTTAAACATGTTCCAGTGTTGTTTTCCAAGCATGTTAGTTTAATGGTTTTGTTTAAACTCTGTAATTGTTTCCAAATTTATTGTAAGCAACCTTGGGGATGCTTCTAGACTCAATTAAGACTCCTAAGATTAGTTTTAGAAACCAACAGAGTGGTAGGAATTGATCAGAGAGGAAGCAAACGGACTGAAAAGAAGCAAAACGGGGACAGAGGCACTCAAAGGAGGTGAGAGCCGGCTCCATGGATGTGGGAGCCGGCTCCCACAACAAGTAGAGCTGGCTCTAAGGACTCCTAGAGCCGGCTCTAGGCTGAAAGAACATATTCCCAAGATTTGGAGCAGGCTCCATCTTCAATTTTGTTTTTTTTTTTTGTTATTTTTTTTTAGTTTTCTACGTACTGTTTAACACTGTTGGAGCATGGAGACTAATTGAGTGAATCTGAAACTTTACAGAGGGATTAAGGAATGAATTTTGAGTGTTATTAAGACCCTAAATTGATTAAAGTTTAATTCTAATTTGTCGAAACAAACAGTGTAAAAATTAAGTCACTTCCTATGTTGTTAACAAATGGAAGTTAAATTAATTGTCGAAATAAATTTCAGCAATTTGATGGAATGTAATGTGTTTATAAAACTTGTTTTAAAATACATTCAAATGCATGATAAGGTCATTTAATTATTAATTTTGATCTATGCATGCTCGGGAGGCTAGTTGCTGAATTATTAAATCGTTTCCTGCAACTATATGGTTAATGCTTGGATTTAAATTACTGAAACATTAAACAATCTTCTGAAATTGTTTTAGCAATTTATTGGCTAATAATAGGATTATTTAACCTATTCACATGCATGATGGAGTCATTGACATATTAAATTTGGTCTATGCATGCTCTGGGTGTTAGTTGTTGATTTATTAAATCGTCTCCTGCAACTATATGGTTAAATTCTTGGATTTAAATTGCTGAAACTTTAAATACTTTTCTGTAATTATTTGGATAGTGGTTTTGAACTGTAGATTACTTGTTCATTATGTATACATTGTAATTTACCTGGATATGGAGGATGGTATGTACCGGTATGGGACGGTGACATACTAGGAACGGTTTAACTCAAAACGCCTAAACCTAACCTAACGGATTAAAGGAGTGGATTTATAAATATTGAATCCTAATTTTGGTTAAGTCATATCAATTGCAACTAAGTTAAGTGGTTTTCTGGATTAATGGACGGTAGTTAAGTCACATCAACTGAATAAGTTGAGTGTCTAACTAGTTGGTTTGTTGTATGCCAGTTTATTAAATATTTGAACTACATATCCTGGATTTGGACGGACTTTATATATATGTTTATGGTACCACGAGCTGAGTTTGAGTCTCGGACTCGTTGGTTAGGGTGCGTATATGCGGTGGATGCGTAACTGGTTATAAAAGGTTGAGGTATACCCTGTTAGGTTTAGGTACTCATGCCCACCTTTGGATGCGTATTCGCATGTTGCCTTCTATTCAGGTTGAGACCCCTATTATAGACTAGTGAATGTCCCTTAGTGTGGATATATTTATACGTATGGACTAGATAGATATTGTGAGGTGTCTACGGTGTATCTGCGTATCGGGTCACTGTATGGATTGCAGTTAGATTAGAACTTGCTCGTGGGTCTGACCCACTCCTTTATTATTCTTTTCAGGTACAGGACGGTTCCAGCCTTAGAGCTTGATCGTGCTTGTTGAGGACAGTCTCACATTCATCTGATTACGTTGGATTTCTCTCGACGTTTCTAGAATTATCTATTTCCAGTTTCTGTTTCAGTTGAACTTTTGGTTAGGGGTCCACCAGTGGATTCCCAAGTTGTAACCTTGAAGTTTTGGATGATTGGAGTTTTATTATTCAGTTATGCATGGAGGGTTTTATAATTAATGTTTCTTTCAGTTTTATTCCATCTTTATTATTTCATTTTGTCATCTGTGTTCGCTTTAAAATACTTTAATTGTTTGATATTTCCTCGGATTTGGGCCTGAGCCTGATCAACCCTTGTCTCGGATCCAAGGGGTATCAAAAGCTTCTAGTCATTTACAACATGTGCTTGACATTGAAGAGATTATGTGGGCTCAAAAATCATGAGTTAAATGGATTAAAGAAGGGGATAGGTGTATAGCTTTTTTCCACAACATTGTTAAACAAAGAAGGGGGCAAAATGCTATTATTCAGATTGTGAATGTGGATGGGGAAGTTTCTTCTGATCTGTATACCATTAAAGAATGGTTAGTCCAACTTTATTCTGATCTTTATAATCATAGAGGGGGCATATTGCAAGAGGACATGCCTGCTAGGAAAAACTTATCTCAAGAGGAAAGTTGTGTTCTGGATAGTAGTATTTCAGTTGAGGAAATCATGGGAGTGGTCATGGGATTCAATCCAGACAAAGTACCAGGACAAGATGGTTTTACAGCTAGGTTCTTTCAGAAATATTGGACTGTGGTTGGGGTTGATGCGTTAAAAGTTGTGCTATTCTTTTTCAACAATAACAAATTTCCTCAAGGTATTAATTCCACATTCCTTGCCCTGATCCCTAAGATGAATCATACTGATAAAATTATAAATTATAGACCTATTGTTTTATGCAATTTGGTTTATAAGATTATTGCCAAAATTCTGGCCAATAGATTAAGTGAAGTGTTACCCAATTTAATTGGTCAAGAACATGTGGCTTTTATTAAAAATAGGAAATTACATAACAACATTTTATTGGTCTCTGACTTAGTGAAGGATTTTGGAAAGAAATTTGGTGAAGCTAACATGACTTTGAAAGTTGATTTAAAGAAGGCTTATGATTCAGTTGAATGGGGATTCATTTTAAGCAGATTGAAGGCTCGTGGATTTAGTAATCAGTAGATCATTTGGATTCAAGTTTGCATTATCACTCCAAAGATTTCTGCTATGAGCAATGGTGTGCCTGTAGGTTATTTTTCTGCTACTAGAGGAATTAGACAGGGTTACCCATTATCTCTTTTATTATTTGCTTTTGTGACTGAATACTTCAGTACAATAATGGACCAGTGCATTGATAATGGAAGGATAAAGCTTTGTAAATCAGTGGTGAGTACTGGCTTGCAAATTTCTCATGTGTTTTATGCTGATGACCTTTTAATGGTGGTCAAGGCTGAATTAAATCTATCTTTCAGTAGTTTGCTGGACAAAGTAAATGCTAGATTAAATCACTGAAATACTTTCAATCTATCTTTGGCTGGGAGGGTATAATTGATAAAATTAGTCCTTTACTCTTACTTGTATCATTGGTTGTTTGGTTTCAAAGTTCTTTGGGGGATTAAAAACCAGTTGGAGAAGAGGTTTAAACAATTTCTCTGGAGTGGCAAACAAGATTTGAAGAAAATGTCTCAATTAAAATTGAGTTCAATTACTGTTCCCGTGGCTGAAGAGGGTTTCAATATCAGAAAAATTAAAGACATTGATCTTGTTGCAAAAGTCACTTTATGTTGGGATTTCCTACAGAAAAAGAATAAATTGTGGATACAATGGCTTCAGGCTATTTATTTAAAAATGTCTTCATTTTAGAATGTGATTAGAAGGGTTGGAGATTCACCAATTTGGAAACAAATGCTTGAAGAGAGATAGATTGTGTTGGATAATAGTGATTTCAAGATGGGGAATGGTTTGACTTTCAAGTTATTAACTGATCCTTGGTGTGATAATCAGACATTGATTCAAAGGCTTGGTGCTACAATGTTCAGACAAATTGATAGAGAAGGTACTGTGATTAATTTTATTGCAGATGGAAACTAGTGTATCCCTTCACATTACAATGCTAAAGTGAGGAATGGTATTCACAAAATCTCTTTGAATACTGGTAGTGACAGAATATCTTGGTAGCATGGAGGATTTTCTTTAAAATCTATATGGAATGTGTGTAGAGTCAACAAGCAGAAAGTTAAATGGTGTCAATTGTGTTGGACTGGTTACAGACCAAGAGTTTCAGTGGGAATTAGTATCATACTTCATAATGGAAATTTCTCCTTTGTGAATTTGCAGAAAGGAGGACTTACATTAACAACAATATGTCATAATTGTTTTGATAATACAGACACCAATGATCATCTGTTCTGCAAGTGTGTGTATGCCAAGGAAATTTGGATCAACTTGTTCAACCTACTTCAGTTACAGTGGCCGAGAGTTACTTCTTTAAATAACATTATAGATTGGTTTGTGATACAAACCAGTGTACACAATACCAAATCTAAGTTTATGTGTGCTCTTTTTGCTGCTACAATATGGAAGATTTGGATTATGAGAAATTCAGCTCTGTATAATGGATTCAAGGGTGATGTTACATATGTGGTTCAAGCCATAGTTTGGGATGTGCTTGTATATCTCAGTGTTACATTACAAGATATGATAACTGTGTTTTCATTATAGTGGCACTCAAGTTGTAGAGTTGTGCAATTGGTTATGCAGGCCGGTTTATTTGGATTTGATTGAAGATTAATGCTTCTATTGTGCTTTGTCACAAGAAATTTCAAGTGTAACAATTGGTCTTCTTAATGGGCTGGAAGTTTTTTTTTTTTTTTTTTTTTAGTCTGAATTTTGTTTGCTGCGTTTGGTTAATGGATTTAGTCCATTTTGTTTTGTTTTATTGGAGGTTTTAATCTTCTATTTGTAATTGTAGAATATCCTATATATCTATCTATATATATATATATATATAACAACATTCAGGAAAAATATATATATATGTTCAAATGATTGAAGTTAGACAAGTAAGTAGTGAAACCTACGAAGGAACCGAATGGGAATTATCAAATCTTAATAAGACAATCTAGAAGATTCCTGAAAATAATAAAATATATGTAAAACATATTGGAAAAGCCAGTATACGTTTTAGTAATTATGTTCTCTATGATAGATTAGAAGATGAAATTCGAGATAAAATTATGTACGATTTTGATAATTTAGAAATAGATGATCTGAACGATAAATATTCATAACCTAAGTATCAACTGTGAAAAAGCATTTATCCAGGACAATGAAATAATTAAGACGTTAAAAGAAATATTTTAACAGTACGATTTGAATCTTTTTACATAAAGAATGAATTAAACACCTTAAAAGAATAATTAAATGTAGTAGAGCATAGAGAAGGGAAAGAAATAGAAACCTCGACTTCTCAAAACCACCCTACAGGTTCAGGCGAAATAAAAATGCCCAATGCCAATGCCAATGCCACAGGAAGTACTAATACAATAAACGACGATTATACCGCTGGACATCCCATACTAGAAACTTATGTCGAGAACATAAATATACCAGATATGTACATATGGACATAAAATCGTAGACGTTGCAATAATATACCAGCATAACAAGCAGGAACAATACTAGATATATCACGACACGATCCCCAAGATTGGGGAAAAGTAATCGAAAATTGAGAACAAGATTGTATTAGGCAATCTATTCTAACCAATTTTGATAATAAAACACAAGCCCTGACTTATTGTGAAACCTTATTAAAGGGAACAATCCATGATTGGTGGCAATCTTATAAAGTAACTTATCCTAATGATTATGCCCTCCTACGTGATAATTTTACAATTCAAGATTTTACCAGCTTAATAAAAAGATATTAGTAGGAGAAGATAGATTATCAGACGAAACCCAAATAAAACAAACCGAAACTTTACATAATTTAGAATTACTACAGATTTGTGATTTTAGATATATAAGAGATTACACTAATAAGTTTTTCGCGTATTATGCAGCCACAGACAAAACATGAGATATAACCTTAATCGATAAGTATCTTCAAAAATTACGAGGAAGTGTAGGAACTAAGATATGGGGAAAATGGTTAGAAAATCCCAAAAGAGATATATTAACTATAGGAGATAGAGTAAACCATGTTTATAACATGTTAAAAGCAGAATGTAGACAACGTAAAAAATTTAAACAAATTAAGAAACAATTTTATTATACGTGTAGGCAAATAGACTTTCCACCACAGTATGGTTGTATGTCTCAGAAAAATTATACTTATAAGCGTAATAAATCTAAAAAATATAATCTACGCAAAAGCAAAACCTACAAGAATTATCGTAAAAAAAAAAAAAAAAAAAAAAAAAAAAATGAAAATCCTATTTCAAAATAACCCCAGACAATTTAGAAAGCGCCCTTGTACAAAAGACAAAAAATAAATAAAGATAACAATAAAAAAAGGATAATAAAGATAACAAAGATAATAAAGTTAACACACTACCCACAAGAGAAATAAATTACAAATGTTTTATTTGTGGAGATCCAGATCATATAAGGCCAAACTGCCCTATAGATACAAACAGAATCCTATCAAAAGAATATAAGAAAAAATCAATATATTTGAAGACATTGAAAAACAAGTAGAAGAATTATTTGAATTAGAAAGTATTTATGATTCCGATGATGATAATGAAATCATATATAGTATTGAAAGCATATATGACGAATTCGATAATGACGAAGACTTTAAGCAAGGGCTTCATTCAATTGAAGATTTTGTTTACATTATAAGCAATCCGTCATGTAATTATACTTTTGTTAATTTTCATTTCTCATATTTTGATTGCAAATAATGTAGTGCATCTATTAAAGAAGGTCATTATTGTAGAGATCATTGTAAAACTTTATTATGTCACGACTGTTACTCAAAATAAGAGAATCAGCAGAAAAATACACTAATTGAATCCTTAAATTCAATATATAAATCATCTAGTCTAATCCAATTCTCAGTAACCTTATAATTTAAAGAAAAATTAGTCCAAACATCTGTTATGTTAGATACTGGAGTATCTAAAAACATAATTCAAAAGCATCTAGTACCAGAGGAATCATTAATAAAATTAAACTATAATGTTAATATGAGTCAGTATAATAATCAAAAGCTCCCAATAACTCATTGTGTTCAAAGTATTCCTATATTAATTAATAATGAAAAATTTATTCTACCACAAACTTATGTAGTTAAAAATATTTCTAGTACTTATGATTTTATTTTATGATTAAATTTCATAAATTCACTCACCGGACGATTTATGTATATCCCTACGGGTTTACAGTTCTTTAAAAAAGGAACTTTTATACCAACGGGCCAGTGGCCTAACGGTATCAACCTTTTATCTCCCAATGGGAGGTCAAGGGTTTAAGTCTCAAAAGAGACAAGTGTGTGTGAGTACCAACTAGGGAAAAAAAAAAAATTAGGAACCTTTATTCCATCCTCCTTATATTCCTTAGAAAGAAAAAGGAACTATTACGTATGTCAATACTTTACCTATGACAGAAGAAACTACAGAAAACTTATTTGATGTAACCGAATTTTTAGAAGATGTTTCCGAAGCATTAATGTTTTCTCAGTCATTTAGATGAACCTAAGATTTTCCTTAATAACAAAGCTATACTTAAAAATCCTAAACTAAATATAGATAATCTTTTAAGTTTAGTTGAAACTAATGAGATTTTAGGAGAGGATCCCCAAAAACACTGGTATAAAAATAAAATCGAACCGAAACTAAATATAATAAATTATTTTATAACTATAAAAATTCAAGATAATCCTTATACCCTAGACGACCAAGAAGAATTCCAAAGACAGATTAAAGAACTTTTATTATTAAAGGTAATAAGAAAAAACAATAGTAGACATAGGAGTCCAGCTTTTATTGTCAGAAATCATGCAGAGATAAAGAGGGGAAAAACTCGTATGGTCATCAACTATAAAAGATTAAATGATATAATAAAGATGTTTTAATAAATAGAATACAAGATAGAATATAGTTTTCTAAATTTGACTTTAAATCATGATTTTGACAAATCTGTATGGCTGACGAATCCATTGAATGGACTGTATTCATGTATCATGAAGGATATTATGAATAGTTTGTTATGCCTTTTGGATTAAAAAATGCATCACAAGAATTCCAATGAAAAATGGATACCATATTTAATAAACATTCAAAATTCAGCTGTGTTTACATGGATGATATTTTAGTCTTCAGTCAAACTAAAGAAGAACGTAAAAAAACATCTTGAAATTATACCAAACGAGTTTATAACTCAATGACTCATTATAAGTAGTAAAAAGATGATATTAGAAAAACAAGAAATCGAATTTTTAGGCTTATTCATAAAAGGAGGAAAAGTAGAATTACAATCACATATTGTTCAAAAGATTTTAAATTTTTCTGATAAATTAGAAAAACCAAATTATTACAAGCATTTTTAGGATTATTAAATTACGGTCGCAATTTTATTCCAAAATTAGGACAATTAGTAGGATCATTATACTCTAAATTAGGAAAAAATAGTCAAAAATATTTTAATGCTCAAGACACAGAACTCGTTAAGAAAATTAAATCTCTAGTCACTCAGTTATAACCCTCACAACTCTCACTTGAAAATAGTTACAAAATAATTCAAATAGATGCATCTGCACAAGGATGGTCATGTTTAATTATTCAAAGACCTACAAAAGAATCTTCTCGAGAAGAAGAACAAATTTGTCGCCATACAAGCGGAACATTTAATAAAGCACAATATACTTTACCATTAGCAAATCTAAAAATTTTAGGAGTAATTAACTTTATTGAAATATTTCAAATATTCCTTAACAAATAATTTCTTATAAGAACAGATTGTGATAATATAGTTAAATGTGCAAACAAGCAAAATAACAGCGGATGTCTGCAAAAAGATAGATTTCCTTTATTGACTGTATTACTGGAAGAGGTTTTAGACCCACATTTGAATATGTCAATGGAAGGGACAATTATTTAGCAGATATGTTATCCCGTTTACTAATTGATTGTTAAATTTTTGCAGGTATGGAGAAAAGTAACAACAACATTTATAGCCTTATACCAGGCACTTCTAACCCGCTTTTGATTATCCATAACCCAGCTTAACAGTTTCGCGCTAGACATAATCTTTTTCCAGGCCAAAAACTTATTTTAGATAATCTTTGATTTAAAATAAATGCACCCGATAGATCTATCGTCAGAAATTTAAGTACTTTAAGTGAATATTTTGTAGCATCTAACCAAGCATATCATAATCTCCAGGAAGAACACCAGATTCTCATATCTCATTTTAAAAAGTTAAATTTAGCCTATCAAAATGCAATAGCAAATCCCACAGCTAAATTAACCTTTTTCTGAATAAAGGACTAATGAAGATGAAAATCTTCAGAAAGTTCAATTTATACAGGTACAAACAAAATATGCCAATCTACTACCCATCTTATCTCCGATTTACAGATAAATCCTTAGACAACAAGTCGAGTTCTTTCCTGAAGACATAAAAAAATTAATCCTTAAAGAAGCAAAGTATGATGGATTCAAAGAATGGTTGATATCCAAAACTACATGCCAGAAAGTCCAATTCTCCTTCAAATCCATAGCACTCCCCCATAATGGGTAAAAGATGGAGTTGAAATTCTCAGACAACATAGGATTTACATTAATTCAGAACCAGTTAAAGTCCAAAACTAGTTGCAACATACCTCTTTTGTAATTGATTTTCGTGTACATATCAAAGAAGCCACATATGACCATTTAATGTACTACAAAGCCTATTGACACCTTAACCCAAGTTTTAACCATGGTTTCAGATTTTTAGATCATAATATTAATATGGAGATTTTTATCAAAACCAGAATTCCATATGTCATCAGATCTCCCCCAGAAGTTGAAATCTCACCAGAAGTTGCTGCTATAATGGATAAAGAAGAATAATGCGTTAGAGGACTGCATGTTCAGTTAGATAATCCGTCAGATGGAAACAACTGCTCACTAGACAACACTGAAGAGAGAAATCTATTTAATATGCTAGAAGTGTAATGATTTCGCCAGAAGAATCCAGAGAGCGCTTCGAGTCAAAAAGTCCACAGAATAATTCACTTTTGAAGATAAGAATCTACCGAAAACAGATTTTGAAGCCACAAATTTCTAAAATACAACAATTTAAAAATAAAGGTGCCCCACAATAATTCAAAGAACTTTATCTCCAAAGCATCTTACATCTCAGCTATCTATGCAGCATCTGCAATCTCAAGTGTTGATCCATCTCTCAGATCACTCTATAAAAGGAGGCTTTCAGCCTAAGAGAAGATCATCGAGTCTTAGCAATATCGAGTTTAGAGCCATTAAGTTTTAGCTTCCATTAAGCATTACAACCTTCAACTATAGTTTCCTAGTGTGCTTTCTTTTGTGATTTATTTCATTGTGTTTCCTTTTGTAAAATATTGTGTGAGAGTGTATCCATGTATAAACAATATGTATTTATGTATATATTTCCCATGAAATAAATCATCAAATTTGTTCTTATTCAAAAATTCCTTTTCCTTATTTAATATTTTCAGTATTTTCGAGCAAAAGACTTTAGTCGACAAAAAGATCAAATATATAGATTTTATTTAGTTAGACACTGTAGATCCTAGAATTTTCTTGAATCCAACCAATACACAAGCAGCCTTAGTTTTAATTTAGCAATTTCTTCTGTGAATTGACTCGAACTGTTAGCTTGTTGGCCCGTTCTTGCTGGTGTTCAGATGTTTTTACAAGGCGTTGTCATAGCGTTATCAGGTTCGGCAGTCATTTATGTGATTTAATTGTTAATTTTATCTCTATGTTATTGCATGCTTCAATCTGGTTCGATTGAATTTAATTTTGGTATCAGAACCATATTATTTCGTTAAATGAAATTTATATATAAGATCTTTAGTTTAAAGAAGTCAATAAGTCCATATTAATCTACTGTGAAATTTTAATTTATTGTAAAAAATTTAAAAAGTTAGAAAAATATTAAATAGTTTTTCAAGGATCTTTCCGTATATTTATTTCATGTTTTAAAGCTTTTATGTTATAATAGCATATTGTTTTGGGTCATTATAACAATATAGTTTGTTATGTGGTCCAAAATAGAAAATGAGTTTATTTTAGAGAAATAGTTTGTGTGGCCCTTCCATTATCAAGAAATAGTTTGTGTGGTCCTCCCATTTTCTTGTTGGTTCAAGACTTTGACATCATTATATTGTAGTATTTGGGCTTTAAGCCCATGTATTGGTAAAAATCCCTATAAATATATATATATCGAGTGTTTGAATATATACGGGCATTAATATATTCAAATTTAGGTTTGTTAGACTAAAAATATATTACGTAAATAGTTAAATATACTTACCCAAAAAGAAATATAGTAATTAAAATTACATACAATATTAAATTTATAATCAAATTTTTTTTTTTTTCATGACAAAAAACACACCTTACAACTCACACATACATCGAATCCCTCTCTAAGTTACACAAAACGCGAGCGGGAGCGAGAGCGAATTTGAGAGCGTGAGCATGAGAGCGGCATAATTAAGTAATAAATAGTGAGAATTTGAGTCAGAGCGCGCGGAGAACGTAAGAGCGGGAACGCGCTCGAAGCGTAAGAACGATACCCGTTGAGAAGAATTATACGACTTAGATTCCCTCCCCTTCCTCTTGAGAATGAAAAAGTTCTACTCCCTTCGTCCCAATTTAAGTGTCACTCATGGGGAATAGTAATTTTTAAGGGGACATGTGAGACATGCATTGTCTGTCTGAAATTACTAACTTACCTTTTTAAGTTTTGAATATTCAAGTTGGAAATTTTAAACTTAAAGGACATATATGGAAAGATATGAAATATATTGTTTGAAAAAAGAAAGTGAACTATTATTTTGAGACAGATAATAATAATAATAAAAAAAGTATGACACTTATTTTGGGACGGAAGGAGTACCATATTAAATTTAATACATGTTTGAAAGTATTTTCATCACAAATCATTATACAAATATATAATAGGCTAGGGTTTAATTTATTTAGACTACTTGTAGTTTGTCAATAATGTAAGGAGTTAAGTCACATAAAGCGGGAGCAGGAGCGAAAGCGAATTTAAGAGCGACAGAATTAAGTTATAAGTAGTGAGAATTTGAGAGAAAAAATGCGCGGAGCGTGAGAGCGGGAGCGTATTCGAAACATGAGAGCGACACATGTTGAAAATGATTGTGTGACTTAGGTAAATAGACCCTCACATTTGAAAAAATTCAATCACACCCCTACTTTTTTCTAAACACGTCAGTTTCCATCTCCCTTTATGGTCAATGTTGGTCATAGACACTCTTTAACTATGTAAAAAAAATAAAAAATCCAAATTGCCCTCTGGTGATCATATTTGGCAGCATACAACATATATATACTAGAATGAATTTATTATCGTCAATCCCATCCCTTCCAACTGTTATCTTTGGCTCTATATATAACCAATCTTCATTTTTAAGGACAATACTTGGGTCTAACCCAGGTTGGATGAAGTTCATCCAACCTGGCTACGTGGACTAATGAATATACGACACGTGCCCAAAAATAAAAATAAAATTAAGTTGGGTATTACCCAATTATTTGGATTTGACCCGTTGCTCTAACATTTTTAAATGGACCAAAATGACCCTATATTCTCTTTCTCCCTCTTCATTTTCTCTCTACTGGTGGCTCGTCTAAATCAATGAAATTGAGTGTGTTGTGGAGGAAACCCCTCCAGGGCTATTGGCTAAGCAAGGTGAAGGAGAGGGAAAAACAGTAAGGGAGAGGGATGAATTCAAAATTATCCCGATTCATCCCCTCATGATTCAATCATGTGACTGGCTTTGGGTTCATCGCTTCGAGTGTTGGCGACGACGATCTCGTGGTCTACATGTCCTCTATCCGAGATGGGGGCTTTTTCAATCCTGTGGAAAGTGAGTCGGTAGAGTTTTTTGTCGAGTATACCGAAAATCGTATCAAAGCCGTTGATGTCACCGGCCAATGGCGATGATGGGTATCCCTTCAACGAGGGAGTTATTGGCGGTAATTAGTGATATGGTTGTGTTTGGGTTTATAATTGGCAGATGAGCTCTAATTTGGGCGAAGGTAAGCTCTGATTTGGGCGAACGGGAATGCTAATTTGGTACGATCTTGGATTAATTTGTTCTTGTTTATAATTGGTGACGGGGTTGTGCTTGGTGGGTGAGCAGTAGTGGTAATTAGTGTTGATTGTGTTTGGATGCGAAATTGGCTTCAGTGTGTTTGATGGAATTGTTGATGTTGTAGATAATGGAACAAAGCCTGAATTAAAAAAATAGAGTTTCTGAATTCAATTGAGAGAAAATCAGGGTATGAACAAATTATGGGTTCTTTTTCTTTCCTCTTGGTTCTTTATATGCCTGCCTGTGTGCGTACAACTGTGTGTTTGTGTGTCTCTATATATGAAGATTAGGCTTTTGAGCATAGTTGCGGCTACAGATCAGAGGAGGAAGAAGAAGGCGCAGATTAGCTAAAGAATGAAGAGGGAGAAAATAGGGTTATTTTGGTCCCTTTACATATGTTAGAGCAACGGGTCAGACCCGAATAGTTGGGTAATACCCAACTTAATCTTATTTATATTTTTGAACAACTTGGGTTGGACCCAAGTATTGTCCCATTTTTTATACACAAATATATTTCTCCCCCTTTATATGTTCCTATATAATATATGGGTTAAGTACTCTCACACTCCCTGAGATTTTAATTTATTGCTTTCATATTAAACCTGAGCAAAAGTTGCTAATGCACTCCTGTGAGGTTTGATTTAATTAGCTTTCACATCCCTCTTTTTAAAATGATAAAATTAAATACCTAAATTACCCTCAATTATTTCAAATACATTATTATTCTTAAAAATCGTTTCCTCTATTTCTTATGCACTGCTCTTATGGCGGATTCATCACCGGTCCATTCTCACAGATCAATACCGGAGAGTGCATGATTAAAAGAGGACTAAACTAGTCTTTGAGCTTGGAATCTTCAAGTTCTTGATGTGTTGAAGACTCATTGGATTGAAAGAAAAAGAAAAAAATCAGATGAACCCAGGAGTTAAAAGGAGAGAAACTGAAGGAAAATGAAGGAAAAGTCCAATAAACCAATGTGTTTTCCCTTTATCAACAATGCAATGCCGTAAACAGAGGCTTTGGGACTGAAAGAAGCAAAATAATGACCAGTAAACAACTGGGTTTCTCTCAAAATCCTCTCCCAGAAAGAAGCTTTTTAGAAAATCAGTAAGATCTCGTTTGGATTCAGAGATTTAGAGGGATTTGAAAAGAAAAAAAAAGGAATGATAATATTAAGTGTGTTTGGATGGAAGGAATAAAAGAGAAATTAAATGATTTGAAAGAATTTGGAGGGATAGACTTTTCTTCGAAAAAAATAAAATCAAAACTCCTCGAAATTGAGAAGATTTGAGGGGAAAGGAATAGAAAGCAATCAAAAGACAAAATTAGCCTTCCAAATTCTATACACAAAATTAGGGCGCAGCAGCGTCTCCATCTCCTCTTCTCTCGCGTCTCCGGCTTCGGCTCTTTAACACGGCTCAAAGAAGAAACGCTAACCCTAGGTCTGGAATCCTCCATTGGAGACGCGAAGGTGTGCTAGGCGATTTGCAGACTGCCGTTGCTGCTAGGTTTGTTTCCAATCTATTTCTCTCTATTTATATAAGTATATATATGCGTGTCTTTGGGTTTGTACATTTGGTCGATCCTTTGTTGATCACTTTGATCGTTCGCTCCGCTCGTCGTCTCTGTTTCTATCCATCCCCGGCTTAGATTGAGTTGCCGAGATAGGGGAACCTCGGCATAAGGGCTTGGCGCCAACGCATGAATCTGACTTCATCAATTTTGATTCTTATTTTTCTGATTTCAGAATCAATATACGAATTGATCATGTGAAAGAGCAGCTCGCCACTTTTAGATTTCAGTTGGAAGACTTCTCTTTTGCAAATATAAGGTACTCACTTGTTTTCATTTTTTTTTTCTCTGTTCTTTATAAGTAAATTAATTAGTAATTATTTGGTGTTTCTCATATTCAATTTGGCATTTTGAATTGAAGCTAGTGAATGGAAATTTTAGTTTGAAAATTTGAAGAAATTGGTTAATATGAATTTGCTGTCTTAATCAATTTTTGGATTTCAGTTAATTAGTGGATTAAGTTCCTATCTCTATTAAAGTCTTTAGCGCTCTCGCTCTTCTTTGCTCGCCGTGATACAGTAGTATGTGGTGGTTGTGTGCTTTTATCAGATGAGCTAAAATGGGTTCATTAAAGATTACCATCATATGGGTTGATTTGAGCACAACTTATCAAAAAAAAATGGGTTGATTTGAGCACATTGAATTTGTCATCAATATTAAATGATTTGAGCACATTGAATTTTTATTTTTATTTTTATACAGCCTACTGGTTAACACAAGATTTTAGTTGTAGATATATACTACACAAAGCACCAAAAAAAAAAAAACAAAAACAAAGAAATAAATAAAAATTGATAATTGGGGTTATTGAAGTTGTTGAGATGGGTGTGAATGCAGAGGACTCAAAAAGGGTAAAGATGAAGCTTAGGTAGCAAAGAGAACCAACTTAACATTGTGAAACAAAAAGAAATTAAAGAAGAAACCCTAAAAGATAAGATGAAAAAAAGGTGGGAGGCAATGAGGCTAAGAACAAGTTAGGATCCTGATCTTGAGTGAGAGACGAGCTCAATAATATCTTTTTTTTCTCTTTCTTTACTTTTTTTTTATTTTTTTATTTCTGGAAAGTGAAGCTCAAGAATTCACTAATACAAAAAGTAGCAGTACTCTCTAGAAAGAGAGAGACTGAGAGATATTAATTGATTTTTGGATCATCAATTGGGTGCTGTCGGACCCAAGTGAATAAGAATATCTGTTTGGACTTTTTTTTCTTTTTTCTTTTTTCTTCATACAAACCCTTTCTTCTATAAAAATGATTCATTTTACATCTTTATAGTAACTGAATAAAAATAATATACTGAATTGTTTATTAAATTTTTTTTGTTGTGAATGTGCTATAGGATTTCTAAGATGGTATTGGATCATGCTTTTGCTTGTAAGCTTAGTTCAACCAAGCTATGCTCGGATATTTGTCCTGCATTTTTTCATAACAGTGAAGATGTTCTGATCCAATTGGAGATAAATTCTTTTAAAGACTAAACCACAATGGCATGTTTATTCTTTTTTGGCCTCCTAGGCTGTGGTGTGTATGTTTTGGGAGATTGTGTTCTAATTTTCTTCAATGTTCCCTGTAGTCTGTTTTATTGGATCATGTGTTCTAATTTTTCCAAGTTACCTGTATGGTGTGCTATTCTTGAAGATGTGTTCTTGTTTTAGTTTTTCCTTATCCGAGACAAGTTGTAGATACGAAGGTTTGATTTCATGTTATTGGCAGATGAACAAGAAATTGCAACAGTTGAAAGCACCAAAGAAGAAGCAACTTCAAGCTACAAAACTCAGTGTCGAGGGTCGTGGCATGGTCAAGTATTTATAGTCATTTCCATTCAATGACCGAGTTTGAAGAGCCCATCTTATGGGCTTATAGTTTGTACTGCTATTGCACTGGGCTGAAGAACGAGATTATCACTAGACTGCCTTGTCCGAAGATCACTCAATTAGTTATGAATGGAAGCTTCTAGGATGAATGGGCAGGTTGGGCGATGTTGTTGCTTCGAGAGTTGGTGTCTTGGAGGTTAGGTGGCTATGTTCTGTATGTAATTCAACAATTTCAGTATGTTATGAATATCTAACATCCAGATGATGCTAATTTTTCCAGGTCAAGTGTAACAATACATTTTTTTAATAAGAGTGAATTAGCTTTGTTTATGAATTCGGCCCTATGATTCATGTTTATCTGTTCAGCATTTTTGGGCATTTGTATGTATTTATGTATGTATATGAATGGCTGCTATCTATGTAAATGATCTGGCTCTCCAGTCCAATGAGCATGCTAGGGATTTCTGGGTTTTGAAGCTGGCTGAGATTTGCAATCTTGAAAATAATCCAATTTAAGCACTAATTATGTATATGGCTATAGATATGCGATGAAAGTCAAGTTCAGGGAGAGAGAGAACATTGACCAGTACTTAAAATAAGTTTCCTTTCACAACGTTAAAGCAAACAAGATTTACTAAAGTAAACTGTTATTACTTCCACCAATATTGTAAGAAAAAGGGTAAGATGATAATTTTATTATTATCCTTTTCTTTCTTGCCTCTTCTTTGTGTCATATAAACAATAATATTGTCAATTTCTTTCTTTTCTCTCCTATCTACCCAAACATAAATATAAATTATAACTATAATTTTCTCTCATTTATTTTCTCTTATAATTCTCATTTATTTTCTCTCCTTGCATCCAAACAAGCCTAAACAAATGAATTAGAAGATTTCATTTTTTTCATACTCTCTTTCTAATCTTTTGATGGTTTGCTCAAAGAGAAGGAATAGAGAGAGGAAAGGGCTGAAAGAGGAGATCACGACCATGGGGATGACCGATGATCACGATTCACGACTTCTACGGTCGCCACATCCACTATTTTGTTCAAGATCCATCTCTATCATTTGTCTCCAGCAATTGTACGCGCCACCGATGACAACGAGAATCTGTATTTGATGCACGAGGATTGAGGATTTTGCTCAAAAAGTGGAAGGTACTTACGTCAACTGCTATCCTTACCTAATTCCAACAAAATGAAAGCAAAATTACAAATTCAAAAGCGGAAGGAAAACAAAAAAAAAAAATAGTTTTGAAGAACACTAATCGGTCCCCAAGTAGCAAGGACTAAAATATCATAAAAGAGCACCGAACGATTTTATTGTAAAAATTAATACAGATCAAGTTAGAATTCACATACGTTTCTCACCTAATTTAGCACAATTGATTACTCACTTCATGAATTACATTTGTTAATTCTAATTCCAACTCATTACAGTACCAACAACAGCAGCAAAATTAGTCAAATCATGAATTTCATTTGTTAATTATAATTTGATGGGACGATGACTGGATTTATGCTTAGAGAGGCCCTAAATCGGTTGTAGCAGCGGCTACTGGTGTTCGACGACGTTGTAGATCTTGTGAGGTATGGGCACGCCGTTATACGATGGATGGGTCCGGGTTTGGCCGGGTTTCTTCTTGCTAAATCCGATCACTTCACCGTCATCATCATCGTCGGCAACAACATGTGGTTGGCCTCTGTCAACCAACCCATCACCAGAATAGTCATCAAACCCTGCCATCCTTGTCGCCACTGCCAACTCTCTGGTCCTCACACCCAATCAATCTCTGGTACTTCACTTCACCGGACATCGAGAAATCCCCATGCTCGCCGTTCTGAAACTCATTGAGAAATCCCCACGGTCTCTGGTCCTCCACTCTTCTCTGACATTTTCTTCTTCTATTAGGACGTGGCCTCCTTTGGCAGCTGTCTTCTTCTCTCGGCCTTGGGAACCATTTTAGAGGATGGGGAAGTTTCACAACAGTAGAGTACAGGTGGTAATATTGTCATTTCACATTTTGTTTTCTGCAATATATTTTTCATGATTAAATAAAGTCAGGGTATAATAAAAAACTCACATTTTTCATTCTTTAAAAAGTGGGTGTGAGAGCAAAATTGGGTAAGGTTTAATATGAGAACAATAAACTGGAACTGTAAACAGGTGTCACAGCAATTAACCCAAATATATTCCTCCCCCTTTATATCTTCCTGTATAATATATATATATACACACACATCTAAAGATATTTTTCCCTCATTAGTGTCACTTCATGCACCTAGTGCGATGAAAGAAGCCGTCTTCAGAATTGTTCGTCTCTTGAACTCACCAAAGTTACGTGGTCTTGCCAATCTTGACAATGTTGAAGATTCTGCTCAGCTCAGTTATGTTCTTCTTAAATGGAGCTAACTGTTGTAGTTGGCGTCACATCGAATGCAACTCTGGACAAGGTGAGGTCTCTAAATGCCTTTTGCGGTTTGATCATTGCAATTTGGTCTAAGCAGATCACCGGAGCTAAAACTGAAGCTTGTCGGCCCTGAAAGCCACCGGACTGAATTGGGTCGTGGACCTCGCGCGTGGTTGCTAGCTTCGAGCTATGCTTAAGCTTTACCGCACTTGGGTCTTCTAGCTCACTGGTTTTGTCGCCGGTGACGATGCTGGTGGGCAGGGCCGGGCTTCAAATTGAAATTTTTTTGAGAGGCATTAGATGAATTTTAAATATGAGGCCCAAGTTTTACACATGCACAAAAAAAAAAAAAAATTATAAAAGTGCGAACTGTTTTTTTGAGGCCCTTTACATAATTTGAATTTGGTTATAATTTTTTATTTTATTTTTTGTTTTTGGTGGCCCATCATTCATGGGCCTATAAAATTTGAGGCCCCTTAAATTCTAAGGCCCTAGGCGACCGCCTTGGGTCAGGGACTCAGGGCCGGCCCTGCTTGCGGGTCGAGGTTCGGCCGGAGTCTCATGCAGATTGTGGAAGTCCTCGTTTTTGTTGTCCTAAAAATCAAACCAACACATTTCCTGATCTTTAATTTCTCAAAAAAAAAAAAAAAAAAAAAAAAAATATATATATATATATATATATGTACACCAACCCAGAAGTTGGATCAATGTTGTTGCCACATCGATCATGACACAACAATCGCTGCAAATCACTGTTGCCACATCGATATTCTTCTCCTCCTCCATAAAAAAGTTGGGGAACTAGCTGTAGCGAACTCGGCGGCATAAAATCCAATTTGCAGCGATCTGTCGAACCGTCTCGGCTCCCATTGATTGCTTTTGAATCGTCTCGGCTCTAGCCCTAACTGATCTGTCGAAGACAGAACAATCTCTTACATAACCTTTAGTGAAAGTATATAACTTGAATTTTATGGTGGTGTTTTGATGGTACCGCGTTGACCGTGGCGGCGGCAAAGATTAAGGTTTTTCTAATGGTGATTTGTTTGGGTGTTGCAGATGAGAGTGAAAGTATATAGAAAGTGGTGGTTGGTGGTCGTGGTGTTGTGGTGGTGTAGGCGGCGGTGTTATATTGAAGTGGACTGGAATGGAGTGTTTGAGTAGAAGTATGAAAGGCGTTTTGTTCATCGGATAAAAGAATAAAAGTTGTTTTGACTGTTTGAGTAGAAGAATAAAAGCTTAACCAAACGCGTAAAAACGCGTGTTTGGTTTAAGCTTTTATGGAAAACAATAAAAAAGTATTTAGTAAAAACAACCCGTTCCAAACTGGCCCATTCTAAACCCGTAGCCTGCCATCTAAAAGCCCAAAGGCCGGGCTTGGGATTCTTAGGTAAAAACAACCCGTTATGCACCGCTTATCCTCTCCCACCCCTTGACAACCACACCGCCGCTCCTCTCTGTCTTCTACGTTCTGACTTTTCTCTTTCTTCCCCCACCCCCAATCCCCAACCTCCAATTGAAGCATTTTTTTTTTTTTTTGTTCACTTTCACTTCAGATCTACTCTCCTGTCTCTCTCTTTCCTGCTCTCTCCCATCGAATTAAGGTATGTTTTTATTTTTTATTATTTTTTGTGCATGGTTGTTGAACTCCGATTTCTCAATACTTCGCTCTACTCTCTATCTTTGTGTTTCCCTAAAAAAAATGTTTCTTTCTAGAATCTAAAAATTACTAATTTTGGAATTCTGATTTCTAAATCTTTGATGTGTTTTAGCAATTCAACAAGCCCATTATTTCTTCTTAGAAGAAAATATCCTTTGAGTTTTTTTTTTTTTTTAAATAACAATTGAAGAGCCCATTATTTCTTCTTAGTTTTTTATTTTTGAAGAAAAATTCCTCTTAATGTATTTTTTCTTGGTTTTCTGGTTAGACATTTTGGGTGGTTTACTGGGGTTTCTTTAATCTATAGTGGCTACCTTAGGGCTAGGGTTAGGTTTATGTGTTTACTAAATTTTTTAATGAAAAAATTATACTCCTATTAACTAAAAATGTTACTGTAAAATATATTGAAGTGGACTGGAATGGAGTGTTTGAGTAGAAGTATAAAAGGTGTTTTGTTCATCGAATGAAAGAATAAAAGGTGTTTGAGTAGAAGAATAAAAGCTTTAAAAACGCGTTTGGTTAAGCTTTTATGGAAAACAATAAAAAAATATTTAGAAACATGTATATAATTCAGTATATAATTCAATTCAGAAACATGTTTCAAGTCAGAGTATCCAGGAAAAAGAGATTTCAAAATTACCGAATTGACTGCCCCAATCAGCAAATTCAAAAGATCTAGTACACATATTAGGTTAAGAGCTACTAGCCAGCAGCACAATATAAAAACCATTCAATCCTTGAATACATACACGGAACGTTCTAGATAAAGCCGAAGAGAAATGAATTCGCATGAAATCAGGATCCTTCCTGTGCAACAGTATGTTCATTTACCTAAACAAATTTTGACGTCTAAAACACATCAACACCTAGGTTAAAATGATTGAAATTTTGATAAAGCAATTATTATTATAAAATATTTTAGTGTCTGTACCTGTTGTAATGAAAATTTGAGGGCTGGGCCTCCCAGCAACCTGTGAATCCAAAGAAAATTATTCAATAAATGAATATTGAAGAAATATTATCTTTTTTAAAAAATTGAAATGTGAAAAAGACAATTTATAGTTGCACATAGGGAATAAGACGTGTCTTTTGACAGTCTGGAAAAGTGAAAACAACTTACTCAACAATTTACCAGCAAAATTAACAATATGCATTAGCCACGATAATGAATCAACTGTGTGTTAGACTATTAAATTGTGTTGAAATTAGAATGTCGAGTAGCTGTAATCTAGTTTTGGATTAAGTAATAAGTTCAACAACAAATCATTTTCCGTCAACTAGATCTATATTCTTTTCCAAAAGTTGACTTTAAAAGCGATTGAGCAACAATGGCCTACTCAAACTTTTAAATTTGATGAATGCAAATTTTTAATCCAACCTCCCCCTCCCCCCTTCCCTTCTATAATTCTCCCTACCATCACGATGGATACAATCCTTCACTTCTTGATACTTGATGGGTCAAGAAAGGATCTGAGGTCGACCTTGAATTTTCAATTTACAAACCTCGGAGGTTTCAGAGAAACAGATTAGAATTGAAATTTGCAATACATTTTATTTTTGGACTAGGCGACAAGGGTAGACTTGAGCCGCAAAGAGTGGTCATTCCAATTTGATTGTTGAACAATGACTTGAGAGTCTCATATGCATCATATTCAAACAATACACTCGTTTCACATTTATTCCAAAGAAGCGATACTGGGCTACAAGCATCCGACTTTTTGATTTCCATTACACATGTACTTGATAGTCCATGTTTATCCCAAATTTGTATCACTAATTGTTAGTCCATGATAGTCCATTTGTTTTTTTCTTGAATAATTTTAAATATGTTACTAAATGATTGATTACAAATTTACCTACACTGATTCTGAATTTGAACAGGTTATTCAAATACGTAAATACTTACAATAACACGACGACTCGTTGATCCGCCTGAAGCCCTTTTCAAAGTAGCTGACCGTTTTTGCTCCCTTGTCTACATAAATGCAAACATGCCTTTACTTATCAAACAAATGCAAGCATGCCATCAGGTAACGAAATTTTTTCCCATAAATAATTATACGAATATAATTCCAAATTATTTTTATGTATATATACACAGAATAAAAATAAATGTTACCATAAATAATTCAGCTTATAAAGCTTTAGGAGGACCTGTGACATTTTGGGGCCACAATAATTGTAACACACGCAAGTATTTAGATGATACATAAAACATGCTGCTAATAGAAGAGTAAAATTATCCTGTCAAGAGTACAATGTATTTATTATCCTAACCATCATAGGACTTAGACATTGACATGGTAAACGTTAGAAGCAGAAAATGAAAAAGAGATGGTTTCATTTGAAGACCATTACCTAATGCAACAATAAATCAATATTTTAAGTCACTATATTATTCGAGAAGATCCTCATTGCCTATAACTTGCAATAATTAAATTAATCACGAGGAGAGGACGATGCATGGATAATAAGTTGGTGGTTGTCCATTTGTACAGTCAAGGTCATTTCTTGCATGCGGATAAGCTCACCTCAGACCCAGGACCTAATTAATCTCATTGGTTCTTTACCAACTGATTTACTGAGAAACAGTGAACACGTAGATAACTAGTGAGACGGATGGTACATTTCCCTCGATTGCAATCATCAGCTTTAAGTGGACATGTGACATTTTAGGGCCACGATGATTCCTTGGCTTCAGCCCTTGTATAGCTCTTGGGATGCGTTCCCCTTTTGAACGCTCTCTAATATATGTCTACTTTAAAAAAAAAAATGCTGGACCTATTGTCCAAACACACACAGAGCCACAACCCACACAGCCACTATGATTGTAACACACAAGTATTTAGATGATACATAAATATGAAGAACATGCTGCTAACAGAAGAGGGAGATTATCATGTCAGGAGTACAATGTATTTATTTTCCTAAACCATCATAGGACAAAAGACATTGACATGGTAAAGGTGAGAAGCAGAAAAAGAGAGATGTTTTCATTTTAAAGGATGTTTTATAACTTATTTCAAGTTAATCTAGTAGCTTGATGACCTCATAACCAAGTAGCATCCCCTCCTCTTGAGCTATGAGGTGGGGTGCTGGTTTTGCCAATGAGGAACTATGCACCTTTGCTCCTTGAACTTACAAGCAACAAGCAGAATGATAAAAGTTAAAATTGTATAACAATGTGAAGCCAAGATGGAACTTATGGAAAGAAAGAGAAGAATTGTGCAGATTAATCTCCTTATAACATCAGTTTCTTTTTTTCCTTCATAATTGAACATCAAATCCTTAAGTTTGAAGGCAATTACCTTATGCAATAAATAATCATTCAAATTAAATTGATCAGGAGGAGAGTGCGATGCATGGATAATAAGTTGGTAGTTGTCTATATGTACCGTTAGGGTAATTTCTTGCATGCAGATAAGATAACGTCAGACCCAGAACCTAACTAATCTCATTGGTACCGTCAGGGTCATTTATTGCATGCAGATAAGATCACCTCAGACCCAGAACCTAACTAATCTCATTGGTTCTTTAAAATTTGGATTGCACCACTAGATCAACTCAATGGAGCATTGAATGGAAACAAATCGTGAAGATAGATTAATTCCATTCTCAGGTTAGTCCGTCTTTAAAATTTGGATTGCAGCACTAGATCAACTCAATGGAGCACTGAACGGAAACAAATCATGAAGATAAAACAAATCATGAAGATAGATTAGTTCCATTCTCAGGTTAGTCCGTCCATCTGTGCACCCCTAATTTCAATCACCTGACGTAGTGCATGTCATTGAAATGTTTTGTTAATATTTTACAGCATTAATATTTGTTTTTATAGCAGTAAACCCTAAACGTTGTACTTGTTTTAATGAACTAAGTTTACCTGCCAATACAAGATACGTTAATCTATATTACAGATAAAAACAAAAAGATTACCTGATGGCATGTTTGCATTTATGTAGACAAGGGAGCAAAAATGGTCAGCTATTTTGAAAAAGGGCTTCAAGCGGATCAACGAGTCGTCCTCGTGTTATTGTGAGTATTTTCATATTCAAATAACCTGTTAAATTTAAAGTTAGTGTAGGTAAACTTGTAACCAATTATTTAGTGACAGTTGTCATTATTCAAGAATGCTTAATATGTAAGCAATAACATGCATATAATATAAAACATCGTATTCAGCCTTAGACATGCACTTTGTGGTTTAAGTATAAATTTTGTGATTTATTCTACTTTTTGGATCAGGGTCATGTTTCAGGAGCCGTGGACTTTCAGCTATGCAAGGCCAAACTTCTCAAAGGTCCACGTCCTTTAAATGCGAGGAAAAAAGGGGAATTTATGGATTCCGATGAAGTACAATATCTGCAGGTATTAGTTTATTCCATACATCTGTATATGGAGAAAAACTTGATTGAGCCCGGTGCATGGTGAACCGCACTCACAAAAAAGTGGGTCCCACCCCTGGTATGAGTGCGGAGAACCATGCACCATGCTCAACCAAGTTTTTCTCCTCATATATTTGTTAATCATCCCTTATTTCCTCTATACAATGCTCATTCTATTTTTTCAAATGTTAAGTTATGTTAAGGATTTTTGAAAAATCCCAAGGAAAAAAAGGCTATAAGAAGAAATCAGATAAGAATTTTGGCAGGGCTGAGCAAAGCTGTGTACTTGTTGTCAGCTTAAGTAAATTTTTCCCATAAACAATTATACAAATATAATTCAAAATTATTTTTATGTATATATGCACACAATAAAAATAAATGTTACCACAAATAATTCGACTTATAAAGCTTTAGGAGGACCTGTGACATTTTGGGGCCACAATTATTGTAACACACACAAGTATTTAGATGATACATAAATATCAAGAAAATGCTGCTAACAGAAGAGTAAAATTATCCTGTCAAGAGTACAATGTATTTGTTATCCTAACCATCTAAGGACTTAGACATTGACATGGTAAACGTTAGAAGCAGAAAATGAAAAAGAGATTTTTTTATTTGAAGACCATTTCCTTATGCAACAATTACCTAAAACTTGCAATAATTAATCAATATCCTAAGTCACTATATTATTCGAGAAGGTCCTCATTGCCTATAACTTGCAATAATTAAATTAATCACGAGGAGAGGGCGATGCATGGATATAAGTTGGTGGTGGTCCATTTGTACAGTCAGGGTCGCATGCGGATAAGCTCACCTCAGACCCATAACCTAATTAATCTCATTGGTTCTTTAAAATTTGAATTGGAGCACTATACCAACTCATTGGAGCACCGAATGGAAACAAATATTGAAGATCAGATTAATTCCATTATCAGGTTAGTCAGTCCATTTGTGCACCCCTAATTTTAACCACCTGACTTAGTGAATGTAATTGAGATGGTTTGTTAATATTTTACAAATTTGTGCACCCCCTTATTTCAGTCAGGGTCATTTCTTGCTTAAAATTTGAATTGCAGCACTAGACAAACTCATTGGAGCACCGAATGGAAACAAAGCATGAAGATCAGATTAATTCCATTCTCAGGTTAGTCAGTCCATTTGTGCACCCCTAATTTCAACCACCTGACTTAGTGAATGTAATTGAGATCGTTTGTTAATATTTTACAGCATTAATTTTTGTTTTTATATATGTAAACCCCAAAGGTTCTACTTGTTTTAATGAACTAAGTGTAGCTACCAATACAAGATACATTAAGCTACATCACAGAAAAAACAAAAAGTAATCAATAGTGCAATACTCAAGCTGACAAAAAGTACACAGCTTTGCTCAAACCTGCCAAAATTCGTATCTGATTTTTTTTTTTTTAGGCTTTTTTTCATAGGTTTTTTCAAAAAGCTAAAACATAACTCAACGTTTGAAAATATAGAATGAGCATTGTATACAGAGAAAATAAGGGATGATGAACAAAATAGTTTCCTCATTTTATACAAATGTAAGGAATAAACTAATACCTGCAAATATTGTACTTCATCGGAATCCATAATATCCCCTCCTTTCTTTACGGTTACAGTAGAAGGACCCGGACCTTTGAGAAGTTTGGCCTTTAACAACTGAAAGTCCCTGGCACCTGAAACACGACCCTGATCCAAAAACTAGATTAAGACACAAAACCGATACTTAACCACAAAGTACATGTCAAAGACTGAATAATTTACCAACTGATTTACGGAGAAACAGTGAACACGTAGATAACTAGTGAGACGGATGGTTCATTTCCTTCAATTGCAATCATCTTTAAGGGGCCGTGTGACATTTAAGGGCCACAATGATTGTTACAAGTGTTGGACCTATTGGCCAAACACACACAGCCACAATGCCCCTTCTTTCTCTATGCCATACAACTTATAAAGCACTGGATTTGTTAAGTCTCACACATTTCCCCCAAAAATCTTCTGCATGACACGGAGCCTACAAGAAGAGTAAGAACAGAAACTGGGGCTTGTTCTTTAATCATGCATTCCTTCACGATAGATACAATCCTTGACTTCTTGATGCTTGATGGGTCAAGAAAGGATCTGAGGTTGCGCTTCTATACAATTGTCTTACTCATCAAAAAAAAAGAAAAGAAAAAAGGATCCGAGGTTGCGCTTCTATACAATTGTCTTACTCATCAAAAAAAAAAAGAAAAAAGGAAAGGATCTGAGGGTCAAGAAAGGATCTGAGGTTGCGCTTCTATACAATTGTCTTACTCATCAAAAAAGAAGAAGAAAGGATCTGAGGTCAACCTTGTATTTTCAATTTAGAAAATCTCTGGGGTTTCAGTGAAGCAAATTAGCACTGAAATTTGCAGTACTTTGTTATTTTTGGATTTGGCGACAAGGGTGGACTTGATCCCCAAAAGATTTACAACATAAATTTGAAGTGAGTGATCTTGGTTTAAGTTTTAACAATGACTTTGAGAGTCTCATATGCATCAGTTTCAAACAATACACGTGTTTCACATTTATTCCAAAGAAGCAATACTGGGCTACAAGCATCCAACATTTTGATTTCCATTACACATGTACTTGATAGTCGAAGCTTATTCCAAATCTGTATCATTATTTGTTACATAATAAGCATTTATTTTTTCTTGAATAATTGTAAATATGTTACTAAATAATTGATTAGAAATTTTCTTACACTGATTCTAAATTCGAACAGGTTATTCAAATACGAAATACTCACCATAGCACAAGGAGGACTCGTTGATATGCCTGACGCCCTTTTCAAAATAGCTGCCCGTTTTTGCTCCTTTGTCTACATACATGCAACCATACCATCAGATAACGAAAATTTCTTTTTCCATAACTAATTCTACGACTATAATTCCAAATTTTATTTTCTGTGTATATGTACTGAATAAAAATAAAAGTTACCACAAATAATGCAACTTATAAAGCGCTTTAGGAGGACCTGTGACATTTTGGGGCCACAATAATGGTTGCAAATGTTGGACCTTTTGGCCAAACGCATGCACAACCACAACCCACACAGCCACTATGATAGTAACACACAAGTATTTAGATGATACATAAATATCAAGGAAATGCTGCTAATAGAAGAGAGAACTTATCATGTCGAGTACAATGTATTTATTATCCTTTGAGGGAGAGGAGTCTCTTAAGTACAATATTCTATCTTCTTTATTCTTTTGGGGCAATGGGTGGAAATTGTAATTCTGTGGATTGTCTTTTGGATTTTTTTGATAGCTTAAAGTTACAGTGTCGTCTTGGACGGCTTTTGTTTCCTTTCGGAGCACTCCCCTTTTTTTTGTTTTTGATAATTAAAATTTCATTAAAGACATTGTTAAAAGAGAGCTGTTTTCAGACCCAGACCCTAACTAAACTTACTGGTTCTTTAAAATTTGGACTGCAGCACGAGATCAACTCAATGGAGCACTGAACGGAAACAAACTGTGAAGATAGATTAATTCCATTCTCCGGTCAGTCAGTCCATCTGTGCACCGCTAATTTCAATCACTTGACATAAGTGCATGTCACTGAAATGTTTTGTTAATATTTAACGGCATTAATATTTGTTTTTATAGCAGTAAACCCTAAACGTTCTACTTGTTTTAATGAACTAAGTTTACCTGCCAATACAAGATACATTAATCTAGATTGCAGATAAAAACAAAAAGTAAACAGTAGTGCAATACTCGAGCTGACAACAAGTACACAGCTTTGCTCAACCCTGCCAAAATTCTTATCTGATTTCTTCTTATAGCCTTTTTTTCCATGGGATTTTTCTGAACGTTTGAAAAAATAGAATGAGCCAATTGTATATAGAGGGAATATGGGATGATTAACAAATATTTGAGAAGAAGACTCAATCAAGTTTTTCTCCATATTCAGATGTATGGAATAAACTAATACCTGCAGATATGGTACTTCACCGGAATCCATGAAACCCCCTTTTTTCCTCACAGTAAAAGGACATGGACCTTTGAGAAGTTTGGCCTTGCATAGCTGAAAGTCCACGGCTCTTGAAACGTGACCCTGATCCAAAAAGTAGAATCAATCAAAAAATTTATATTTAAACCACAAAGTGCATGTCTAAGGCTGAATAATTTGCTAACGTACAAGTCAGTATATTTGAAATGAAAATGCCGATGAGGGAAGATATAAAAAGGGTAATGTGCAGGGAAGATATAAAAAAGGTAATGTGCAACGACCCACAAAATGTATTGCCTTAGGATAGACATGCTTTGTAGCAGACTTGTTAGAGATGTCGAGCTATATTTTACATGATTGTAGACGTTTGTACCAAATGTTATTTGTTGCCTATTAAGCATTTATTTTTTCATGAATAATCACAAGTATATTAGTAAATAACAGAAAATGGGGCTTACTCTTTTTTCTTTTTTTTTTTCTTTTTCCTAAATGACGGGAAAATTTTATAAATATGTCAATAAAGGTACAATTGCGAAGGAGGGAAACCCTCAAATCACTTCCAACCTTAATAGGAGGGAACTCACAAGGGACTGGCCCCAAAATGAAACAATGTCTAAGAATGTCCTTGAGACAAACTCCCATGACATCTAAAACATCCCAAACTACACCCTTCAACCATCTGGATCTCTAGTCATATCAGAGTGCAATCTACAGTTCCTGTCATTCTATAGATAAGAATTTTGACAGGATGAAGGAATACAATAAGGAAAGCTGGCAGTCTTGGTATCATAGAATTGGTTCAGGTCAATTAGTGAGCCAAGCTAGCACAGCGGTCTGTATTCTGAATGAGATGATATTTGGTATATCAGATCAAGCAATTAATGCTTTCACAATGATGTTTCAAGAGTCCACGATAAGATGTGAAGAGATCAGAGAAGAGGAGTGAGAGAGTGTGGGAGAGAGAAAGATAAGGAAAAATGGAGGCCTGGTTGCATTGCTAGAGAGAGACTGACTTTAGAGAGGGGTAAAAGTTCTAGAGCGTGTGAAGAGGAAGAAGAAGATGGGTATTTTTGTAATTTCACAATAATAAATATTAGTTTTTAATTTAATATAAGATGGGTATTTTTGTAATTTCACAATAATAAATATTAGTTTTTAATTTAATATTAAATTATAAGGTTAATTTTGTCATTTCACAACCTAATAAATGGATGGGTCGAGGGTATGTGGTAACTTGATAGTATTCTTTTAGTTTAGGAGGTGTTTAATTTTCATGGAAGTTTTTTGAACGAAAATAATAGTGAGGGTAAGAGTTCCATCATATATATTATTTTAAGCCCTCTTATGTATAACTTGAGACGTATGCTGATGTTTTATGTTATAGGCATGTTATTGCTTAAATATTAAGCATTCTTGAATAAATGACAACTGTCACTAATTGCCTACGCTAACTCTGAATTTTAACAGCTTATTTGAGTATGAAAAATACTCATAATAACACGAGGACGACATGTTGATACACCTGAAGCCCTTTCCTCTTTCAAAATAAATGCTCCTTTCTGCTCCCTTATCTACATAAATGCAAACATTCATCAGGTAACGATTTTCCATAAATTTCTGCATTTAAATTTACAAGGTACTCATTTATTTATGGAAATCATGTAGGTATCGAATCGACCACCCCTTTCAAATACACCTTCTATAGCGCTCTCTCTTCTCTCACACCTGCTGCTGTTGTCTCGAACTTTCCCTTTTAGGTCGAAATGATTGGAGCGCTGATCCCAAAATGTAAGAACACGCGATTGATTAGTAAATCTAGACATCTTAGAACTGGAAATTAGGACTTCCAATCGATATCGATTGAGAGACCCCTTTCAAATACAGCTTCTATAGCGCTCTCTCTTCTCTCACAGCCGCTGCTGTTGTCTCGAACTTTCCCTTTTAGGTCGAAATGATTGGAGCGCTGATCCCAAAACAGATCCTCTTAAATTGGCCAGGTCCAGCGCAACAAAAGCCTGATCCATCAACTCAACTTCCAAAACACACCTACTTTAATCATAGTCAAGACCTTATATATAGAAATTCTCCTTCAACGAGGGTAGAGCCAAATCAATCTTAACGAAGGGACAAGATTAACTCCCTAGAAGGTTATACTAGGACATACAAAACATTCCAGGAAATTAAAGAATATGAAACCTTCTAGGACATACAAAACATTCCAGGAAATTAAAGAAAATGAAATGTCTAATAAAATTCTATAAAGCTTTATAGATTCCTAAAACTTCTCTGATATTCTGATATGATATAATCTACTTCTAAGTGAGTTCCAATAACATATTACACCTTACACTCCTGCCATCACACCTTACGTTCTTACCATCATGTCTTACGCTTTCACTGCGCACTCTGATCACATTAATACACCAAAATTATCTAGATTAAATAACATTAGTATATAAAAAGTCTCCAAAGTGGGTACAAAATGGTTACTTAAAAAATTTCCACCTCTGTATGTCCTAAAGGAAAAAAGAAAAAAAGGAACAAAAAAAAAAAACAGTGATTTCAGTTTTTATGGATTTTTATAAAATAATTTTTTTTTTTGGTTAAAATTGACTGTCAAACATATAATAGGAGGGGTAATTTGCACATATTAATTTTTATGCACATATTAAATAGTTGGTTTTTTTTTTTTGGCACCATTTTTTTTTTCCTATTAAATGTCATAAATTGTCCTAATACAATGGTCACTTTTTAAAGTTGACTAGTGGTGGTTGGTCCATTAGCATCACTCAAAATTACCGTCGGCCCTAACAAGACAAAAGTTCCATCCTAGAGGAACTCCACTAACTTTTTAATCAATTTAAACCACACAAATTACATTTAACATAAATTTCATTATAAGATTAATACAACAAGAACATATATATACACACACACACACATATACATATCTATCCTACAATCCCCAATTAGGAGTACTTATCATAAATCATCATAAAATTGAAAGAATCATTTGAATGGATTCAAATCTCTTTCTTGGTCATGTTTCAGGTCACAGTCTCATCACTTTTTCACTAGCATCATTTAGCAATTTGTGTAGCCTAAAAATAATAGAGAACATGTTATTGAAGATGAGCAGGAGTGTGAATTTAAGTCTAAATTTATTAAATCGTCTAAATTCGGTTATTAATATTATATTATTAATTAGGAAAAAAAATTATATTATTTAGATATTTAAATTTAAGTGAGTGGATTAATAATGAGTAAAAAGTGACTACCCATTTAATTTAATGGTTAATGGTAGGTTAATAGTGGGTATCCATCTTAACCCGCTCAAACAAATTTTTTTATTTTTTATTTTTCTGTCTCTTCTGTTTTCTCTCTTTTTCTGTCATAAAAAACAAAAAATTATATACTTGAAATCAAAAAATTAATGTTAAAACAATTATTTATTTATTTTTTGTTAGTCAACAATCATTATATTAATAATATTATTGGAAATGTAGGTGTTTCTACCTCTCTTTTCCTCATTTTCTCTCTCCTCTTATTCTCTCTTCCGTTGTTTCTCTCTCCTCCGGTTTTTTTTTTTTTTTTTGGTGAAAACTCTGCCATTCAATATCTCTTTTTTTTTTTTTTGTGATAACTCTCAAAATAAGTTGTATAATGGAAAAAAAAAAAATAGAAATATATTTTTTGATATTCAACAATTAAAATAATTTGACAATTTATATTAAAATAAAATAAAATTGAGTAATTGGATTGGTTGTGTGTTAATTACTCTATTTAATACCTTACTCTTTTATCACTCATAAGTGAATTGATAATGAATTATTAAATCAGTATTGGCTCGCCCCATTCATAATGAGTTCAAAATCAGTCCAAATTCCCTCAATTTCCACCCAATGAGAATGATATATAAATTAAGTAGAGTGTTGCAGTGCTTGTATTATTATTGCCTGATGATTAATTTTAGAATTTAGTTTCCATTCAAATAGGTTGGTTAGCATCTGACAATTGACATATAAAAAGATGGACATAAGATCCAAAAATATCCGTTAAATTAAGCAACAGTTAAACTGTCATATTCTAGGTATTTGAAGCCATTGTTTAATACTACCAATACCCTTCTATATTATGGCCCAATGATGATAAGGACATTTCGTGATAAAAATATGACTAAATTATATAGATTTCTAAATTTGGGCAAATTATACGTAATAAACTGTTTAATGTTTATTATTTTGACGAATTTGAAAAAGAACTAGTTTAGTACAATTTAATTTATCCTAAGAATATCCACTTATAGCTTTCTTCTACTTGTACATATCACTCTAGTAAAAGTATGTGCATGTAATTGAAGCTTGCTGTAAAAATAAAATAAAAATAAATTAGTTTCAAAGTGCCCAACATGACATTATGAAAACAAAATTTTTATATGAAAGCTTAAAATTATATTGGCCTTTAAATAACAGTAATATATCTATAGATTAACTATAAAGGTTCAAGTCTCTTAAAATGCTTTATGGGTAAAATATATATATATATATATATATAATGCCAAATTTGATTTTCTCGTCTATGAAAATTGAAAACCTTGACTTCTACAACACTATTTACCAAAAAAAAAAGAAAAAAAGAAAAAGAAAAGAAGAAGAATATTGTGGTGTATAGCAATATACATAACAATGGAATTAACAATGCCAAAAAAGTATCGATTTATACCCTGGTTATTTATATGTAACTGCACGTTCTTTTTTTTTTTTTTTTTTTTTTTTTTTTTCTTAATAATCTATAATTTGTTTCCTATTCTAGAACTTCTACAATTCCTCATTCCTTGTACTTTAATCTTTAATTACTATAGTTCTATCATATTATATTTAAACAATCTTTACATTTGCTATCTTCTCACTAAATCAAATCTTACTTTTCTAAAGTGACTTATAAGATAAATAATGAACAGATTATGTGCAGTTCAAGTATCATTCTCTTTACATGGTCTATGATCTGCCATTTCTTTTGGAATACATTTCTTAAGGCACATTAATCTTGTCATGCATCTCATGTGGGGGTATAGATTAGTTTATAAATTTAACTCGTTGTAGGTGTAACGACTCTTCTCAACGTAATATGAATTTCAAGAGAATAGCATAATATTCGGGCGACTTAACTATAAGGTGATTATGTTGATTGATGATCCCTTAAATTCGTAAGACTAGTCTATTTAGAAATTTGCTAAGTGTGGGCGTGCCAAAATCAAAGAGCTTGGTTTAAACTGTAAAGAGTAGTCAAACTGAGTCTCTTTTGTGAAGATTACGGACTAGGCAATGTGTGAGATATGAAACTCCTCCTAATTGAGTTCAAACGGCCTTAAGTGAAAAGGACGAAGAAGTAATTGCAAGAAAATGGAAAGAGAAACTGAAATTGTAAATTTGGACTTGAAATAGAAAGCTATAATAATTACCGGAAATATAATGATACTGCAAAAGGAAACTAATTAAGAGGTAAGATCGGCTTCTTACCTCTTAAAGGGAGGTTAGGGGTTCAAGTTTCAGAAGAGACATGTGTGTGTGAGTAAAAAAAAAAAAAAAAAACCTGAACTAGAAAAATTAACTAAGAAGGAGTTGGACTACACTAGGAAATTTGGATTAACTATGAAACATGATTGGAATATGAATAATTGTAAATGAGGTGGTCCAGTGATTTTAAACCCACTGTTAGAACATTTTTGTTTTTTTTTTTTTTTAATTTGAACCTGGACCTTTAGTCACAAGCAACACATGCTCTATTACTGGACTATCGCACCACATCCCACTTTAAGAATATGTTATTATCACTAAAACAATTGCTACATATCCCTAAATTAGTTGCCATGCTACACAAATTTTGCAAAAATAAGTGTCAACAGATTACAATAAAATAAGAGGTCTCGTATCTCATTATAAAATGATTGTGAGAAAAAGACGCCTCATATCTGCTAATTATATTAGTTACACATTTTTTTAATGAATTAATTATGCTTGAGTGTACGTATTATATTAATTATTAATATTAATTATACAAGTTTATTTTATATTAATTATATTTATATAAATATATATTACTGAATTATTCATACTATTAATTATCAAATAAATACAACTGTTATTCTATTGATTAACAATTTTATGCATTTTGGACTTATTCAAAATACCCCCTGAGCCCCCCCCACCCCCCACACCAAAAAACTCATAAGCTTTTGCACGTGATTAAATATTGACTATTAATTCCAAAAGTGACCTTCATTATGACCATTATACCCTCTGATCTTATATAGCATTTGGCCTCTCTTTTTTCCGATGAAACCCATTTTCCCTTCCACTTCTCTTCTTCTCTCTAGAACCATCAAATTCCGCAACAAACATTACTATATGAAATTATCTAGTTCTTCTTTCTGCTAAAACTCTAACACATGATCACCAACTAACAATAACATTTGTAAATTCAAAATAAAACTTTCTAAAAAAAGTAAAATTAGATTAATTAATATTTTTCTTGTGAACATGATGAAAAACTTACAGAGCTAAACAACTGGTTTCTAAAACCAGCCAACCACTGAGTAAACTGGTTTCATGCTAAATCTGAAACAGGGTTTTGCAATTCACTCCTCTTTCCTCATCAATTCATCATTCTGGCCTTCCTTTTATTTTATTCCTGTATGTTCCTCAGCTCTCAGTTCATTTTGTTCTCCCTCTTTCTATATATATATATGCATCTATTATAGTGTTTTAATTAATGTCCAATTGATTGCCATAGTTGATGCTTGTGCCTAATATTTTAATTTGATTTGGGTCTGTCAGAATTTTTTTTTTTTTCGTGAGAAATAATTATTTATGCTGATCACTACAAACAGACAGAGACCCACAAACAAGCATGGTACTACAATGATGTTCCAACTCCATTCTCTCTATTCCCACTCTCTCACACACACAAATACACATGGCCATAGCCATTTACTGATCTAATTAACAGCCAAATCAACGTAGTTCTCGCTGTCTAATTTGGTTCCAATTCTTATGCGTAGTAAAATTGTTCAAATAGATTTAGTTCTAGTTCATGTTAGGGTTAGAACATATCAATTCTTGAGTGCAATCCTGTGTCATTTTTAGAGGAGATGATTCAAAAACCTCAATTTATATTTTTCCTTTCATTAAATAATTTAATCTATTAATTCCAGAAGTAAAGAGGAAAACTTAATCAACGTAGATATTTTGCAAAATATATCAATGTAGTGAATAACTAAAGGTTGCCATTTTTAGAAAATTATTTTACACTTCAAAATTACAATTTCATATGACCATGAGCTCAGAATAACATAACGGTGGGTGGGGAGATAATGGGGAGAGATTAAAGATACCATCGACATTCTGATCCCAAACCACCTTCCAACAAGGTGTGAACGGACAAGCTGTTTGACCACTTAATGAAGAAGTGTCAGATTCCGATGACCTTTCCTTCTTCACTGGCTTCTGTTCTACTTCTTCCTTATCGCTTCTGCACCTTTTACGATCACCGTCCACGGCGGTGAAAAACACCGCGTCATAAGACTTTCGGCCTCAAGAGGCTTTGCTTCCACGATGCGGGTGGTCGAGTACAGCTCGAGAAAATTGTCCCCTCTCACACTGAAACTGAGGATGTCAAAGACGGATTGGACCAGACCTGACCCGCGAGTGAATGATCAGGTTGGATGGTAGGTCCGAGCCTAAGCAAAAAAGGTAGCGTAGTAAGCCCAACACCCACGAACGAAGGATCGGACCGAACTGTTGAACCCAGCCCATAACGCAACACTGAAAGTCAGGCCCAAAAGGAAGAAAGCCTTTGAATAGGAGCCTTATGTAATAAGTTGGTTAGAGTATTTGTAATGGTCTATAAATAGACCATTACGAGTAGAGAAAGGGGAGGATGATTTTTTGGAATTTTCATTTTGTTGAAGTGTAAGAATTCTAAAGAGAGAAAGATGAGTGAATCTCTTACATCTTCAATTGGCGCCGTCTGTGGGAATACGTTAAAGGCTGATTCATGTTTGATCAACGTCATGTTGATTCCGACTGATTGATGACGACGAAACCTGATTTGTAGAAGTTTAGTCCAGATCTAAGATATTGCGGTTGGCTTTTAAGAGATTCTGGATTCTTGATTGATTCTGAGAGATTGGCGTTAGGTTTACGCAGCCGTGATTCACTCTATCGCGGCCCGATCCGACAAGCTCAGACGCCGAAAAAACTCTGATCTATCGAAGAGAAAGCAAAACCCGTAAAATTGGAGTTTAGATCTGTCGTGATTCGCGTCAGCGAGAATCCGATCTAACTTAGAATTTACGATTCATGCCTTTACTCCGTTCTGGAATGATGACTGGGGATGAGCACTCCAATACGGTAGAGAATGTCCAGCATATGAAGCTTGATGAGTTGATGAGCATGATCGAAGCTCTCAGAAGAGAGAATGCAGATTTAAGGACTGAAATGCAGCGTCAAGAAGTTCCGGTGATTCCGCGACCGCTCCCGGCGGGAGAACAAGTTGCACGTACTGATGTGGCACATCACGGCGAGGAGGAAGGGAACAATCTGACAGATCTTCACCGCTAGGAAGTCCGGCCAAACGATTTGCCGCCAAATCCTCGTCGTATTGATGATTGTGAAGGATCAACTCACGTGGATCCACGGCGTGAGCAGATCAGGCGAAACGAAGCCATGACTTTTGATCCACATCAAGAAACGCTCAGCTGAGGTGAAGCAATGGAGTTTGATCGTCACAAAGCTATGCCTCCATGGCACAGAGAGTTTGTTGAGGACAGATCATTCGATCCGACTTATCGGCCTTCCATGACGATGTTCGACTATCGCGGCTCAGAGAGAAGATCTGTAGATCAGTGAGCAACCGCGGGGTTCCAGAGAGAAAATGAAGCGCTCCACTCAGTAGCTCGAACGGTTGATTCACCGTTCACCGATGAGATTCTGAATGTTCCGAGTCCGAGGAAATTTTCCATGCCCGTTTTCATTCTGTTCGACGGAACGACCGATCCGATTGATCATCATGTGTATCACATCCAGTTGAAAATGGCTCTGAACACTGAGAATGACTCATTGATGTGCAAGTGCTTCCCTACAAGTCTAGCTGGACCAGCGCTCAATTGGTTCAAGAACCTACCGAGGGGCTCAGTGGACAGCTTCCGAAGCTTGTGTGATCGGTTCATAAGCTAATATTATGGAAATAAGCGTCCAACAAAGGACATTTCGAGCCTATTCACAATGAAGCAGCATGAGGATGAGCATCTCCAGGCTTTCCTAACTAGGTTTAACCTTACTAAGAGTATGGTGATTGAATGTCATCCTTTTACCGCGGTTCAAGCGTTTATACTGGCCATGACTCGTGGCACTCCATTCCACACAAGCTTGGTCGTGAATACGCCGAAAACTATGGATGAACTTAATGAAAGAGCTGATGGATTTGTGCGCTTGGAAGAAGAAGAGGCAGCTAACGCTCGGAAGACATCCGTCATATCCACAGAGGAGAAAACCAAAGCAAAGATCAGACAAAAGCAGATTCAGCCACAGCGTCAGACCTCGTAGAAATCTGAGAAGAGGCCCAGGGAGGAAGAGCTGGTTACTCCGTTGAAAGTCACCTTAGCAAGGCTGTACCAAAAAAATAAAGATAAGTTCCGATCTCCTTTACCGATCAGACAACCCCTCGAACAGAGGGATCAGTCTAAGCATTGTGCATTTCATTTTGACTTTGGCCATCAGACTAATGAATGCAGGAACTTAAGGGACAGGTATAGATGCTGATAGCCAAAGGGGAGTTCGCCAGTTATATCCAAAGCCCGGCAATGGAACAGAACCAACCAATGGAGCACGTGAAGAGGAATCAGAAGTCGAACTCTTACAATACGCAACCAGTTCGACTAATCAATGCAATTCACGGTCGGCCTGAGCCTACTGAGGAGTCAGAAGAATTGTTTCGAACACGCCTTCGCCAGGCACGGATGAAGAGGAGGATAAGCGGTGTTAACAATCTGCACCAACAGAGCGCATCAACACAGATAAAGTTTGACAGAACAGATCTATTGCGTGTTCAGATCCCTCATGAGGACCTCTTGGTCGTCAGTTTGACAGTAGCCGAATGTTTGGTATGCAGAGTTTTGATTGATCCTGGAAGTAGTGCGAACGTCATGCCGAGGAACACATTTGATCGACTCGAGATCAAACCGGATCAACTCAAGCCCACTGGAAATCCCTTGCTAGGGTTTGGTGGAAAACGAGTGGAGCCCATCGGTATGGTGGAGGTAGCAGTACACGCTGCAGAGAGGGCTCTAATGGAGACCTTTGTAGTTGTCGAGATTCATCCTTCTTACAACCTTTTGATAGGTAGAGGGTGGCTCCACAGAGTTCAAGGTGTTTCTTCCACTCTGCATCAAGTAATGAGATGCCTGGGGCCAGACGGAACTAAGGTGATTGACATTCATGGGGACCAGGTTGCAGCTAAGGAATGTTATTCAGTAACACTGAAGTATGCTGGAAAAGGGAAAGCTCCCATTTGTTCGACAAGCCCGAGATAGCAATTACAGGAGCCTCTCCCCAAGCAGAGTGGGGAGGAGGAGCCAGTGGACTTGACCGAAGAATCCCTGGTTGATGTGCAGATCGATCGGTTCAGACCGAAACGAACAACCAAAGTGGGGGAACAACTCGCCGTGGAGGAGAACCAGGAGTTAGTTAAGTTCTTGTCTTAAAACGCCGATGTATTTGCATGAAGCCACCTAGACATGCCTGGAATCGATCCTTCTGTATCCTGTCACTCCTTAAACGTAAATCCCAATGCAAAACCTGTAAAGCAGAAGCAGCGAAGGTTTGCTCTAGAGCGTAACCATATCATAGCCGAGGAGGTTGACAGGCTATTTGATGCGGGATTTATAAGAGAAGTGTATTATCCTGACTGGTTATCAAATGTTGTTGTTGTGCAGAAGAAGAATGGGAAATGGCGAGTGTGCATTGATTTCACCAATTTAAACAAAGCCTGTCTGAAGGATAGCTTTCCGCTGCTGAAAATTGATTAAATGGTGGATGCTACTACTGGATATGAGTGTTTAACCTTTTTAGATGCTTATTCAGGTTATAATCAGATCCCCATGAACCCCGCTGATGAAGAGAAAACTTCTTTCGTTACCGAGCGCGGGACCTATTGCTACAAAGTCATGCCATTCGGACTGAAGAACGCCGGAGCAACTTACCAAAGACTTATTAGCAAAATTTTCAAGGCTCAAATAGGGAAGACCGTGGAAGCTTACATTGATGACATGGTAGTAAAAAGTAAGAAGAAAATTAACCATCTGAAACATCTGCAAGATGTATTTGACGTGTTGAGGCACTACGGAATGAAGCTCAATCCAACCAAGTGCTCATTCGGCGTGAGTTCTGGTCAATTCTTGGGACACGTGGTTAATCATAGAGGCATAGAAGCTAGCCCAGCCCAAGCAGAAGCTTTGACTAAGAATGTCGAGCCGACAACAGTTAAGGAAGTGCAAACTCTTACGGGACGGATCGCAACATTGAGCCGATTCATTTCTAAATTGTCAGATCGTTGCAAACCATTTTTTGACACAATACGAAATCATGGCAGACAAGTTTGGGGGATGAACAACGCCTAGCATTAACTGGTCTGAGAGAATATATGCAGAATCTTCCGGTTCTGTCAGCTCTAGAACCAGGAGAAAAACTATTTTTATACCTCGGGGTGTCCAGCATCGCGACAAGTGGCGTTCTGATCCGTTGTCCAGAGGGGAAGCAATATCCAGTGTTCTATGTTAGCAAAACGATGACTGAGGCCGAACGACGTTATTCAAAAGCCGAGCGGGTAATACTCTCGCTAGTGCATGCGAAACGAAAGCTCAGGCATTACTTTGAATCCCATCATATCATCGTTCTAACCACCTTCCCTATCAGAATAATCCTGCACAAGCCAGACCTCTTAGGAAGAATGACAAAGTGGGCCATAGAGTTAAGCTCATTTGACATAGCATATGAACCCAGAACGGCAGTCAAAGGGCAAGCAGTGGCAGATTTTTTACTAGAATGTGATTCAGAAGACATGGAGGAAGACCTTCGTGGTTGCTTGTGGAAACTATTCGTCGACGGATCCTCAAATCAGATGGGGGCAGGCATTGGGATCAAACTACAGACACCAGAAGGTACGTCCTTGAGTCAAGCACTCCGGCTTGAATTCAGAGCCACCAACAATGAAGCGGAGTATGAAGCACTGCTGGTAGGATTTAAGCTTGCCAAGGAGTTGAAGGTCAGGAATTTGACTGTCTTTAGTGACTCGTAGTTAGTGGTTCGGCAGGTGAATGGCGAGTATGAAACCAAAGATGAAACAATGGAGGCCTATCATTCTACTGTTATGCGGGAAGCCAAATACTTCGAAAAAATTGAATTCATTCAAATACCGAGAGAGTATAACGAAGATGCCGACCGGCTAGCATGTAGTGCCTCGGGTTCTGAAGAAACATTGGCAAGGGTGATTCCAGTAGGAATATTAAACCAGCCATCCATTTTTGAAGAACCTTTGGGCCCAGATCCTTGGCAAGTGAATGTTATTCCATATGAGCCAAGTTGGATTGATCCGATCATAACTTACATCAGGGATGGTACTCTGCCTGAGCAGCGAGATGAGGCTAGGAAAATCAAATCGAATGCTGCAAAATACGCCATGGTGCATAACCAGTTATACCGAAGGTTTTTTTCTGGGCCGTACTTAAAGTGCGTCACCCCCACAGAGGCTCGGCAGATACTACGAGCTATTCGTGAAGGTGTATGTGGAAACGATTCAGGGGGAAGGTCTTTAGCGCACAAAGCAATGACGCAAGGGTACTTCTGGCCGAACATGTCACGAGATGCGGAAGAATTGTCCAAAAGGTGCAATAAGTGCCAAAGGTTCGGACCACTGATTCACCAACCACCTGAGGACTTGCACGTAATGGCCACACCATGGCCTTTCACACAATGGGGTATGGGCAAGAGCTCAGAACAAGTATGTGCTGCTGGCTAAAGATTACTTTACTAAGTGGGTGGAAGCAGAGCCGTACCCGAGAATAATTCAAACTCATGTGAGACGGTTCATTTGGAGTAATATTATTTGCTGGTTTGGTGTTCTGAGGTCAATTGTCATGGATAATGGGACCAACCTTGACAGCAAGCAAGTAAAAGAGTTGTTGGAGGAATATGAAATTAATCGAAAGCTGGCGGCAGTAAGTCACCCCCAGGCCAATGGACAGGCAGAAATCACAAATAAAACAATCTTTGCTTGTATCAAGAAGAAGCTTGAAAAGAAGAAAGGAAAATGGTTAGATGAACTGCTGAACGTCCTATGGGCTTACAGAACGACCCCAAGGCGATCGACCGGAGAAAACCCATTTGCCATGGCGTATGGTACTGAGGCAGTTATACCGGTCGAGCACTTGGTTCCGACTGTTCGAAGCTTGGCATAGAGCCGAGAGCATAACGACAATATGTTGAGGTTTAACCTCGATATGCTGGAGGAAAAGAAAGATGCAGCGGCAGTAAGGCTCGCATCCTACCAGCAGACACTTGCGAATAGCCATAACAAAAAGTAAAGCACAGAGACTTTACACCAGGTGATTTGATTCTAAAAAAGAAGGTGGGGATAGTAAAAAAGATGATACCACCATGGGAAGGTCCATACAGAATTGCAGAAGTCATAGGAAAGGGCGCATATACCCTAGAGACCATGGCCGGAAGGTTGGTTAACAAGCCTTGGAATGCTACTTCTCTGAAGAGGTATTATCAATAAAAAGTTGAGTTTCAACGTTGAATTTTGTTCATTTTCAATTGAATACAGGCGAATGTACAAGTTTCTGAGATTTATAAAAATAATATTCCTCTTTAAGAGATTGATTAAGTAAAAATAGCAGAGCCAAGTGGCAAGTGACATTCTAACCGAGTGCCAAGCACTTGCTAAGAAATAAAAAGCCAAGTGGCAAGTGGCATTCTAGCCGAGCGCCAAGCACTTAAGCAAAGCAAGTGACAGCTGGCACTATGAGCCGAACGCCAAACACTTGCTAAGAAATAAAAAGCCAAGTGGCAAGTGGCATTCTAGCCGGGCGCCAAGCACTTAAGCAAAGTTAGTGGTAGCTGGCACTATGAGCCGAACGCCAAATACTTGCTAAGAAATAAAAAGCCATGTGGCAAGTGGTATTCTAGCCGAGCGCTAGGCACTTAAGCAAAGTAAGTGGCAGCTGGCACTATGAGCCGAACGCCAAGCACTTGCTCAAAAACAAAAAGTAAGTGGTATCTGGCACTATGAGCCGAATGCCAAGCACTTGCTCAAAAACAAAAAGTAAGTGGCAGCTGGCACTATGAGCTGAGCGCCAGACACTTCAGCAAAGTAGATAAATGTGAAGCTGGTTGTTACCACCCATGCACAGATAAAGTCAATGTTTTTGTCATCTCATTCATGATATGTTCTGAGGTTACAAAAGATAAGTATACAGATGACATGACTACAAAAAAACAAGAAATTAAAGTATTAGAAGAGTCCTAGCTAGTTGCCTCTGTTCTGTCAGCCTACTGATTGTGTTGACTCGCTTCTTCACTCTCATTGGTCGTCCTATCTTCATGAGATGGGGAGTCGAGATTGACAACTGAATCGTTCTGTTGGGGCCCAATCTCAGTAGCGGTTGAGGAAGGGACCATAGTACATAGAGGAAGAACATCCAGAGGCTGAACGACAGAGGGGGCTGGAGTGACCCTGGAGGAAGCAATCTCCTGACACTCATCAAAAATGTGTTCAGTAGGAGTGGAGTCAGGATCAACATAGACTCCTGGAGGATTAATTTCTAGATCCTTATTAACTTCGTCCGGAGTGGAACCGGTCTGTCCGTCGGTAGGAACACGGTCGGAAAAACCCTCTCGGTACCCCTGAGCATACCTAAGAGTTCCAACCCTTGAAAACCGAGCGTGAAGAGCTAGCATGCCACCATTCACCTTGCTGATGGTGTTGAGCAGAGTATCACGCTCATCCAGGACTCTCTTCTCAAAGGCCATCCAAGCGGACTACTCGTTGCCAGAAGGCGTTGGAGTTTTGCTTTTTCATCCTTGAGCGAATTGTGCTCGGTCTGCCAAACGCTCCTCTCAAGTTGAAGGGCATCCCTTTCATCCTGAAGAGAATCGGTTTCCCTTTTCAGAGCGTCGCTCTCTTTTTCAATTTTGCCAAGCTGGACAAACAGTTCTGTGTTTTTGGTGGCGATGATGTTATTTTCTTTATGGGCCACTTCGAGGTTGTCAGAGAACTTTCGAGCCTTGGTGTTCCCTATTTCCACCTACTTCTGCATGGCCATCATACCGAATAGGGTCTGCAGAGATATGCATGAACACTGGTTAAACTGATCGCATGGTCAGAAGAGGTTAAGCATAAAGATTATGTCAAGATTTGCTGATTGGGAGATAAAAATTACCTCCATGGTAGATAAGGGAAAGCGGCTGAACACCTCCTTTTGAGATAGACCTTTGGCTGCTTCAATGTCTTTAGGAGTCCACATGTTCCTGTAATATGCCATAACGGTCTAACCATCCTTGAACATGGTCTCGTTCGGCTTCGCGAATGTCCCATCCGTTCAGGCGAATCGAGGAGTCCATGGTGCCGTTGTAGAGGCAGAAGCTGAAGCAGAAGTAGCAGCTGTAACAGGCCCAGAGGGGGCAGGAGAACTGACTAGGCAATGCAAGAGTGTACCCGGCCCAGAGATTTGGATCCTCCTTGTAAGAGATGCATCATCAAGGTTGACTGCACTGTCGGGATGAGGCCTTTTGCCTCTCTCTTTATCCTGAGCACCCACAGTAACAACAGAAGTAGTATTGACCTGAGGAGATGCATTCAGATTGGTAGAAGGAACGCTAACGGCAGGATCAGCAGCCACTGCGTTAGGAATGGTGTCAGAAATAGTTGCCGAAGAAGAAGTCGAGGTAGGAGAAGAGGTTGCCGCAGCAGCAGCAATAGTGACTCGGGGAGGGTTTTTTTTCCTGCCAAAGGAAGGAATCTGGAGCTGGCTCATTGCGTTACCGAGGGCTGAAATTGCGAGAAGGTTGTCTGAGGTAAGGAGGTCTGAGCAAAAAGGAACGTCGTTCAGAACGTACTTCTTCAAGTAATTATCCATATCCCTGCAAACACTGTAGCTCAAGTCATCACAAGGAATGCCTAAGGAACGGCACAAAAAAGTACAAAAGCGAGGAACACAAATTTCACAAGGACAATCGTTCTTATGTGTTTTGAATTTCTTATACGAAGAGATAGAACACACGCCAAAGGCGCTCGGGATTGGATAACCCTCTGCAGCTGGAGAAGACCAGGCTCCCCTAACCCCTACTATGTTGTTTCTCCAACCCTTTTCAGACTTGATTGTGTCTCTACATATGGACATCTTTTCAATCGGGTAGAGGTGGTAAAATGGTTCCTCAAGTCGGATCTTACTAACCTTGTAACAGAGAAGAAGATTTATGATATCAAGATCTAGACCTTTGTCGCGAGTCAGTAGTAGTAGAACGGATAGGATCCTAAAAAAATTTGGATTAACTTGCAAAGGGGAGATCCCTAGTCTGTTGAAAACATAGTTAAAGAAAGGATGCAAAGGGAACCTAATGATATTCAACTAAAGCTGGGTAAACAAGACTTCGCCAGGAAGAAGGCCAGCACCAGTCCTGATATCCACATCTTTAGGGCAGTTTCTAATTTCTATATCGACAGGGAGATGAAGTTTCATGCGAATAACATCTAGATCTACAGGCATGGTGAATATGAATGAGGATTTTAAGGGAGAAAAAATGATCTTGCAAAAGAAAAAGGCAAACGAAACTAACTTCAGAAGGAGAAAACGTAGATTACTGTAAGGTTGTTGGAAAAAGGAGTTTTCGCAGAGGTTCGCTGGAGGAGATTTGATTTGATTTGATTTGACTAAAAGAAAAAGGGGCGAACGAAGATCTGGCTAACAGCGATGCAAGATAGAGACAGTAAAAAAGGTTTGAGGGAACGTCTCTGATACTTATAAGGACAGAGTGGGCCCGAAGGTTGAAGCGCCAGGAAAACGAGGAGTTTCTTTGGAATCTCGAAGCATCGGTTTTAGATCCGACCGTCCATTTTCCCACGAGGTCTTCTTGAGCCGTCAACGTCATGATTGGCCGCCGAATAATAATTACCCCCTTATTTATTAGGAGGTAATTATGGGGGCAATTGAGGATATCAAAGACGGATTGGACTAGACCCGACCCGCGAGTGAATGATCAGGTTGGATGGTAGGTCTGAGCCCAAGCAAAAAGGGTAGCGTAATAAGCCCAACACCCACGAACGAAGGATCGGACCGAACAGTTGAACCCAGCCCATAATGCAACACTGAAAGTCAGGCCCAAAAGGAAGAAACCCCTTGAATAGGAGCCTTATGTAATAAGTTGGTTAGAGTATTTGTAATGGTCTATAGACCATTACGAGTAGAGAAAGGGGAGGATGATTTTTTGGAATTTTCATTTTGTTGAAGTGTAAGAATTCTAGAAAGAGAAAGATGAGTGAATCTCTTGCATCTTCAGAAACCCAAATCAAATTTGCCACCTCTAATCTCCCTAAATGAACGAATGGAACTGTGGCAACACCCAGAAATTCTTTGGAAAGCCATCACTTTAGTCTTTAGGGGTATTCAGTGAATTTTGCCATTTATGTTTTTTGTTTTTTTTTAAATGTTAATTATATGGGGTATATATGTAATTGCACATTCAAACCGGACCAGAAAGTGAATTCCAGCGTCTGGAGGGGGCAATATGTTTAATTTCAGAACTACTATAACTAAATTGTTCACTTTTTCAGTTTAGGAGAGTATTTTGTTTAATTGTGTAAATCACGTATGTTTTGAGCACATATAAATCACTCAATATATTAATTTAAAAATAAAAATAATAATTTTATTTTTTCTTGAACTTATTGCAAGTGAAATAGAGAGAATCATTTTTAAATAAAAATTATTAGTGCTATAATAATAATAATAATCAATGTAAGAAAACCAAATTTGACGATTTCGCAGCTGACTCTAATAATGACACGTACTCGATATGTGAGTTAGAAATTCTTAACATGGACCTTGACTGCATGATGACGTGGTGAAATTTAGACCACAAAATTAAAGACAGATATTTGACTCAAAGAGGATCCTTCTCTGCTTTTACTAGACCTGAAACCCCATCCTCATTCCTCAATCTATATATATATATAGATTGAGTTTCATCTAACTTATTAATGTGTCTTAATAAATTTAAAATAAATATTTAAAATTATAATTATAATTTAAAATACATATCTAAAAACAAAAGTTAGGTATTATATTTAATTTATATATTTATCATAAATTTATTGAGTCATATTAACAAGTTGAAACATTGTTCATATATATATATATTTATATATAATATAATATAATGAAAGATATTTATAATGAAGATATTTTTGATGGAATGTTGTGTGTATACTGTGTATATAGAAGAGGAAGAAGCGTTATCCTCAGGTAACGACAGGTGAGGTCATGCTTGCTTATATCTATCTTTTCCATGGAAAAACAAAATAAAATATGATATGAATAATGATTGATTTTGACTGATTTGAGGCTGCCGTTACCTCTAACTTGTCAACAAAAGGTTGGTCTCAGATTGACAAACAATTCTTGGTGTTAAAAAAAAAAAAAAGAAAAAAAAAAAAGAAAGAATTTGACAAACAATTCTGATCTTTAAACCACCAAATCAACTGATAAAAAGTCACTCATTCAAATTCCTAAATTTGATATTTATTTTTAAACCAATCATTTACAAGTATTCTTATTTGAAAAAATATATATTTTTTCAAAATTTAATAATCATCACCGTAAGGTACCCATCACTACGGGACCATTGATTCATGCACTAGACCTCTTTATATGGGCATCTGAATGACTAATCATAGAGAGGTAGCCATATTTGTATGGCATAACTCGACACGTGTGGTTGAGGATTCATTGTGCTTGTAATTTATTTTTATTCATTTTTTTGGCCAAGCAATAACATATCCCTACGGGACATTGGGCCTCAAAGGACCCTATTGTGGCGACCTCGTGAGCGGTGTGTGTTAGTAGTATTATCACACTGAACGAGTTACATATGCATAATTATGTATTGTTTGGTATGAATGGGACGAGTGATATATGTAGATTCATCACTCTTCTATGACACAATGTGTTTTCAAACCGCGGTGGCCGTAAACCCACCAAAACTCCAAAATTAAGCTATGGTAGTAATAGAATGGTCCAGGGGAGCCAAAAATGAACAATATTGTGTCTAAACAGGATAAAAGTTGTTACAAATCGTACTTACTTATTTTGCTCATATAAAAACTTGTATTCTCAATCTTAAAATATAAAGAAGATACCACTCAATCACAAAGGGTGTGTGTGTTTAGAGATTAATCTCATCTAAATGATGAAGACACCCTTATTAACTAAGAGTTGGTTTTTGGTTAAAATAAATTTATAACATAATTTATTTGGGCTCATACTCTAAGAATTTATATAAAACAAAACAAAACAAAATATAAAAATAGAAAGTGGATAGAGTATAGTGGGAGTTAACTTTGGAAGCAATTAAAGTATAGAGAATGTACTTGTATGCAAAGTGATACCTCCAAACATGGCATAAAGTTGAGGGAATTAAGTTTATGTGTAGTTGAAGGACAAGAGAAACTACGTGGTTCATTAGCTGTAAAGCCATGGCCCGCGCTACTATGTTTTACTCGCCTTCCGGACATAATTCGCGGGCTCCACTTGATTCACAACATCATCTCATACTCAACCTAAACCTCTTCGATTGAAAAAAAAAATAAAATAAAAGAAGAGGAGTTTAGTGAAAAATACAGATAGAAAAGGAGGTTTAATGTAATTCACTTTTTTTTTTCTTTTTTTTTTTAAAAAAAACAAAATGATAAATGTAGTGCAATTGAAAAAAAAGTTAAATGTTATTATTACTATTATTTTTATAAAAAATTAACTCATTCGTTAGGTGCTTTGAACCCTTAGATGATTTGCAAATTTTGAATATTTATGATGGATATATAATTTAATTACTCGCGGATAGGGGAAAATTGTTAAATTAACGCACCATATCATAAGATTGAGATAGGCTCTACAGATTACGATAAGGATTAAGCCTACAAATTACGATAATGATTAAGACGACGGTAAGTCTACAGAATATTCGACTAGATAAGAATTGCAAGTGAAATACAGACTCAAAAGGCATAGATAAACTTAAGGAGATAGAGATAACAACTATTACCCACTCTAATGATTTTTAAATCCGTAATGGATAAGGAAAGTAAATTTGTTTCATGATAGAAGATTATTACCGTGAATGCTTCTATAAAAGAAGTCATCAGTCAACTTAAAAAGGTACGCTATAAATCATATATTTAATCCTTTATTGGATATTCAATCGTCAAGTACTAACTTGACCGTCGAAGTGCATCCAGTCGACACGACGTCGGTTGTCACTTCTTTCTTGTCTTGCAAAAAACAGCCCCAGCTCCGGACCGTATAGATTTCTGCATCAACAGTTGGTACTGTCTGTGGGAAACGAATTTAGTTCTCTAAACAAAGCATGGTTCGATTGCGATCTGGTCTGGCTCCTAGTGAGGACGAAGCGTTATAGACTTCTAATCAAGGGGACTCGACGAGGCAACCCCCCGTCGTCCTAAACGATCAGGAACGCATTGCTGGAACAACAGGTTTAAACCTTAAATGAAGATGCAAGATCTGAGAACTAGGGTCGAAGACGTCATGCAAGCGATGAAAGGGAAGAGCCAGGCCGCAGTGAACGATCTGGTAGAGAAGACCAACCTAGCATTTAGCCTAACTGTTATGAGTTATCCTCTACCTAGCAAATTCAAGATGCCAACTCTTGAGAGCTTCGATGGGACGCTGCCCTCTCGATCATTTGGAGACTTACAAACCTTTTATGTATTTGCAAGCTGTACCAGACGAGATTATGTACAGGGTTTTCCCTACCACACTAAAGGGTTGGGCTCGTTTCTGGTTCAATAAATTAAAGCCAGGCTCTATTGAAAACTTTAATGAGTTGAGCAAACAATTCATAGGACACTTCATCACTGGGCAGAGACATAAAAGACCAACAACACACTTATTGAATGTGAAGCAGCAGAAGGGAAAACCGCTTTATGATTACATAAGTCGTTTTAACACTAAAATGTTGTAGGTAAAAGAGGTGGACGACAAGCTTTATGATACCCCCGGATTCCCGAATGCGGGTTGGCCAGGCCCCCGCCCGAATACCCGAGGATATCAAAAACAAAATCGGCAATAAACAAACACAGAGTACAAAAGAATAAAGAAGAATAAATAAAATGCTAATAAGAAACTAAAACGATAATCTAATAATAAAGCTCAGAATATATTTTCATTAATTAATAAACTCTTCTGATACAACTGATTCTCTAAAATACAACTCGGGAATTCATACTGCGTGGACCCTAGAAAATCCAAACTAAACAAATGACAGCAATAACTGTCTAAATCAGGAAATTGAATCATAAAGGAACTCCTATGTAGCATCGGAAGAATGAAGTAGACTGATCCCCACTCAGCACGAATAACCTCTACTCCTGACGAATACCTGAAAAATAATAGTGGGTCAAGCCCACAAACAAGTTCTACTCTACTACAGTCCAAGCAGAGATCTGATACACATATACATCCTAGTCAATCCAACAGTAACTAGTAGTTCGTATATATATATATATACACACACTAAAGGAACCTCACTAGACTATAGGGTTGTCTAAACCTGAATAGTAGGCAACATGCAAAATACACATATAGTGGGCATGAGTACCTAGACCTACCAGGGTACACAACTACACTATATCTAGCTACACATCCCTGGCGATATACGCATCCTAACCATTGATCCTGAGACTCAAGCTCATATCATGGCACCATACTTATATATATAAAATCTAGTAACCATCCTATTCAGTATAAATTAATCTTCCATAAGTCATTCAACTTGTTCAGCTGACCTGACTTGAATATAAGTAGAACTTAACATTTTAGTTAATCCGTTCCCTTATATAATAAATTAATCCTCCATAAGTCATTCAACTTGTTCAGCTGACCTGACTTGAATATAAGTAGGACTTAACATTTTAGTTAATCCATTCCCTTATATAAAATAGGTAGGACTTAACTGATAAGTTAATTCGTCCCTATAATGCCACCGTCCCATACCGGTGCATTAAACCACACAATCCAACAATTAATGTAACGATTAAGGAAATATATCAAACAATCCAGAAATAACTATGATAATATGATATCAAGTTATCTCAAAATAGGAATGAGTTATTATTTATTTAAACTTCCTATATTATATGTCCTACATAAACTGAATCTTATACATATGATGATATTTTATTATACCGTCAAATAAGCACTCTCCATATCCAATTCATCCTACACATTTAATCTCAATTGCTAAAACATATTAAAAGATTAAATTCATTCGTTTGTTTAAAACATTCAAATAGCAAGCATCATTATGATTGAGTCTATTTAAATTTATTTAAACCCAAACCTAGTTCTTATTTAATGTTCAGGAATCCTAGGCATGTTTCTACGTTCCATCATTCCACAGATATGAAAAATACATAATTTAAACATGTAAAAATTCACACCGGAAATCAAATCAAAATCATGCATTTATCAATTCATAACACAAGAACAGATATGAACTAAATTCATAAAACCTATATTCTAATCCAATTAAATATGCATAATTATTTAATTTTATGTGTTTAATAAATCCTGAAATTTCCTAGGCATGTACAAAAACACGAATCAAAGGGAAAGAGATAGAAGAAGAACTTGCCTTAAACTTTCGGATCGAAAGTTAAACTTCTTCTTCCTTGATCTTCTCTCTACAGGGTTTTTTTTTTTCCTTCTTCCTTCATTTTCCTCCTTCCCTCTCTAACTCCCTCTCTTTAGAATATATCACGTGAATATTTCTATCCCCCTTTTACAACCTATAGTTATATATTTATAGGTTAAATAAAATAATCCTAACACTTTTCCCAATCCAAGTCAACTTAAAAAAAATAAATATTAAAATATTAAAAAGTAAGTAAAATATGTTACGTATATAATTTATATATATCTTTATTAAATAAATAAATTATACACATCCTATTATTTATTAATGAATTATCTAATAATACTTAAGTAACTTAAAACATAACACGTATTAAATCTACGTATATTTTTATTATTTAAATATAAAACATATACATCAGATTAAATATTACTACCCAAGTTACCATAAAAGTAATTAATAAATTACTTTCTCTTTTATATATATTAAAAAGGTAAGTAAAATATGTTACGTATATAATTTATGTATATGTTTATTAAATAAATAAATTATACACATTCCATTATTTATTAATGGATTATCTAATAATATTTAAGTTACCATAATATTATAAAGTAACTTAAAACATAACACGTATCAAATCTATGTATATTTTTATTATTTAAATATAAAACATATACATCAGATTAAATATTATTACCCAAGTTACCATAAAAGTAATTAATAAATTACTTTCCTTTTTATATATGTATATAATATATATCTATATATATACATACATAACTATCCATAGGTAATAACCCATACACATCCAATATCCTATCCAAGTAGTTCATGGGACCCAATTGGTTAGCCCATTACTACTAACCATAACCATAAAAGAAAATAATAAAAGAAAAGAAAACATTTAATTTACAATTAATTAAAACACCATTTAAGTACATAATCTAATTAAACAATTAATATATAGATAAATACAAATAATACATAAACACATAATCAAATAATCAAGTAATACCTAATTCAATTAAACACATAAGCAAATAGTCAAATAATCAATTAAATAATTAAAAATACAATTAAAACAAATAAATAAATATCGAGACTATCCTTTTAAAATTAGGGGTATTACAAGCTTTCCCTCACAGCTTTTATGGGAGGACAACAGACCTCTAAGTTCCTATTCTCCTTGTCAAAGGAAGCCCCTACGAGTATGGCAAGATTGATAGTTAGAGTGCAGAAGCGCATGAACGCTGAGGATGCTATGAATGCCCAAAAAAACAAAGATGGTGAAGATAAGAGATCGGATAAAAAGAGGCCATCACCTAGCACAAGGAGGAAAATGAATAGAAGTACAAGAAATTCTTAGGCAGCCAGGCTGACAGATCGTCTCGTCGTCTGGTGAGCCCAGGCAGGTATAATAACTACACCCCTCTAAACACATTTGTAAAACAGGTCTTTTCTACAGATTCAAGATAACTCATCATTGAAATGGCTGCTAAAGTTAAAAGTTGATCCAACAAAGAGGTCTCGAGATAAATACTGTAGGTTCCACCAGGACCATGGACATAACACAGAAGATTGTTTCGACCTCAAAAACCAGATCGAAAACCTTATTCGTAAGGGTCATTTATGCAGATTCACGACTGGGAATGGAAGAAAAGGCTCCAACCCAGCCCGAGAGGGACGAGAGGCCAATTACACCTTATTAAAGACACCAGGGGCCAACAACACATTCTTCTCTCATTAAAAGGACAATAATATGACTACTTCCTATACACAGAAGGGTGAGATAATTCAAGTTTCCTTCATTTACTAAAGGGACGAGACGACTACCTCCCGTATTAAACGGGTCACCCTCATTAAGACTACACCTCTTTCCTCCCGTAAAGGAACGAAAGGTCAACTTTATCTTCTTCCCTCGGTAAAGAGACGAAAGGTTACCCACTCCCCTATTAAAGGGTGAACTAGGTGAAGCTCATAACAATCTACTTCCCTTGTTTAAGTGTGAGTTGGGTGAAACTCCTAGTAATCTACTTCCCTTGTTAAATGGTCTACTTCCTTTATTAAAGGGTGAGCTGGTGAAGCTCATAGTAATCTACTTCCCTTGTTAGAGGGTGAGCTGGGTGAAACTCATAGTAATCTACTTCTCTTGTTAAAGGGTGAGCTGAGTGAAACTCGTATTAATCTACTTATCTTATTAAAAGAGACGAGCTGAGTGAAACTCGTATTAATCTACTTTCCTTATTAAAGGGACGAGCCGACTAAATATGTCAATAAAATCAAGTATAAAATAATATCAATACGACTGGTACTACTTGGTTTTCTAGAAGATGGAAATAATTTGAATTAATTCTACTCAAGCCGTTCGATTTATAGAAGAAGAACGTAAACAAATAAGGAAGAGATTTATGGTAGAGTTCTAATAGAAATCTGCTTCGTGAGGGACAATCAGCTCTCAGCGGGCAATTTTGCGTAGGAATTTACTTCTGCAAGGTGGAATTGCAGATGACATGTTGGTCAGAGAATAGGATTAGGAGTCAATCCTCGAATAGGATAACCACACTGGTAGACCCACATGAGTTGCCTATGTGTCGAAAGGTAGACTGCCAACATGGCAGCTTGCCACATATACGAGCTGCCAATGTGGCACTACGAAAAATTATGTCAAAGACATCTACAGTCCTAAAAGAAAAAAAAAAAAAAAAAAAAAAAAAAAAAAAAAAAAAAATTGAGTTAGGTTCTACCCCCGACTGTGTCAGACAAAATTTGATTCAGGCTAAATTTGAGTCAGGCTCTACCCCCAACTGTGTCAGGCTGAATTTGAGTTAGGCTAAATTTGAGTCAGGCTCTACCCCTGACTGTGTCAGGCTAAAGTTGAGTCAAGCTCTACCCCCAACTGTGTAAGGCAAAATTTGAGTCAGGATAAATTTGAGTTAGGCTCTACCTCCGACTGTATCAGGCTAAATTTGAGTCAGCCTCTACCCCTGACTATGTCAGGCTAAATTTGAGTTAGGCTCGACCTCCGACTATGTTCGCGAAGTGGCAATATGAGTCTGGCTAATGGGCAAGGCTCTACTATGTAATAATCAAACCAACTTATTGTAAAAATATGGGGTGAACGGCTCTACAATTCTAAATATCTATTATTATGTAATATTTGAGAATTAAAGTTCCGGTGGTTTGACAAGCAATCCTCCGAAACGGGGGGCAACTGATGAATATATAATTTAATTACCCGCGGATAGGAGAAAATTGTTAAATTAACACACCATCTCATAAGATTGAGATAGGCTCTACAGATTACGATAAGGATTAAGCCTACAGATTACGATAAGGATTAAGACGACGGTAAGTCTACAGAATATTCGACTATATAAGAATTCCAAGTGACATGGAGACTCGAAGAGTATGGATAAACTTAAGGAGATAGAGATGACAACTATTACCCTTTCCAATGATTCTTAAATCCGTAATGGATAAGGAAAGTAAATTTGTTTCATGATAGAAGACTACTATTGTGAATGCTTCTATAAAAGAAGTCATCAGTCAACCTAAAAAGGTACGCCATAAATCCTATATTTAATCATTTATTGGATATTCAATCATCAAGTACTAACTTGACTGTTGGAGTGCAGCCGGCCGGCACCACGCCGGTTGTCACTTCTCTCTTGTCTTGCAGCAAACACCCTCGGCTCCGGATCGTACAAATTTCTATATCAACAATTTACAATAACTCACAAATCACACATATCAAATTCAGATAATTCCGTGTCTTGAGAATCCAATCTAAGACGTCAAGATTTACGACAGAGTAACTTACACTACACTTTGTTTGATATAAAATGTTTTCCGATAAATAAAATAAAATGTTTTCCAGCAATTTGGTTAGATGAAAATAGCAAGAAAATAAATGAAATTTCTAACAAGTTAAAAGTTTAGTTAGAAAGAAAGAGAAAATTCTGAGAAAAAATTATTGTTCATAACTACCTAATTCTCTCATAAAATTTTCCTATAAAAAAACTCATCGAAATTTTGATTTCTCAATAATGCTTTATAAACTTACAATAATACTTTTCTTTTATGGTAATTTATATGCTATTTAAACTATAAAATCATAATTTTTCATAATATTTTTTTTTTAAAAAAAAAAAAATCAATTTTAATCAAATACACGATGAAAATTTTATTTCCTTTTATTAACTTCACTCTTTTCCTTTTTATCTTTTTTACTTTCACTTTAATCTTTAGTTTCCATCTAACCAAACCGAAATGTTTTTGTACTAAAACAACCATCTTATTTATTTTCTAATGTTCTTTGACAAATAAATACATGGAAATATGTACATAGATCTAGAGGTGAGGGATGGATGAGGATCATCCCTAAGCCTCATTTGGATTGATGAAATTGGAAGGAAATGAAAAGAAAAGAAAAGAAAGGGAGGGATAGTGATTTTTAAGTTTGTTTGTCACTAGAAAAGAAAAGAAAAGATAAAGAGAAATTTAGAGGGATAGCTTAACCCTCCAAATCTCTCATTTGTTATTCTTTTAAAAGTGAAAAGATTAGATAGAAATGATAAATTTCGTTGGAAGGAAGATTTTAGGAAGAATGGAAGCGAGTGTGGATAGAAAAAACTTCCTTTATTTTGGTTGGAAGGAAAGAAAAAGATGGAGGAAAACATCCCTCCTAACTCATGTCTTTAAAAAGTTTTTATCCGTCTGAGGAAAAAAAAAAAAAAAAAAAAAACCTTACAAATATGTAACACCAATATTAACTTTTAACTACTTACAAAATCATTTGTTAAACCCTATTAAAATTTTATCACACTTATAACAAGAGTAAATTGGTAAACATATATTTATATATAAACTCTCATTTCCTAGCTTCCTTCCAATAAAAAAATAAAAAATGTGTTACATCTTTCATCATTTCGATTATCATTTTCATTCCACCAAATAAAAAGTGAGGGATATACCTTTCCTTTTTTAGAATGCCTCATCCCCTCTCCCTCTCCGTTTCATTTTTCTATTATTTCAACTAAACCGATGATAATTAATTGGTTAACGGGCATTATAATCTTAACATTTACAAAAATAAAAATAAAATTAAAGATTTCAACTAAACTAATGATAATTAATTGGTTAACATGAGGGCATGATAATCTTAACGTTTACAAAAATAAAAGTAAAATTAAAGATATTTGGTTCCCATCTTAACATTAGAGCATCATAGTGAATTGATTGAAATAGTATCTTTTCTTTCCTTTCTTTTACTTTTTCTTTTCAAACAAAAATGCTGTCATTTCCTTTCTTTTTCTATATAGTTTATCCAAACATGAATACAAGTCAACATTGTTTTTCTTTTATGTCATAACTAATGTCATTCTTTCCTTTTATTTTCCTTCCTAATTATCCAAATGAAGCCCTAGACAATGCAATGTGTAACCTACACTTTTTATTTGATTAAATGAGTGGTGTGGTAGAATGGATGGCCGTGGTGCTTTTTCTTTTTCTTTTTTCTTCCCCCCAACCGCGTCCGCATTAGGTCGAAGTGGTGGAAGGCCCCCGCGAAAGTGGCTTAAAGGTCACGAAAAGGGCCATAGAGATGGATTTAGATTCGAGAAGAGGGTGAGTTGGATCAAGAATGAAATTATGAAAAGGGAGGCAGGCGCGTGAAATCTGCTGTTGGGAACATGGATTTCTTCTGTTGGTGGATTGGAAAAATCATAGAATGAATGAGCAATTAATCCATATCATTGGAGTGCAAGTGGACCATTTGAGATCCTTGCGGGCTCCGTAGCAAGAAATGATATCCAGTCCAGCGGGAACGCGCAGCGTAAACGGATGTCGATGTCCCGAGGTAGAACACTCAATGGCGGAAGGAAGGGAAATGAGAGTTATATATGTTTTTTTTTACCAATATGACCTCATTATTGTTATTTATGTGTGAGACAATTTTAATAGGATTTAATAAGTGATTTTCTAAATAATTGAAGGTTATAATTGGTATTACATAATTGTAAATGAGTTTTTCTTTCAATCCCTCCTCTATTCCGCTAGTAAAAAAATGGGAAAGTAGGGATGATTCATCCCTTATTGTTCCCTTCATTCCAACAGAAAAATTCTTCAATCCCGTTTCTTCTATCATTTCTTAATCATTCCTTCCAACCAAACATAAATAGCATAAAATGCGATTCAACACTTTCAACATTATTATTTTACAATAATTTCCTTTAATAAAATCATACTATATTTGATAATAGTAACCTTATAAAAGAATCGAAGAAACTGTCTTAATAAAAAATAAAAAAGGACAAAATTGTCTAAGAAAAAATTATTAGTTGAAATATACTACCTCTCAATTCTAAGTACGTAGAAGGCTTCACTCAAAAGATTTATTGAGCTAAAAATCCATAACTATTAGAAGTGTTTTTAATGTTACCAAACACATCTAAACAAATTTTTTTTTTTAAGAACCCGTTTGACATTGTTGTTAGAATAAAAGAAGTGTTTTTGTCACGAGAGCTATCAAAAAATTGTGATTGGTGAAAAATATATTAGGTGTTTGGTGACATATTATAATAAATATTTTTTATAACTATATTATTTATAAATTTGTTTGGTAACAATATTTTTAAAAACAATTGTATTGCTAATTTTACAATAATATCTTTTAATATAATGTTATCATATTTTATAATAGTAAGTTTATAAAAGAAGGGCTGAGATTGTCTTTATAAAAAAATATAAAAAAAAAGATAAAATTATTTTTTTAAAAAAATAGTTATCTAAAATATACAACCTCTGCTTAACTGTTTAAAAAGCTTTCTTGATCCTTCGTGCTTAACATTTAACTTTGCACAATCTCTCTTTCCTATTTCACCTCCACTTCCTCCTTCATTCTCTTTCTCTCTCTCTCTCTCTCTCTATATATATATATATATATATATATATATATATATATATATATATTGTCAGTGTACAATTGAACGTTCTCCAAATCTGACCCACAGCACCCCACACAATTTCCATAACAGAAATGAATTTCGAAACTACTTAAAAGTAAGGTTGTTAAAATCGGAATTCTACCTACAATCGTTTTGGACTCTGTAGAATCGGAATCGTAGAATCAGATCGTAAGTCGTAAGATTCTACCAAAATAATAAAAATACAACTCAAACTAACTTTCTCAACAAAAATTATCTTCAAAATAAATAAAAAAAATGAGCCAAAAACACAAATATATATATGAATAAGTTCTTATAAAATTATCAACAGATTCTTTTTAAAATTTACAATAGATTCTTTTAAAATTTAATCTATTTTTTAAATTTTTGATATGAAAGACATATTTTATATAAATGTAAATATTACATTGGGCTTTAAAAACTTAAAGTTTGCAAAGCCCATTTGGCCCAGCTGTACAATAGAACAAATAGAGCACAAGAAAAGTAAAAGGCCTAAGACCAATCTTTTTTAAGCAAGTGTAACCTAGGTCAACTTGCCATCTGAAGAGAGCGACATTCCCCAGCGGCAGACGAAGAGAGCAAAATTTCCCTTTTGCAATTCCCCGGCGGCAGCTCCTCTCGTCTTTTTTAGGTAAGCTCTCCTAGCCTCTTGTTCCCTCTTTCCTCCTCCTCTGCTTCTTCTTCACCAAAACCCTAGCATTCTTTTTGCCCTTTGCATCTCATCTCTTCTCGGAGCTGTGCTAGAGGCCGTGAAAGTGAAGGAATTGTTGCACTGTGGTAATCGATTTAGGGTTTCTTCACAATTCTTAAACCCAAAACAAGACCACAATCATGGATAATTCAGAATCGTTGGGATCGTATAGAATCGTACGATTCCATGATTCTACGTGCGATTCCGGCGATTCAAGTCACGATTCTGCACAAGCAACGATTTTTCTGCGATTCGGATCGATTTGGGCATATTGGATCGCAAAATCGCACGATTCTACGAGTCAGAATCGCAATTTTAACAACCATGCTTAAAAGCATGCCAGTCCATCTTCCTTCTTTCAATATCTCCTCTTTCTCTCTCACCCTATAAATATAAATATATATGTAAACATATATATACACATCCGACTTTGTTGTTGTCTATGAAAGATGGCCCGAAATGTTCGTTTGGCATTTATCTTTGTTATAGGGCTGATTGTCTTTTTGGCTTCTCTGTACCACAATCTCTTCCGTGAAGAACTTTTTGGCGACTACCTCCGCTTGCCTCCGGTGGATTTCAGAGGTCAATACGATAATACAAATACCGGCATCAATTACGCCATCCAAGAGGTGCCCAGCCCGCTCACCAGCTGTAATACCCCGTAAATAAATAACAATAAGCATCCATATATATATATATATATATATATATATATATATATATGGATGTTTATTGTTATATAGGAATTTTCTTTAAAAAAAGAAAAAGAAAAAAGAGGATAAAAAGGTGATTGTATTTAAAAGGGGATAAGAGAGTCATCATTGATTTTGCTTTGAAAATTAAAAGAGTTCTTATTGAACTCAACCATTGGATATATATACGGATATATCTAAACTTAGTTGTGTATTCAGTTTTTTACCTACGTTGTTGTTACAAGAATTATTACGCATTCGTTGTTGTGGAGCGAAGAAAAAAAACTCAAGTGGTATTTGCATTTCAGGCAAGTTAATTCTTGCTTATATCCTGTATATAATTATATGATTGATAGTAGGATAATTATCTATGAATTAATTATAGTAATCATGATGTTTAATTTTGGTTAGAGTAGTATAAATTGTATATATAAGTCTTGAATCTGGAAGTGACTTTTCTTATGCGAGAATCTGAATGATAAAGCATTATTTTGATGATATGAATTAACGATCTGGTGTAATTATATAATACAGTAATTAATGAAATCTGATCATTGTGTGTGGGTTATAGTTGAAAGTTGACCGGATATATGTGTGTGTGTGTGTGTGTGTGTGTGTGTGTATTAATCATTCTATTCTGGGTACAGGTGCAAGTTTGTGTTAAATTTATGTATATATGTTTACATAGGTCAGTAGGTGTTGAAAAAGGTGTAGGTATGTATATATGTTTATATAGGTCATTGAATAATTGCTGGTAATGATGATGCTGGCCAATAGGAGTCTTTGCCAAAATTTCTTGCACGTAAATGAGGTTGTTGATTGTTAGATACATGAGAAAGATGGAAATATGGGTAATGATGGTGGCGGACCCACTAAAGGACCATGTGATCAAATTAATTGTGTGCATCACAGGAGTGTTTTTATTTTTTTATTTTTATGAATTCTGTCTTTGGAGTTTCGTTACAGAGGGTGGATTTGGGGTCACTTGTGTGTGTACAAGCTACAAACAGAGTTATATATATTTTGTATGTTTGTTCAATTAGGTATGAAATAGTAAAGAATCAGTTTTGGCATAATATGATAGGAATGGGTATTGAGGAAGATGAGTACAGTTTGTAGCAGAACAAATTGAATGGTATTGAGGTTGAAATTTAGAGTATAAGTTACAACTTATTGTAATTAGGACTATGAGTTGGTATGTCGGTATTAATTAATTAATTATTAATTAAGGTGTTGGATAAACTCATGATATTATGAGTATGAGTTATTTAAATATATTTAGTGTTTAATTGATGTGATTAAACAAGTTGGAGCAGTAGTCTGAGACTTTTACAATGATGAGTTTGTTGAGCGCAGTCAGGGACTGTCTTTGGGAATGAAATACTCTTTTGTTATGGCCATCGGGCTAAAGATGCCCTTAGTATGTGGACGTGGTCAGGGGCCATCTGGGTGGGTAAACGTACAACCCAGCCACATGTGTGTATTTGGTAGTTAGGGACTATGCAATTCACACCATTTATTCGGAGTGGAGCTAGGGGCTCATGTGAGGTAATGGCATTAAAACGCTAACTGATTGAGGGGAGCCAGGGGCTCATGTGAGGTAAGTGAAATTTTAGTATTTAAATTTTAGATGGGTTACAAGTTCACAATTTAAGCTGATATTATAGAATGATGATGATTAGTAGATATTTTCATGGTCACTTATATATGTATATTTATACGGATTAAGTAATGATTGACTTGCTGAACGATGATAGTGTTTAGTAATTTCTTGCTGAGCTAGTGAGCTCACCCATTTATCACTTTCAGGTGCACATGGATTTAGCTTGCAAAGGAGGCTCAATGGGAGATGGAGATTTTCTGGATTTTTACATATTGTTTTTATTTTTTTTTTTGTTTCTTAGTAAACAGTTTGTAATAAGATTCATTTAGTTGGTGGAATTTTTATTAGTTTGGGATGTAACAGATTTCCTTTGGATTGATGGATTTTTAAATACAATGTATTTTTACTGATTTTATCATGGATTATGGTGGATGAATGATGTGAGTCACGTACCAAATTTTAGTATAAGAAAAAGATTCTTGTGTTAGAATTTTTGGGGCGTGACACCAGTCGTCACGTCTCCCCTACTTCCGCCATCCAAGAGGTGCCCAGCCCCAGCCGCCACCAGAGCAGTCATCACGTCTCCTCCGTACTGGACACCATATCCTCCGTGTCGATTCTGTTTCCGGGATGGGACGTTCTCGTCGTCGTTTCGTCAGAGACACCGTTGCCATCAGGTACTGGCATGGACGATTGCAGGTGTGTCTTCCAGAATAACGACACGTCTCCGGCGAGACCGGGAAGGAGAGTCACCTTCAATTGTAGAACGTTCAAGTGCGAGTTGCCGAGAAGAGTCCGCCGTCTCCGGCCTTATCTCCAGCCAATTCTGACACGATCAGCCGAGTTTCTGCCGGAGAGAGTCTCCCCGGCGCCGCAGCTGCATTGGTGGAACTTCCTCGTCTACGAATCCCTCTCCACTGAAAACGACGTAATCTTGTTCGCCAAAGGCCTCAACAATCGCCAAGGAGTCAACCGATCCCCGACGGATCTCCGTTGCGTGTTCGGAGACGACGCCGTTAACGGCGTCTCCACCGCTGTCACCATTAGTAACAGGGCGATATGGGGGTCCAACCCTACGTTTTTAAAAAAAAAAAAAAAAAATAGTGGAGGATCGATCCCCCTCTCCAAAAGGGGATCGACCCCCCCTCCAAATCAGTGGGGGTGTTCTGCCAGGGGGTGGGCGGTTGGTCCCCTTTATTTAACATTCAAAATTTTTTTTTTTTCCTTCGATCTTGTAATAGACATAACTTTTTCATTATAAATTCAAATGGGGTCATTCTTGAGTCCAAATTGCAACATTTTGAGCCCTCTTTCTATTAGTATCAGCCTCATTTTATAATTATGACTTATAATGACCATTTTACCCTTGTAAACCCTAGAGGGGTCCAACGTGAACCCGAAGTTGGAGTTATCATTTTTTTATGAACCGATGTGGTTAGAACGACTTGTATGACTTCATTATGACTCCTACCACTTAGTAAGGTGCATAATGACGATAGTACCCTTAGATATCCTCAGTTTCGGGTAAGGACCCGGTTAGAAATTCGGACCCTCGTATTCGGATCGTTACAAAATTGTTATTGTTATTATTATTATTATTAGGGTAAATTTCTCAAAACCCCCAAAACTATTAAAAAGTTATCATAAAACCACAACTAGTTTTAAAAACCCCTAACAATATAACAATGTTATCATTTTACCCCAACTCAGTTAATTAGCCCTGTTAACCCAGCGCGTGATTAACAAATGCTTTGACAAATTGACTTTTGTGACGAAAATACCCCTGCTGTCACATGTACCAAAGAAGTAATGTGTTAAATGTATTATACCGAAAATACCCCCAAGCTTGTAATAGTAAAAACACACCCACAGTGTCATCGTTTTAGTTCATCTTCTCTCCTCCATGCGTGAGCTTCAGGAAGTCCTAAAAGCCACCATTATTTCATCCATTATAGAAAGTAGTGGAAGCGATTATGATAATTACTCGGGTTATCGAAATGCAAATCGAGTTTGGTGTTGAATTCGAATCGAGAACAAGGGAACAATTTGTTGATGAGTCGATTCAGAGGGGATTGTCTCTACATTTGTGATTGGCCTGGTTGTGTGCACACTGAAGAGAAGCGAAACTGGTATGTACGGTATTCATGTGTGTGGATCAGTTGATCTTAAAACGGCATCGTGAGGAAGAGGAAGATGCATAGGGAGAGAGTGTAGGATTTGGGGGAGTTCTTGATTTGGAAAGAAAATTGGATTTTGGAGGAGAGAGAAGAGGTAACGGAGGACTCGTGCAAGGAGAACCAGCTGATGAGGCTTAAGGTCTCGCACAATTGAAGCATGCTTCCTAACTGAATACCTACAAAACCAACAACACAAAATTAAAACCCTAATCAAACCCAAAACGATTCAATGCCCACAATACAATTGAAACCCTAATCAAACTCAAAAGCTAATCAATCAAAAATGACAAACAATTGCAATGAAAATCAACAAACCCACAAACCAATTCATCAAATTACCTAATACCCAATTGGAGATTCAGCATCAAATCGTAATTCTTATACCCTTTCGATATAGTCTGACCCGGTTTACTCACTTCCCCAGTAAAACAACATGGACCCTTTCGAAATTGGTTAACCCCATCACGATCCGACCTAGAACCATCTCTGTAAAGCATCGAAGCCTCCATATTATCGATTATATCGCAAGTGATATCACCAGCTTCACCATCGGATTCCCAAATACAAATCCTTAAAAAATTCCTCTCCGTCCAGCTCCCTCTGGAAGTGTCCACCGATGACCTTTTCTCCGTCGCCGTCCTATTCTTCACCACCATCAACCTGCAACTCTCATCCATCAATGGAATTAACAATTTTTGATTCATGTCACCTAGAGAGGAAGAGAAACGTTGGATCAAAAAGGCTAATGTGGGGCCCGATATTTGTATCTTCTATAATGGAAGGTTATCCATGGCTGCTATACGAGAGAAAGAGAGAGAGAGGAGTGAAATTTGTGCGACGTCGTTTGAATATAATACTGTAGAGGATAATATTGTAATTTCTAAAATATGATTTTTTTTTTTTGTTTTTTAAATAAAAGAGAATATAATAAGGGTAATTTAGTCATTTCACATACCCTTAACGGCCAATTGACAGAGTTGGGGTAAAATGATAACGTTGTTATATTGTTGGGGATTTTAAAAACTGATTGGGGTTTTATGATCACTTTTTAATAGTTTTGGGGGTTTTGAGAAATTTGTCCTTATTATTATTATTATTATTTTATTTTTTATTTTTTTGTTACATATAGAATGTGCAAATATCCTAGTGTTCAGAAAATTTCTCCTATGTCAATTTGAAGACTGAAATACTTAAAATTTCCTAAAGTAAAAATAAAAATAAATAGTGATTTCAGTTTTTATGGATATTTTGAGATTTTTATAAAATAATATTTTTTTTTTTGTTAAAATTTACTATCAACAGATTTTAGGGGATAATTTGCACATATTAATTTATATGCACATACAATGGCCTAACGGTATCAGCCTCTTACCTCCCAAAAGGAGGTCAGGACTTCAAGTCTCAGAAGAGATATGTGTGTGTGAGTACCAACTAGGAATAAATAAGTAAATAAATAAGTTGGTTTTTTTTGTACATTTTTTATATAACAATTTTGTTTTTTATTTTTTATTTGCCAAAAAAAACATAAATATTGATCTCAAAACTACTACTCTTAACCCGGGCCAGGCCCAACTCAACAAAAATCCTGATCCATATTCTACGAAAGAAGCATGGGCTGGGCACAAAATTGTTATTATTATTTTTTGTACATATAGAATGTGCAAATATCCTAGTGTTCAAAAAATTTCTCGTGTCAATTTGAAGACCGAAATACTTAAAATATTTTAAAGTAAAAATAAAAATAAATAACCGTGATTACAATTTTTATGGGGGTCCAACCCTACGTTTTTTTTTATAAAAAAAAAAATAGTGGGGGATCGATCCCCCTCTCCAAAAGGGGATCGACCCCCCCTCCAAATTAGTGGGGGTGTTCTGCCAGGGGTGGGCGATTGATCCCCATTTATCTAATATTCAAATTTATTTATTTTTCCTCCGATCTTGTAATAGACATAACTTTTTCATTATAAATTCAAATGGGGTCATTCTTGAGTCTAAATTGCAGCATTTTGAGTCCTCTTTCTATTAGTATCAGCTTCATTTTATAATTATGACTTATAATGACCATTTTACCCTTGTAAACCCTAGAGGGGTCCAACGTGAACCCGAAGTTGGAGTTATCATTTTTTTATGAACCGATGTGGTTAGAACGACTTGTATGACTTCATTATGACTCCTACCACTTAGTAAGGTGCATAATGACCATAGTACCCTTAGATATCCTCAGTTTCGGGTAAGGACCCGGTTAGAAATTCGGACCTTCGTATTCGGATCGTTACAAAATTGTTATTGTTATTGTTATTATTATTATTATTATTATTATTTTATTTTATTTTTTTGTTACATATAGAATGTGCAAATATCCTAGTGTTCAGAAAATTTCTCCTGTGTCAATTTGAAGACTGAAATACTTAAAATTTCCTAAAGTAAAAATAAAAATAAATAGTGATTTCAGTTTTTAAGGATGTTTTGGGATTTTTATAAAATAATATTTTTTTTGGTTAAAATTTACTATCAGCAAATTTTAGGGGATAATTTGCACGTATTAATTTATATGCACATACAATGGCCTAACGGTATTAGCCTCTTACCTCCCAAAGGGAGGTTAGGACTTTAAGTCTCAGAAGAGATATGTGTGTGTGAGTACCAATTAGGAAAAAAAAATAATAATAATAAATAAATTGGTTTTTTTTGTACATTTTTTATATAACAATTTTGTTTTTTATTTTTTATTTGCCAAAAAAAACATAAACATTGATCTCAAAACTACTACTCTTAACCCGGGCCAGGCCCAACTCAACAAAAATCCTGATCCATACTCTACGAAAGAAGCATGGGCTGGGCACAAAATTGTTATTATTATTTTTTGTACATATAGAATGTGCAAATATCCTAGTGTTCAAAAAATTTCTCCTGTGTCAATTTGAAGACCGAAGTACTTAAAATGTCCTAAAGTAAAAATAAAAATAAATAACCGTGATTACAATTTTTATGGATATTTTGGGATTTTTATAAAATAATATTTTTTTGTTAAAATTCACTATCAACAGATATTAGGAAAGTAATTTGCACATATTAATTTATATACACATACTAAATAGTTGGGTTTTTTTGCACATTTTTTATATAACAATTTTGTTTTTTATTTTTTATTTACCAAAAAATATAAAAATACTTCATGCAATCTATGTTTTTTTTTTTTTTTTTGTGTGTGTGTGTGTTAAATGTCATGAATTGTCCTAATACAATGGTCACTGTTTAGAGTTGACCAGTGGGGTTGGTCCATTGGCATCACTCAAATTTACTGTCGGCCCTAACATGACAAAAGTTCAATCCAATAGGAACTCCCACCAACTTTTCAATCAATTTAAACCACACAAATTACATTTAACATAAATTTCATTTTAAGATTAGTATAACAAGAATATATGCACCTATCCTCCAATCCCCAATTAGGACTACTACTCATCAGAAATCATCATATAATTGAAAGAATCGTTTGAATGGACTCAAATCTTATCATTTTTTCACTAGCATCATATTGCAATTTGGGTAGCCTAAAAATAGTAGAGAACATTGTTATTGAATATGAGGATGACACATGAATTAAGTAGAGGGTTGTACTGGTTATATTATTATGCCTGTGATGATTAATTTTAGAATTTAGTTTCCATTCAAATAGGTTAGTTAGCATTTGACAATTGACATATAAAAAGATGGGCATGTGATGCAAAAATATCCATTAAATTAAGCAACAGTTAAACTGTCATCTTCTAGGTATTTGAAGCCATTGTTTAATACTACCAAATACCCTATTATATTAAGGTCCAATTACTTGAAAGGGCAAGATTGTCAACAAGTCACTCAAATTTCAATTTGAGTTTCTCCGGTAACTGTTGGATTAAGCAACTAGGGTATTTTCAACCCAACCGTTGGATTAAGCGACTAACTTATATTGATTTCTCAATAAGTTTGTGCAAATTATACACAAGCTGTTCAATATTTATTATTTTGACGAGTTTAAAAAGAACAAGTTTAGTTCAGCGTAATTTATCCAAAGAATATCTACTTGTAGCTTTCTTCTGCTTGTACACATATCACTAGTAAAAATATGTGCATGTAATTGAAGCTTGTTGTAAAAATAAATTAATTTCAAAGTGCCCAACTTGACATTATGAAAACAAATTTTTTATATCAAAGCTGAAAATTATATTGGCCTTTAAATAACAGTAATATATCTATAGATTAATTATAAAGGTTCAAGTCTCTTAAAATGTTTTATGGATAAAAAAAATAAAAAATTTATGCCAAATTTGATTTTCTCGTTTATGAAAATTGATAACCATGACTAACCATGACTTCTACAATCACTATTTACCTAAAAAAGGAAAAAAGAGAAGAGAAATATTGCTTAAAGAACAATTGTGTATAGCAATATACATGATAATGGAATTAACAATGCCAACAAAGTATTGATTTATGCACTGGTTATTTATATATATAACTGCACGTTCTTATTTTTCTTAATAATCTATAATTTGTTTCCTAGTCTAGAACTTCCTACAATTCTCATTCCTTGTACTTTAATCTATATTTAATATAGTTCTATCATATTATATTTAAACAATGTTATGCTTACATTTGCTATCTTTCTCACTAAATCAAATCTTACTTTTTCTAAAGTGACTTATAAGATAAATAATGAATAGATTATGTGCAGTTCAAGTATCATTCTCTTTACATGGTCTATGATCTGCCATTCTATCGGAATACATTTCTTAAAGCACATATAATCTTGTCATGCAACTCATGTGGGGGGTATAGATTAGTTTATGAATTTAACTTAGTTATAGGTGTAACGACTCTTATCAACATAAAATGAATTTCAAGGGAATAGCATAATGTTCGGGCGACTTAACGATTATGTTGACCCCTTAAATCAGTAAGACCAGTTGATTTTATTTATTATTTATTTTTTTATTTTTTATATTAAATAGCTTGGTTCAAACTATAAAGAGATGATCAAATTGAATCTCTTTTATGAAGATTACGAACTAAATAAAACTATAGCCCAGTGATTTTAAACCCACTGTAAGATTTTTATTTTTATTTTTGAGGACTCGAACTTGGACCTTTGATCACAAACAACACATGCTCAACCACTAAGCTATCACACCACATCCCACTATAAGAGCATGTTATTAACACTAAGACAATTGCTATATATCCCTAAACTACTTGCCACGCCACACAAATTTTGCAAAAATAGGTGTCAATATATTAAGATGGTTGTTTAAGGCCTTCAATAAGAGGTCTTGTATCTCGTCATAAAATGACTGTGAGAAAAAGAGCCTCATATCTGCTAATTATATTTAGTTATATATAATTTTTAATGAATTAATTATGCTTAAGTGTACGTATTATATTAATTATATTATTCTATTGATCAATACAAGTTTATTTTATATTAATTATATATATATATATATATTACTGGATTATTCATGTTATTAATTATCAAATAAATATAATTGTTATTCTACTGGTTAAAATTTTTATGCATTTTGTACTTCTTCAAAAATTTAAATTCTCTTGCATATCATACAAAATTTTCTATTTTTTAATTATTCCACTCTCTTTCACGTATATTTTGAGCACAATTAAATCACTAAATATATTAATTTAAAAATTAAAATAATAATTTTATTTTTTCTTGAACTTATTGCAAGTGAAATAGAGAGAATCATTTTTAAATAAAAATTATTAGTGCTATAATAATAATAATAATAATAATCAATGTGAGAAAACCAAATTTGACGATTTCGCAACCGACTCTAATAATGACACGCACTCGACATGTAAGTTCGAAATTCTTAACATGGACCTTGACTGCATGATGACATGGTGAAATTTAGACCACAAAATTAAAGACAGATATTTACTCAAAGAGGATCCTTTTCTGCTTTTACTAGACCTGAAACCCCATCCTCATTCCTCAATCAATATATATATATATATTATATAACAATGTGGGTCAATGATGAATTTCAGGCTTAATAAATTTAAAATAAATATTCAAAAAAAAAAATTATGATTTAAAATACATATTCAAAGATAAAAGTTAAATATTATATTTAATTTTAACATTTGTCATAATTTATTAAGTTACATTTAAATGGGTTGGATTCAAGTATTGTTCATACATACATATATATATATAATATAATATAATATACTATAATATAATGAAAGATATTTTTAATGAAAGATATTTACTCAAAGAGGATCCTTTTCTGCTTTTACCAGACCTGAAACCCCATCCTCATTCCTCAATCAATATATATATATATATATATATATATATATATATATATATTTAACAATGTGGGTCAGTGATGAATTTCAGGCTTAATAAATTTAAAATAAATATTCAAAAATAAAAATTATGATTTAAAATACATATTCAAAAATAAAAGTTAAATATTATATTTAATTTTAACATTTGTCATAATTTTATTAAGTCACATTTAAATGGGGTGGATTCAAGTATTGTTCGTACATACATACATACATATATATAATATAATATAATATACTATAATATAATGAAAGATATTTTTAATGAAAGATATTTTTGATGGAATGTTGTGGGTATACTGTGTATATAGAAGAGGAAGTAGTGTTATCCTCATGTAACGACAGGTGAGGTCGTGCTTGTTTTACGGCAGTCAATTTTCTCTGTTTTTATAGTATATATATCTTATCCATGAAATGTTCTGAACATTAAATTACTGAAAAACAAAACAAAATATGATATGAATAATGAATGATTTTGACTGATTTGAGGCTGCCGTTACCTCTAACTTGTCAACAAAAGGATGGGCTAGTGGTGTCAGATTGACAAACAATTCTATCAAATGAAACAAGTTTTAAACCAACAAATCAACCGCTAAAAACTCAATCGTTCAAATTCCTAACTTTGATATTTATTTTTAATCCTATCATCTACAACTATTCCTATTTATATATATATATATATATATTTTCAAATTTTAATAATCATCACCGTAAGATAAAACCCATCACCACGTGATGCCAATAACTACCATTAATTCATGCGCTAGACCTCTTTGTACAAGAGAGGATATGGGCATCGAATGACTAATCATTGGGAGGTCGCCATATTTGTATGGACTAACCCGACAGGCATGCTTGAGGATTCATTGTGTATGTAATTTTTTTTTTTAAAAGGAATCATTACATATAAATGATGCTAAGATTCATATTTGTTATTTAATGGAGTCAAAATTTCATAATTTAAAAAAAAATAAAGACATGAAAAATATTGTTTATTCTCACAGAGGTATTATATTTAGATACATTGGTATCACTTTTTTGTACATGTAGATACCACTTTCTGTCACCAGGTATCATTTTTTGTGCTGCACAAAAAAGTGGTACATGTTGTACAAAAAAGTGGTACCTATGTGAATAAAAGTGGATATTCCATGCCCAAAACAAAAATTATACCTGATGCACAAAAAGTGGTAGCTGCGTGCACAAAAAGTGGTACTTATGTGCCTAAAAGTGATATTTCGTATTTTTTTATATCCACGTCAACATTTTGGTCAACCCAATTTTTTCAAATTCATTCTGCTTGTATTCTCAATCTTACAAAATTGAGAAGATACCACTCGATCAGAAGGTGTGTGGTTGGAGATTAATTTCATCTAAATGATGAAGACACCCTCATTAACTAAGGGTTGTTTTTTTTGTTTTTTTTTTGGTTTTTGGTTAAAATATTTACAACATAATTTATTTGGACTCAACAGTCTAAGAATTTATATAAAACAAAGTTAAATAAAATATAAAAATAGAAAGTGGATGAAGTTAAATGGGAGTTAACTTTGGAATCAATTAAAGTATAGAGAATGCCCTTGTATGCAAAGTGATCCCTCCAAACATGGCATAAAGTTGAGGGAATTAAGTTTGTGTGCAGTTGAAGGACAAGATAAAACTACGTGGTCCGTTAGCTGTAAAGCCATGGCCCGCGCTACTCTGTTTTACTCTCCTTCCAGATATTATTCGCGGGCTCCACTTGATTCTCAACATCATCTCAGACTCAATCTAAACCCTTTCCATTCAATTCGATTCGTATCGATTTATCAATTGTAATGATTTTTTTTTTTTTTTTTTTTTTGTTTTTTTTTTTTTTTTTGGGTGCGATAAGGATGGAGGCTTAGTTAGGGCAAATTCCCCAACTCAATTTTTAATATTTTTGTTCTGTATATAAAAAATTTTAAATTCTAAAGCTATGTTTGAAATGACACGAGAGTTAGTTAGGGCAAGTTTCCAACTCAAATTTTAATATTTTCGTCCTGTATATAGAAAATTTTAAATTCTAAAGCCATGACATTATAAAAATAGTTTTGGATTGCTTGGATTTTTTTTTTTAGGAGTTTTTAGAAAACAGACAAAAGGTACTGTTTTGAAAGTTTTGGAAGCTAAGAGTTTAAATTTGGAAAGCACGAAGAACAACATTTTTTTTTTTTCATGATTTTATAATTAATTTTGTGTAAAATAAATGTGTTGATTAACTCATAAAATTATTTTAAGATACAATCAAGAGTAGAGTTTTATTAATTTTTGTTCTGTGAAAACTGTTCTGTAATTTTCCCAATCTCCAATGTACAAGGATAAAAAATACAAATACATAATTTTTTTATATTTTTTAACTTTCTGTTTCAATACTATATTTTAAAATTTTCAAAATGAAAATATTTGATTTCTTAATTCTAGAGACTTCTTAAAATAAAAAATAATAATAAGTCGATTTTCAACTTGAAAAAACTGAATAATAATTTTCTGAAAATTATTCTTGAAAATTAGTTTTAATCCATCTTTGATATCCCTTTTCTCATGTGTGACTATCTTTTAGTTAGTTTTATCTTTAATGAATGATAACAATCTCTCTCAATAAAGAACGACAAAAATATAATTAAAAGATTCTTGTCCACTTCTTTTTCATGGTATATAATGCATGAAAATAATGAATATACAGACGTTGGAAAAGAGTTAAGATAAGACCAATTTTATAAAGTAGTTTCCTTGTTTCTGTGGGAGTCCTTACTAATTTGACTAACTAATTTTTTCTTTAATAGTATCAAAATAAAAATGCATCGACAGCAACAACAAATGTAGCAAACGAAAACATAACTATTCAAACTGTGAAACAAATGTAGCAAACGAAAACGTAAGTATTCAAACTGTGAATCGCCCCCACAACAATAAATGTAGCAATGAATATGGCGTTGGCAGAAATTAAGAAGATATCACTATTAAATTGACTGATACACTGCGTTCTTAGGGGAAAAAAAAAATATTAGAAGTAAAACCAACTATCAAAAAAAAATTGATCACCCATTAATATTATGAAACTTTTATTTATTTATTTGGGTATGGGTATGCCATTAATATTTTCCTATTTAATTAATTTTTAACAGCTATTTAGTTAATTAATCCGCAAAGAAAAATGGACTTACTTTAAAAGGTTAGTCAAATGTTTTTATTTATTATTTATTTTATTACGTTGTCAAACTAGTTATCTATGTATTCTTATTATAAAAATTTAATTGTATTTATAATTGAGGAGATATTTCCGCCAAAATATAATAAAAAGATAAACAGAAATGTTAGAGTAATTTAATTATTATTATTACTATTATTTTTACAAAGAATTAACTCATTCCTTAGGTATTTTGGACTCTTACATGATTTGTAAATTTTGAATATTTGCAATCACCTACAAATCACACATATCAAGTTCAGGCAATTCCGTATGTCTTGAGAATCTAACCTAGGACGTCAAGATTTACAACTGAGGAACTTACACTTTGTTTGATATAAAATGTTTTCCAATAAATAAAATAAAATGTTTTTCAGCAGAGAAAATTTTGAGAAAAAATTATTGTTCATAACTACCTAATTTTCTCATAAAATTTTCCTATAAAAAAATCACCGAAATTTTGATTTCTCAATAAAGCTTTATAAACTTGCAATAATACTTTTCTTTTATGGTAATTTATATGCTATTTAAACTATAACATCATAATTTTTCATAATTTTCTTGAAATTTTTTCATGTTAATCAAATACACAATGAAAATTTTATTTCCTTTTATTTACTTCACTCTTTTCCTTTTTTTTTCTTTTTTACTTTCACTTTAATCTTTAGTTTCCATCTAACCAAACCGAAATGTTTTTGTACGAAAACAACCATCTGCCTTATTTTCTAGTGTTCTTTGACAAATAAATACATGGAAATAAATACATAGATCTAGAGGGGGATGGATGAGGCATCATCCCTAGGCTTCATTTGGATTGATGAAATTGGAAGCCCTTCAAAATGGGCGGAAGAGATGAAAGGAAAAAAAAAAAAAAACTTACAAATATGTAATATCAATTTTAACCTTTAACCACTTACAAAATCATTTGTTAAACCCAATTAAAATTCTATCACACATATAACGTACAAGAGTATATTGGTAATATATATATATATATATATATATATATATATATATATATATATATAAACTCTCATTTCCTAGCTTCCTTCCAATAAAAAAATAAGAAATGTGGTACATCATTCATCATTTCGATTATCATTTTCATTCAATCAAACAAAAAGTAAGAGAGACTCCTTCCCTTTCTTAGAATACCTCATCCATCCCTCCTCTCCATGATAATTAATTGGTTAATATTAGAGCATGATAATCTTAACATTTACAAAAATAAAATTAAAGATATTTGGATCCCATCTTAACATTAGAGCATCATTGTAAATTGATTAAAATAGTTTTTTTTTTTCTTTTACTTTTTTTTTAAAAAAAACAAAAATGCTATCATTTCCTTTCTTTTCCTATATAATTTATCCAAACATGAATACAAGTCATTATTATTTTTTCTTTTATGTCATAACTAATGTTTCTTTCTTTTTATTTTCCCTCCTAATTATCCGACTCAAGCCCTAGACAAGGGAATGCGTAACCCACACTTTTTATTTGGTTGAATGAATGGTGTGATAGAATGGATGGATGTGGGGCCCCATTTTTTTTTTTTTTTTTTAATCAAGGTAGGGAAATGAGAGTTATATATTTGTTTACCAATATAACCTCATTATTGTTATTTATGTGTGAGAGAATTTAATAAGTGATTTTCTAAATAATTGAAGGTTATAATTGGTAGTACATAATTGCAAATGAGTTTTTCTTTCTTTCCTTCCTCTATTCCGCCCAATTTTAGATGGATAAAAATAATGGAAAAGGAGGGATGATTCCCTTCATTCCAACCCAGCAAGAAAAGATTGCTTGCCTCTTCTAACATTTCTTAATCCTTCATTCCCAACCAAACATAAAAAGCGTAAATTTTGATTCAACACTTTCAACACTTTTATTTTTAATTTCAACACATTTTAACTTGAAGTTATGCGTTGAGCTAAGATTTAAATTTATTGAGCGCATTGGTGATAATTTTATAATAATATCCTTTAATAAAATAGTACTATATTTGATATATAATAGTAGCCTTATAAAAGAAATGGTGAAACTATCTTTATAAAAAATAAAAAAGGACAAAATTATCTAAGAAAAAATTGTTACTTGAAATATACCAGCTCTCAATTCTAAGTAGAAGTGCTTCACTCAAAAGATTTATTGAGCTAAAAATCGATAACTATTATAAGTGTTCTTAATGTTACCAAACACATCTCAGCACATTTTTTTTAAGAGCCCGTTTAACATTGTTTTTTTTTAGTTAGCACCAGGAACTCACCTAGGCAGGGCCCCTTCGGGACCCACCCTAGGCTACAAACTTGGAAGTGCAGAGCCTCGCCCCAAGGATACACCGGGCCGTTTAACATTGTTGTTAGAATAAAAGAAGCGGTTTTGTCACAGATTGGCGAAAAATATATTAGGTATTTGACAATATTTTTAAAAAAACTTGTATTGCTAATTTTACAATAATATCCTTTAATAGAATGCTATTATATTTTATAGGGTAAAGTACAGCAATATCTTCTGAGGTTTATCAAAAATATATTGTTACCTATTTTTGGGATAATGACAATTCTTGAAGATTTAAAAGTGGACAAAGGCACCCCTTAAAGCTAACTGGCATGAAAAATTGACCAAATTACCTTTTTGACCATTTAGTTGAACTTTTTAACTTTAAAAGTTAATAAATTGGATGAAACTACCTCTTATGAACAAACCGCCACAATGCTAGGAATATATATATATATATAGGTAGGCTCTCATGCTGTCCAAAAGAACGGATTTTTTAGCTAATTAATAGTCAAATAGTCAATTACACATAATACTTTATCAAACTTAACCATAATTAATAATTGTTACCTTAATAGTCAATTTACCATATTTAGTGAATACCTTTATTCAATCTCTCACCTTCTTAATCTCTTTCATTTTCTTTGCAAACTAACAGTCAATTTGTTTATAAATTTGTAATCATTGCTTATGAAAAAATCCCCCTAAATTGAAAAGAAAAAAAATTAAAAGAGCAAAAAAAATAAAAAAGCTTATTTACGAACCCTAAAAAATTGGTATCCTTTGAATCCATGAAAAAAGCTTATTCAGGAATTATTCCACACTTCGTTCTCAATTTGTTCTTTTAATTCAGCAATGCGATCTTAGTTATTTTCGATTTGAAATTAAGCATCATTTGGAAACTAATTTAAGAATTGTCCCACATGTATTTAGAGTACAGGGAACCAATTGGCATATTGGAAGCATATGATAGATTAACGGCATGAGAAGGAACTTCCAATTTACATTGTAAATTGATAAATAAGGTTTAGTTTGATATACCTGTGCAAGTAATATTATGAATTGCTAGACATGTAGTATTAAAGTTCTTATTAATGATGATCTAAATTGGAGAAACTGTGAAGTGGTAAATGGGGGGTGTGTGTGTTATGTGCACTTGACATGCCTTGCCAAAATGTTTCTGCATGATTATTTTCAACCACCGAAAAAAGTAAAAAAAAAAAAAAGTTGAGTAATAAAAATAGTTTTTGAGATATTTTAAAATTTTGAACGTGGATTTTCTGATAATATAAAATATTTTCAAAATTGGGATGATGAGATTGGATATTTAATTGTATTTGTGCATAAAATTTAGAAGAAATTGTAATGCGTGAAAACTATAGTAAATTGACTATTAAGGTAACTACGGTAAATTGATTATTAAGGTAATAAATATTAACTATGGTTAGGTCTGATAAAGTAATAACGTGTAATTGACTATTTGACTATTGGTCTGCTAGAAAATCCGTTCTTTTGGACCGCATGAGAGCCTTCCTGCATATATATATATATATGCACACATCATTAATAAATTGGACGAAAGTACCATGTGTGAATTAGTAACAAAATTTTTGGTAAAAAAAAAAAAAAAACATTTGTTTTCATTCTGCCACAATTTTCCAAAATAACAAAATTGGTAATTCATAATTTCTCAAAATAACAAAATTGATAACAAAACTGCATATTTCTTTTGCTGTAATAAAATTTTAATTTCTTACAAAAAGAAGAAAATTTGACCAATCTAAAATGGGGGTTACTTATATCTCTCAATGTTATTCAATTTTGCCTTAAAAAAATTGTAAGAGATTATGGATGTGTTATCTAACCTTTGAATTTTCTTTACAATATTTTTTTGTAAAGAAAACTCCATTTTAGTAAAAAAAACAGGATTGAATTTTTTGTTAAAAAAAATACACGTCTAATATTTAGCAATTCACATGTTGTTACAAACAAACTTAAATACAATTTTTTGAAAATAAAAACACTTATAAGCAGTTGAAAAATAATTTCAAATGAGTTCTAAGTAAGAAAGCTTGTAAATCCCAAACGGGCTCAAAACCCAAATAAATCAAAATCCATTTCCGCTAAATTCATTTTCAATCTAGGTTCCACAAACAAGATAATTCACCCTTTTAAATACAATTTGAGGAAAGAAAAATTATTACAGTCCATTTTCTCCGCCAATCATTAATTATTGTGCAAATAAATGCATTAATTTTTTACTTTCATGACGGTTTGTGATTCGTTAGGGCAAATGGAATTAAGACCTATTAGGCAATTAAAAATATTAAATGATGTTGATACATTTTATTTCGTGGCACCTTGTGATTGGCAATTTGACAGCAGACTGGAGGAATAAAAATATGGACCAATCAAGAAAATAAAGAAAAGAGGTTGTAGAAAGAAAGATCCAAAGTGTCAGCTTCTAAGTGGATGTGGGTCTCAAAGGTCCAACCAAATAAACGCCGCCTCTCATGAGTCATTACATAATTGTTTTCCTGACCCTTCGTGCTTAACATATAACTTTGCACAATCTCTCTTTCCTATTTCACCTCCACTTCTTCATTCTCTTTCTCTCCCCTTTCTCTCTCTCCATAAATATATATATATATATATATATATATATATATATATCGTCAGTATACAACTGAACGTTCTCCAAATCTGACCCACAGCACCCCACACAATTTCCATAACAGAAATGAATTTCGAAACTACTTAAAAGCACGCCAGTCCATCTTCCTCCTTTCAATATCTCCTTTCTTTCTCTCTCCCTATATTTATAAAAATATATATATATAGACATATACATATACATCCGAGTTTGTTGTTGTCTATGAAAGATGGCCCGGAATGTTCGTTTGGCATTTATCTTTGTTATAGGGCTGATTGTCTTTTTGGCTTCTCTGTACCACAATCTCTTCCGTGAAGAACTTTCCGGCGACTACCTCCGCCTGCCTCCGGTCGATTTCAGAGGTCAATACGATAATACAAAGACCGGCGTCAATTACGCCATCCAAGAGGTGCCCAGCCCGCTCACCAGCCGTCACGTCTCCCCCAATTCCGCAATCCAAGAGGTGCCCAGCCCCAGCCGCCACCAGAGCAGTCGTCACGTCTCCTCCGTACCGGACACCATATCCTCCGTCTCGATTCTGTTTCCGGGATGGGACGTTCTCGTCGTCGTCTCGCCGGAGACACCGTTGCCATCAGGTACCGGCGTGGACGACTACAGGTGTGTCTTCCAGAATAACGACACGTCTCCGGCGAGACCAGGAAGGAGAGTCACCTTCAATCGCAGGACGTTCAAGTGCGAGTTGCCGAGAAGAGTCCGGCGTCTCCGGCCTTACCTCCAGCCGATTCTGACACGATCAGCGGAGTTTCCGCCGGAGAGAGTCTCCCCGGCGCCTCAGCTGCATTGGTGGAACTTCCTCGTCTACGAGTCCCTCTCCACTGAAAACGACGTCATCTTGTTCGCCAAAGGCCTCAACAATCGCCAGGGAGTCAACAGAACCCCGACGGATCTCCGTTGCGTGTTCGGCGACGACGGCGTCTCCACCGCCGTCACCACATCAATACAAGAGGTCTTCCGCTGCAAACGGCCGGAGCCGACGGCCGTCCCCTCCTCATCCGGCACGGACGAAAACGAGCGAATCAAAATCTCCCTCGAAATTTCTGAAGGAGAGAAGCGTGTCCTGCCCTCCCTGGCCTACCACGCCCCGCGGCGCAAGTTAGCAAGCCAGCAGCCAAAGTCGCTAATATGCGCGTGCACCATGGTGTACAACGTAGCCAAGTTCTTGAGAGAGTGGGTTGTTTATCACTCCAAAATTGGGGTTGAGAAGTTCATATTGTATGATAATGACAGCGACGATGATTTGGAAAAAGTGGTTGAAGAGATGGTTCGAGAAGGTTACAATGTCAGCACATTGTTTTGGATTTGGCCAAAGACGCAAGAAGCTGGATTTTCTCATTGTGCTATATATGCCAAGGACTCGTGTACTTGGATGATGTACATTGATGTTGACGAGTTCGTGTACTCTCCCTTATGGTTGAATTCATCACAACCGTCAAACCAGATGCTATCATATCTTTTGCCCGTTTGGAATCCTGATATCGGACAGGTCATGATGAATTGTTACGAATTTGGACCGTCGAATCAGAATTCACATCCGGTGTTGGGCGTGACACAAGGGTATAATTGTCGAAAATTGGGCGAGAATCGTCACAAGTCTATTGTGTTGTTGGAAGCAATAGATGATTCTTTGCTTAATGTGATCCACCATTTTCAGTTGAAGCAAGGGTACAGGTCTAAGAAATTCGGAACTCACAAAGTGGCGGTGAACCACTACAAGTACCAAGCGTGGCCTGAGTTCAAGGCCAAGTTTAGGAGGCGGGTGTCGGCCTACGTCGTGGATTGGACAAGGTCAGTGAACCTCATGTCGAAGGACAGGGCACCGGGACTAGGGTCCGCCCCGGTTGAGCCCCAGGGGTGGCCTCAGAAGTTCTGTGAGGTGTATGATGATAGGTTGAAGGACATGAGTCGGAGATGGTTCGGGTTTGAGTCACCATCAGGGCACCAAATGGCTTGGCAGAGATGAAACAGAGGCTTAAATTAAAACCCCCCAATTGATGCATTTTAGGTTGGTTATTGACTTGTGAGGGTCATCTCCGGTTCCACCATTTTTAGGGTTTTAATTGGTGGTGCATTGTACACATGCATATAAAGAAAGAATACAGATATGGAAACAAAGTAGGGTCAAAGTTTTGAATTGTTTTTATTTTATTTGTTTTACCTCCCTATATTCTGCTTAGGTTAGGGGAGAAAGCAAATTCTTTTCTTGGTTCAAAAGGAAAATTTTCTTGTTTCAAAAAAAGTTTGCGTGTATGTAGAGAAATGAAATACCATATTTTAATATTATTGATGACTAAGATTGGCTTATAAGTTGAGTGCACAAATTATTATTGATTAAACTAATAACAGCATGCCACATTACTAATTTCATGACCTAATAAAGTGATTTGTATAATTGTATGATTCATTCTGTAATCTATTTTGGTCCACTGGCTTGGTTACAATGCGGCATTATCTATAATTTAATTATTCTGTAATTTAATTGAGGCTTTCATATGTGGATTGGAGCTTTAGGTTAATTAATTATGTAGAATGTTTTACTTTGGTTCAATTTTGTAGAGTTAGAGGTTATAATCTTCTAATTGTGTTTTTGAGTGTTATAATAAGTTCTGTTATGGCATTCTCAAGTATGTTCGGTTGTATAGAATTAAAATAGGTGAAATTTGAAAAAAATTAATTCATATTTCTTTGTTATATTTTGTAAATTTCACAAATTTTAATTCCATATAACCGAATACATCTCAATATTTTAATTTTTGTAAATCTTAAAAACGATTTCAGTATTACAACATTGTTGTTGATCCTGAGAGGTGTGTAAGTGAGCAGTATCCTTTCAAAATGTCAACTATCCTTTTTACTGTTGGTACACATATATATACCAACAATATTAGGTCCACACACACACACACACACATATTATATATAGCCACCTAAAGGCTACCTCTCACAGTTGAGCAACCCAAAGGGTGGTGGCCTAAGAAATTGAAGTGAGGTATAGGATGATGTGTTGAAAGAGTTGAGTCGGAGATGTTTGGGCATTGAGTCACCATCAGGGCACCAAATGGCTTGGCAAAAAAGAGTCAATAAAGTTTTTAATGGTTTCACTTCTCTCTCTTATTATAGTTTCAGTGTGACCTTTATTCCTATTTAGTGTCAAAAATATATATGTATATGTATATGTATATATATATATGTATATATATAATTTCATTTAACATTTTAGTTCTCTTCATAATTGGTGTGAATGGAGTTGGGTCCAGTTCAATAAAAGATTGATACAAAACCCTATCAACATTTATATCATTTTCCTTTTTATAATGTGTTTTATTTTCAATAAGTTTCCATTTAGTATTGGACAACCCCAAACAAGTGGGATGTTTGAGGTAATCTTTTTTTATAATGATAAATGTTATCATATTGTCAATGTTTCTTAATTTTGTGGCACTAAAAGAAAAAAAAAATTGGCTACATATATCTGTTTCGTCATATCGGCCCACACGTAAGAGTCCAATACTGTTACAAACATTTTTAAAAATTGATTAATTTATTCACACTGATGTTCGTTCGAATCTATTATATCAACCATCAATAACTATGCATATATCTAAATTAATGTCAAGATATGTACATGCATGCCTAATAATTTACACACGTACCTCATAATTGAGGAAATCATCACACTCATTAAACAGCTGCTCTTGGTAAAGAAGCTCTCTCCGCGACTACTACTTCTCCTCCTCATTTTCTATTGATATTTGTTATCGGATACAAAAAGTAATTGTTTGCTATACACATTTGGGAATTATTTATTTATTTTTAAAAAAAATTAAACCCTTTTTTCCTTTGTATTTTTACGATTTATAAATCACGCGTGTGTGGATTTGACTAAAAGCCGCAGTCGATGAAGGATGGAAACATAAAAGAAAATTAAGAATTAAGAATTGCAAAGCACATATTTTGAGTCTAGGACAAAGAAAAGAATAATTATAATAGGCCGTGAAAAGTTGGAAAAATATAGAACAGTCGATGAAGGATGTGCATTCAATAAAATGATTTGAAAAAAATAAAAAATTCAGATCAAAGAATTATTCTCTTAGATTCCTTATTTTATTTTCTGGTGTTTAGCAAATATTTAAGTTGAAAGTTATTTTTGTTAAATTTTAATACTTTTTTTCTTCATAAATATTTTATGACAATCAAATATCAAAATAATAATAAAAATATTATTTATTTTATATCCAAACAAACAAATTAATACAAAAAATGTAAACTTAAAACTTTGAGTTATAGAAACATTCTATGTTGTGGGGATGAGAACATGTTCCGTAACAACACAAAACAGTTTGGGGATTTGGGAGAATTTTAAATGTTGATAAGAGAAATGCTAAGGATAATGTTAACTTTTGTTATTGGGTACATTTTAAACTCATTAAATATTTGTCTCCTTATTTAATGAAATACTAAAAATATGCATTTTTTAGACAAATACCATTTTAAGTCTTTATTCATATGATATATATATATATATATATATATATATATATATATATATAGCTAACTTTCTTTTTTGGCAACTAATAAAGATTTTTTTCATTAATATTAATTCAAGGCAACTATAGTTCACTGTTTAATAATACGAGTGGATTTTGATGGGTGAGCGTAAGACTTTAAAGCACACCAAAGAAGAAAAAACTGTGCAATCAAAATTAGAGTTTATTTTGCATCTTTGCATCTATGAAGATAACACGGTAAACACAAAATATATAATTAAGTTTTTATTTTTGTCTTTGAATCGATGACGGTAAGAATGAAAAAAAAAAAATTTGGTATAGAGTCATGCACACTAATACTGAAAGAGTACTTTGTATTTAAGAATTACAATGCAATATTAAAAAATTTACTTATAATAATACAATATTATATTATAGAAACTCTATTGAAATGGAATAATAATATTATTAACTTACTAAATAAAAAATTAAATTTTAAAATCTAAATAGTTTTTTTTTTTTTTTTTTTTTTTTCTTTTTGTTTAGTAGATATTTATTTATTTATTTATTTTATGAATAAATTACTCAAAGCACATTTTTATCCATTAGTTTAATTAGAACATAACATCTATAATAATAGGTTTCTCAAATAGTAGGTAAGTTTTTTTTTAATATTACATCAAACAGTTGAAATTTTACATAATCTATACAATTATTATTATTATTATTATTTTATATATATATATTTTTTATCACGTGCACCATTCAAGTCTGGAACCTCTATAATAATAGGTAAGTTTTTTTAACTAATTGGAACACAAACTTTATTATTTACCAGGAACCTCTATAATAATAGGTAAGTTTTTTTTAACTAATTGGAACACAAACTCTATAATAATAGGTAGGTTTTGATAAGGGATAGATATTATAATAAAAAGTTATCGTAATTATATATATACACACACCCATATAAATATACTACACATAAGAATCAAGACAGTTAAGAGAAGAAAATTTTAAAAAGGTATTTTTGTCTGCAGAAGATATAGTAATTAATGAAGTTAAAAGTGGCCAATAACGACGACGCAAAAAGGACAGTAGCTTCCTCTATTGATAATCAGTACAAATTTAACAAAATCTGACACAAATTTGGGATTTGATTTATTGGTTAAAATATTGGAATAAGCCCAAAGTAATGCAAGACTTTAGGTAACATGACTGATGTATGTGTACTGTGTGACGATCCAATGCCATCAAGCATCCCCTAGCACCTTAACAGGGCTTATTTCTCGACAAACAGTGTGGAGGAATAGGAGCCCAGTTTTGGTGAAAAGATTGCCCAAGTCATATCAAATGTAGCATTACTCAAATTATAATTCATCTGGAGTAAGAAAAAAAATTTGTATATTACCGCTAAATTGACCCGCCACCATTACGGGATAAATACAATGCCTGTCTGTCCCCTACTAAATACAACGCTGAAATCACAGGACCCAACGGAATTAGGAATTAATTGTCCGAACAAATCAAAGAGTAGAACTCTACCCAGTAAACCCACCACCGTTGTCGTCGTCGTCGTCGTCGTCCATGTTGGATACAACAAAGTATCCTAATCCACCGCCACCTATCTAACACCCATCTCCCTTTTAGTCCACTCCAATTTGCCATCAAATCTCCAACAGCATAACTACTTCCACTATGAGAGTGAGTTGCCATGGCAGTGGACCTGCTAGTAAGGGAGGTCAAACAATTTCAGAAAAACCAATATATGTCTATATGATCAGAAATATAGTGTGTCTGTGGCATATATATGTGCAATACCCAAAAGCAGAAAAGAATGGCTTTGTGTGAAGTACCATCATCACGCATAATACTCGATGATAGTTTGGGGGTCATAGTTTAGAAACACGTTGATGGTATGTTATTTTAGTAGAGAATAAAATTGTATGGGGTCATAAGAAGAATGGTGTTTAAGTGAAGCAATTGGAGTGTGTCACTTCAATGTTAAAAAGATGAAAACAGAACAGAGAGTAGATGCTGATGTATGGCAATAAGAGAGTGGTCTCAGTATTGTTTATGAAATTAGAATTTCATTAAGGCTAGCATTATATGGTTCCATCACTTTTGTGAGGCCAAAATGGCTATTCTGAAAATTTTAATTGCTTAAGCAAGCACAATTCGTTCAGTCAACCAACGGAACATGAAGGGGGGAATCAGTTATCAACAATAAAGCAGGAGGGGTGTCGGTGCCATTACAAAAAAATCTAGCTTTAGTAAACAAGTACCTTGGATGAGGTGAATATGATTTAGCCAAGGCCAATACGCACGACGAGCTCCAATGCTAATCTGGCTGCTGGGGTGAACCAATACCAAGACTAGAACTAGGCGAGCCAGGAGACTGGAATCTGACATTCAGGTCAGGTGGAACTGGAAGAGAATAAGGTCTATGGTGAGGTGACAATCCCTGCCAAGGGGATTTCCTAGAAAATCCCACTTCAGGTGGTGTGTGAGAATCAGGACTGCTACCTGGGGCTGATACATTTCCAAAATGAATACTTCTAGAATTTCCTGGCAACTTGGGCTCTTCTGAAATTATATGATTTTCAGCCATTGGAAGAGTCGAAAAATTATCTCCCCTAGAAACCAAGCCAAACATTTGAGAAGGCACTGAAGCTTCTTCCATTCCAGACTGTCCAGTGGGCCTTCCTAATCCTGTCATCCCCGTTTGAGATGAAAGACTATAACCAGAGCCAACATTTAAACCATTCCTATCTGGGTGAAGTACTTTTAGCTGAGTCTGGAACGAACGTGTAGGTCTTACCCCATCTACACCAGTCTTCACTACAGCAAACTCATTTTGCAAATTTAGTCCACCAACACCTATAACCATATTGTCTTTACCAGGCGAAGAAGACTTGTATGTGCCAACAGAATTTAAGCCAGGGGTAGATGGAGTTACGGGTCTGCTTGGACGGCCATCGCTGAATGAGTTCTTCACTACAGCCAACTCATTTTGCAAAATTTGTCCACCAACACCTATAACCATATTGTCTTTACCAGGCGAAGAAGAACAGTATTTACCAGTAGAATTTAAGCCAAAAGTAGATGGTGTTACGGGTCTGCTTGGACGGCCATCGTTGCATGAGTTGCTTAAAAAATTCTGCTTCTCAAATGATAAAGATTCGGGCCGTTGTGATGACTCATTTACTCCCACCCATCCAGGACCAAACTTGAGTCCAGTAGGCAGAACACGCTCAATTTTCTTCAAAGCAATTTTCCAAACAGCAGGACCAAGATTTGAAGCAAATTTTGCTAGGCTTCTTGCATAACCATGCTCATATTGTAGACCTACCTGAATTAGGCCCAAATAAAAAAACAAAAAGAACAGAACATGCAGTTAGGTTAACATGTGTTACCAAACACTTCGGGTTGAAAATAGTTACCATGCATCTAGCAAAGCTGTTTCCAGCTCCCAATTAAGAACTAAAACAAGTGTATTAACTTTGTCTAGATACATACTCCAATCAATTGTTTGTCATGTCCATTGAGGGTAGTCAATACAGAGGGATTATGACCAAAAGAAGAAGGATGGAATTGCTTGTAGGTGGCACGCCTGTTCTCATCTGATATAAATTGTTTCTTCCCATGTTTCACCTCGGCCCTCAAAATGGAAGCTGCAAACCAAAAAAAAATGACTTTTTGTTTCACTGAGGTTGAAGTATAAAAGGAAAAAATTGACAGACAAATATGGAACTTAGCAGCAAAATACAGTGGATTTAAGTCCTAAACCTGGAAATTCATCATTCCATTCAGACAATGAGTGGGTGTAAGTTTCATTATGGCGTGACCGGTGGAAATCTCTGACCAGTGCATCCATAGGTCCTCTATTTAGATTGTAAGAGTTGGACCCAATGGCATTATCTCCTCCAGTAGCAACAGTTGCATCTGAGGAAATCTCAGGACCAAAACGCTCAAGGGGGGGTCTGCCCACAGACTTTTCCAAGTTCTTGCTTGGTGGCCTGCCTCTCCTCACAACTATTGGTCGTGGTTCACCATCATCACTAACTTGTTTCAAATTTTCAAAGTCCCTCTTTGCAAGCTCATGTATGGACCGGGCCTAACAAAAAATGCCCAACATTCAAAACAACTTAAAAGTAAATTTATTAGGGAAAAATGGAATGCGTTCAGACTTCGCCGCACCTGTCGAAAGTAAACAGTGTCTGGAGCATTATACTGCATTGCATTTGAACATATCAAGAGAATGTCAGCCTGCAGATATTAAATAGTGAGTGAGTTCAGAATCCTAAAATATCAACATCAAATTTTAGAAAGAGAAATCACCAAAATACTCGGGGGGAAGGTAACATGACAAAGATATTGCTTTAAGTAAAACTCTGATTCGATGAGTTCATGGAAAAAGCTAGCTAAACTATCACAAGTTTTGATACATAATCTTGAAATAGCAACACAAGCTACAAGTTTGTCATCAATTCAAACTGCTTTACTCTTATAGACTAACCCAAATTGTAACCTTTTATAGTTTAAAGCTATACAAATATTGAATGGGAATATCATTTCATCAAATGTATCTTAGATTACTAAAAAATTAATCGAATGATGCTAATATAGCACATACAAAAGGTCATAAACATTTCAACGGAGCCACGCTCCCTTTTTTTATCAATGATGTTCTCAATAATAATATAATTGTACTTCCCACATTAGGGAGATTAGAGCTGTGTTACCCGGACTATCCTATTCCCCTCAACAAACCTATGTTGACACATCACAAGAAGGGTATGTATGGGATATATGTCCGAAACACGTAACCAAATCAGATGCCAGGATCCTCTAATCTTGATGATGGAAGAAGAAGAAAAACTCAAATGTGATAGCAAAGAAGGATTACCTAATTTTTAGATAGACGGAATCTCTCTCTCTCTCTCTCTTTTACCCACTTAATTTTGATTATTATCGAGTTCATTTTTAAAGAATAATAGCATAATGTTATATTTTAATGTAGCATATTGTGTTGTTAAGTGTGCAAGACAGGTTTTTTTCAAGCCAAATTTATGTATCCTAGTTAGGTATCTAACATGGTGACACCTCATGGATAAATAAAAAATAAATCAATTGTTCCAAACACTCCCCAGTGCTAGAATTATGCTGTACGAAACACATCTTAAGGAACCATGCCCAACACTCTAGAGAACAATATAAACAAACATGCAACTTACAGTTTTTAAACAAAGGGGTAGAATGTAATCATAAGGATAAAAATACATTAATTGAGGGTAGCATTTTTATAATCTTAGTGCATAAGTTCAGATAATTAATCAAAATTATATGCTTGTCTTATATAATAAATGTATGCATCTAATTATCTGTATATATTGACAAATTCTCACCATGTTTGTGTCCTGTTCTTAAAATTTCTCATGTCAGTGTATCCACACATATTGTGTAGTATCCGTACTTAATTAAATTATTGAGCACCAACCATTGAGATACTATAGAAGATGGTACACTGCAAGCAGATTACAGACCTTACAGAAGCACATCACACGTGTCGGCGTAAACTAAAATGGTAGTTAATTTCTGAAACCTATACAGATAGAAATCAATATAATTATAATTGGTCACCTTAAAAGTAGTTCTTGCAATGCTTATCTTACGATAATTTTTTTCTTTTTTACTTTTTTATGAAAGGAAAAAGAAAAAGTTTCAACACCTCAAAAGAGGGAGAGAATGTTCCAACAAAAAGGCTATTGTTTACATTCCATTGCTTGTTAGATGAACAACAGATAATCACAACAAAATGAAGTAATCTGACTGAAACACAAGAGAAAAAACAACAAAGTCGTACAGGGAGTCATATTCCCTGATCTTCATTCAAATACTACTATTTCCATTGAAAGGTATACAACCAACAAATGTCTTTAGTTGTCCCCTCCATCATGTCCAAGGGTAAGTTAAGGCACAGCCAGTGCCCCTGCTTCAACCACCCAGAGTAATATTAACTAGATAACATTATAGTGCATTTAGATGCAATAAACGGTAGATGGCAGACATGGAAAAGATTAAAATAATCCATTAACACCATGATCACAAATCAAGCGACATAAATATATTGTAAGATCGATTAAGCATGCATTACATGGCAGTGGAACATTCACATTCAACCGAACTTTCAGATCCCAATTCCTCGTTCATTATATATGTCGATGGATCTTACAGTACTCAAAAGCACATCAAATTTCAGACCACCACCAAGATCCAGTAAGAAAATATATTTTGATCTTCTTTCCACCTCCTCCTCCCCCAGATTCTCACATCTCCCTTCATCACATATTGTGGCTATTCTTTTCAAGGAAACTGTATAAATACTATTCTAAAGTGCCTGCATCATTTATCATTAATCAATCTCTAAAAGTAGGGGGTCATACAATTTGAAGTGACCAACAGAGTTCTTGATCCTTAGTGAAAGACATGCTGAAGTCAATGCAAAAATCCACATATATAATAATTCTACTGAATGTGCATTTATAGACAACACATACAAATGCTGAAAGCTGAATATTTCAGCATTGACCAGAAACAAGTTGCAGCTAAGCATTTCCCAGAAACTGAAAGAATTATTCATGAACTTATACACTGGAATAAGCTCTACATCTACACTAGATGCCATGACAGAAACAATATCCAGCAACAAACACAAATTTTATTTTCAAACACAAAGTTCAAATACCCAAAACATAGAGTCAGACAGTCAAAAACCAACCTCAAAATCCTCTAGGTTGGAATAAAGTCCCTCATTTAATTTCTGCCTCACAGTCCCAAAATCCATTGGATGCTCTATAATTTCATGGTAATCAGGAAGCTGCATAACAACTGTTCCAATATCAATTTAAGAAATGGGAATTCAAGTAGCACCAGTTATAATTGTCCAATTTTTTGGAACTCAAGGTAGCATCAGCAAGCACCTCATCTGGATCTACAGGCTCTGAGAATACCCCATAAGTGTCCTTCCTGCAGTTAAGTTTAAAGAACCAAAAAGCTTATTGCTAAAATCCAAATTAATAGTACAATGGAAAAGAACCTATAAGAAGTCGGAAAAGAAAAAACACACTTTTGAAGCCTGTCAAGGATGAACAGAACCAACTTTTTGTCTGGCAAAGGTGTTGTGGGGCCCGACTCCATTGGCATCCCTGCCCTCAAATAAAAGATATAATTAAATTTAAACAGAATTAAAATACTGGGAATTTGAAACAAAATTCCTTTTGTCAAAGAATGGAGTTTTGATTGGAACCATGTATAGATTTCATTGATTCAGAAAGCTTTTGACCCTGCAAATAGATGAGGTCAGACGAAATTTTTTAATTAGAATTAAACCTAGTGGTTATTGAAGAATCACAAACAACGACAGTTGCAGTATAATTGAACACACATAGAGCAAGTGCATGTGATAATAACTGAGAATAATTAAAGAAAAGACAAATCTAAACTTTTTCCAAGACATGATGGTGTGTGTACCCACTTTCTGTACATAAATAAAGGTCGCTTAAATACGAACAATCAAGAATAAAATAATAATAGGAAGAATTTATACTGATTAGAAACTGAAAAACTATGACTCAACCAGATTACAAAACATTAAAAAGAATAAATATACAAGCTTTATGTATATATTTCCAAAACCAAAACCAAGTCCAACACATGCACTCAACTTCCGATCTTGGAAGCCACCGAGGGGACCAGAAAAGAGCGTTCTAATTAAGCGCGAAATTCCAAAAGATTCAAATCCCATCAACACACCGTATATTCTAAACAAAACAAAAGAAAATCAAAAATAGAAAATAGATAAAATCGATTCTTTTTCGATTTCCAAATATAGAAGTATAGAGAAGTAACCCATAAGTTTCGAAATCTTTGAAAAGCTAATTTATCGGGGGGAATTTTAGAGATATATATATATACACACACATACACATATATATTTATATAAATTGGTGACCTGATCAGTAGCGATTTCACCAGATCCGTCACCGACGGCATTGATCCTCCGTTTCTTGGCGCGATTTTCAGCATCGGCATTGGAATCAGAAGCGTAAGAAGCCGAATTGAGGGAGAGGGATAGAGAATTGGCGGAGGATCCAGGCTGATGAAAATGTTGATTGGAAGGGGGCAAACGGACGACGAGCTTGACCTTCTTCTCTTTGCGCTCGTCGTCATCGTCTCCGTCGGCCTCAATGAAGTCCGGCGACGGAGAGGTTCCGTCGTCGAAGTTAGGGTTCCGACGAGTGGATCGACGGCTGCTAGGGTTGCTGTTGAAATTAGGTTTGGAAGTGATTAGGGTTTGTTTTTGTTGATTGAGAATGCGTTTTTGGAGATCTAAGACAGAAGGTCGTCCTCTCTTCTTCTTCATCTCCGCTGCTGCCACCTTACCCGTTGTTGGCGTAATCTCTCTTTCTTTCTCTCTCTTTCTCTCTCTTCAAACAGGCGTTATTTTTATTTTTTATTTTTTTCTTATGAACAGATGGAGTTTGCGCGTGAGAATCACACGGAAATCGAAACGACGTCGAGGGGAGAGAGAGCGGGAGGGTCTTGGAACGGGGTGTGTCACGTGTGTTTGAGACCCGTGACTATGGTTGGGACTTGGCCCTTGGGTGTATAAAAAAAGTAAAGGGAATTTTTATAGATATTTTTTTTTCCTTGGCCAATTTTATTTTATAATATTCTAATTTTTTCTTTTTTGTTATTTGGACTTAAATCCTCTTGAAGTGGACAAAAGTCTTTCATTGCAATTCAAGTTTTCGTAAGGGTTATTTGTTGAGCTAATTCTTATGTGTTAAAATTGATTTTGGGAGAATGTTAAAGCATAATTGCTATGTTATTAACTCGTTGGATTATTTTAGTTAACTCTGTGAAATATATGATCAAAGTTGTGCCCGCATAGCCGCGCATATACTCAGTAAAATTCTAATAATTGAGGTTGTGCCAATTATGCTTTAACTTGTACCCCACGTGTAGTTTAAACATTCCAACTGCACGACCATTGCTTCAAAACAGAAGTAGCGAAAACTCGAATTAAAAAGTAATCTAATTTCAATTACCGATGTTGCTACCAGTGGTAAAAATTTCGAAATAAAATTAATATAATCTCAAAATAAAGATGATGCAAATTCAAAATTAATGTGGTGAAATTGAAATAAAAAAAGAAAGAAGAAATCTGATGGAGTCAAAGTCTAATAGTTTTGAAAAAATAAAGTTGACCAAAATGCTGACTTCTGTTCACTGTCACTTTTTGTGCATCAGGTACCACTTTTGTTTTAGATATAGAGATACCACATTTATTCATATAGATACCACTTTTTGCACTTTTTGTGCATTCAGGTACCTGATGCACAAAATGTGGTACCTATTTGCCTAAATGTGGTACCTATGTAAGGACAAACAGTGTTTTTTCATGTCTTTATTTTTTCGAAACTATGGGTCATTAAATAATGCCATCAAATAATATTGGTCATTAGCACCATTTATATGTAATAATCCCTACAGTAGTAACCACCATAAAATAGTGACCACTTTGAATGTGGAAAGAAGGGCGTGATTTGGGCGATTTACATGATTTTGGCGAATCATAATAAAATTGAATAAAGTTGACACGTTTATTTGTGTCGAATTGTGATTGACTGGGACTATAAAAGAATTTCTCAATCCCGTGGTATTGCAAGAAATGGTGTCAAGATTTTGATCCTCAATGAAAACACTAGGATGGAAATTTCTTATTAAACCTTCATGCAGCAAAAATAAAAATAAAATTTATTGACAAAATAATTGTTGGTTGCCATACTGCCATTTTATTGGATTCACACTTGACTATGCTAAATTCCAACCACAACTGATATCAGATGTTGGCACCAAACTTTCACTGGCACAATATCATGGCAAACATTAAAGTTTAAAGTATGGCCTTTAGTATAGCAAACAATGATGCCAAGGCAAGTATGATCACTTTTTTTTTTCCCCACCTCCGGGCACACGCAACATCCCACAAGCCACGTGCAGTGGGCAAGACGGCAAGTATGATCACATTGATCACCAATGAAGTTGTTATAAAGAGGGAAGAAGCATAGTTGCAAGACGTAGCACAAACTTCAGAAGAGAAGCAGAACACAAATCTGGAATGCAGATCATCTTGGTAAAGAAGTCGGTATGAACAACAGTAGTGAGAAAGAGAAGTATTGCATAAGATTGTACTAGTCTTGATCACAGTCCTCACTAGGATTCAAGCATAAATCATGATCCAGACCAATTAAAATTACAATCTTCAACCTATATCAGTTGGGGCCTTATGCAATTCATCCTCTGCTTGCACGTTACGACGACAGAGAGGACTAGAAGCAATTAAAACCGACAACACATTGTCAAAGGAACCAAGTGAGATAGTGTTGCTACATCAAAACTGACCTTATTAATTAGATCAACAAATCAAAAAGAAATTGTAGTAAACACTAAATGAATAGTTCCAATAACTAGTGGTGGAATTAATCTTTCATCAAGAATCAATGGCTATACTTGTTGGCTAGTGCATCCAGTTTCTGCTCAAATGGATGAGTAGGCATCTTGAATTATAATAAGAAGCATAGATAAACTAGTTCCATATGAAGCATTATTAACCAAGTATTATCAAGAAGAATGGCACAAATGAAAACAGTGATTACATATATTATGTCATAAACATGAATACCAGAAGAATCTGAGCTATCGGTGGTAACACCGGAATCAAGGATCCAACAGACGACTATAAAATCGGGTATATGAGCATAAGGTGTGAGATTTACTGCACCCAGAAACCACCAAGAAAACTTTTTGGACACCAAATACATTCAAAAATAAAAATCACATGTAATCGATAATTACATTTAACTAGTTATCTGAAACCCCTAACCTGATTTACGTTGAAGTTGCAACAACTCTGACCTCATTTGCTTATCCAATATGAAACCTGCCATTTCGGCCTCCCTGCATACCTCTTTACACTTCGACACTCTCCCAGAGACCTTGTAGATCGTGAACAAGTCCCGGTAAATGTCATATGTTGGAGTGAGACCTGCCTCCTTAAGTTTGGAGAAATATCTAACAGTCCTTGGGAGATCATTCAAAGCAACTAAAAGCTTTATTACCACGCGATAAGCAGGAAGATCAAATAGACAATTTGAACCTTCCATTTCCCAGACCAGTGTCAATGCCTCCCTGTATTTATTCGCTGAATAATGGCTATGAATCATGGTAGTGTACATAACCACACTTGGACCATCCCCGGATTGTTTGAACCAGTTAAAAAGACTCTCCGCTATTTCAAATTTCCCAAGCTTTACACAGACTTTCATGATAGATGTACAGTCCTGCTGGCTTAAATTCAGATCTTCTCTTTCTCCGAGTTCTTCTAATAAGGTCAATACCAGCATCTCCTTATCTGTGTTCTTTCCTAGTTCTAGTATAAATTTAGCATATATGCTGGAACCCAACATTCTTTTACCATCCTTGGCAAGTAGAAGAAGCCTCCAGGCAAGTTTGAAGCTTCCTCCTTTAATGAACCCCCTTATCATTGCCTCAATCACAGTCCGACTAGCCAAGCTCGTGAACTTCTCAAGGTCGAATGGCAATTTTAACTCACGAGTCCTTGCTAAGACCTCAACAGTTGAAGCCAGAATCCGATCATCCGGGAATAGTTGAGGTTGCTTCTGAGCCCAGGAGAACGTCTGCAGAGCACGGTCTGGAAGACCCATGTGTCCTAACTCCCGGATTGTCAATGATAAGGACCCCTTTCGCAGGAATGGAACCCACTTCTTTAGAACAACAGATGCATCTTCCTCAGAGGGAAGGTTTCTAATTTCCTTGGCCAGATTAATTAAAATACTCGGGTTCTTGTATACTTGCTTGGATAATGATTGCCGAGAAGAAATTGCAGCTGAAGAAGCTCGTTTCTTCGGTGTGGGAAGTCCCAAAGGTCGAAGCTTGTACGGAAGTGGGAGTGGAAGAGGCCTGTCCCTACTCAATTTTCCAGGTTTTTGAGGAATCCTTCCTCTAAAGAGAGATGAGATTGCTTCAATCTCATCTTGTTCCCAAACTGTATCATCATCTTCTTCTTCCTTTTGTTCCTCTTCGTCTTCACTATCCTCAGTTTCAGTGTCATACTGCCCATCAGGCCCAAGACTCTTGTCAATAGAATCAGGTGGTCCATTTTGAATCAAATCTGTATGTGAAGTGGTATCGGTGACATTGAGCGTGTCCTTTTTGAAGAAGGTGTTAACCCCGACGTCTGGTGGAAGTTTGGTGCGTCGAGGATAACGAAGGTTCTTGGGCAGTTTTCGATGGTAAATTCTGGTACTAGATTGTGCCATCAACAATATTCTACATATGCTTGATGGGTGCGTGTCAAATGCAGCTCTGCTGAACCGTTTGACCCCACGAAAAACATGCATTTCTGAGACAGGAAGCAGACAACGGGATGAAATTAAGCTCTCCATGTCTCAATTTTGGATGATTGAGGAATTCAAATGTGAGGTTGCTGAGATTTTGTATTACATGAGAGAGCAATATGTTTCTCGGAAGGAATTGGAAGGCAATCGAGCTGGCGTGGGAATTTCAACAAACAACTGGTGGGCATGAACATAGAGGATGGATATGTACGCTATTACGGAAAAACGATTGGGACTATCAAGGAACTGAGTCTCTCTCTCTCTCTCTCACACACACACACACACACTCACTCTCTCTCTCTCTCTCTCTTCCTTTTGTTGAGTGAGATCAAACAAACACTACCGTTTTTACGGTAAAGGAAAGGAATTTTTCGTCCGAAACAAAAACAGGGCCAATGTGTGATACGGTGCAGAGGTAGGACCAGTAACCAAAAAACCTTACCTTGATATGACACCTTCCATTGTTATTCTAACTCAATTCATTTTATTTCAAGTATTTGTGTAAATGGTGATAATGCCCCCATATTTATTATTTACTGAAGTTAAAGTCTTTATAATTTTTTTTTAAAAAAAATTATGTTGACCAAAATATTAATGTTGACCTGGAAAAATACTATTCACTTTCAAGGTTGTATTACTTTTTGGCAAATATGTATCACATTTTGGGCATGCCGTGTATCATTTTTGTTTTGGGCACAAAAATCCCACTTTTTGTGTACGTAACAAGTACCACTTTTTGTGCGTAAGATACTATTTTTTTGTGCAATATAAAACGTGATACTTGATGACCAAAAATAGTACCTGTATGCACAAAAAGTAGTACCTATGTGTCTAAATATGGTACTTCTATAAGGGTAAACAGTATTTAAGACTTTGACTCTATCAAATGGTAAATATAAATTATTAGCATCATTTATATGAAAATAATCCCTAAGTGTGTAAAAAGGAGAAATACATTTTAAAGAGACAATTTACACAAAAATTTCCAAAGTAGCAAAAAAATTCACTAAAGTATGAATAGTAAGTTTGGTGCCAGTTTGCTAATTCAATTCCGTAATTATGAACCACTTATTATAAAATTTTAAGTGACAAAAAAATCAATGAAAGTTTTAAAAAATGTCAAAGAAATATTTATTTTATAATTACCACTTAATATTTTCAACACTTAAAAATTGATTCTTAAATTAATACTTTTCAGTTCTGCCAAACAGCACTTGGCATGTACCACCTTGCTCTTATTGTTGTTACTTATTTGGCCATTTAAGTTATAAAAATGACAAGCATTCTCATTACCCATTTTTACCGTTATGTTCAAAATTAGTAAATTCACTAATATTTTCAGCACAGAAAGGAGGAGCCTTCATAAGGTCAGCAACTTTGACAAAGTAGTTCCAGTTTCTTGTCCATGGGTTTAGAAATGAAACCTCGCAGTTCCAATATATAAAAGGGAGTCAACACCAACACAATCCTAACATAACACGAATATGATTATTTTTATAGCAGCTGCCAAAATCAGGAGTGTACAAGAAACATAAAAACATGCTGTCTAAATTGTTCCTAACCAACTAAAAAACAAATGACTCCGGGTAGAATATCTCAGGAAACCAGTAAGAACGAACGAGTAACTAGTAATACTTCAGATGTAAAGGAGAAGTTAAATGTGGGAAAAACAATACAAGAAATAGAATATTATAACTTTTGCAGCCAGAGATGAAGGAAATAGATCATGATATGTGCGCAATTGAAATGTCATAAGGAACAACTAGAATGATTCAAATAACATGCACAGCATGCACACATGCACATTTGACATTCCTACCAACAGCCAAAACAATGACAATTAAAACAAAGAAAACCAAAACAATGATAATTCCTACAAAAATATCCCATGACATACAATTACCAAACATTCAGAATCCAGACTCTAAAATGGAACTCGCTATACAATACACAATTTGCTAGTACTGAAATTTAAAAATTTTTGACGATTGAAACTGACTTGTGTTACAGACCTCCAGTGTGGATAAAAGATCTTAAAACTTTCTATAAGACCTCTCACACCATCACCCAAGATGGAAAGCAAAGAAATATATATATATATTTTTTGGAAGTTAAGCAAAGATGATTTACCCATGAACAATAAGGAGGACAAATTGTATTTATATCGCTAAATGAGAAGCCAAAAATAAAAAATAAAGAAGAAGAAGAAATAAATGGGAAGTGTGAAGACTAGGGCATCAGTTATAAAGACTTGTCAACATGTGAACTTACCTGTAAGTTCAGAGATCAAGTGTAAGCCATCATTTGCCATAAGGAAACGCGTGTATATTAATAAAAAAAAATTTGAAACATATACCCATAGTGGAAGAGGCATAGCACTAATTTGTTGCCTTTTATGATTCCAGGTTTAAGCATGTTACACTGGTGCAGGCGATAGCTAGTAACGGAAATATGATTTATGAATAGAAATTTGGTCTAAGCAATGCCACATGATAAAACACGTTGGTATTACTTTATGCATGATATAGTGGAATCACATGATGAGTAGAAAGAACATGAATGTGCTGCATTATCGAATTAAGAAAGATCTGCTATTAGTATCACTCCAACCAAAAAAAATTACAATTCTAGAACATCCCATCCAAGACCATTGGATGGAATGAGCCCTTAAAATTCAAGAATAATGCAAAAAATAATTAATTAATTAATTTAAAAACTAAAAATGAAAACTTAATCTAATTCTTCACTATTTTCTATTTTGGTCTCAAAAATTTTAGAATCAAGTTATGCTGCAATAAGCATAGCCAAAAACTAACTATACAAAAAATCTACTAATAAATTTGTAGTAACCCAAAGGATAATTTACCAAAAATAAAAGTAGCCCACCAGATCTTCATTTTGTGAGATGATTCTTAGGCCGGACGCCTTTGTAACAGATGAATAACCCAAGATCATGCCAGAGCTCAACTTAAATGAGTTTGTTAACCACTAAAATCAAACTGCATACATGACCATTACCATCTATTAACTTAGTACAATCACAATATCAACCATCTACGCAACTATCTCCTTTCATGTCTTCCTAATTTACATGGTAACTCTTTTAGTCTAACAAGAGAATGCCATCACTCACCTTCAAAAGAGAACAAACTAAATTCTGAAAAAAAGTTGCTGCTCAAATTGGTATGTATGATACAATTGCTAGCTTGGAAATATGCATATCTGGAAGTCCTAATGCAGTCGCAACCCAAAAAAGAAACTTCCCTGTTCATCATTCATGAAAAAAGCAAAACCTCTCCACCACCTGAAATGATGCAATCCAAGAACTCCCTAACTTCTTTTGTATCTTTAAAAGAGTAAATATTAGCAAAATCACAATCCAAATATACCAAACCCCACTGATCCTTCTCAAAGCAATCCAACGCCTACTCCAAATCCCACCATACTAATGGCCTTGCTTTTGAAAATTTTTAAGCCAAAATTTTCGATGCCTGTAATTTTTGACAAGAAATGCCTTTGCAAGCATTGCATGCTGCACCAAATAATCAAATGCTGTGGCAAGAAACTCCTAACCAAAACCACTTGTCTTCATCCCCTCTTTATATAGCTTGTTAATATCCAATCGATCCTCTCAATCCTCAGTCAATTTACTAAGGGCAGCAGCTACCTCTCCAAGTTTTGCCAAAATGCTTTCAAGTTGATCTGTCTCATACGAGATGCGACTTCTCTTGCCATGTTGTCTTGATTTGGATGACGTTGCACTTGATGAGATCACTCTTTTACCAATCTCTTTCTCCATTGATGCTTCTTCAGTGCTAATGCCATTATCTAAAGGTACTGACTCAAGCCATCGGTATATTCCAAATGTGTCGTTATCTCTTCCTCCATTGATGATTTACTAAAATTTCCTTTTGCTTTATTCTTACCGACAACTAGAGAGATTTCATCATACATTTCAATATTTTTGTTGAGGTACTTCTCATGACTAGGATTCATCTGTTTTAGATTAAAAAAGAGAGTGACAAAATTTCAAAAACTATAATAGTTCCATATTCATTAAAATAACAACACTGATCATGAAAAAATGCATACCTGAATATGTTCATCATATACAGTTGGATTAACTACTACCATCTTCATATTCTCATCCCATTCAAATCCTGATTTTCAACAAAGTTGGTCTATTGTCGACCATACATTTTTTACAGTTCGAAGACAGTGTTCTACATGATCGGACGAGCATTCAAATCCAAAATGCTCATTTATTGCATTTGCTACTCGATAAAAAGAACTAACTTATACCTGTTATTAGGTTTATTCCCGTTATTCACCTCATCGGCATGCATATTCAATAGCATCCTCTCCATTGGTTTTGTCCATCTAAATTGTTTGGAACCTTCTCCTTTTTTTTTTCCCATGTAGGTCAGTGTCAATATAAGACAACAAATAGAATCATACAATATAGCTAAAAATTAAACATAGCAGACTTAAGTGGTCTCATTGAGATATAAATGCAGTATTATAATTGTCAGAAAAAACACCATTTACATGATAACTAAAACAAAAAGTTGTTGCTCAACTGAGGAACACAACAGATCATAAAACACCTTGAGCGAGATTATATTTTTCTTCTACATGAAATATAATATAAGGTGGTGAATGAATCAGAATTTTTCTTCAACAAATAGAATTATAGATTTATCACTTACCATCCACTGGAAAAAGATTCTAGATTTTTGTTTGTTTGAACTATGAAGTTTATCAAGTTTACAGTTACTAGTTATTACTTAATACTTCAAGATATAATTGGGGCATTAAAGATAGTGATCTGACCCAAAATGTAATTCATATTGGCCTTCTTGTTCACAGCAAATATCATATGGAAGACTCCAGAAAGGATTTTGTTTAGCCACCCCCATTACAAGAACGACCCAAATAATACTATACTAGTTGGATTAATTATGACATGGAATCCAACCTTAATTATTGAAAATTGTGATCACTAAACCTTTAACACATGTCATAAGAAAAAAAAAAAATACAATTAATTTTTGACAATTGAAACTGACAACATGTGTTACAGGCCTTTATTGTGGCAAAAAAAAAAAAAAAAAAAAAAAGATCTTAAAACACTCAATGAGACCTCTAACACCATCACTCAGGATGGAAAGCAAAGATAAATGAGACGCCAAAAACAAAATGAGATAAACAGGAAGCGCAAAGAGTAGGGCATCAGTGATAAAAACTTGTCAACATGTGAACTTACCTGAAGTTCAGAGATCAAGTGTAAGCCATCATTTGCACAAACTTTGCACGAAGATACCGAAAAGTAGATAAATAAACAAGGCAAGACAAATTATGCAATTATTTCATGAAAATATATGAATATTTGCATTGACGATGAATTGCATGTATATAAAATAAAATTTGACACACACATATATATAGTGAAAGAGGCATAGCAACATATTTGTTGCCTTTCAGCATTGTCTGCTGGCTAAGATTCCAGATTTATGCATGTTAGATATTTGGAACAAAAATACCGGTTATGAACTTAAAAAAGAAATTTGGTCTAAGCATGCCATATGATAAAACAACTTGGTACAACATTGTATGCTATAGTTGGGCCATAAGAAATCCAAATTAAATTGAAAAAATACGAAAAAATGCAAGCCAGGAAGAGAATACAAAACAAAATATAGACTCAGATTTCTAAATGCAAGTACTATCCGATAAGTTTTGTTAAACCCACATCTCTGTTCCCCATCTTACTTCATATTTTGTAATATACACATATATATATTCTTTATCGCATAGCTAAATAATTACATCAAGAAATGAAAAAAGAATAAGAGCATATGCCTAATAAGATTTCTTTAACAATATTTAATAAATTCAAACACGAGAAAATTCGTAAAATCTCAGAAACTCATGAAATCACACATATTATCAGATTAAACATAACCAAATCGTTCATTTAGCAGTAATTCTCGAGTAGAAGAAGAGATACGGACAGTCCATACCATATGGTAGTAAATTTATTCACTTTTGAGGATTTGATCAACAGCTTCATTGTGTCAACTAGGGTTCATCTCCTAGGTCTAGCGAGAGTGATGGAGGGTTTTATATGGAGACATTCAGAGTTTTCATGGACCACGTGTGGGCCTGGGTTGGACCAATCTCCTGATTAAATTAGTTAGCCCAAGTCTGACCACTGCGTATTTGGGCTAAGATTAGTTCAGCCCAGCTGATACCATTGTATGACTATTTTTTAAAAAATTAAAAAGAAAGCAAATAAATAAATAAAAAGCTTCTTCACAAGAAAGAAAAGGGAAATGTGTAGCTTTGTTATTAAACTATGGAGTTATTGTGTAGCATCAATGAAAAGTTCACACTCAAAATAAGTAGTCACATGAGCTCTCTGGTGTTCAAATATTAATCCGAGAATTACTTAATTTATACCTGATGTGAAATAGAATACGTTTACTCATTGTTATACACACTCTTTATATAAGATTTTTACTATCTCACGAGGGACTCACACCCATGCAATAGTTCCCTTTACTCAAATTCTAGAGCCCCTAGATTCTTATATCATCATCACAAAAGCCAATTTCACATGCAAAAATACTAATGTTTATGTTACCCTTGTATTAACACCAAAATCACCAAATACACATTCGCATCGTGGTGCAACACAAGCACCAGTTCAATTCACTATAGTTTGCACTGTTTATGGTGAAAGCAAAGATGCTCCATCATTGTTTTTTCATAAAGTTGTTGCATTAGTTTTACTGATTAGACGTCCCAATTGTATGAAGTGTGGAGTGTGTTCTAATTAAAGCGCCAAAGAACTATAAACTGATGCGGGTTGTTAGATGCACCAAACTCTGTCGGGACCAAAGGAAAACCCTCAAATTATTACAGTCTCTGGAACGATTGGTCCGGGCAATCACACAATACTTTAGCAAATGTGTCAAAATGATATAAGTTTTATTTATTTTTTACTATTATTATTTTTTATATGTCTAGTGTTGATTGGCCGGAGCTATTTAACACTTTTAAAAGTGTGACTCGGATGAGACACTTTACTATGTTAATTAAAACCGAAAGCAATATTCACTCACACTAAAACCAAAGTGTTTGCTTAATCGAGCTACAGCTCCAATTTTTTTTTTTTTTTTTTTTTGTTCTTTTTTTCACACAACTACTTTATTATTTTGGGGACTCAAACTTTCAGCATTCGCCATTCACTTTGGGATGAGGAGGAGCTACAACTCCTATTTGAGTGGACTAAATCGAGTCTAATCTAATTGTTCACAGCTTAGAGAATCATTTTCTATCATTAGAATTGCTCTGGACCGAAATAATTATAACTAGGGGTGGCTCAATATAAGTTGAGGTGTTGGACGAAAAATATAGAAGTGGCCTCTTAATATGTAATATATTAATACAACATAATAGATAATAATGTTTATTTATAAACTATTTTTTTATAGATATTTGAGGGAATAAAATATAATTTTTATTAATATCTTCATTTTCTTACTTATTTCACCTTTTTTTTTTTTTTTTTATAGTTCTTCTTCATAAAGATCAAGTCACTAATATATTTTTGTTCTGCTATTGTAGAATCTTTTACTTCTTTAAGATGACTTGATTGTTGATTTGTTTTAATAATTAGTTATAACAAATTTATTAATAGTTCCATTTTAAGATTGAATTAGTTTATCTAATCTTCTTTTCTTTTTAAATTTTTCATTTTCAAATTCATATATTCTCGGAGGCATATTCAACAATACAATTAAAATGTGAGAGAGGAAGAGGAAAAATATGTGAGGAATAAGGGGATAAAAGAGAATATAGAAAGTTTCGCCAATTTCATAGTGATGGATAAAAATAAGAAAAAATGGTGAAATGAGGAGACGAGAGAGGACATAAAAAAAAAAAAAAAAAAAAAAAGAGAAAGAAATGAGATAAGGTAAAAATCTTTTGGAGCAACTAGTATATCTCTCTTTATTGGTTAGGGTCTAACTATACAAGTAAATAAATTTTTTAAGTATGCTACCATAATATAAGGAAATAAAAAAAACATTTGGGCTTTTCTATTGGTAGGGGTCTAATTTTAGGAAGTTTTTATTTTTTGTACACTAATTTTAGGAAGGTTATATTCTAACCAATTAAAAAAAAATTGGAGCCTTCCTATTGACTAATGAACTCGAATTCAAATTTTAACTTGACTTTTGTATATTTATAGTTTAAAATCAGCCTTTCTCTTTCAGTTCATTTTTCTTTAAATTTTAATTTATTGAATATTATTTTTGAAATGTTTTTTCTTGACAAATAATCCTTGGAAAATAACTTTTTAAAAATATATATGTTTAAAATTTTCTACATTCGGTATAATTTGTAACCAATTGATATGTTTGTGCTTGGATTTAAAGATTTGGTTAATAAAAATGATAAAGTGTTACATTTATTTGAACAGAAATAACTAGATCATGATGTTTTTGTGACGGTGTGAACTTATAACATTATAATATTTTTATTTTTATTTACACAAAATGGTATAATACAATTAATTTTTCATGTTATCTACTGAACGACTCATACTCTACTCAGACACAATATTGTTTGTTTTTTAATTTCTCAAATCAGATACTTTATAGGGTTACTACAATTTAATTTTGGAGTTTTAATAGATTTATGATCATAACGATTTTAAAATGCATTGTGTTATAAAATAGTATTGAACCTTATTCATAACATTTCATTTTCCCCAAGCGATATAGAATTATAATACTTTATAATTTGTCAGTGTAATAAGTCGTCCAGTATTTCACACCAGCCCACACTTACAGTTTCAACACTCATTAATCTGTCGGGACTAAAGGTTGGGTTAGACGAGTTTGAGTGGAATGTTCTACAACTTGTGACGTCTAGGTTGAGTTGTCAACTTGTCAAATTGCACCAGCTAACGTGTGTCGTTACCATTTCATACTTTCGTCCTCAACTATGGTTTATAGACATTGAGAGGTGTGGGAAAGGTCTAAACCTTCATTAATGCTTGTTAGTATTCAGAACCCTACAACTATTTCCTCCGACGTACGTAGTCTAAAAAAGGCAGCCCACACATAATGTCGTGTGGAGTCAATTTATTTAGTCTAGGAAAAACAAAATACGTGTAAGAAGATGTTTTAATTTGATATTATTACGAAATTAAATGATGATCCGGGGATGCAAACTCACTCACAAATTCTATGATATTTCAATTTGCTTTGGAAGACACTATCAAGCAATCCAACGGTGATGAGGGGGTAAACTCATAGAATCGGTCTCATCACACACACATATATATATATATTATAAACGTCCTCATTTTCTGACTTACAAGAATGGCTAGACTAAATTGGCATGTTTGCACATGGCATGTCTGGTATTCGTGTTGGAAAAGTACAAAATTCAAGTAAAAGAATGCATGTAGGTTTGGGAATGTCCCAATCAGCCGCCTTGAATACGTTTAAATTCATTTGAAATACGTGCACTTTGAGTTGAGAATAGCACTAGTCTAGTCCACAAACAATCTTTTGCAAGACTGGAATTCTTCTGGTCACAAGCTCTCTGAGTAGAGAGAAAATTCCAAATAATACCGTGTTCTTTCAGAGAAATTATTAAATACTTCATAATATGATATTAAGAAGAGTAATGATAGAGAAATCGAAAAGGAATTTTCAAATTAGCACCGAATTTGGTGTGGTTGGTTATACTTATCACGTATTAAATAATTATTTTTTGTAAACTGTTTAAGTAGATGAGGTGGACAAAAATACGTCAGATTCTGGACTTATTCGAAAAAATCATTTGGTGACTCTATCATTTTCCTATTAAGAATAATAATAGGTCTTGGATCACAGATGTGGTGGTGGACATCACTACATTCAATAACTTGATATACTATATCCTAAGGGTATTGGTGGATTCAGGGGTGACGAAGGAGTAGCCAGAAGCGGAATCCATTTCATTATGTATTTCTAGATCCGCCCTTATCTAAGAATATTTAACACTTTCATTGAACACACACACAAGCACAACAGTAAGCAATGTGTTCATAAAATTTGGGATCACATGCATTTGGAAAGTGGGGTGTTTGGGAAGGATTAGGAATACTCTATGGTATATTTTTTAAAGATATGTTTGCATTCCTCTTACCAAAAAAAGGGTGGGTCACTTTATTTCCCTCCCTTCCTTTCAACCAAATAAATTTGATAGATATGCACATTCTTTTTCCTCTATTTTTTCATTCCTCGTACCAATTGAAGCATAAATATATTTTCTCTTATTTCCTCTCCAACTTGTACGGCTCATTGTTTTTTCCCACACTTTCACCTTCTAGTCACTTTCACCATCCCTCCATGAACTGTTTTCTTCCACCCCACCTTCCACTCCCAAGTCCCAACCCAATGTTTTGTCTCATTGCTATAATAGTTGTTGTATAAGATTTCTAACATATTTGTTATATATTTTTTTTATAATAAAATGTGTCTATAATTATTTAAAATTATATATATGTGTAAGCAATTAAAAGGTTATATTATAATTTGTGTTTGATTTGTTGACACCATCGTTCAAAACATAACCTAAATTAAATTTGAGCGGAGCTTTATATGAAGAAAAAAAAATTAAAAAAAAAATTAATGTTAATATAAAAATTTATAGATAAATAAGAATGGATGACAATAGTGACTAAAAAATATAAGATTAATAGTAATATTTAACGTGTGAGAGAACAATAAGTATAATGCGTGTGAATGATAAAATAGGATAAAACAAAATTAGATGGTATGACCATATTGACCGTATATTAAATGATGAAAAAAAAATCAACCAAATTTTACATGAAAAGAAGTAGTCAAGAATAATTTAAAAAATCATAATTTAAATAGAAATACGATACATAATAGAAAAAGAGATAAAAATATATATATATATATATACGTGACCATCCCATTTATATATCACGATGACTATTATGAAAAAAAAAAATTCAAATTAGTTGTCTAGAAAAGAATTTTCTAACAATAAATCCTAATAAATAAAAAAAGTTGTAAATATAACCATATAAATACTTCGAATCTTTGTTTACATTAATTAGAGCAGTTCAAATTTCAAGGAAAAATTTAAATATTAACTACTTAAGTTGGCATATTTACAAAAATGACCGTATCAAAATAATATATGAGTAAAAGAGCTAATAAACTAAAATAATTACCAAACAAGGATTTAAACTTTTTTTTGTCCAAATTACCCTCATCACTTTTTAATTTTCCATCCCCCCTCATTTATCTCTACTTTCTTTACCACCACGGTACCACCTACCACCATTACCAATACCCACCACCACCACCCACCTCCATCACCGCGACCAATATCCCCCGTCACCACCACACCCCCACCCACCTCCATCCCCACCTTCCACCATCACCACCACACACTCATGATTTTGTCCTCGGTGCAGTGGCCGAGTTCGCAAGTGAGTTGGAAGATTCGGGTGGCGTAGTGGGTCGGAATTTTACTTGCCGGCGATGCACGTGGGGAATAATGGTTTGGAAGTCAATTTGCATAATGTTGAGGGGTAATTTTGTCCTAAATATATACCGACATGTCAAATACATGATTAATAGTGTAGAGTTATCGTATTTGTAATATATTTTTTCTAAAAGTGGCATTTTTCATCCATTCATTTTGGATTTGGTAAAATTACACTTACGTAAACTTAAGAACTCTTAATAACAAATTAGTGTATTTTAAAAGTTGATTTTTTAATTTGGTTGAGTTAAGCAAAATAATTACATATGTATAGAAAACTATTGTTTAGGTACAAGATACCATCCAAACTCTTATTTTAAAATATCATTCCTAATTTAACAATAGTCCTTTCATTCAAAAATTTAGAAAATCAAGATTTTCTAGTTGTCTTTCAACTAGAGGGCATTTTGCATGTGAGATATATATTACCAAAATAAAAAAATAAAATAAATAATATATATATATATATTGCTTTTAACATTAACAGTATCTCCCGATCTATATATCGGTTCAAACCTATGTTAATTTAGAAATATACAAATAATTTAGTGAAAATTTATTATATATATAGAAATTTTATTTTATTTTATTTATTTATTTATTTTTTTTGTGTGGAAATTCATTATATATATAATTTTCTATGCACATAACTTTAATTATATCTCCTAATTCATACCAATATAAAACCTTACAAATGTGAAAATCTTCCTTTGCAAAGAAAATATATATATACACACATACAGACAGTACACACGAGAAAGGGAGATCATGAAATTAAATGGTTGCTTCTGTAAATTGGACATGAACAACTAGTTTTTTTATTTATAAAAAAAAGTATAAATTGAGCTAAATGATGATCATCTTAAGGCGTGCATCACATCAAAGAAGACTTTGCATGCATGAAAGAGTTTAATTATATTTTTCTATTTCAGGACTACTTTTTAATTGCTTGATTTTTTACTATATTGAACTTTTTTTATTATTTGTATAAATTCCCGTGTGTGTATTATATATATATATATATATATATATATATATATATGATTCAAAGTTAACTGAAAGATATTATTTTCTTAATTTTTTTAAGTTAAAGGAATTATATCAAAAAAGTATTTGATTTAAGGAGAATATTTTAATATTTTGAAATAAGAGTTTGGAGGGTATTTTGAACTTAAATAAAAATTATTGATACACATGTAAATATTTTACCTAATCTAACTAAAGTAAAAAATAAACTTTTAAAATAGACAATTTTATTATTTAAAACTTCTAACTCTGTATAAATGGAGATTTCCTATTTGTTATGTATGAAAGTTAAAGCGGTGTATTTTAAATAATCCCAAACTCTAAACCGGTGAAAATTACGGGTGGGGTATGTTGATACACTAAAGTGCGCAGGTAATTACGGTCGTACCTAAATACGCACGCCATTTATGCTAATCCCATTCGTCTTCAACTTTCTTATCTTTTACAACATATATACACTCATATATATGTATGTGTATGTGTTGCTTCAATTGTACTCCGTTTTGTGATTGCTACATGGGGCTTAAATGAAGTAGCGATTGATTGATTCCCAGAATGGGTATGGTGAGAAATGTAGCCGAAGCTGATGAACAATTGGGAGTGATGGAGTGGAACAACCAAGAACAACAATTGAACCACCACCAGTATGTGGGTGTTGGCGGTGGCGGTGATGTGATGTACGCGAAGGTGATGACTGACGAGCAGATGGAGCTCTTACGGCAACAGATCTCTGTCTATGCCACCATCTGCGACCAACTTGTTGAGATGCACAAGAACATTACGGCTCAACAGGATCTTGCTGGTCTATATTTTTCTCTCTCTACTCGCTTTCTCTCTCTGGAACATGCTTTCGGTATTAATTGCTCATGTGGGTGCAGTAGTAATTGTTGGATTGATGTTCTTGTGTTGTGTTTTACTGATTGAAGCATAGAGGGTTTTAATGGGGTTTTGAAGGCATTTGTGATTTTGGGTCCTTTTCTTTTTGTTTATACTCTGTTTGTGTTTACTTTCTGGAATTTATTTATCCAAATAATTTTCTATTTAATTTTTAATAATCAATCTTTCAGAGAATTATAGTTGTGGTTATACCGTTTCTTTTCTTTGATCATGTCCGAATTCACCTTCAAAATTATTTATTATTATTATTTTTTTGTGAATTGTCTTTGATGGTTAATGTATTTTCTCTCTTGGGTTGGTTTGTTAAATTGATATTGAGTGAAAGCATTCGCTCTTACCCCTTTTGGTATTCTGGTATTGGAAACAATAATACTGAAAAAAAGTGTGATTTGGAGTGTTAATTCTGGTAGGATGCAGCATAGTTTGAGGACGAGAAGCTGAAGTTAAACAGGCTGCATATAATCCTGATGCTATTTGACAAACTGTAGACCTGAGTGCGGTGTGAGATGAACAGGCTTGAAGTCTTATTATATGATATGACTTTCAATAACTGGGGTTTATCTTGTTGAAGAGGAAACTTCGTCATTTTGTATCTATCTGACAATGCCTGTTTTGGGTACAAATATACAACTACATGTGACTTGGCTTGCATGTCTATAAACTTTGTCTTCTACTAATTCAATTACCAAAAAAAGAAAGAAACTATGTCTTCTATTGTGGTAGTCTGGATTGAATCATTTAACCGCTAACTCAAATGTTCAATTGGTGTAATTTATATTCTTCATTTCCTAGAAATTATGTTCATATAAAGGACAACTTGTTTACTGTGTCATACATTCATTTTTAATTCATGTTATGCACTTCAAGATTTTCGTGAATATTAACTATGGTTGTTTTAACTTGTATTCCAAGTATGATGGGCGAGGAGGTGTTTTACATGCAGGACGGTTATCAAAATTAGATTGGCATTTAGCAATTTATATAATTAGAATCTCCAATTGATTGTTAAGAAATCATAGATGTTCATTTTGCATAATTTAGCTCTTTAATTAAGTTGTAACATGTAATTTTACATGAAGAAGATATAGGTATAGTATTGCATGCAGTTCATATATTTACTTTTCTCATTCTCTTGATCATTACTTCTAGAAATTAAATTCCTCAATGATTTGCTCAACATTCCAACTTATGTTTTGCTCCAAAGCTCCTTCTGAATTTCATTATATAAGTCCTTGGACATTCCATCTTTTATGACTTTTTGAGTAAGTGGGAAGTAGATGTGGAGCTACTAGACTACTAATTGACATGTATAGAAATATTTGGTGGTGCAGTATGAGGCTTGCCATACAGTTATGGAGTTGGAATCTGGTCTATGTTTGCCCTTTTCTTTTACGTGTATCCTTTCTTTAAGTGGATTTTTAACAACATTATGGGGTTTCCTTCACAGCTTCACATTGTTTCAGTACTCACCTGCCCAAAAAAGAGAGTTAAAACTGCCTCATGGCTCTTTGTATCATAATGAAAGTTCCATCATACTGTTCACTCTTTAATTCTGAGAAGATACAGAGCGCGATGCGTTATGTATTATTATCCACCATTTTCCTTTTACCTTTTTTTTTTTGGTTGCTCTTTGGTGGTTGGAAAGCAATTCTAGCTCTTTTTAAGAGTTTTATGTTTATTTCCTTTATCTGATCTTGCAAAATGATGTGTGTTCAAGAGTTCCCTGGTTCCTTTTTATGTTAATGCAGTATTTAAACTAAATTAATATTGATGCGCGTCTTCTATTATATAAACAAAAGTTCCAATTTTTTTATTTCTTTATAATAATAATAATAATTCATACAGACAATAGACATGCACGTTGTTACTCAATTAGAATGTGAAACTTTAATTCTTGTCTCCTTTTATTGGAGACTTTAAGGCCCTGTGGTCGTTCATAGAAATGATAATGCATATATTAGGTTATTCTTTTCTTGCACTAATTTGTAGTACAATTAATATTTAATTTTCCATTGTTTGAAAAATTGAAAGTTTGAATCACGTTTAAGTAATTAGTCCCCTGTGATCTTTTAGAGATTAAGCTTGAAATGCAAACTTCAAGTTAATTCATCATTGTTGAAACATATTCATGCAAATTGATGTGGTAGGCTTCTGATTATGGTATTTCTGTTCTTGTTTAATTGAGTTCAGAACTGTAACTCCAATGTACATGGATTCCTAATCCTTGGCACAGCTTCAACCTTTTTCATACTTGTCTTTCTGGTTAATACATTTATTTATATGAGGACAAATGTTATATATTTATTTGATATGCTGGGGCCTCTACTGCCTTTTAAAATTATTCGGCTCTTCTCTGGTTTAGGAATGAGGTTGGGCAATCTATACTGTGATCCCTTATTGACATGCGGTGGCCAGAAGATCAGTGCCAGGCAGCGATGGACTCCAACTCCTATGCAGCTTCAGATTCTTGAGCGTCTCTTTGATCAAGGCAGTGGGACTCCTAGCAAGCAGTTGATCAAAGATATAACTACCGAGCTTTCACAACATGGTCAAATTTCTGAAACAAATGTCTATAATTGGTTCCAGAACAGGAGGGCTCGATCAAAAAGGAAGCAACCTGTTTCAGCACCAAACAAGACAGAATCAGAAGTAGAGGCAGAGGTTGAGTCCTCAAAGGAGAAGATGACAAAACCGGAGTGCACTAAATCCCATGAGAACACGGCTGCAAATGATGAAAATGTATATTTCCAGGATCATGAGATAAGTGCTGAAATGCATTGCTTGGATATGCATTCCAGTAAGGAGGAGCACATGTTCTCATCAGATCATTTTTTGAGATCTCCAGGCAGTTTGGGTCATTTAGCTTTGCCCGAGAGTATTCCAAGTATGTATCCACTAGTGTATGCTCTCTTGTTATTGCCCCAAATCCAGATTAAAATATGACTTCACATTCCCATGCATATATGTCATGTATGCATTTGAAATCTTTGATGCTCATGTCACTAGTGGTTTGTGTGTGCAGGAATTGACCAGCTGCTGATTGGTAAAATGGAAGTTTCAGGGGGCTTTAGTCCTTATCATCACGGAGATGGATTTGACCACCTCGGATGATGATCCTCCTATGTTTTTATGTTGCAGTGGCTTGATCACAAACTTATCGAACCTATGGTTTGGAATTATATCAACATTTAAATAGCATAGTAAAGCATAAGTAGCATAGTAAACCATGAAGCGTATATGTTTTGGCTAGAGTTGTGTGGGGTTGAGAATTATGCAATTCCATTCTGCATTTACAGGAACCTATAGAGGTATACTAGTTGATTTTTGTAGTAAACACTGATTGCTGTTTGTTGTGTGTGATTCTATTGGAAATTAAGTTGCTCTGTTTAGTGCTTGTACCATTGAGTTTTTGTCTGTGTTGAACTGGGCTGCTTTGATGGGAATTCTACTCTCTCTCTCTCTCTCTCTCTGGTTTGATTCCATAACGAAAGGGCAAATACCATTTTCTTTGTTTTTTTTTGGTAAAATTTGGTGTGTAGATGAAAAAAAAAGGTCCAAAAATGAAATGCCCCTTAAAGCAGGCTTGAAGGGTTGAGAGAGGATGATTGTAAGAGTTGGGCGGTGGTTCATGCCTTCTTCAAACTGAGGGAAGCAGCAGAATGGTTTCATCCAATGTCTTGCATTGATTGGTGCAATTACATTACTCAGTTACCCTATTTTTCATCAACTCTTTGAAATCAAATTTCAATTTCATAAAGATTCTTTTGTTAAATCTTCACTGAAATGAGACCAATTACACATTAATATTGTCATGTGACTGAAAAATACTACCGTACATAAGTTATAAACAAAAATTGTAAGACAAAGCCAACCATTTCATGTGGAACTACGGAATGATACTACGGAGTATTTTTTTGAATAATTTTGAAAACATAAGACAAAATCTGATTATTTTGAGATGAAGTTTTTCTTAAATTTCATTTTTATATTACAGTTTTTTTTTTTTTTTTTTTTTTGGTATAAAACAATTGACCTGTCAAACCTGCTTTTAAATTAATTTTTTTATATTCTAAAAAAAATAACTCCATTTTTGGAGAAATGGGACTGAACATCATTTTTGACAGAGATTTGGTGTAAAAAGGAAGGAAAATTAATTAACAAAAAAAAAAAAACCAAAATAATATAAACTCTTCTCTATTTTTTTTTTTTTAGGGTGGGATTTATTTGATACCAAGACTCTTGTGATCTTTATGTACCGGTCTTTATGCTTATACAATATTTTATTTTGTGTAAAACCTTTCACATAAAAATAAAAAAAAAAAGAAAAGAAAAAAAATCTCTTATTTATTTATGTGTTTAGTTTGAAATAATATTATTTCAAAATAAAATAAACTCACATAAAAACCAAAAAACAAACTGAACACACGCTTCTCTCTATTTCATTCGCGCTCATCTTAGAAGACGACATACGCCTCACGGCCCAATTCCCTACTCTCAGTCTCATCAATTTGACTTGTGGTATGAACTATGAAGTTGATGACACACTTGTTCACAATTAGAATCTCAACCCCAACTTATATGATTTTTACAGTAGACTCTAAACACTCTTTAAACCCTAATTGTCAATTTTGGTATTTACAGTGTGTGTGTGATGGAGGCGATGGTGAAGAAATATCAGCAGAAATTCAGAAAGGTGAGGGACGAAATGAGCCGATGGGACGAACTTCAATCTCGATTGCTTTCACAGTTCGGAAACGCATCTTCCGTCATCGGTAGATTACAGGTTCTTCTACTATTATAATACGCATATACACAAACACACACGTATGTATACTATTCCTAATTTTAGCTACTCAGCAATTCCTTTCAGAGCTTATAGTTCTTAGTATTAGAATGTGTGTTTTGTCTTTCTATGATCAGGTGATCCAGGATCCCAAGAATTATGGTGCTTTGAAATGCGTTGGCGGCATCAAAGATGCAGTTTTGAAGAAGCAGATGGAGTCTTTGGAGAACATCTTGCTTTCAATGAAGAAGACTCTGTAAGTTAGGAACATCTCTTAATAGGAATATAAATATCTTTATATGTAAATAGATATTTATATATGAATATATAATTCATTGGGATACACGATATACATGTTAAAGTTGCGAGGCAGTTTGCAAAAGGTCGATCAACCAGACTTTGGCACAGAATGGACCAGTCATTTTGCTCAAATCCACGGGCCAAAATCAACTAACTGATGGGAAAGAAAAATGATCAAAAGGGTCAATATGATTTCATTTTATTAATACATGGTCACTGCTTTTATGATTTGGGTTGTATCATCACATCTTATGTTGCATTTGGTTGCAGAGAAAATGTTGGAAAACTGTATACCTTCCAATATTATTTTTGATTTTCAATATAATTAAGTAGAGACGTTTGGTGTTATAACGCATTGCAATGTTGTGTATAACTTTTAATTGTCACAATATGGGCATATTTGTTTATTGTTTCACAAGCAATTGGTTTAGTGTGTTAGATGTTGAAGTTCATGGATGCTTCTGACAAGAGTTTTGACTGTTTGTGCTCTTGATTGTGAATTGATATCAGGGAAGAGCTTCATGGTATAGTTTCGTCGCTTGAGAAGATTTTTCGTGAGGGTAGACAGCTAGTTAAAGGGGGTTCTATTAAGCCAACCCTGAAACAACTGCATCAACGAGTTGGCATAAAACCAACTCTTGCAGATTGCTTAGACGGGCTTAGTCTTATTCATGAGATGCACCAAGCAGAGTATGGATGCCTCTCCAATTTGCTTCATCATGGTCTTCTTTTCTTTTTAAATCATTGTCAATTGTGATTTAAAATGGCTGTTTCTTTGTGCGGTAAATGAGCTATCATGATACTTAATGGGTTGGTAGCTAGGTCACTCGGAGGATAATCATTTACTATTAACTTGGGCTGAGTGAATTTTTATACCATTAGAAAATGACCATGATTCACTAACCTTTAGTCACTTTCTAACTGCATAGTTTTGTATTTCACTTGACTAAGTTTACTTCATGTATGACATTCCTATATTGTTGCGAGTATAGGTCATTGAAAAGTTATAAAGTGATCAAATGAGCTGTATTGTTGTTCCAGTGGAATAACTTGGTCTCTCTCTCTTTCCTCTCTTTTTTCCAATGTTTCTACCTTCATAGTACGTTTTAGTGTTCTCTGCTGAAGCAACACTAAATTTTATATTGCTTGGTCATTGAATTTGTTGACATCATATTTTCTTACAATGATTAGTTGAGACTATTACTTTGGAATAATAAAGAGTCAAAGGCACTTTGATATTGCTTACCAGTGCCTTTGTCAATTGTGATTTTTAGGTACATTCTCAAATCATCAGTGATATCAGCACTTTCAGCACTTACCTTGAAACCCAGGTATGTTTGGGTTATTCAACATCCATTCTTAGGCTTTTATGTCCAATATATTCACTTTGAAAATTTATTTTAGAGTTACTTTCTTGATTCAATTTAATTGAGCAATTTTTATTTTTATTTTTATTTTTTAGAAAATGAATATCAAATGTAAATATTGAACATAAAATGAGTTTTGGTCATAATATTTTTTCAATGCAATTCAGCAATTTTAGTCATGGTGCCTTCTTTCTTTCTTATGTAGAAACCCAAGTCTGTCAATCCTAATCTGTTAGAAAATTCATTGACCAATGTTTCATCACCTTATTGGATCTCTGAAGCCAACATTTGCTATAAAACATGATTTTAAAAAGTAATCTTTACTATTGATTACTCCAGTCCATTATTTATAGGTTTATACGAGTCATAGGTTTCCCAATATCAACACGCTGAAGGGTAAAACAGGAAAAATACTTCTAATATCATAAAAGTAGACATTATGGACTGATTTGCGGCTTTTTAATAGTTTAAGGGTTTCTTTGTTATACCAGGGTGTAATTGCAAAAAAATTGATAGGTCAAGGGTTCTTTTTTGCATTTTGTGTTACATTTTATTTTGTTGGGATTATTGATGTGTCTTGGATTGTTTCCTTTGCAGTGCGAGTGATCTAGGAGCTCTCCAGCAACTTTTGGTTGATCAACCTAACATTCCCAAAGAGGAAGGTAGGCAAAGGGTTTCATAAAAAATAATGTAAGAAAAAGATATGTGAAATATAGCCATTTTTGGGTTGGAATATCAACACACAGCACATGATCAGGTATTTCTATGTGTGATTAATCGATATTAGTCTGATTTTATTTGTCATCAGTAAATTGATTGAGTTGAGAAGTAAATTAGAAAATGTGGGAACTATAATAAACAGATATAATGTATACATCATAAAAGGGTAATGTGGAAAGTATGAGATGCTGCTAGGTACCTTTTGACGGTCCATCAGTTGGATATTCTATGCTTCCGAGTCAGTCTGTTGACATAGCATTGACATCATAGCAAGGTTGAATCAAACTTTCTTAATGTCTACTGAAACTAGAAATAAATAAATTCTTAATTATTTGGAAATAGATTTTATTTAATTACTTTTTCTTGAGTAATCAACTCTTTCCTTGTATAGTTCTCAATGTTTCTACCAAAAATTGAAGGTTAGTGAATTCTTCAATCAGGTTGATGTAGGAACAGATGCAGTAACAATATATGTTGAAAGTTTTAGAGGAATAAAGTTGATACAAAAGATGGATAATTGGGAATCTTTTTTTTTTCTCTTTTTGTATAATTATGAAGTTGGGTACAAAGCTAGTGGTAGAATAAATTTTTGAGTTCAATTTATTTGGATCAATATCTATATGGTTTTTCTTGTGCGACAGATCATGTTGCTGCTTGAATTGGGAGACCTTGGCAGGACTATCCTAGAAAATCGTCGCATTTTTTGTTGGTCATTGTAGGAAGTTCGATCAAAACCTGTAGATATCTATGAGAAACCTGTATTCCCTTTGTAGTGTGGTTGAAAACTCTCTTGGGATGAACTCTCTCGTGTTCTACAAATCAATTGGCACCTTTTTTTCTTTCGTTATTTTTTTCTTTTTCTTTCTCCATACTGAATTTGTAGAAAAAAACTGTCTAGCACAAATATTTAACACTACATTCCTTGGCATCATCGATTCTCCACTGATTTTTACTTTTTTACCTTGTCTGATAGCAATAATTTCTTTGCAGTTCAATACATACTTGACATCATATTTGCAGAAGAAATCTGTTGATTTATTTTCCCTACGTGAATGAGGATTGAAACTTCGAAGTATCCTGCATTTTGGGGACCTCTTGGTTTTAGTGATGATGGCAGTGTGCTTGTTTCCTCCCGTCGAGACTACAAAAGATCCCTGCAAAGGACTTCAGTCACTTCATTTTTGGCAGTCACTATTTCTGGAGATTTGTATGGAACCAACTTGTCTTAGATGATGGAGGAAAAATGACGAGTTTGATGGCGAGAATCATTAAATCACATGTATATTTGTTGCAAAATTTTGAGGAAAATGAAATTATTCTCTCATTTAAATCCGATGCTGTTTATTTCTAGTTTATGCATCATAATTGGTTGTTTGGAAACATCATCTTGGGATGATCTCGTTCTTTAGGAAATGTGGCATCTTAGGCAAGTAAAGTTAATTTGCGGCTGGCTGAGATATTGGTTTCAGTATGTTACATGTATCTTTATTTTATTTTTTTGTAATACCGGTGGATGAATCTGGCAGATCTTGTGTAGTCTGGTTTGGTGGTCCAAATTATACATGTAAGTCCCAGCTTGTTGCTTGGAGTGGCTCTATGCCAGCATGTTTTCTTATCAGCAGCGTCTTTGTCATCTGCTAGTATTATTTTGGGTTCTGTAGCACACTCGACTCAACAATGCAAGAGCTCAAAAAGTAACACGTTTGAACTAGTCCAGAACCAATTAAGCCATCAACGATGTGGAACTAAATTCGTTAGGCAGCCCGAATCATCAAACGAACTTCTTACAAAGAGGGGTTCAGGTTGAAACCCAAGGCAAATTTTGAACAAGTCAAGAGCAGCAGGCTCATTTGAGCAAATGCTTGTTTAATTTGGGGCAACACTTCACACCTTTACTGACGTGACAGCCACAACTTTGGTGGATAAAAGCGTAACAATTGATAACCGTGTGTGTGTACAGGTTGCATGGAATTGAAGTCTTGAAATTGGAATTTGAAAAAAATTTGGTCCAATTCCATGCGGCCGAACACACCCTTCATGAAAATTCAAATTCTCAAAAGTGAAATGAACAAAAGACCTACTTAGCCAATTCATGCATAGAACAGCTCAGGCCTTAAGTATTGAAAATAGCAAGAGCCAAGAGTAATGCCAACTGATGAATAAAGCAAAGCATTGCCATGATAAATACAGAGTCAATTTCTTTCAATAATTGTGAACAAATTACAAGGAGACCTAGCAAGCATACCTTAAATAAGAATCTGAACAAGAAATAGATGCCACATGTAGTCGCCATAATACAAGTTCATTAACCAAAGAATTCAATTGAGAAGGAATATAACATGTCGCAAAGCAGAGTCAAAATCTCTAGACGAGAGCAGATAGTTGCCCAAACTTTTCTGCACAAGGTACACGGTGTGGAAATGACATTACATACGTACCACTGCAATTGATTTTGTCATGCACGAAGAAGCATCCAGTTCATGAGCCGCGTGATTCCTCGAAATATGACGCCAGTTAGGTGTTGCATCAGACACATCACACACAGTCATGAAGTCTAAAACCTGCCCAAATATTTTGAACATTTCAACCCCGAATATCAGGTTTCTATCAGCCACAAATGCAGCATTCCAATCCATTGGGGCATCCGGATGTATTGAAACTTCAGTCCAAGTTAGATACATGAGATTTAGCTCCCAAAGCTTTCTAACAGCTTTGTTTCTCCTGCCTATTTGACCATCCCCTTCACACCAGGAGACAGAAAGCATGAACAGCCGGCCATCACAAGATATGAGTTTTGGGTAGTACTCATGAACACGGGGTGGGGACGGAGCGGTTTGGATTCCAACCCAGTAGCCCCTTTCTATGTCATACCCTGCAATCTTGTCCATTTCAGAATAAACATAAAACATCCCATTACAAACAACCCCAGAACAAACAACTCCAAAGTCCGCAGGCAACCTCTGGATTTCCACCCATTTATTTGATAAAGAATCATAAATTTCCCCAGAATCCAAAGGCTCATCCCAGGGTCCAAGACCCCCTACAGCAATGAGCGCAAACCTTTTACAATCTTTTGTATTTGAGCGGTCACTTTTTTGTTTGACAAACTTGGAAGTCTTTACATTGGCCAACAACGAAATCTCATTTTCATCATGAGAATTTCTGAATTGACGTCTTACAGAAAGCCTGTGAGGATCCTCATAAACATCTGACACCCCACCAACTCGTGATCGGGGGAAGCGTCTCTCTTGCCTATTTTGCTGATTTCGGGCAATAAAACATTCCGAACTGACCTCAGAAATTCCTAAAATGGGTGTTGATCTTGCATACTTCATGGATGCAACTTTACGCCACGATTTAGTCAAGGGGCTAAAGATCAATACACCTTTATGTGTCTTAAACGAGCTCCTGTCCACCTTCCCAAAGTTTGTCAAACTAGAACAACCTCCAACTACATAAACATCGTACTGGAAACTGGCAACAGAGAACAAGAACCTTCCCTTGAGAACTTCAGCATCTATTCGATGCCATTGGTTAAGAGAGACATCCAGTGCATGTATCTCTCCAGGGCAATAGCCATCTTTAACAATACCAAACAAAAACAACCATGGACTCTGATACAAACCTTGCCGTCTCATCCGCATGAACTGAGAAGTTGTAGTCAAGTTTCTCCATTTCTTGCACACAAGGCGAGCATTCATGAGACTAGTTAGCGGGAGTCTTACCAAGCACATTTCCAGAATGTCATCTGGAAGAAACACGTGCATTCTACTGTTTTGTGGTGATTCTTCAATCTCTAGGCCCTTTTTGTTATTCCTCTTCCAGAACCTCTCCTTCATGCCATATGAGAAGCAATCCACAGCAGTTTCCTCAGTCCCACATATATTTGTGTATCCTTTTCCTTCTTCACTGGCGCTTGACCATCTTCTACCGCCTGAATCCCCAAACTCTTCACTTGTGTCAGCGCCTACTTTGCAACCACCACCCCTACCATAAAGAGTGAGACAACTCAAGGAAACCCCCCTTCTATGATCCTCTTCCTCAGCTTCATTTCTATGAATCTTCTTTTTCAACTTCTGGCTAACACTTCTGACAAGACGTTTTGACACGCTCAAAGACTCAAAATCCTGATGAAACGATGTTTCTCCCATCAATTTTTCAGAAATCATCTTGTTTTACTGTCTTTCTCGAGATGAATACAACTAAACTGCGTGCAATTTGCATAGGACGTCATTCTCTATCCTGTTTTTCATCGTTCATCTGCAACAAAAACATGGTTAGGCCAAAACTTTCTCACAGAGGAAACTATCAACATAAAACTGTTCATAAAAAAATGCTACCTAGAAAGGATATCAATTTATAATACCCATTAAACGCATCTACATTGCTGTATTAGATAAGGGAGAGAAAATGAAAAGGAAAAGGAAAATAAATTGAAAATTTACCCTCTTTCTGTTTATTGGGGAAACTAAAAAATTCCACGAAAAATAAACAAATAAAAAAAAAAAAAAATTACTGAATCTTATGTTTGGCATTATTTTGGTTTCTACAAGAAATCTACTTGGGGGGAAACCTCATATCAACTATGCCAACCAGTAGCTTTTAGTGGGATTGGTTGGAGGTTTTCTATTTCTTCCATCCAAACACTGAAACCATTACCTTGTTTGGTTAGGTAGCGGGCGGGGGGGGGGGGGGGGGGGGGGGGGGGGGGGGTGGGGTGGGGTGGGGTGTGGGGTGGCAAATCGAATACGGAACTGACCTTGGGCATAATTCACACAAAGAAAATGCTTTCTTCAATCCAATATTACAAAAATGTAAAGGCTTGGAAACACAAATTTCCATCATTTCCTATCCTTTCTATGCAACCAAACAACAAAATCAAATTTTAAAGAACTGAGACATGAATGCACACCCAGAAAACGATAGGTGCGGTTACATTTTACTTCCAGAAATGGAATCAAACGCAGCACTAAAGATGGAATTACCAGATCGACACCATTAAATCCAGATCAAATCACTTCCCAAATTAAAAAACCCAGATCAAAACAACAAAATCATTTCTACAATAACATGAGATTCGGCAGTTCCATATCAAATCCAGGACAATAAACAACATTTTTAAATGAAAACAAAGTCATAAAAGGAAACATATATAAATATAAACGTGTGTATATACACATACCATTTGAAATTCAATAGGTATAAAAGAGGGTACCTAGAGAAATTGCCTGAAATTGCGATTGTAATTATTGACTATCCGTTGAAATCAGAATCGAACTTCGAGGGCAACAGAAGATTAGATCCAACGGCATTGACTGCTTCCGATTATCTGCATAAAATTCGAGCTTTGGGGACATACTGATTACGCTCGACTACATATAAAGGAAACAAATCTGAATGATCTAAACATAATCGATTGTATAATCTAAACGACTATTATAATTATATGAGTGTACTCTGTATATATATATATATATATATATATATATATATAATTACACACAGATACACACATGTATGTTGTAAGTACAAATGGTGTATGATTTTAGGTTGAAGAGTGAAAATGTGGGGAATTTAGTAAAGCAAGTCACGGCACCCACTGAGCTTAAAAGCGACGCGTCAGCCCTCATTTTTCTCTCTCCTAACCATGTGGAATTCTCTGCCATCAATTATCTTATCTGCCTTTCGTTTTGTTCTTTCATGGGTCACTCAAATCTTGCTCTTTTTCTATTTTCTTTTTTGTCTTTTTTATTGTATATATATATATATATACACACACACATATGTGTGTGTTGTGTGTGTGAGATTCAAATTATTTTGAGGTGCTCGTGAAATTGTGCCACGCCAAAAGAAATAACAATAAAATATAAAATAACATATTTATCCAATAATTTAATTTCAATATGCAGTGATAAAGTTTCCGTAAATATATGTATGAAAAATGATAAAATATAAGAAAACTAAACACATTTGATTACATTTTTCACTCACTTGATTATAGCTTGATATATCAGACTTTCAAATCTTATATTATGATTTTATATGATATTATTAAATTTTTTTATATTTGACATAAATGTAAAGAGTGTTTTGATTCTACTATTAGAAATCTCCAACTAATAATTATTAAGATATTCAATAATATTTTTTACCAATAACTATGAATTGCGAACCAAAAATTCTTCTAGTATCATCCTTTTTGTTACTTTTTCTTAAATCAGTCTCAACCTTCATTCTATTTTTACACGTCTAATTATTACAATTAATAAAGAAAGTGAATATATAATTTACAATTAAAAATTTCACGTGTAGCAATATTAATTGAGTATCATTTTATCTAATACATCAAGTGTTATAAAAATGATCTAATTTAAAGCACAAATGATATTGCATCGTGATGATTAAAGTAAGACCAAAAGTAGAGAAAAAAATGTTTTTTTTCAAAAGATACTTAGGGAAACCTTTAAAATATGTTATAAAGGTGATATAAAAAAACAAAATAAGTTCTAAATAGGAAAGTTGTTACTTTTAATGAAAATCAATCAGTCAGGTTGTCAATAAATATTCACGACTATTTTCTAAAACATTATCATGGCTATATGCTTAATTGCATATATATATATATATATATACAACTAAAAGTATATTTTATTTTTGTATATACACAAGGTCTTTACCATATTGGAGCTCTTTTGGTCAGAGTAGATGAAATGATGCCTTAATCACCAGTTTTAGATTATGGATATATTTATTTATTTGAAATATAATTACACATTAAATAAGAAAATTCAAATTAAACACCAATTATTACATTATTTCAATGTTAGAATTTTCAGAAATGTGTTCTTATGATATAAGATTAAGCAATTAAAACTCTGGATCAATACAATTTCTTCAATGATTTTTATTACCATTCAAAAGCATTTCACCCTTTATTAATCAACAAATCATTGTATTAAATGTTCCAACATAACCTTTTATTTTAGCGTTCTTAAAACACATCAAATAAATTCTTTGATACAATATATTTCAATATATATATTTATTACAATCTTTTGCTCATCAATGAGTAAAAATTCATCACATCAGAATTGTTATATATATATATATATATATATATATATTTTAATAATTACTATTAATTTTACATTAGCGGTCACTATGCATGAATGAATTTATTTTTAAAAAAATTATTTTATATAGATATATACATACGTATGTATATATCTATCTCGATCATTTGTCATCTTTATTCTATCAAAAAGTCTTGAACTTTTGGTTTGAGGGAGAGAGGTGGTGACCCTACCCTCCAATGATAATAATATTTGGTAGGTTAGAGGTGGACTCACTACCAAACAATCTGTTGTCAATAGTATGATTATTCTATTGAAACTATTTTCCAAATTCTTATTATTCAGTGGCGTAGGTGATGGCCATTTCTTTTGGTGGTTGAGATGATTTCAATTGATTGATGTCTGTGCACTAAAAGGTACCTCACTTGATATTTCTATTATTTAATTTTAATCAAATTTATTTATGTGCTCTAAAAAAATTCTATTTAGTCATTTATGCAAGTTCAAATTTAAGGATGAGTACTTTGTATATAAAAAATCCTAGGATCATACCTATAAAAATCTTTACAAAATTTAAAGGTTCTGAAAAGAAAAAGAAAAAGAAAAAGAAAAAGTAAGTACGCATGTTGAGGAAACTCCTACAATTTGGGAAAAACTTCATTACACCTCCAATATTCCGTTATTTATACTATTAACTAATTATATTATTTTATGTACGTAAAAATGTTTTATTTTAGTGTCCTATAATTATGAAAAAGACTTTATGTACCTTTAATACTTTAATTAATTATATTATATCACATAAGTAAAAATGCTTTATTTTAGCATCTGAGAAAGATTTTTGTACCTTTAATACTTCGTTATTTGTGCTATTAACTAATTGTATCTGATCACATAAGAAAAAATATTTTATTTTAATAGATCCTATCACTACATTACACTATTTAATAAATTAGTGAAACCATGTTCTCATTACAACCAACGTAATTAAGTTTTTCTTCTATCGTTACATGCATTGTTTAATAAGTTAGCGATATCATATTATCACTATAAGGCTTAATTAAAATTTCCTCTTATAATTGAGCTTTTTTAGTAGTTATCAGAGTGTTATACCGGTCTTGCCCCCACTTTGTTTGGGACGGCTTTGAAAATGCTTAATAGAATATGGTCAAGCATGGGGTTGAAAAAGTAAAAAAATTATGTTGAAAATTTATCATGATACTAAAAAATACTAAAATATAGCAATTTACTTTCTGAATTCCCTTGCGTTAATTTCTCACCACTCTTTTGTGGAATCACGACTCTTTGTCTCAGCCATTTTTTTGTGGAATCGCAACTCTTTGTCTCAGCCAATGTAACACGTGTATCATCAAGGGCACGATGACTTGACGACATTTTCACTTTCATCCGACTTACCTCCGACAGCCTATTCATAATTTCAATGATACAACTAAACACAAGGTTGCATGTCAATGACAGTCATATGCTACCTATGTCGTTTCAAAGGCATTCTTATGTCAACTCCCGAAACGATATATATATATTAAAATAAATGATTGAGTGGGAGGATGGGGCAGGGAATTTAAATGGATGGGATTTAAACTGAAGGGAAGGGAAATGAAATGAGGGATGTAAACCATTTTGGATGGAAATGAGAAATGCTATGGTACATTAGGAGGGAAGGGGAAAGGACCCACTGTCCCAAACCTGATGTGTTGTTATTCCTGGTTATCAACTAGTCGATGGGACCATATTGTGTTGTGCCCTTTTGTTTGTCACTCACTGCAAGTGCTTGAGCAAGGATGGTTGTTACAACTAGCCCCAAACCCAATTAAAGAATACTTCTCTCTCTCTCTGGTTTAAAAAGACCATTCCATTCTATGGAGGTCCCTCACAAGAAGAAGAAATGGGCTGAGGATCATACATGGAAGAAATGCTAGCACGAGAAGAAAGCCACATGCACAAATACATATGTTTGATGCAAGGCATCGGTGTGACACTGGCCAAAGAGTCTCTGATGATCACATTAGTCTTAAATCGGGAAGAAGAGAGGATTTCGTTAGAAAATTGTGTCGTACCTTAATAAGTTGACCGATCCCTAATTTTATAGGGACAATGGTAGCGTTTATGTTGGGAACATATTTTCCTTTGCTTATCCATCACGAAAATGAGAGCTATTGACTATTCTTATCCTTTAATTATTGTGCATCATTTAATCTCTTAACTTTGGTGACGGTCAAACTTCATGTTGAAAGTCTGGTGTCACTATATATATATATATATATAGATATATATCTCACATTTGAATTCAATAAAAGAAAATTATTTATCATAAAAAAATACTGTAATGTTCTTGGTATATTAATGATTGGTATATTAATGATATGATATCACCAACTGATAAAAGGTTGACACGTAAAAATAATATTATAATACCTATAACATAATATCATTCGTGAAGAGAAGTCCATTTGCCAGATCTATTATATAAAAATTCATCTTTAACCTATAAAATATTTCAACTAAGAAAATGCCCCCCAACAAATTTCCCTTCATATGAATCATAAAACCTAGTACTATATACATAAACATTATACATACATATATAGATAAATAATTAATGGCATTTAAATCATTGGCATCCACTTTGCAGTAGTCCCCATTTACCAACTAACTAGAATATATACCGTTGAATAATAATAAATCTAGCTTGATCACAGCCATGCTAAATAGGAGGACAGCCAAACAACACTTGGTCTCATTAATGACCCACATGGGCTTTGAAATATGCTTTGACATCTTGTACACATACTAGAGCTTTTTAAGTAATACTGAAAGAGCAATAGGCACTTAAAAGAAAGAGAAAAACTAGTACTGCAATGAAGTCACACACATTATTAACTCATTTAAGGCGAGAAAGGTAGACCATTATAAATAAATTTAAATTGGTGAACGTTAACGGTGGACCATCATCACCATTTTTCTTCATTTGTAATTTTGTATGGTGCCCTAATCATATTTTCGAATTAGTAGTGGTCCAAAGTCCAAACACATCATATTATTATAAGGCCTTTGTTATATGTAGTAAGTGGCACATAAAAACCATCATTTATTTCTCTCTCATATTTTAATCATATCATTTCTACTAATGGTTAAACTTTCATTTGATTCCTTTTTTAAAAGTAACATGTTTGAATGCATGTCCTAATGTGAAAACCGAAATAAAATAATTTTGAATCAATTATTAATAAAAAAAACAGTGTTGTTCCAACATGCACACATATATTGACCCACTAATTATGAAATAAGATTATCTTATTCAACGAATGAAAATGAATGATGGAGACGAGAAATTTTAGAATACCTCAGGAGCATGTGTTTTTAATCACTATCAACCGTTGGATCATCTATCAGGGAGCTTCACTACTACATCGAATTGTTAATAGTGAATGAATATTTTAAAACTTCTAGAAGGAGGTAGTACAAGATATTGATATTTTGAAAAATAAAAAAGAGTAGTTAGAAAGAATATAGTACCATATGGTATTGATCACTAAGAGGAACAAAGTTGAAATTGGACATTTAACAATGTATTAGGTAGTCGGATGAACTTTTTTAATGGATGCTGTTATAAAGGCAGCCGAAACTTTGGGTGTGGAATGGTACACATACACCAACCGACTGCTTTTTAGCAAAATCAAACACATTACTAGTTACCCAAATATTCTCCCTTGGCTGTTTGTTTGTATAGCTCGAGATATGGGGGAATGCGAAAATATGTCTTTAGTCTAATACTTACATACACATATTGTATACATATAGTAATATTTTATATATATATATATATATATATATGAAATTTTGTTGTTTTATGAAAGAAAATAAGCTGGGGAAAGATGTTGAAGATGTCATGTAGAATAGTTGCCAAGTTATTTTGCTAGCAACACCACATAGATGTTTTGGTTTAGTCTTTCAAAGATATCTACTTGTATACTTCCTATTTGCATGCCAAACTACCACCATGCGCACACACGTGCGGGAAATCCGACATGTACAGTTTAATTTTCATAATAGAATATAGTAGTTCTCAAGAATTCAAAAAGAATTATAAAGAACAGTTAAATGAAAACATGTCTTTTCACAACCGGTTTCTAAAAATAGAAAATAGTTCATGCTGGTGAGTACATCGTGCCAGTGTGATGATCCTCACCCTGAGTGCACCGGACACCACAGTTCAGTGGAGGGATAAAAGCCCGAAATTAAAAACCATCACAATGCTTCCTATCTTTTTTTAACAGAATTATGTCCATGCAACAACTTCAGGATGCAAAGTTCCTAAAATTTCAACCGATTCACTGTCAAGAAGGCGAGTCCATTAGAAATTCAGAAGGAAGTTGACATAATGACATGTACAAGCAACTAGCTTAAACATATTGACCCTGGAAATCTACAGATGATACAAAACCAAATCAACGATAAAGCAGGCAATGAATAACTCATTTCGAATGTTTCAATAGTAAAATTACAACACACCTCTAGAATTTCTATAGCGGGGGATGGGAGGACATGACCCCATGCATCTGGAAAATTAAACAATGAATTCTTCCAGTTGATACAACATAACTTATATAAAATGTACAGGAATAAATTCAAAAAACGAATCCTACATTAAATTCCCCCAGAATGAGAAAAGAGGCTACAGGAAAGCAACAGCACCAGCACCAGCACCAGCAGCTTGGGATAAAAAATGTCCCGTGAATGGTATGGTAAGCTCATCCTTTTGCACATGCCATTTTTCACCTTTTCCTCTCACGAGTTACTGTCCAGTACACCCTTGAGAAGATTCAGCCCTTCTGCTGATATACTCCTCCTAACTCGGGATTGAGGCACCTCTATCCGGGGAGGAGGGTCGGGAGAGAAACAAACCACAATAACTGTTAGATTATCACATGTATTGCGCTTGAGTGCTTCCCTCACCAGCTCTCTAGAGCATCTTTCAGGGTCATTGTGGAGCATCAGTTCCTTCCTTGCCATTGTCACAGCACCCTGGCTGCTCATTACATCCCAGAGACCATCACACCCTATTATCAAGAACTCATCATCCTCGGTTAATAGCGTCTCCTGCAACTCTGGCTCTGCACTCAAAGGACAGGCAGAACCTTTAGGACCCTTCATGTGCCAGTCTCCAAGGGCACGTGACACAGATAATTGGCCATTGAGGTAGCCATCATATACGGCTCCACCAAGTTGTTCTATTCTTAGTTTTTCGGATGTGCAATTGGGTTTGTGATCTTTGGACAGCTCAACTGCTCTACCTCGTTTCCCCAACACAGCCCGACAATCCCCGGCATTGGCAATTAGCATTTTTCTGCAAAAGTAAAAACAAGGTCAGGAATAATCCAATGAGAACTTTTCACAAAACTTCTCATTCATAATGAAGTGGCAGTGCAACTTTCGAGAATTAAAGAGACATTAATGGTCCTTTATTTCAAATTTGCAGTTCACTATTAACTTTAGTGAACCCTCTCTCTCTCTCCCCAACTAGCGATAACATGAAGGTTACTACAAAAGTAACTACGCACAATCCTTATTATAAAGTAAATATAGGATATGGGTTGAATCTCTCTCTCTCTATCACACGCGTGCGCGCGCATATTCAATCCTTCATAAAAAAAATAGATCACTCTCTCTCTCTCTCTGTCACACACACACACACACACACACTCAATCCTTCATAAAAAACATTGAATCACAGCCGTTTTCTCTTCTTTCTTTCAAATCCTAAAGCATCTCTTACATGTTTTTCCAGTAAAAACTAATAACTATATAAGTATTACTGATGTTTGCAAGCCGAGCTTCAATGTGGGATCCTTAATGAGTACATGTGCTGCATAGAAACACTTGAGAACTGTCCTTGCAACTAGTTAAGGCGGTTCTCAAGGTAATTCCAATGACAATATATACCAGTACCATTTTTAAGTTCATATTTACACTGACAAAATAAAAACAATTCTTCATCCCACTTACCTTCCAAAAACAAAACCAGTCAGAGCTGTGGTGCCAGAAGAGATGTCAAGAGAAGTATCATCTGCAAATGCATGGTCAGCTTTGACAAAAGCATTCTTAATTGCCTTCTCCACACAAACAGGAAAATGGGAGTCCTCAACTATAAATTTAAGGATGTTCTTTCTGATAAATGATGCTGCATCTGTACCACCATGGCCATCAAACACCTGTGAAAATTAAATAATAAATATCACATCATGAAAATAAATAAATTAAACAAAGAAATTGAATACTAGTCCATGTAATCATGGTGATGATTCAATATATTGAAAACCTCCAAACTCACCCTAGGCCATAAAAATTGAGAATTGCAACACCCAGATATTAGCTGAATAAAGAAAGGGACTGTCTATGATTTGATAGAGAGTATATCAGAAGAAACAAGCCAATTAAAAATAATAATTAGGGATCATTTTAGATTTAGCTCATACAAGTTTAAGAGCACATCTGTAACCTCTCATGGTTTCTGGGAATTAAAAACCTCTTGATGCTTTCCTTAGTTCCATTACATCTAACTTCAACCACCTTTACTTCACCTATTTTAGCCAATCCACCTTAATGTTTCAATCGGGAATAAATTGCAATTCAATGTCCAAGAGAAGAACTCTATTTTTAAGGAAATGTAACAATTAAGGCCCATGAGAGATCAGTTATATTTTAAAAGCCACGAGGGAGGTCTGATCTTTTCTGATGACATCAAGCGTATTTAGGATATCAAAATCCAAAGCTAAAATGTGAAATGATTTCCAAAATTCGCGATCTTCTGCCATGATCCAGCTAGATGTTACCCCTCTCAATTAGATGTGACTGATTATAAAGTCAAATGGTCCAACAAAAAAGCACTAATCAAATGCTAAAATAGATCACCTAAGTCCCAATTCAGGAAAACATTTAAAGGAAAATTTGGTCCATGAACATCGTTTCAGTGATTGTACATCATGTGTGCAGGTCAATTATCCAGTATCGGTCCATCAATGTGGGATACTAAGGGATCTGAAGAGGGGTGGAAAAGATAGAACAAGTGTACAGATCCAGACCTTATATATGCACCTGTCTATCATAAGAAATCATAATGCAAAGCAGAAGCAACATTATCACACAATCTAATTAACGCTGGATTCCAAAGAGTCACACACCCCATAGAAAGCTCCACAAGAAGGGAAATCCGCAGCTGCACCTAAATGTTCAAGAAGATTATCTATGCATACGTGCTCATCCTCCATGTATTGCTTAGGTCCTTTCTCAGCACAGCTTCCAGATCGAAACACAGGTATAAAACTTGATTTTCCATCTGAAGGCGACTTGATGCCAAAAGCCCCAAAATCAAAGTCCTGGCAAGGTTAAATAAATAAAAATTAGGCACTTCAAATCCCTTATGCAGAAAATATATATGAAATTAAGTAGAAGATTTTAGGAATATGACCAGTCCTCCACTCAGTTGCCCATAATACAAAGGAGAATAAGAAAGAATTGCTGTTTAAATGGCTTTCACAAGGTTCCAAATTCTTTTCCTTCTTTTTTTTTTTCTTTTTTTTTTTTTTTCTAAGTATAAGGTTCCAAATCAATAGTTACTTTTTCACCTTAATAACAGCAAAAATGAAAATATCTAAAGTGCTAGGCTCAGTTTTATCCAGAACGCGGCAGAAGTGAGAAGGGAGAGAGCGCAGTCGCATTGGTTCACTGTGAACATAACAAGTCTACAAAAACATAAGATCTCAGGCAATAAAACGGTGGAAGGCACAGACAACCAGAGAATATAAAAAAGATATAGTTTATATATATTATAGAAACTGGAAATTAGGTATGAAAGATCCTTTTAGACAGTTGTATGATATCCTAATACACAATCACCAGTGATGATGGCCTCGTATTCCTTAAATTTTCCAATGATGATCACAGGATATCTAAAGTTGACCTTACACCAAGTGAAATTAAACTGTAGGCATACAAAGTCCTAAACTTCTTCTATTTAAACTCAATTACTTCATTAGTTGAATTTATTCAAGGATTCTATTGATTAAAAGGCTAAAAAACGTGGACATGGATATAGAAACGGGATACGACACAACATACACACACCGACACAGCATATCTTTAAAAAGTACGACTCGGAAAGTCATAAAACAACCACCAAAACCTAGTGATACTTCCTTGCCTTCCAAAGTAGAAGGTCAAAGGTTCAAGCTCCCACAGGGACAAGTAGGTGTGATCGTGTATTCTTGCCAAGGTAAAAAAAAAAAAAAAAAAGTCATAAAACAAGAACATGGTATTAAAATATATATTTTATACAGAAAACGGTACTTCGTGACAGCTAAACATAATATTTTATGATATGACTAGATTAAATTCTTAGCTAAAGGAAAGTCTTATAATCTTATGTGATGTATAACGTTCATTGGTCACATGATGGCGAGTTTCCAAGATGTATCGATCATGTGTTGAAATTAAGAAATGTCTTTTTACACATCCAAATTGTTTGAATGTATTGGGAAGCGTCTAAAAGGTGTTGGTGCCCGCCACCTGTATAAAACAGACACAACTTATATGTGTCCACGCTTCTTAGATTAAAAGGTTAAAACAGTACACCCACTTAACAGAATCATAATAGACTATTAAGAGCTTAAACACCAACATAATATATATTATATAGAAACTGAAATGAAAGATCCTTTTACTCTAAATTCCTAATACACAACCACCAGTGAATATGGGCCAATGGCTCCATATCGTTTTAAGTTCTCCAATGATGATGATGGACTATAGTAACATATACAATGAAAAAGACAATAGAGCAATTTAAGTTCCATGGGATATCTATAGTTGACCTGACACCAAGTGAAATCAAACTGAAGGCGTATAAAGTACTAAACTTTTTCTATTTAAACTCAATTACTTCATAACTTCATAAGTTGAATTCATTAATAAAAATTATTAAAAGCTTTGAAAAATTAAAAGGCTAAAAAGCATGGACATGGATACAACACAACACAAACACGCAGACAAGGCAAATATTAAAAAAGTATGAATTGGACACAAGAAGAAGATGACAATTTATACAGAAACAGACTTCATGGCAGCTATACATTAGTATCTTATGACAGTATGACTAGATGAAATCCATAGCTATAGGAAAGTCTTATACTCTTATGCAATGTATAAGGTTCATTAGTCACGTGTTAGCAAGTTTCCAAGAAGTATTAGCCTTGTCGAAATTAAGATATTTATTTTTAAATTATAGAAATATCCAAAATGATTGGCCACACTGGGAAGTGTCTAAAATTGTAGAAAACATATACAACTTATAAGTGTCCACACTTCTTATATTAAAGGTTGAAACAATGCACCCAATTAACAAAATCATAATAGACAGCTAACAGCTAAAACACCAACTTGATATGATCAAATTTGATTAAGTAAAGGGTCATCTCACCAAGTTAGCGGCAGCAACCAGCGTAGCAGAACTTATAGAATGGCGTACAACCGAGAGGTGCCGTGGAGGTTTCCTACTTGTCATTTGCTTCAAATTATCTGAATTCTCTGAAATTTCATCTTCCACATTGGAGGCATTTTCGTTATTGTAACGGCCTTCTGATATACCGAATGGAGGCGAGAAATCAGTACCTGCAGCCATATTCTTTTTCCACAACATAAACTATGTTCCTCGAGAGAAACCTTAAACCAGACAAACTTTCTACAAATAATCCTGTGATCGAAAATGACTGTTCAAACTCTATCAAACTTCAACACTGTTTGCAGACAACCAATTTCTGACTCAAGTAGAAAACCCGAACAGCCAAAAATTGTCAACCAAATGAAGCAAAACTAAAAACTGTTTCTCAAACGATGACCAAATCCACAACACACCAGATACACTTGAGCCTTAATCTTTGTCGGTTTCCTTCAAATACCAAACTTCTACACCGTCACTTCAATCTTCAAAAGCCAATTAATTGTCAAGTCTCTAACTTTATCGACCCAAATCAATTCGCATATAACAGCATTCAAACTTGTACAAACCTTCAGTCACTTCTTATTAGACAATCACTGAGAATTATATCAACATAAAAAAAAACAATTTCACATCCAATCCTCAAAACCCTCACCAGATTTCAAAAACTCGCCAAATACGGAAACTTGGTAATCCAAAGAAAAATATCAACTGAGAACAATAATTCATATATACAAGCTGCCAAATTCGTTAAAACCCAGCCAAAAAAACCCAAGATTTCATCCAATCTCTAAAAATCGCATCAAAATTACAAGAATCCAATTCTTCCTACAAATAAACAGAAATATATAACCCTTAACTTAAAAAGTAGGAATTCTCACATATGACGATGATGATTGCTAAGCCTTTTTGCCTTTTGGTAAGTCGACGGGTATTGACGAAACCCTAGATAGATATCTCCAAAAAAGAAATACAGAGAGAGAGTTTTAGAGAGAGAAAGAAAAAACAGAAATAGCAGAGGGAGGGGCGACAGAGAGAGAAAGGAGAAGTAAATTGTTGTTTGTTGGTATACGGTTGGCAACCGGCGATTCCAAGTAATCCGGTGGATCTTGTAGCTGTCAGGCGGGAGATGCCGTTTCTCAAACGTGTTAGGTTTTTATTGGCGAAGCTTCTGGTTGACCGGATGACCTTCAGTTTAGTTGATGGTCAATGCTGCCAGTGCGTACCAGCCGTTGGATCCACAATGGACGGTTGGACGCTGTCCAATGGTTTCTTCATTTATCTGAGAGGGTAGGTTCGCTAACGGACGTTAGAGGCGTGCGTCTTAGATTTTCGAGGAATACGTGTCCATTCATGATTGGTAGGTAGTGGTCTTCTGGCTAGGACAAGGTCTACCAACCAAACAAATAAACACATTTGTACTGATTTCACACTTTATTTTACTACTACTATTTACTCACTTAACGAATTTTTTTAATTTTAATAGTCAAATTCATGCCAATAATTAATGGGTATTAATTGAGATGTTATGATTTTGAGTAGACAAATTTAAGTGTGCGGCGTTAGTTTTATATATATATATATATATATATATATATATATATATATTTGAATAGTTGAACATTTTAGTCTTTAATTTCCCATTTAAGAAAAAGGAGATACTAATGAGAATTTGAAATGACTTTTGTGCTGACAAAAGCTAAGAAAAAATTGTTTCTCAAAGCAAAAAGAAGTAGGTTGCCAAAGGTTAACCGTTAATGCAAATAAATCTATATTTTTTAGGAGATAAAACAATTTAGTCATATATACAACTTCAACTTAGATTCCAACTCATGACTTTTTTAAAAAAAATTTGAATCTAATACCACTAAGTAATTACTTCTTATTAGTTAAATATATCCACTAAATATATCCACTTGAAATTGCAGTTAGGTACATATGGTTAACATAGATTTCATACAATAGGGAAGATTTTAATTGATTGTCTATAGGAAAAATAATCCACTTTATAAGTTGATATTGATTTACTCATTCATTTAAGTCTTAAAAAAAAGACTCTTTTATTTTTTTTCTTTCTTAAAAGTCCAAAATTTATCTTTCCTTAACCTTCTTACAAATCTTCTGGAACTAATCCTTACCAGCGAAAATGATATTTTTATCATAAGAAAATAATATTAATTGCGAAAGTCAATAACCGACAAATCACAAAGATGTAAGTAATTTAGGTGTGAAGTCTAATAGACACCTTGAGAATAGTTTGTTGTCTTGACTCTCTTAATGAATAGAGTCTCGTAATGAATAGTAATGCTCGACAACTTTAAAGTTTGAAAATTGTCAAAAAAATAAAAAAAAAAAAGAAAAAAGAAAAAGAAAAAGGAAGAGGTAATTGTTGGACAATAATTTTTACCATTTGTGGGATCACAACACAAAACAAAACCAAGTTCGTGAGAATATAGTATTAATTATTGCGAATATTGAGATAGTTGACATCAGTGATCTTTCCCACCTCATGCCTTGGGCATTTGGTCATTATAGCGGGATTTGCACGCGATCGCCTTGAACGCGTGTGAAATGAAAAGGGGACTTTAGTTGCAAACCCCAGTCAGCAATGTCTAAAACAGCCCTCGCGATATCATATATTTACCTTCTGTTATAGCAAATTAATTTCATCATGATTTTTCATATGATGAATTTGTCAACACAATTATAATGAAAGGGCACAGAGAAAGTACCTGGGAGAGCGGCCCATTGGACTGTTTAGTACTATGTTGCTTTAGTTGTATTAATAATTTGTTACGGCCCAAATAACAGTTAGAGGAGACATGGCCCAATAAAGATTACTTGTTTCATTTCACTCATAACTTCTTTGTTGTATGTTTTATTTATTTATAAAGATTACTTGTTTCATTTCACTCATAACTTCTTTGTTGTATGTTTTATTTATTTATTTATTTTTTTTGTGATGCACCTCATGCATGTGGTATACATACATGATACATAACACAATATAATATTTAAATCGAGGTACAACTGAGTCTCCATTAATTTTGTTGCATCCTCCATTAATGTAATCGATGTTGAAAATCATTCAATATTCGTTTCGCGATGCCGTTGGAATGAAAAAATAAAAATAAATGTTTTTATCGTAATTTTCTTTTTAATAAAAAATATGTTAAAGAGTGTTTAGTGACAAATTATCTATTTGGTAACAAATTTTTTCTTTTTTCTTTTTTTTTAACCAAGAGTCTTATGACCTAACGATATTTCCTCTATCTCTTAAAGTGAATGATGAGTGTATTTTTTAAAGTACTTCTATTACTAATTTTACAATAATATTTTTTAATAAAATATTATGATATTGGATAATAGCAACTTTATAAAAGTAGGGATGGAATTGTCTTTATAAATTAAAAAAAGGGATAAATTTGTCTAAGTTGAAACAATTAACTAAAATATAGAACCTCAAGGACGTTTTAAATGTTACCAATTTTAGCTTGTCTTTATAAAAAAATGAAAAGGATAAAATTGTCTAAGAAGAAACAGTTAACTAAAATATAGCACCTCTGCTTGGAATTTTACAAATTACAAATTTTTTAGCATCATTCAAAAACTCTACGGAGCTAAAAGTAATTTTAATGATTGTCGAACATGTCTAAACACAATTTTTTTTTTTAAAAAAAAAAATTTTAAATAGTTGAAAAATAATCTCAAACGATCTCTAAATTGTTGAAGCCACAATATATCGAGATTCAAAATAATAGTCTTTCAATTCAATTTGACACACACACACACACGAACATATCAACATAAAAAGGTGTATGTTGGAGTATTCAATTATCACTTACATTTCAATTTTCAAAGAGAGGGAAACAGTAGTAGGTCGCATCGTTTACTTATGTTGTGTTTAGAAATATTGAATCGATACTTTAGATTTGGTATTTGGAAATATGTTGTGTGATATGGAATTATTTTTTATATTTCGTCAAATGTTTTTAGTCTAAGTACATATCTAAAACACTCATAAGGATTTTTTTGAGCAAATAGCACCCCTTTTATTTTGAGTAAATGACTTCCTTAAAAATTTAAAAATATTACAAATTAGGTTTACCGTTAACAAACCACGTGCCTCACGCATGATTAGTTAATTGTATTAAATAAGGAAAATCTCCTTATTTGACTCCGAAAATGCCCTTACCTTTTTTCTTTTTTTTTTTTATTTTATATATATATCTCATCCTGTCCTTTAATAAAGGTCATAATTGTCATTTTACAACGGAATTTTTTACTACTTTTTTTTTTTAATTGTAGAAAGGGAATTTTAGTATTTTTATGGCTCCATTAACAACTTAATGAGGGAAGATTTTTGTGCACTCCTAAAATAAGCGTCAGAAGATGTTACATATGTGTTAAATGCTTGCAAGCCAATGTTTTATTGTCCGCACAATGAGTTTATGGCACATTGCACAAATGTTAATTTATTGTATAAATGAGTAAAAACTCAGTTAATGGAGGTCACTGAGAGAATGCAAATTCTGAAGATCGAAACCGTTATTTATACAACCAAAATGATGTACTTAAAAGTGATTTATATTAACCCAGACTTTTCCAGTAATGACTGTTTGGATGGACTTGAATAGCATGATCCGATAGTCAAAATGTACTAGTATTATTTCTGATTAATATAAACTAAACGGTGATTCGATTCCATGTGAAGTAGTAATATAAACAGGCATAAAGTAAAAATTTAATGAAAAGAAAAGGCCTTTGATTGAGGAGATGTTTTTAACTTTTATCATGTGCATCTTTTATCTTTTTGCTTCTCCCTATAAAAAGGGTTAAAAAAAGCTAGCTTGAGACCCCACTTTATGAAAAACCAACCAAATATTCAAAACACTTCATGCATGGTACCTTTGAATTTCCTAATATTGTCACGGATCAAACCAACGAATTCTCGGCTCTTTAAAACCAAACAAATCAATGTCACATTTATCTTCAACAGTACTCCGATTAGATAATGATAACACTAGCTACCAAACAATGCAAAACAACTGTCAACACAATTCACACCCGATCGTAATGTTTGAAGTTGGGCTAAAGTGTACAATATTATCAGGCTTTCACACTACTTTTTTATATGTCGTCATAACGGCATGTCCCGTAACCTGCTCAGATGGAAAAGGGGGCAAGTAAATTCAAAAAATGCACATGAATAGACTACTAAACATAGGAAGAAATGACAAAGAGTGAATAAGTAAGAAATGTGATAATGTACTTACTTGGGTCACTGAATGTAACAAGACCAGTGCCTTTGAAATCACAGTTCCAATAGTTCCTCCCATGCATCTGATAGTACACATTCATGGCGTATGATGCATGTGCATGAACTTTATTGGGCTCAAAACATTTCCCACTATCATAGATCTCTCTGCAATCCACACCACCTGACCCACAACAGAAATCCAACACTGCTTGCACCACCTTCTCGTCGGCGTGTGGCTTCGCCACGCACCAAACCGACGGCCCCCTAGCCACGCCGGAAACTTTCTCGCCAAACCCTAATTTCCCACCACCACTGCAAAACTCGCAGCTCAAATCCACATCATACACCTTAGATCCGTCACCATTAAAAATCCCAAAATTTCTCTCGCTAGCATCCCCTTTTTTCTTGTTCTCATTGAACAGTGCAAACACAAATATCTCTATATTGTCCTTGGGCCTCATGGGCGTGCCTCTAGTAGACTGACCACGTTCAATCAACCTAGTGTTGTAAGTTTTTGCATTTTCCGGCGTGGCTGCAGTGTCACCGGACTCACCCTTCGACGGCCAACCGGATTCCGATACTGTGATCTGGACCGACCGGTTCCCGAACCCTAGAGCGCTGATTGCTGACCGTGCCGCATCAATTTGTGCGTCCAACATATTGGTGTACATGTACCCCTTAGGGTCGCGTACCCCGGTACCGGTAGCATTGCCTAGTAATGCATACTCTAGGCTAATCGTGCCGGGGTTGTCCCGGTACGCGAAATAGGGATAGGCATTGACCATGAAGGGTGCACCGGTGTCAGCGAGGAAGCCGACGATGGCGGTGATGGTGGGGATCAGGTTGATGGCAAATGTGGAAGCTGAAGGCGGAAATGAAGAAGCTAAAACTGCCATGCTATGTGGGGTTGTGACCTTAATCTTACGATCAAGCCCACGTGAAATCAGCACTGCATGCAAGTTCTGCATGGCTTGGACTAATGCCTTGGGGTCCAAGTCATCGTGGTCTTGTGTCAGGTACTCGTTGCCCACTGCAATGGCCACCACGGAGGTGGCCGGAATAAACGGCGCGACTCGGGTGCCGAACCACTGGTCGGCCGCGGACGTGCCGGCGCTTATGTTGGCGACGTGGTTGTTTTCTACGGCGACGATGAGGTCAATGCCGGTGTTGGAGAAAGCTTCGAGGATGTCTGGATTGGTGTCGTAGATCTTGACTTTGTCTATGAGGGTGGATTGAAGGAGCTGAGCCACCCTCTTCGGCGGAGGAAGGTTGTTTCCAAGTGTGCCGTAGTTTATTCCGACGCCGGAAACATTATGGAATAGGGTGAGTAGGAGTGAGAGGACAAGGAACTTGGTAGGACTAGGAGCCATTGTGTGTTTTTGACTGAGTGTTGTGTGGACTTCTTATTTAGTATGAATATATGTCCTGTTGCTTGCAGAGAAGCCCATCGAATTCTGTTAGAATTACAAGAGTGCCACTGATTTTGCTGGCCTAATATTATTATATTATTTATTGAATTAATGAGTGAAGGTATGTCACACAACTCATAAATAATAAATGCATTCTGAAGGGTAACATTGGAAGGGAATAACTTATGGCATTTTGGTTATTTTAAGAAGAAACCGGGCTATCTTAGCCAAACTACAATAGACCAAAATCGGTTAGACAGAGAGATGGAATCTTTTTGGTAGAGGCAAGCAAGCTTGACTATTTCTCATGCGATTTTTACGTTGGCTGAATTGCCCTCCTCTTTAGCATCTTGTAACATTATTTCCCAATAGACCTGAAGGTTATAAATGGAACTCCATAAAAGAGGCTGTGGTATCCAGCTGAGCTGCAAAAGACAATCACTCTTTCATGCTTATATCACTCTGATAAAAGTCTGAAATTTTGTTCGGTGTTTTATCTTCTTTTTCAACATATAAAGTAATGTGTCCAAAGTGCAGACACAATAATTGGAAAATTTGAAAAAAGGTCTTCTTGATTTGAAATATGGGAGGGGCCGTGTGAAAGCCCACATTTTGGGTTTTGAGTAGTATTTGGTCATCTAGATTGAATTCAACCCATGCTTTAATTTCTAAATTAGGATTGCATAAAAATTTGTTACCGTACACAATTATATTTTAAAAAATAATAAAAATAGTAATCAATTTGTTATCGTAATAATTAAAATATTTTGATAAAATTGTGGTTCAAGACCTAATCGAACCGATACGATAATGATAATTCGGTTATAGGCCTCAACGGTTCCAATTTTTCAATTCGGTTTCGGATTTTTTAATTTTCAATTTAGTTCCACCCTAACATGGATCCTCATTTATATATCCCCTGTAATAAGACTAAATAATGATGTATTAAATTTGAATATTTATTTATTTATGTAAAGTGGCATGTGTACCATTTTTGTAGATACGAATCACACAAACATATTTTATACAATCTCAACCACTGAATTTCTGTCTTGGTAAAAAAAAGAAAAAAAACTCGTATTAGGTTTGTTTCACTGATATGAATCAACATGATGTACAATCTTCAAGATTTTTCACCTAAAATGCAACGGAATCACTCAGCAGCTGATTTGATATCAAATCTTACCAACCATACGTACACAAATTACACATACCGCGTTGAAATAGTTGAATGCCAACAGAACAAGACCAGGTTACATAAAACTTCATTGCCCAAGAGAGAGAAATAAAAAAGAAGGTAATAATTCAGTACTAAGTTTAAAGTGGAAAGGAATATTAAAGCTTGACATGTTACAAAATTCTAATCCGTCACATATTTTTTTTATTTTTTATTTTCGAATTTTTGAAGTAGAAGATAGTTATATACCCACTCTCCCCAAAGTTTAAAATGAAATTTAGACACAAGACTTCTGCCGAAACCTGCAATGGCTTCGGCTGAAGTCTTCGGACCTTTTAGCATTGTCCTTCTTGAGAACATATCTAAACTGGAATATCAGTTAATGCACCAAAATCGAAGACAAAATAAATAAAAAGTTCTGTATATAAATCAGATGAAAACTTCCTTTTTTATATTATTGTTTATCATATCAAGAAAAAACATAATTTCTCAAGCTAGGAACTGCCATATTCAAAGAAAACCACGTTCAATGTCAAGAGACAAATATAAGTCATTCAACTATTATTCCTTAATCCGGTAATAGATGAATTATATGTGAACCTGAGCATCTTATACAGGAGCTTCAAGTTCATCTGGATTTACGGCCACACCATTCGGGGGATCTTCTGATCGGAGCTGAACAGAAACATTATCAATAGCTGAGTTCAGCTGTTCAATCTTCTGTGTCAGTATCTTCCGAGTTCTCTATAGATAAAATATCAAGAAAGGAGAAATATAGAAATATTTATCAGTGCTGTTTGGTTTGTTGATAGTTTTGGTCAATTAAACGAATGTAGAAGTTGACTCTAAGTTAAACAATAGACATTTGTGATTAAGAAAAAATAATCACAAATGACTGGAAAACAAATATGAATGAAGATGACTTACCCAAAAAATATATATATATATGAATGAAGTGATACTGAAGATTTATGTCCAATAGTTTTTCATTATCTTTAACCACTCTGCCATCGCGGAGGGATTATTAATCCATGAATTAATTCAGTCATTCAGTTACAATGAAGCAAAGCACTTCAGCTGTATTGTGTACAGCCCAAAAGGGAAAGACAAACTTTTTTGGAGCCGCTCCGCAGTTTGCAACCTAGGAGTTGAATAATATATATATATATGTATATAAATATATATATATGTATATCGATGGGCATAACACACACCTGCATCTCCCAATGGGAGCTGAACCTTGCATCCACTCCCTAAGGAGTGGCAGGAATACTGCTCATGCTAACAGCTGGCAGATTCAATACCAAAGATTTTTTTTTTTCTTTCTGACAAGTGTTTCAATACAAAAGAATACTTCGGATATTCTACTTCTATGTAGTTTCCAACCACCATTTGCTTGTTTTTTTTACCTCCTTTTCAACTTGTGCATATGATCCAATTTATGCTCTCATAATACGGAGAACCACTTTTCAAATACATGAATGATGCATATTTAATCACATTGCTGGTAGTCTACTTGTGTCAGAATGCTCAGGGCCAATAATGTATGAGATTTAGTACTTACATGATATATGAAAAATGTTTAGACATTCAGGTATTTTGGGGGCACAGTGGCCAAGGGAAATTTTGAAGAGACAAGCAATAATTCTTGTACATAATATATGGAAATTTAAGCAAAAAAAAAAAAAAACGATATAATTAAGATAAGAATTTTGAATGCAAAACCTCAGAAAAGAAGGGGTGGGGTTGATCATGCAAAATAACTTAATACAGATAAGAGTAAGGAGCAATTACTCACTTCAAGAGCTTTTTCTTCATCATAGATGAATTTGGGCAGTTTCCTCATTAAATCCTGTTTGTCAGCTCCAGCTAGTGCTCTACTAATCTGAGGAGGAACAAAAATTTTAGGTCCAATATGGCACCAATTGGTACTAAATATCATTTTTACAGTAAAATTTTTATAACATGTATTGACACCAGAATCGACTGACCCATGAATGGCAGAAATATGAACTACATCAATTTGAATAAGATAATTATGGTAGGTAAAACAACACAACCTGAGGGGCACATATACAACCGAGGGAGCCAGCGAGTAATCCTCCCAAAATAAAGCCACCAACAAATGCGCCACTGATAGGTATTCCGTCATCACTGTAATAACATAAGTAGCAATAAACTGTTTGTAAGAATGCTATCCTTATAATAGCTGAGACCATTGATGGAAAAAGACAACAAAACAAGGGGAAAAACTGCTTAAATTACAAAAGTAAAAACAATCATTCTATTTAAATCTTCCAATAAATCTTCAATACATTCATATTTATACTCAAACTTGAATGGCCTTATCACAAGAGGGCTCACGAAAGAGATGATACCTATACCCTGCTTGAACAGTAAGTGCCCTCCTAGAGTTGGAAATTTGCCGCCTTCCCGCTCGATTGGTACTGAAGGACAAGTTGGTGGGCACACACCCCAGACATTGGTCCACTGATTTCAAGGGTGCGCCTAGCATTAAATTTCATTAAAGTAAAAAGAATTAGGGAATTAAGCATGATGATTAAACATATGATGCAATCATAAATGTGCCAAGAATTGTTTTGGTGGAAAAAATGCACCAAGTGTGCGATAAGTGATAAAATACATATCATGCATTTCAACTTCAAAACCAACAAAAAGGCCAATTGGTGTTTGCCATTTTAGCTTCTTTTTTCATTTTAAGAGGAGTATGTGGAATTAGCAAGAAGGCCATAGGTTAGTGGCCAAACAAGTTACATAGTCCATAAAGATGGTTTTCAAGCTCCTAGCAGTACATGAACCCAATCTGGGGTATGATCTCCAAACTTACCAACAAAAACTGATGACATTGCTGGAAAACAATGATTCTCATTTTACAAAAAGGGAACCGAAATATTAGAAGTCATCATACGAAATCCTCCCAAGTTTTGTTGGATTGAAACCAATTTTAGCACCTATAACATCAGTTGTGTTAATTGAAGCCATCAATCACCGAATAAGTTGCAACCATCAAAGTTACTCCATGAAAAAGTCTTTTGTCCAATAAAAACCCAAAAATGGGAATGTTATGTACAAGAGGTCCAAATGTTAAGTTCTACTTAACGTATATTTATGAATTTCCACTCTAGACAAAATTAAGTAATTAACCATCATTAAAATTTTCAAAGCCTATAACTGGCCTCATAAATATGCAGTTTGTTGAACTAGGAGAGGAAAGAACTGAGCCTCTGCCAGTCACTGGCAGCACATCCACCAACCATTGTAGACCAAACCACACCCCTCCTTTCTTTCTCTACACCGTCCAAAACTCAAACCACTATTATCATAGAATGACAATATCTGCGGCCATCACAAATTTCATCTGCTATGGTCCCAGACACCTTGTGTATCACCAGCGAATTCCATCAAAAGTTTAGAACTAGTAAAAACAACAAATCATACAATCACAACCTAAGAAGCATGGACATGTCACTTCACGGACACTCTTGGACATGTCTCCAGCACTTCAGGACTGTGTCCATAATTTAAAAATAATTTTATTATTTCGGACACTTGCCCGACACATCTCGAACACTTGCTCAACACATTTCCACACTCAACAACATATCGCACACTCCGTCTTATATAAAACACAGCAGTCCAATAAACAAAATTATGAACATATATCAAAGTGTCCAAGCTCTTTTTCTTTAAAAAATTGACATTGAGAACATGTCATAGTATGTAATATGAACAAAAACATAACTACAATAACAAGATAGAATAGTAATATCATATATAATATAATATATTCCTTTTGATATTCAAATAGCTCCCCATTCTAACTTATGTAACTTTACTATAAAATTTAAAAATTAATTATAGTTCTATAATTGTCTTAAACTCAGTAGATATATAAATGAAAATTTATATTTATCTTAGCCGTGTTCATGTTGTGTCAATGTCCTATTCTTGTTTTAGAATTTAATATCCATGTTGTATCGTGTCATGTCCATGCTTCTTAGACCACAACCAAACCACAAGAATTATTTTCATCATTGTCAAAATCATCATTACAATCACTGGCTTCAAACCCAATATGCTCCCAAAATCATCAACAGAAACTTTTCAAAGTTCTAATAACCAATCAACTACATCTCTAACTTAGGGGTTTAATTTGAATTTGCATAGAAGCAGCACACTCCACACTCTATTAGGATAATGATGTCTCAAATTATCTATTTTAGAGTCGTGTTTAAGGGTGTAACTTTATGATAACTATGGGCCTCGAGGGAGTTGGGTTTGGGCTCTATCAATAGTTACGTAGGTTATTGTTGAGGGTATGAGTGGAAAGACATGTAGTCCGTGAGGACAATCTCGCGAGGGTGTATAGGTTATTGTTGAGGGTATGAGTGGAGAGACGTGTAGCATGTAAGGGCAAATCTCGCGAGGGTGGGTAGGGTGGGTTTACGAGTTTGTAATATCTCTACATGATTATAATGAGTCTCCTCATCCATGGACGAAGCTTGAGTTTGGGTGAACCATAAAAATCTTGTGTTGTCTACTGTGATTGCTTTATTTGTTTACAAAGTGATTTCCTTTTGTAAATCTTTGGCTTCCTCTGTGCCCGTTAATCTGTTTGATTCATGGACAAGTTCGAAATATCTAAAACATGCTAATGAAAGGAACACATTATTTAGCCATTTTAAGCATTTTTTTTTTTTTTTTTTTTTTTTTGCTTCTAATCTCTCTCATCCTTTTCCCAAGAACCAAACGGAGGCAAAAATCTAAAACGTGAACCAGGACCGTCGATATAACATGTGATTTGAACACTAAAACCATAAACATACAAACATTTCCGGTAAAAAATGTAACAGATCCATGCAAATTCAGCATTGTATGAATCGTAGAGGAAAATACACCTTAAACAGCAAAAATGAGATAAAAATTGTAGTTATAATAAGATAGTGAACACGTACGAAAATTTCAATTATTATGAAAATAATACTAAAAATAATCAAATCGAACAATGAAAAGTTAGTGATCAAAATTACCGAATGATGACTGGACTGAGAAATTCTTGGTTGAGACCAACGAAGTGGAGAGACAACTCATCCTTAGGGTTTTGTTAAGAGATCAGAGTTTAGAGAGAGAATGGGGAGTGAGTGTGAAACGAACCGACGGTGGAGCAGAGGAGCTTTAAAATAGGCGTTTTTTTTTTTTTATTTCTCCCTGTTCGATGATCTCGATGCTTCAAACATTTTAGAAAAAGAAATAAAAAAGTGATACAGTGCATTGCGGACAATGAAGCGATCATGGTTGCGATATACTTGCCGTTGACTTGTTTTTATTATTTTTCTTTTTTAAGGTCAGATTTGAGGTGGGACACATCATCTCTGAACACATCATCAAATTGTATTAACTGTAACCCAGAATCACGCAAGTCGTTGTAGTATAGTGGTGAGTATATCCGCCTGTCACGCGGATGACCCCGGTTCGATCCCCGGCAACGGCGAATTTTGATTTTCTACTTCGTTTTTTGGCTTTCAGAACTTAAAAGTTAAAGTTAGATCAATTTGTGGTTTTCTGATTTCTACTTCCTTTTAGAACTTAAAATTTAAAGTTATATTATGAATCAATTTGTTGGTCTTCTGATGGCTTTCAAAAACAAAACTACGAAGTTTGTAGTTTGCCTCCATTTTTGATTAGTTTGGTCCTAGTGCTCTCCTCTCCATGTTTGATTAGTTTGGTCAAAAATACAATTTATAAAAATAATTTTTTTTTTATATAGAATTAACTATTTCATCATATAGATGTCACTTACTCTAACTTGTCTAACCTATCCTTCCATCAAATGAGTGTTTTTTTTTTTATATATATATTTTTGGATAAGAATGTTAGATTAAAAGTTAGAGGTATACATTTTTAAGAACAAATTTATAAATTGAGAAAATTAAATAAAAAAAAGATTAATTATCAGTCCATTAATAAAGTTGTCATTGTCTTCTATTTTTTTCTTTTGTCTCTCTCTTCAAATCTTAACAAATAGTTTATATATACAAAAAAAAAAATATATATATATATATATAGAGAGAGAGAGAGAGAAAGAGAGTATTAATGCGTTTTACGATGACTTACAAAATAATAAACACTTTTATTATTAAGTTTAAATTTTGAAAGGCAAGACCAGGGTCAAAAAAGTCATAAATAATTTATTTCACAAACCATCTTTAATTTTCATAGATAAGTAATGAGAACTATATAAAATTTGGGGGGGGGTCAACTTTAATTTTCTTATACAAAATTACCATTAATAAGCATGAATAATTATAAAAATTGGTATTAATATTCTATACAAAATTAGTATTAATAATCATTAATAACTATACATTATTAGTAGTAATAAGTTAAAAAAAAAAAAAAAATGAAAAATGGAAAAATTGGAAAAGACTAAATATAAAAATTGGAAAGACTAAATATAGGGCGAATCCCTACTTACACTCTGGTCAATAGGTTGGTAAAAACTAGAACCATGGGCAAACCACGTACTCTGCAAAACTACAACTCACCACCACCTCTTTCTGTCATTTCCAATCCCGGTCCAGTTCCGTTACCACCAACAGAAAAAAATGAAAAAAATTGAACCGTCCTTCCGGAAGGAAGAGAACAACAACAATACAATGCAATAATGGTTCATTTTTCCTCAAAATCACCCATTTCTGAACCCTCGTGAATCTCTTCTTCTTCTGCTGCGTTTCTCCCTCTCTGGTTGATCGAAAATGGCTGGAGGAGGAGATACTCCGTCCAGAGAGCTCGATGAAACACCCACCTGGGCCGTTTCTTTGGTTTGTGCGGTTATCATCATCATTTCTATATTGTTGGAGAAAGTTCTTCATTCGGTTGGAGCGGTAAATATATATATATTTTTTTCATTTATTTTATTTTATTTTTTTGTTATTAATACAATTTCATTTGATGAACCCTTTTTTTTTTGGCTTCCCCTTTGATAGTGGTTTGAGAAAAGACGCAAACCTGCTCTGGTTGAAGCTCTAGAGAAGATTAAAGGCGGTAAGGTTACCATCATTTTTTTAATTTTTAATATTTTTTTACTTAGCTCCATAGAAATTGAAACCCAAGGCCAATATATATATATATAAATGAGGTAAATATATGCATATTTTTATGCAAGTAATGGGGGTTTCTCAATGTATACTTAAAAGGAAATGATTTTGAGTTTTTATGTATATGATTATGTCAAATTCTTTGATTGATTTATTGAGTGGTTCTACGATTTTTTTTTTTTTTTTTTCTCACACGGGACTTTAAGCAACCACCTTAATGGCATTAATGTTGAGTCTGTTCTGCCTCGATGTCAATATCTTAAAAAGGAAATGATTTTGTGTATTTATGTATATCAATTTCTTTGATGGATTGAATTGGGTGGTTCCTATGGTTCTTAGTGACCCGTTGTGCTATTTCGGATTGATTTTGCAGAGCTTATGGTTCTTGGATTCATTTCCCTTCTCCTGACATTTGGGCAGAACTACATTGCCAAAATATGTATTCCTATAAAGGTGGCAAACACAATGTTGCCATGCAAAGTGCAAGATCACGACGACACTCACGAAGCAAAGCATATGCTTTCAGATCCTTATGATTTTGTGACGGAACATCACCGGAGGCTTCTAACGAATGAACACAGATTTTTAGCTCTTGAGCCCGAACACCAGCGGACGCTTCTATTGGATGAACGTAGATTTTTAGCCGATGCTCAAATTCCAGCGTGCAAGCCAGTAAGTGCGTCTTGCAAATACTATTAGATTTTGAATCTTGACTGTGATATGGATGCTTCGGATAGCAATGAAAAGCTAAACTTATATGCGTAACTATAGTTTATGCACAAGTGCACAACAAAGCGCGATGTATTAAATACTCTGAATACTCTTTGAACATAGGATTAGATTAAAAAATAATAATAAAAATTTGGTGATTCCAGCTTATTTTCACCTTCTTCAACTGTCAATACTCTTTCGATCTCAATTACCAATCTAATTAATCCTTTCTCTAAGTATAATGCACATCTATTATCCTTAGATTTTGTATCTTCATTATCTCTGCAGGCCAAATATGTGAACTGGCCTTTTCAAATTACTTTCCTTTTGGTTAGTGTGGTGAAATAAATTGAAAAGACATGATGGAGATTGAGGTGAAATGGAGTATAGCACCCGAGATGGGAGGATATATTGGAAATGTGGATTAGTTTCTTGTGATTTCACATTATATGTGAAGTTGGGAAAGAAACTCGTTACATCAATGAGGCTAGACCTATGCTAGGAAGAAAGAAAATGTTGGCGCTGAAAAACAAATGTACGGAAAAGCTTGGAGTAACAGTAGTGGGTGTATCTGCATTGAAAATGATGACACAAATGAATTGAAATGTTACGAAAGATATAAGATTAGGCATGACTATGAGTCATGAGAGTTGTATGACTTGAAGGTGATGAAATTAAAGGGGAGGAGAGGGGGAGGGGCGGAGGGTTAGGGAGTCAACGAGGGCATGTAAAATTTACAGGAAGAGATGAAATCACAATAATTAATTGAATGATGTCCTACATAGTAATTCATGGGATGTGTAGGTTTTGTATTATTGACCAAAAGTAGCTGATGTATAAGTAGATGCTGCTTGTGGATTGATATCCAGGTGAAAAGTCAAATCAGCGCTGTTATTTCGAATGTTCCACAAACAAGGTGCATTGTACATTATATTAGTATGCTGATTTTACCAACATCTTTATGCCAAGAACCCGAGGGCTAAGAAAAGCTAGAGCTATTGAATGCTTATAACTAACTTTTTGCTGCCTGTAATTTTATTTTGGCTTTGGTTTAAAGTGGTATAAGGATTACGAAGGCAAATTAATTTTGAGGAGCATCTTATGTATCGCCATATAAAAGGTTTCTCAAAAGGAGCAATACGTTGAATATGTGGTGTGTGCTTTTTTTTTTATTGGTTTCTGATATCAATTGAACGAAGCAACACCTTAAGAATTGTTCACTTTTTCCATTCTTGTGAATTATTTGAGTTAAATGACCATCAAAAGAAGCTGGAAGGTTTCCATAACACAAGTTTTTGGTCATCCCATTCCCACAGTATATAGGAAACCTTGGTGGACTGGACTTGGAAGACATGGGAAGTGTAATTTAAAAAATCCACAGACAAAAAAAAAATTATATATATATATATATATTTTGGGAAAATCCACTAAACAACCTAGTTAATCACTGCTCCCTGATAGCTGTCTGTGGTCCATGATTGGTTATCGGATCTGTAGATTTAGCTTGTTTTGTGCATGCTATGGTTAAATTATAGCATAGTAAACTTTGTCGGCCGAAGTACTATTTTCTAAAATCAAGGCACACATTTATTTTAAGAAAGAGCAACTGATTTAACCACATCTCAATTTCTCTCTTTTTATTTTCTTTTATGCTAAGGGCTGCACTTGTGCAATGATAAAAATTTGGAATGTCAAGCATAGAATGCAGATTTGATTCTGGGAGCAGAGAATTCCAAAATCATGCCAAAGGTTGGCTATCTATGCAGAACCACATAGAGTAATGGCTATCTATGATTTCTTGTATGCTAAACTTATTAATACATGTAAAGTATCACCTAATACCATCTGCACGAATGATCATACCATAATTTTAATATCTCTTTTAATCAAAATCGCATTTTCTAATAAAAATATGGAGTTCAACTTTAATGCAATTGTCCAGCTATTATGTACTCAAGCTTTACTCCTCGACTCTTTAACTTTTTCATTCACATTATGGATTTGTATAGGTTCTAAAAAATTAGTTATGAAATATATGTGCATGGATTACATGAATTCCTGTTCTTCCCAGGTAATAACTAATCCAGTTCTTATCAATAGGGGTTCGTGCCGCTTATATCTGTCCATGGATTGCATCAGTTACACCTCTTCATATTCTTTTTGGCAGTGTTCCATGTTGTTTTCAGTGCAACGACGATGATGCTTGGGAGAGCAAAGGTGGGTGCTCATATGTGATTGCTTTTTGTATCTTTCTCATGTTACTTGAAAGTTCTGTTATTTAAAAATGAAGCAACCGGATGCAAGTGGCATGAGGGGTTCAAGAATCACCTTGAGATAGTTTCTTTTTATCTTTTCTAGTGGCAAATAAAGTTGCTTAGATGATCATGATTGGTCTTCTCCTCTATGCCAAAGATGGCCTTGCCCATACAGACAGCCTTCCATCTTGATTCTATATATATATATATGGGGAACAATCTACGCTTAACTTTCATTTAAAAATTTTGTACATGCAGATACGCAGGTGGAAGGAATGGGAGGTGGAAGCTGCTAAGGAATATGAAAATGGTATTTTGCTTTATTATTCTAGTAGCTTAACATATTCCACTTTGACGTTGCCATTCTCCCAACTGAGAAGCCGCCAATATCGTTAAATTGTTGCTTTTGCTCCTAGTATATTTCATAGCCGGATTTTTTAAGTTTATGTGTGCCTCTCGTGCAGATTCTATGAAATTCAGGCTTACCCATGAGACATCTTTTGTGAAAGATCACACCAATTTCTGGACCAAAACACCATTCTTCTTTTATATTGTAAGAAAGCTGAAATATGTTGCTGAATCATTCATTCCTGTTTTAATAACATATTGAATTTCTTGCAATAAAGGTGACAATATGCTAGTTAAATTATTCTCTCTCTATAACATTTTCAGATACTTAATTTAAAAACAGATCTTGTTTGTTTAACAAATTAAGTTGAACATTTTCCTTACCAAATACTTGATTATTGTTTTCTCTTTTTTACAAAAATATCCTGAATAACCCTTCAATTCCTAATGATTTGTTGTGCTGATTAATTAACTGTCTATATTGTGGGATTTTGGTTAGCACTATGACTATTTGGTTTGAATTTGAAAAGGAAAAGTTACAACTATTAAGAGTTGTTTTCCAAAAGAAAATAAAATTATTTATAGCCAGATTTATTGGAAGCTCAAAATTAACACTGGTTGGAAAATATAGTCCTTGACCTCGCCAACTTAAATATTTCTTAGTGGTGGCTAAAAATGGAGGTTAATATTTTACGAGACCTTGTAGAGTAACACTATGAATCTTCATTATTGAATTTAAATTCAACTTATATAGTCAAAAATATTAAAAATAATAAATTTATTGACACACATTTATTACTCAAGAAACACTCTTCTAGTCTAGTGGAACTGTGTTTTCTTTCTAATTTGTTGATTTGTTTGGTTTTCATACGGTTACTAGAGTCCCCTTGATGCAGGTAGGTTGGTCTTCTTTTGTACTACATTTTAGACTAATTTGATGCTCAATTAAATCAAACCTTTCAGGCATGCTTCTTTCGGCACTTCTTCAGGTCTGTTCGAAAAGCTGACTACACCACCATGCGCAATGGATTTGTCTCGGTGAGTCTTTTAAGTGCAAGAATATAAAAATTGTATTTGTACTTTTTAAATTGGTCAATTAGTTCTTGGGATAAGAATTTAATGTGAGCATTTTGACATTATGCTAGTATTTTTGTAGTTGGTTGACTAATTAAATTATGACCAAAAAATAAATAAATTGTTAAATTCTTATAGGTTCATTTAAGACCTGGAAGTAAGTTTAACTTCCAAAAATATATCAAAAGGTCATTAGAAGACGACTTCAAGGTAGTTGTGGGAATCAGGTACTTTTCTGTCATTAACATAGTGATTACAGTCTTATTACTTGCAGTTTTGTTTTGAGAATTTTGCCTTGGGACTGCCCTAATGTGGTCACAAATTATTTTCTGCACACATCTGACTCAATATTTTCCTGGTGCTGTTAGTGCGCTGCTATGGGGTTTTGCGACCATCAATCTGCTTATTAATGTTCGCGGTGAGTGAGTTTTTCGTTTTCCTTCATTTGATAGTGGAGTTCAATTTTATATATGGAAATTTATATTGACAGACATATTTTGCTTTCAAATTCACAAATAAGACTCTGCCATTCATTTAACCATTTCATTTCTTGCAGGCTGGCGGCTTATGTTTGTGCTGTCCATAATGCCTCTATTTGTAAGAAAGTTTGTTTCGATATAATATTCTATTTCGTTGCTTTTAGTTTAAAAAGGAAAGGGCTGATTATTGGATCGGTTAAAGGTTCTTTTAGCAGTTGGAACAAAGCTCCAGTCTATTATAACACAGATGGCTGTCGAAATCCAAGAAAAACATGCTGTAGTTCAAGGCATACCTCTTGTGCAAGTCTCTGATAGACATTTTTGGTTTAGCAAGCCTCAGTTTATTCTCACTCTCATACATCTCACACTATTTCAGGTAAAATTTGCCTCATTTTACTTGATGAAAAATGAGAAATATATATAGTGGTGGAGGTGGCATGCAATTCAGTGGATTAGGACTTAGGAGCCACCCATGTTTTATAAAATGTGGTGGGAGAGGAGAAAACAAGCTCGATGTAGTGGGAACAAGTTTTAACCATTTCTAAATAGTATATATATCACATTTAAATACTTATAATTTGAGGCTCAGTATTCAAAATTCTCTAACAACTTGATTTGCTTTCTCACGTGTTCAGAATGCCTTCCAGTTAACATATATCCTGTGGACAACGGTAATGAACAGCTCTCCTCTTTTTCCCTCGTCAACTTTTGGCAAATTCATCACTATTTATACGAAGTGATCTTTCTTTGTGCAGTATGAGTTCGGGACGCATTCTTGCTTTCTTGAAAGTTTGCCTCTTGTAATAATTCGACTTGTGGTAGGGTAAGTAGGAGTTTCGGGAAGCAATTCCATTGAACAATTTACTTCTACTGTAACTTTTGCAAGAGATGTCCTTGAAGTACCTAAATATTGTTCTAGCTTGACAACTTCAAACAAATTCATTGCTAATCCCTTTACAAGAAAATTTTAATGGAAATTTTTAAGTAATTCATCCAAGAAGCACATAGTAATCTTTCCTGATAGAATAGTAGAACATTCTGTTCTGACTAATTGGGAGATTTGATTTTGCAGGTTTATTGTCCAATTTTTGTGCAGCTACATTACACTTCCACTATATGCCCTCGTTACTCAGGTACTTGTATGATGCAAATAATTTCTTCTTGTCTATCCTTTTCTTTTTTAGGCTGACGGGGTGGGGGAGGGGGAATTTATGATGTGGGAAAGCAATAGGAACTTGGTCAAAGATTAATAGGTAGAATGAGTTTCATATAGTAAATAATGCAGTTCCAGTTCAGTTAGCTAAGACTTTTTAACCAAGTAACCTCTCGCCTTTTCCTGGTTCACGTTATAATGCATTCAGATGGCAACTTAATTTTCTAATGCTTATATATCGTTCGTAGTGTTAATTCAATTAACAATAGGGTACTTTTTTCCTGTTGGGAATTTTCAGATGGGATCAACTATGAAGAAGACTATTTTTGATGATCAAACTTCCAAAGCTCTAAGGAACTGGCAAAAGAATGCCGCCAAGAAGAAGCAAGAAAAGCCTCCAACTCGGACTTTAGGTGGGAGCCCAGTTGAGTCGCCTGAGAATTCCCCCAAAATCGGCCATGTTCAGTAATAAGGATGCTTGATGTCATGGTTGCACCAGGGCATTCACTTGCGCTGATGCCTATCGGGGTCTTTCCTTCACTACATTTGCACCATGCATGTATCTATTATGAGGAATGATATTAGTTCTGTTCCATCTTACACCTGATCAATTAGGAATGGTATATCGGTGCAAATTATCAGGCTACAATCCGTTTACTCGCTGATTGCTCCAGCACTGTTTGTAGTTGGATTGTATAATGTATACAGATTTAAAAAAAAAAAAAAAAAATGGTTCTGGTTTGTTTCTTAGGTACGTTTCTTTCCAGTTTTAGTTACATTTATACATTTCTGACCTTCGTAATGTACACCCTACAGAAAAGGACTTATACAATATACAGTATACATCTGATTTTATTGCTTGTGATAAAAGTTCTGTTTCGTTTCTTAGGTGACATGAAATTATGGATGTTGTTTCTATGAGATTTGGTGAATTAGAAGAGATGGGACACTCCATAAGCCTCTGCATTGTTCTTCTTCTTCTGAATCATATTGATTTATCTATGAAAGAGGTTGATGATACTTTCTTCAAAATTGACTATTTCTCCCTAATTGTCTGCGATCAAGTCGACGAATGGATCGGATTGACTTGAAAAGTGAAAATATTTGTAGAAAATCTTTTCAGTATGAATATGTTAGAAACTTGTGACTCTTGGTAAAACAGTTTTCAATTTCTTGTTACGTACCTTACTGGGCTTAGGGTTAATGCCAAGCCTATAGTAGTGTTATCTCCTCATCCTTCCATGATAGAGACTAAGGGTTCAAATATGTAAATATGGCATAGTGCATGGATGTGTGTGTGTGTGTTGAGTTTTGTGTACTTGCCAAAAAAAAATTAATTAAACAGGTGGACAATTCATTGCTTGCCATGGATTCAAAAGAAATGGAACATCACGCTGTTGCAAAGAAATTTCTATTTGCTAATCTAGTATGGAATTGTAATTCCAAAACTTTCTACTTCCAAAAGCATTAAACTTGTGCAACTTTGTATCAAACAAAATTACAAATCTCAATTGTAAATCATAAGTATGCTTTAATGGTACCTTTTCAAAACAAAAACATAATTGTATTGAAACAGTAGCAGATATGATATAACAATAATTATAGTAATATCATAACTTCATCTTCTAAATTATGTACCAATATAATTTATAGCATAAACTAGAAATGAAGCTCTGTACTATATATATATTATTAAAAAATTATATATTTATATATATAGCCATGCTGATATGGTATTCGTTTCTTACTTTTCTTTAGAATTTGATATGTCGAGGTATTCGTGTTTCGTGTTTGTGTCTATGCTACTTGAAAGCAATAAGGAAGAGAAGAAAATAGTTACTAGTTGAACGAGAAAAAATGAAATTAATCTTTTGTTTTGTACGAGTGCAACAACTTTGGGTCATGTGATATATGGCCATACGCACGAGTGAGAGATTGTTGGAAAGGTAGACATTATGGATTCGATTCTCAAGATAGTCATCTCGTGAGGGAGGGATTGTTGACAAAGTAGCATATAATGCTGCTCCTTACAAGGGTAGGCCTGGATCGAATGCCATATAAGACGTGTCTTACCTTCACTGAACACCAATTAATTTTTAGATATGATGGCATGGCCAATTTAATACATCCCAATATATTTTCTCCTACATTATTACTAATAGGCTCTATTTGTAATCTCTCTCCCTCACAATTTGATTAGTAAATCTATATATATATATATATATTTTTAATGCCCTAACACTTTCTTAACATTCCTCTTACAAAATTTTCCTTTCAACTTGTTTGGTATGTTGATATCACTAACTTGTCCATCAAACTTCCAAGCTACTACTAATATCATGATTTATTTCTATTTACGATGGTATTGAGTATTAAAAATGATAATTGCCATTAATCCTATTGTCTTATATTTGCTACTATTATTATATTATTATTTAAAAAATAATAAAAGCCCGAATTAATATTATAATCTACTATTGTTGATTTGAACAATGGTCTAAAGATTTGTTCATACTTGTATCTCCTCTACCCTTTAAAACAGTTGGTGAGGGTTCTAATTTTTAAAGAAACAAAGTAGGTGTGTGAGTGTGTGTGTGTGTGTGTGAGATGCAAAAAAAAAAGAAGAAGAAGAAGATTTGTTCTTATCCTCGATAATTAAGAGTACTTTGGAATAACAAAAAAGAAAAAGAAAAAAGTATACTCTTATTATTTTTAGATTTTTAAAATTAAATTTTGTATTTCATATATATTTTGTTTGTGTATTTTGCTAGTATAGAATCTATATAGTAAAGTGATATTAATCTAGATAGAGCACGCTACAACTAAGGGATAAATACCCACTACAAGACAGTTTTCACCATATCTAGGGTTGTTTGTTGTTGCGAGGTCTTATACTCTATCCCAGCAATAGCACTCCTAAAAGAGTAATGGAGACTTCTCTGAGATATGACTGCGACTCAAGAGCTTTGGTAATCCATGCGAAGGAGAAGATCGCCATCGACTCCAAAACCCACTTGCAGGTACAAACCCTTCTCTAAACACTTATTCGTTTTCTTTTAGCTCTTATCTTCTAATCTTTTTTTATTTTTATTTAATCTCATTCCATATAATGTTTGCCAATTACTATCACACTTCTTGTTCCGAATCTATGCTATTTTTATTTGCTTTTTGCATATTTAATCTGTTTGAATTGTTAAAAAGAATGTCATTGCAGTTTATCAAATCGTAATTAATGGTGTAATGCTTGCAAAATTTTCAATTCTTATAATATATTCATTTTGATGTTGGACTGTGGATGATGAACACCATTAATTGCGCGATTGAGGTTTATCTACAAATGTTTAAAATTTCAAGTTTTATATATGCCTAACATTCGAATTGCAAGGGCTATTGGTTCAAAGTTTGTCATTTTGGTGTTTAAAGTCAAGTGTTGGTATGTTGTGCCGATGACGCTTTTTACTTGTAGAGTTTGAATGATATGCCCCATTATAGTGATCTTCTTTTTCTTAATTGAAGATGATAAAATTGAAATTTTGACCAAAATTACCGATATTTTGGTGTTTAAATTACATTGGGAACAAGTTATAGGATTCAGCACCTCTAGCTTTTTTCCTCCCAGATATATAATGTTCTTAACCCATAATATCTCACCCACTAAAACCTTATAAATTATTGAAAGCTGTTTCTTTTTAATTGATCATATATATTATCGAATCGTCGGAAGCCCTCTTGGATGGTGATTTTGAATTATTGGATAATCTTATATGAATGTTGCAGCTGGAAGGCAAATGATATCTAGGACTTGAAGAGAGAAATGGATGGGCAGTTGTAAAAAAAATATCCAATATTCTTTTCAGCATCATCTCTCTTTCTCATTCTCTCCCCATATACATATACACATATATATATATATTTAAACTAACTAATTATGTAGTTGAACCCCCTTGTGTGCTTGATGCATTGTCCTTTTCATTTTACTCCTAATGGTATTCTTAGTGAGATACATTAATTGGAAATTAATTTTGCTTTCCTTTGTTCTGTTTGACATTTGGCTTCTACAGATCAATTTCAATAAGACGCTGTCTGATTTGTGTGCTCAGTTGTTGTGAAATGAGGATTCATTATACATTGTATCTAGATGACTCGGATAGTCTCAATCAATATAATCTTACTTCGACCTTGAGCTTCAGTATATGAACTTTCCTATAAGTTTCCTTTTCTTCTTGTGTGTCTACATGTGTTTGCCAGGTTCATGGCGAGCTAGATACAAAAATTGGAGTTCCATGTTATTTAAGTGCAGTTATGAGACGCTTCTACCCGGATGTATGTACTCATTCTTAGTGGTTATGGCAATTATTGTGAGAAGTTATACAAATCTTTCTGTCCTTACATTAAGTTGACATATCTGATAATCGTCTATAGTTATCGGCCAGCCTTGGATTTGGGTTGCACTATAATGGACAGGAAAAGTTCCGTTATAGCATGCAGGGCAAGAAGGCATTTCCTGTGACAACCAATGGATTGTTAAGCTTTAATATCAAGGGGCGATATGACATTGATAAAGAATTTAAAGAGGTTGGTTTTGTTCTGTCTTAAAAGAATTGCTATGATACATGAGAATTGATCCTCAACCTTCGTAATAAAGTTTGCTGGAGCAGGACACCTTTTTTTCTTTCCCCAATCCTATTTTTTTTATTTAAAAAAAAAAAAAAATTGAATTAATGAAATTTCAGATTCTTGTACTGCGTAACTTTATGTTGTTCACTTTTTTAGTCAATTCAGTAAATGCTCTAAGGGTGCACGATCCATGCGAATTCATCAAATTGAATTCATAAAAGCACATTGCAAATGAAGTTCCCTTCATTTTCTCCCATACAGGATGACACGGTGTAAAATGAAGTGTTGGACATTAATCTTTTTTATTTTTTATTTTTGGTGGTACTTATATATGGTAATGCTTAAACAGAGGACACCGAGTGGGGCTGCTGAATTTACTTTAGGCATACTGAATTTTCAGAAAGACCAAGATGTAAGGCTCAAAGTTGGCTGTGAAGTCATTCAGGAAAAAGCCATTAAGGGAAAAAAAGTTAGCAAAGTCTTTAACATGGTACATTTCCTCGATTCGGTACTTTTCAGCATAATTATGCATTTTTCGTCTCAAAATTTGCGAATTCAATTAATTGTGAAGTCATAATTCCCTTCTCAAATGCAATCATTCTGTGTTTTTATTTTTTATTTTTTTATCTTTACATATTAAATCACTTTCCCGTTGCACTGTTGGTTTTTTATGAGCCAATATTATTATTATTTTTTGACGTGTATCTCTTAATTGCATATTAGTTTCCTTCCGGTACCCGTTCTTCTAATATTTGTTTTCCTGGAGTGGACAGTGTTGTTTTTGAATATAAATCCCAATAGCCAGATTGCATCTAACAACAGTACTGGGCCCAGCACTATTGCATGCATCACTCCCTGTGGGTACCTACCATGGTGTTTCAGAGTCTCTTTCATTGCAGTGTTTAAGTGGAAGTTCAGAAATTATGAAACAATGACTCTGGCTGTGGTTGATAGCTGCAAATTCAATAAAAGAGGAAAAAAGAAGTTGTTCAATGGATCCCAGGACTTAAATTAACTGAAACGTTTTACGTGTCATAATCATCGGAATTTCTTGGGCAGCAATGAATTAAAATCGTCAAATGACTTTCTTTTTCTATATATATACATACATGTGTGTGTGCTCAACTCTACATTATCTTTATAATATAGGATTTTGTTCAATATTGGAAAAGAGTGATCACACCAGAAGCTCAAGGCTCTGTAACTATTTGATTAGAAGGAATATCACAGGTGGGGTTGAAAGGTTTATTATCTAATGAAAAAAATAAAAAGGTTCGATCTTGAATAATATTTTGGCCAGTATGAAGAAAACTCGGAATTAATAAATTAACTCCACCGCACTCTCCAATAGTTTGTTACCCTCTGATCCTTTCGTATATTCATATGTTCTTTACAGGAAAAAATCAATTCTTAATGATTAGCTTTAAATGCTTTAATCCGTTAAACTCTAGTTAGTTTCCTTGACTTCTGGACATCTGTGTTGTGCAGTATCTATCAATTCTTAATGGTTAGCTTTACAGGTTAAAATCCGTTAAGACTCTTAGAATAGTTTCTTTGACTTCAGGAGACATGCGTTGTGCAGAATGTGTAACATGTCTTTTGGTTTTCTTGAAGTTCATTATATTCACCTCTTCTGCTGAATTCACTTACCCCTCCATTTCAGGTTCCATACCTGCAGATCAGGGAAAACAATTGGACACTGAATGCTGACATCAATGGAAAATGGAATGTCAGTTATGACTTGTAATTGAGGGAGTGCTTGACATACTCTTTTGAAGGTGATATGTTATAGTTACAAAAGATATTTCTTATTTCTGATGGACAGACAGGTGCTGAAATGACCCTTATTGGTGGGGTTCGTTATCTTCTTATATGATAGGGGGGCCTCTTTTGGGTGGACCTTCTGTCAAGCTGACAAAGGGGTTTATATCTGCCTCATATAACATTTAATTAGATTTTTTTTTATCTTGGCTCGAATGCTCTGTAAGTTGAGGAAATTGTCCTCATGGCGGGAGTTAGGCGGACAATGTTTGTTGAATGCTGAATATGTAGTTTATTAGGGAAAACTTCAATCATTAAAATCTCTCTATTTATTTTTTATTTTTATGTAATATACTTTGTTCTAAATATATGTCTCTCGTTAAATTTTTTACGTAATAGGTTTTCTTCTAAATATATGTCTTTATGGTCCCTGAATCTGCCTTTCTTACCTTTCCATAGCCGATAGGAGTTGCTTTCTTCCATTTACCACTTATTCCTTCTTAGATTTCTTTGGCTTCTTATCCCAACTATCTATGTTAAAGTTAGGTAGGGTAGGGACTCTCTCTCTCTCTTTATCTTTTGCACTCAACCACTTATATTGTTAAAAGGTTGTTAAGGGGCTGAAAACTTTGAAACCTAAGATAAGTTGAGTGCATAAAATAATTGGTAGGTGAGATAATCTTTTATCATTTACATTGAAACCTATGATATTATCTATAATAACAATATGATCCCTCTTTGCATTGCACTGCGCATCATCCATTTTCTCAGCTTAGCACCCCACTGCTTTAAGAACTTGTCACTTTATTTTTCTGTCATCCATGGTTTTTTTTTTTTTTTTTTCAGGTGCCGTTTCTTTCTTTTTCTAGGCATTGTCCGCCATTGTTCTGTCCTTTAAAACCAGGTGATGAGAATTGAAATATTTCTTCTTCTTTTTTTTTTTTATAATTAAATATAATCGACGTTCAAATTATTATTATTATTTTATGTGAAAAGAACCTTGTTTGTTTGAGAGGTTATTAGGGACAATGGTAAAGGGTGCAAAACTCGCAATTAATTAGTTTATTTAATGTCAATTTTTGGGTTGATTTATAGTGATTAGGGTGCTGTTGTATGATTTAGACGTTGGCGTGGGTGAGTTAGGCCACGAATTAATATCGAACATAGAAACAGAGTTGTGCATGCACATGGGTGCATATGGTTTGTCCTATTCAATAGTAGTTATGGGTGTCGAAAGGAATGTTATCCAACTTTTGTTGTCTCTTATTATTTGTAAAGTGGAAATGCATTTGATACCTTAATACAATAAATTTTGCCTCTTAATACATTTTTATTATTTGATAAATACACCATATTGAGTTTTGGAGCATTGAATTGGCATCCTAAATTTGGATTTAGAAGAAATTAGTTTAAAGACTCAACTAAATTTCTTTCCATTTTAAATTAGAACTCTAGATTCGCTCGCAAACACAGCAAGTGAGTAGTTGAAGTGTTGCAAGCAGTCAAGTTGTTTTGTTTTGTTTTTTTGGGTTTTTTTCTTAATAAAAATTTGTAAGTGATGGATCACTTGAATCATTCCACTGTTAGTTCCCGTGAATTCTCTTTTTTCAATCTATTCTATTATACGTTATGTCTCCTCATAGGTTAAATTTTTTGAACCGTGCAAGTGTTGGTTGGCATAGCATCCTCATACTGTTTTAAATGTCCATCCGGGAATTAAAAAATGTTTTGTAAAGGTGAAGCAACAAGATTAAAAAAAAGTCCAGTGTATTTTCAAAAACCGAGTCAAATGAAATAGCCCAAAAAAGGGCACTTTTCAGAAATTTTCATGCTTTTAATTTGTTATTACACTAGGCTTTTATTGTGATTGGTTTAGAAAAGTTTGGAGTTGGTAGTATGAAAGAAAATTAGGGAGAGAAAAGATGTCTGTATTACAGGATAAGTACGAGAGGAAAGGATCCATGTGACTGGGTGTGCAACATGTTGCTGTTGGCAGTCTTTATTACACAATTTCTTTTGCTTGTCACGTGCCTTTTGTTTTCACTTTTTGTTTTTGGGATCTATAACCTAACCATGAACAAGATTGATTTGGCATTGGGTATTGATACATAGGGCCATTTTCACACTTAAAAAGGGCCATTTTCACACTCAAAACTAGTTTCAAGTGGACCCGTTTTAGTTAAACTTTTTTTCCATTTCATCATCACTCCAAAAACAGATGACCCAACTAAATTGTGCAGAGAAAATAACAAGAAAAAATTGGCTTGATTTGCCCCTCATAAAACAGAAAACTAATTTCGGATAATTATAAATGATAATTTATTCAAAAATAAATATTTTCCTAATGGAGTTTTTATAAAATAGTTTTCAAAAACCGTGGATCAAACATATTTTTGTACAATATTTTACTTTTTATTTATTGAAAAAGAGAGCTATTCTCGAAGACTGAATCAAGCTTAAGTTTTGTGGTTTTTAATGGAGGGAAAGCTATGATGGAGTTGTTCTCATTGGAGGTGCGTAAGCTTGTTCATTCGGCCATTGGAGTCGCACCTTTATGACATGATTGGATTCCTTCAATCATTGGTGTTTTAGAAGAAAATAAAATGGTCTTCCAAAATGTCTACGAATTCTTCTTTGCGGTCGAAAATAGAAGGCAGACGCGCACCTTTAACAACATTCTGGTGGTGCCCAATGCCATTCTATAGCTTGTTATTTGTTTTCAACGGTGTTTCAAAATATTATTTCAAGGTAAAATTGAGTGACAATTAAGTTATACAATTCCTTTAAATTAGTGTCGCTTTCATGTTCATGTTTTCAGTCTATGTAATTTAGATTTTGCTGTATTCGCGCTTACACTTTCGCTCTGTGTTACTTAAGGTGATCATGAAATGTAAACTCTTAGTTCTCCTGCATTTTAAGAATGTTAAAAGGATATAAATGATGTATTTTTAGATTTTACAAATATAAAAGAAAAAAGAAAGAAAGAAAAAGTGACGGGTTTTGTAAAATTACTATTGAGACAATATTTAAATTCTCATTAATGAGGATTTATAACATACTCACGGTTGACGTAGAACAATAATAAATTAACATACGTAAATACATGCCTAATTTGATTGTTTAGAATGATAGCTTGAATTAAATGTTGGTGGGACTTTGTTTTACTCAGTACTAAATAAGTTTCTAAATTAAGAAACACTCCATGAAGTGGAGCATTGAGGCAGAGCAAATGGTGGCATAGAATGGAAAAAGGAGGTGTAATCATAGTTAAATTTTTGGATGATAAAGTGGTTGTTATCTTATCTCGGACAAGAAAAAGGTAGTGCCATTATTATCTATGGTAACAAGATACGAGTAGACTTGCCCTACGCACTACCAAAGTTGTCAATTCACTTACACTGGCTTAGAGAAAAAAACAAAAATAGAATAACTCAAATAAATGCGTAGATGAATTGGATAGGATCAAAGTTTTAGACTCGAGAATTATTAAGAAGTACGTCAATATCATGTTTTGCAGTTCACACAACTGAAATCGAGGCTTTCTTCATGAACAACTCCATATTCTACCACATGCATGTATAGTCTCTTAGTTCTACATATATTAGACAATTACCGATAATAAGAATGACATTAGGTTATTCTCTAGATTACAAACATGTCAATACAAAAATAATTATATTTAGGCCGAAATATTCAGAAATGATGTATTGTGGAATTTACGGTGGGATCCTTTCTTTGTGTCTGTCTAATTTCAGAATAAAAAATAGCAGGGGTATAGGTGAAGAAAAACTAGGACAAGGGTGCCTATTAAAGAATTATAAGTTTAAATTTGGGTTGGATTACCAAAAAAAAATTATCATGTTCTTTTAACATCATTGAAATTAAGGTTTTCTTTTTGAACGATTTCATATTCTACCACATGTATGATGTAACTATAGTCTCTTAGTCTTACATGTACTAAACTACTAATAATAAGAATAATATTAAATTATTCCTTGAATTAAAAATGAGAAATGTTTGAATTCAAAAAATAATTATATTTAGGCCAAAGTCTTCAGAAATGATGTATTGTGGAATGCATGGTAGGATCCTTTCTTTGTGTCGGTTTAATTTCAAAATAAAAAATATCAGGGGTATAGGTGAAGAAAAACTAGGATAATGGTGCCTGTTTAAGAAATATAAGTTTAAATTTTGGTTGGATTACCCAAAAAAAAAAAATTAAAATTAAAAGGTTTGGTTAAACCAGCTAACATGTTCCTTATAAAAGCACCAAAAGTTCATTATGCATAAAATGAAAACGTTAAAAACTTGAAGAAGGTAGAATTCTTCTCTCTCACACAGACACACACAGAGCTCTCTTCACATGAATGATGAGTCCTCGTTCAAGAATTCTAGGAAGTGTAAATTCGACGACGACGGAGTCGCCGGAGGTCAACACCGTCGACTCGGACTTCGTCGTCATCCTTGCTGCCCTCCTGTGCGCCCTAATCTGCGTCCTCGGCCTCGTGGCGGTAGCTCGATGCGCCTGGATTCGCCAGATCGCGGGCAGAGCCGCCGGCCGTTCAGCTCCTCCGCCTCCGGCGAACAAAGGCCTGAAGAAGAAGATCCTGAGGTCGCTTCCTAAAGTCACGTACACTGTCGAAGACGCCGGGAAATTCTCCGACTGCGCTATCTGCTTGGCGGAATTCGTCGCCGGGGACGAAATCCGAGTGTTGCCGCCGTGCGGCCACGGATTCCACGTCGGATGCATCGACACGTGGCTCGGATCTCATTCGTCGTGCCCGTCGTGTCGTAAGATTCTGGTGGCTAGGTGTCAGAAGTGCGGTGGCTTGCCGGCGAGCTCAGTCGCCGGAGCTGAGACTGAGGCCCGATTGAAACAAAGAGAAGATAATATCAATAGGTTCTTGCCTTAGCTTAGAAGCTTTGTTTAACCTTTTTAAATTCTTCAAGCAATTAGGGTTTGGAAATGAAAATTAGATTGTTCAGAATATAAATCTTTACATCTGTACATAATATATATTCTGAACCTACCCCCAAAATTTTATATATATATATATATATATATTCTGTAATATTTATGTAGAATTTTTAGTTCCTTGTTTGTGGTTACAATTTTTATTTTTCTGTTTTTATGACTTGTGTTGTTACAAAAAGTTTATGTGGATCAATTTCATTTTCTTGCATCTTAATTTTTTTTTTTACTGTAATTCCAAATGGGAAAGTACAAAAAGAGGTACTATATATGTTCTAATTTTAGGTGACCCATGGAATCAATTAAAGGAATGGGACCAAGGTTTTTTGAATTTTGACATTGATTTTACTTTCAGGTCAGATTAAATGGCCCACTTAACAGTTATTTTATCTTAAACCTTCAAAAAGTAAGTGGTTTGGCAAGTAATTTTCTTATTTAGTTCTTCAATCTCACTTATAGGAAGAGTTGATTGGAATTGGAATTAAGAAAGGAAAATAATTCTTGTACTAACTTGTACTGAATGATTGCAGTGAATTGTTAGACGTATTATTTTAATTGGTCAATTATATAATAAATGAGAAAATGAAACCCTTCACTTATTTATATTGAGTATAAATAGTCAATTAAAAATTATTTAATTAGGCATTTCATTGTAAGTATTATTGTGTCACTAGTCATTAAAAAGAATTTAGTTTAAAACTTAAATTAAAAATTGAGTAGTTATTATAGTGAATTGTTTAACCGAATAATTTTTAATTAGTTATTAATATCAAATACAACTAAGTGAACGGTTTTAGTTCTTTATTTATTGTATAATTGACCAATTAAAAAAGTAGGTCTAATAAATTATTGCAATTATTCGGTACCAGAATTATTTTTTTTTAAAAAAATTAATTTTTAATTTAATGCGCGGGTCAAATATAGTATGTACTCATTTGTTAGTGGAGTTTAGCTTCAAACTTATTATTGGCTACGAAGTTCAGTTTTTAAAATTTGTCACCAAATTTGAGTTCGCGAATAATGTTGAAATGAGAAAAGAATAATCTTAGCTCGATTAATTTGCAGTAGTACTCATAAATGCAATTTATTTTGTCTGAATTATGTGACACAAATAATGAACTTGTCGTTATAATCTTGGTTTATTCCTTGCATAATTTTTATTTTCATTCCTATTGGCTTTTGGGGGATGAAAAGGTCAAAAAGAAAAGGACTTCCCAAGTTAAAGTAGTAATCATTTAAAAAAACCACTTTCAGGTTTTTTCACTTTTATACAAAAGCATCACTTTAAACTTCTATAATAGAAAATTATCCCCCTACCTTGGAGTATCGATTATGTGGTGATTTTTGATGAATATATAATTATTTTGCTTAATTGAATGAGAGTAAATTTTACTCTCGCTAAAAATAAAATAAATAATTTGAACAACCTTCAAATAAATGATTGCCACAAACTCGATGCCACTGGTATCCAAGAAGTATTATGCCACATAAAAGGTAGAATATACTGTTTTCACAATAATAAAAAAATGGTTGCATCCACAACCTGTTTTTCATTTATTTAATACAATGATAATGGTCGTTCATTTTTTTTTAGGGAATGTTCAACCTTTCAAAGTGTTTCATAATTTATCATCGCAAACGTGACGGATCTATATTGAAAGTATTGGAGACAATTACCCTCAATATATATATATATATATATATATATATATATATATAAGTAATCTATATTTACAATTTATTTATTTTCAGTAATATATCCTAAGTCTTATAAAGCAGAAGAGGGAGTAGAAGCGAGAGCGAATTCGAAAATGGGAGCGTGAAAGCGACAGAATTAAATCATAAATAGTGAGAATTTGAGGCAAAGCGCGCGCGAAGCGTAAGAGCGGGAGTGTACTTGGAGCATGAGAGCGACATCCGTTGAGAAGGATTGTGTGACTTAGAATATATCCATGAAATATTACATTTGCGCTTCCTAAAATTATTTTAAAAATACATTATTACCCCGCAAAATTCAATTTTGTCCCCTACCTTATGTCCTGTCTACAGTCCTAATTGGACACATCTAATTTTTTTGTCTTACGTGCACTAAGCAATGGACACACGCGGTCTTTCCATCCCCTATGTAGTGAGCAATTATTGCATATGTCGTCCTCACATTTGGTACGTATTGAACAATTATTTAAAAGAATTCCTTAAAAATAAATTTGAAGAGATTCGAATTCTAAACTTTGAAGATGTAAAATTGATTAAATTACAAAAGTAAACCATTCGTAAAGGTTTTTTTTTAGTATTCTCTCGCCTCAAATACAAGAGGGGAATGGTTAGCTCCTTTTTATAATAACCACTGCAATAATAGTAAAATATTGAGTATGAATATAGTCACTATTAGTAGTATAGTGGTAAAAGTTGGTCAAATGCATAGCAAAGCGAATTTGTTCTTGACTTCTTGTTTACATAAACAACTGACAACTACCATCAATAGTCGGCAAAACCACTAATTAAGCTACTAAAAATGGTAATCAATACAATAATTTGAAGATATAATTAATTAGTACCAAAATGTCACCAAAAACAACTAACTAAGATAGTGTTAGTTCAACTTATTGGAATTATTAAAAAAATAATGGACTATTATTCCCTTTTATTCGGAGCCGTCCAACAAAATAAGATGGATGGCCCACCAAAATGCCACTACAGCCTAATACATTGCCACCACGTGTGCACTCATAATCCTACGTGTAACGGTTACACCTATTAGAATGCATGGCCGCAAATCATGCTCTTGAGGGTGGTAATATTTTTGTTGAATTTTTTAAATCCCATATAAAACAAAAACATTGTGACATTTTTGTAACACATGTTACCAAATATGTTATTTATTATTTATTATTATTTTTTTTACCAATTTGATAATAAATATACCAAACAAAAATGATTGCCAAACATGTATTCAATGTCCATAATTTTTTTTTTTTAATTTTATTTATTTAATTAATTTTTTTTGTAGACAAACAAGATTGATATGCATGCTTGTAAACAAAAAATTAGATTTATTTTTATTTATTTATTTTTTCAGTTAAATTAGAAATTAGAGGTGCAAAGGTTCGAAACCGAGCTTCCAAGGACAACATGAGCAATCCAACCAGTAGGATGCCTTCACAAAAAAAAATTAAGGATGACAACGAGACGGAGTTGGGTGGGTTTGGCTAAACCTTATTCCGTCCCATTAGAAAATTCGTTATACTAACTCCACTCCGATTCCGAGACGGGTTTATAATTGGTATACTATCTCCACTCCGATTCCGGCAAATAAAGTACCGACTCTACCCCACATATGCTGTTTAATTGGGGGACGAGGTGAATTATGCCACTTTTATTATTTAGTAAATAAAACTAACCCAATGTACTTAAATTGGGCTGATAAATAAGTTGGCACAACTTAAAAATTACCAAGTAGTGAATATTTAATATATTAACCAACATTTTCAATATTAAATATATATTTATAATTTTTTTAAAGGTACATATATAATCGAGGCGGGGGCGGGTTGGATTCATTAGTAAATCTGCCCCTGCCCCATACCCTCTTCGGTTTTCAATTTTTTTTTTTATCATACTCGTCTCAAACCCGTCTAGGGGCTATCAAATCTATCCTATTAAAGGGCGGGCAGAGCGGAAATACGATGGTATAAATTGACATCTCAATGTTAGCGCTAATCAATATATGATGATAATCATGGTCATGTTAATCATAACTCCTTACACTTCTATCTATCTTCATTAATCAACAAATTAAACATAACTAATTACTGTAAATCCTAAAATTAGAATGTATGACTCGAAATCATGATCATAATGACAAAAGAGATTAATTCAGGACTTATTAATTGGCAAAGTTTCTGTTGAGGTTTATTTTTAGTGCACATAAGACACAAACCAAAAATTCGTTGCACGTCTCTCAAAAAAGAAAAAAGAAAAAAGTAAAAGGAAAAAATATGTTTGCATTATTGTAAAAATATATTGTATTTTTTAATATATATATAAAATAAAAAATCTACCGACAATTGTATAGCTAAAATAACAAAATCACATGAAAGCATTCTTATTTTGTTTCAAGATTCAGACATTTTTTTTTTAAATAGTTGACACCATACAAAACGTAACAAACATTATTTGTTTATATTTCTCTCATTTCACAACATAAACATTAAAAAAAAAAAAAAAAAAGTTATCAAAAGCGCCCTCAATGTCTATCATTTTTAATTTAATTTTAGATAAACCGGATATGTTTGCTTGAGAAAAGAAAATTAGACATGATTTACGTTAATTATATGATAATCATGGTTATGTTAATCAATGTTATAGAATCAATTTGTTCTTTTTCCGGAATAATTTGAACATTGGCACGAAATTTTTTTCTTCATGATAAATGGCCTACTAGTTTGGTGGTACAATGAATATGAATTGAACCGGATGAAAGTGGTTACCGAAAAAATGGACATGCATTTGGAATGAGCAAGATGCCGTTTATTGCTGAATTGTCACCATTTTTTTTTTTTTTTTTCCTTCCTTCCAGCAAGATTGAAGGTTTCACGTGTTGTGCATGCTTTGGTTTTTGATTTGCTAAATCTTGGGAATTAATGCTTTGGTTGGCGTTTTTGTCGTGGGTCCGTTACAATAGACAGCAAGTCCGTAACCTGTTTAGTAAATAATTTTTTTTTTTTTGTATAATGTCAAAACATTTTGTAAATAGTGTTTCAGGGTCGAAATATCGATTTGATATTTTTTATATGCTTTTGCATAGTATCAACGGGTATTGTAGCAATGCACAACATCTAATTATTATTATTTTAAAATAAAAAAAATTCTGAAATAATCTTTTTAACTAGTCGTCAGTGGTATATTTTAAAAACTTGCAACCATGATTCGCAATATCGATCACGGTCACTGTGTAACGGATTCTGACAAAGTCGGTGTAAATTGGCCGATACTAATCGTTTATCAGACTTAAAAAATGATTACGTATCGACCCATAAGTTGAATCATGCACCATTACCAAACGGGGTCTCATAATCCATGACTTTATTTCAAAGCAAACCCTACATTAATATTATCTCACAGTATCTCGTTTTAAAGTAAGTTTGGTTGGAGGTATCAATTAGTCAAAAATTAGCTGGAGTACAGTTAGACAAGGAGTGTTCACTAATCAACGGGCCAGTGACCTAACGATATTAGCCTCTTATTTTTTAAAGGGAGATTAAGGATTCAAGTGTCAGAAGAGACAAATGTATGTGAGTACCAATTAAAAATAAATAAATAAAAGAGTGTTTACTATACACTAATCAAGAGAAGCTTGTTGTATTAGGCATGTGAAAAGAAGGGGAAAACCAAACCTATTCTCTCCTTGAAAGAGAAAGGAAAAAGCTGAATACTTAGCACGAAGCGCAAACACTTTTCTTTTTTTAAGAGTGTCACAGTGGCTCAGGCATGTGTCTGTCACGTCTCAAATTGTTGTGAAATTTGAAATTTTTTATTTTCGTTGGACGCGGTTGGAACACGGGCAAGACATGACGGAAAGTTGCTTCAATTAGTTGTTTTATTTATGATAATGTGGAAAAATTCTTTATGTAGAATACTATATTATATATTATTATTTTTTTGACGTATTACTATCATTTTCATGTTTTATTTTATTCAAATTTATTAAATCGGTTCTTTCTTTAACGTGTTACATTTGAACGTTGGGAATTCGAAACTCCTCGAAACCATTTGAGAAAAATTTAATTCTGGTGTATATGGAACAAGGAATTGCATGTCCACAACACCATCGTCCACCAAATAAAAAAACAAAAAAGAACTGTCCAAAGCCATCAAAGGCCAAGTTTGTTGGGCTGTCCAAACAGAACTTAAAAGCATATAGATTGGGAAATCAAGATGGCCCTCCCAACAACAAGAACATCGACCCACCTTGTCTCTATAGTCTATACCAAACATGAAGTCCAGTGGGCTAGCCCAATGCTTGAGCAGGCTCAATTATTGGCCCAGTTGTCGCCGTCTCGAGCTGATGAAATGAAAAATCAGAAATATATTGTCCGCGCAGCCAAACAACCCATTTCAGAATCCATGGAACTAGCTAAGCTGGAGAGTGAGTAGAACCGGTTGAAATTCATCTCGCAAAACAAAAGGGTAACCCTACAAACCCTAATTCTTATATACTGGATTTCGAATCATAACCCTAATACATATACATATATACATGTATATTGGCAGGATGAGATTTTTCCTTGTTCTGTAATGGCATCAATTTGGACTCTCCAACTTCACACCGTTTCTTTTCCGGTAAAAATCACATTCCAGATTCTTGTTCTTTTGCGCTTCAATCTCTCGCTGCTATATAGTATATGCGTGTAATTGCTTTTGTGCCATCATCATATCTTACTCTCATTCAATTTGTATTTTGAAGCGTCGATTTCCCCCAAATGTACTGGAAATTAGAACCTTATTGGGGTTCAATTGTGGTTATCTGAATCGGAATCGAAGGAAGACATGTCGAAAGTTTGTTTTGAGAGCCTCAAGCGATTCGGTGAGTTCTGGTGCCGACAAGCGAGTAGAAGATGAAGTGGTCATCGAGACGAAGAGAGATAAACTGGTGGGCTTTAAAAATCGGGTTGAAAGATTGCAGCAAACAATTGGCTCTCTTCCTCATATAATTTTGGTGGTAATTTGTTTCTCTATCTTTTATCTGTACTAAAATGTGTTGTCATGGCATTAATCAATGCATTCAATTGGAATTCTTTGTTTTTGAGCGTGCAATGGCAGGTTTAGGCACCCTTGCGAAAGTAGTTAAGACCATCCTCCGTTTGGTGTGTATAGCTAAGTATTACATTGTAGGGTGTTAAGGAATCAACAGCTTCCAATTTTTCGGTTGGCGTTTGTCATTGAATCGTAATGATAACCCCTTTCTCCATGGCACATTGGGATGAATAACCGGACAGACATTTTCGTAATAGTTGCCGCTGAACCTTCATTAGTACATCTATTCACCGAGTTTGGACTTTCCTTGCATTTGTGTCAACACTTGATTAGGAACTATCATCCCAAGCCCTGCAACTCATCCTAGGATTGTCTTTGGAGAACTTGTAACAAAAACGTACTAAAGTAGTGGAATAAAAAATCCAAATTGGTATGTTTCATAGCACATTCTTCCACTATGGTATTTATTTGAAACAAAAATTAGCATTTTGCAAAGTGTTTAATTAGTGAAAATTTATGTCTATGGCTGTTCTAAGAGGTGGCATATGAACCAAGTGAGTGATGGAAGCAAGATTGGCTTTCCATGATGGGGAAACATATATAAATATCTTATATCAGGCTGCTTTCCATGACCGGAAACATAACTAATATTCTATTGAGTTATGCTTGTTTGATTAGCTTCCTTGATTTGGAATGTGATCTAGAATTTTGAAGTTTGAACTTTGGTAGTTTATGCTTATGTTGTTTGTCCTTTCTTCATCTCAGAAGAAAAGTCATTCTGGAACTAGTTTTGCAATTGGGATATGTGTCTTGGCAACTATGTTGGCTATTGCAGTGAGAGTTCATGCCTTGAGGAAATCAAGGTCCAATCGTCCAGGAACGGTAGCTGATCTTGTGAGGCGTGGCCAGCTGAGATCCGATAGAAGAGGCATGTATGATTCGAACTCTTACTCTCTGACAAGTGAGTGTGTGTGGGTTTTAACAGATTTACTTTCAGTGGTTTTGAATTGAAAACGCATTCACATAGCATACTATGAAGTTTAAATGTTAGCTCATCCACTTGTAACCTCAATAATGCCCATGGATTTTAGTACATCCCTGGGACTTCTGTTTTAATATGCAGATGTTTTGCTGGTGTTCTAATTTTGTTACAAGCCAAATTCACATTTCATCTATAATGCTTGTGTTGCATGATTATGATTGGTGCTCCACATGAAATTTCTTCTTCACAGTTCTACACCTCTCAAGTACGAAGACCCATTCAACAACCCAATGGTGAAGGTTGGTAAGAGTAATTCCACTGTCGAAATGTGTGGGAAGGTTTATCGCTTAGTGCCAGTGACTCTTACAAAGGAGCAACAAGCTATACATCAAAAAAGAAGATCACGTGCATATCAGTGGAAAAGACCAACATTATTTCTTAGAGAAGGTGATTCAGTACCCCCTGATGTGGACCTTGATACAATTAGGTGGATTCCTGCAAATCATCCTTTTGCGACTACTGCAAGTGATATTGATGAAGATTTGGCACAAAACAATGTGTATCAAAAGCATGGTGTTCCATTCCGTATTCAGGCTGAGCATGAGGCACTGCAGAAAAAGCTTGAAGCTCTACAGAATGTAAGTACATATAGCACCTTGTGGTTTACTTTACCTGGAAGGTGAAAAATACAGCTCTGGTTTCTAATATTTTTTAACATTCAATGCATATAATTGAGCCTACTTAAACGTCTGGATAATGCATCCAGTATCAGTGAATTGACATTGAGCCTTTAGCTCGAGTGGCATCTGTGCTTCGTCCCATGTGGAAGGTTGAGGGTTTAAGTCTCCTTTGAGGTAATAGTGGCCAGTGGGTGTGAGTGTTAGTTGGGTGTATGCAATTACCACTTACCATTTTGCTGGTGGAGGTCCACCAATTACCATTTTTATCGTGGACCTTAAAAAATACTTATTGAATGAATGCCAAAACACTCATTTTATGTCGTCGTTTATACGTTTGATCGTATGAAGTCTTAGTTCTTTGGAAATCCTACACGAGAACCCAACAAAGTGCCGCCACACAGGTAGAGTATTATGTAATTTGTACAATTAATATGTCAGGAACATCCCAATCAACTTGTACTTATAAATATTGTGGGTATATCACAAATGGGTCTTATTCAAAATTTTTATGTGGTAAGTAATTAGAATGATTTAATGATTTAGATGCGTCTGGTTTTATTTTGTTATATTGTCATATAATAAAAGCTTTTTCGAAAAATGTAGAAAGTTAATGAAATAGGTGGTCCTAAATTATATGTTCATAATAAATTTTCATAAGCAATCACCTCAATGGACTTATCTCTTTATGCGCCTCTTTGGTTCAGATATGCCACATGTATGATGTTTCAATGAATAAAAAAATAAGAAGGAAATAGTTCACATGTAAATTTTTTTCTGGTTAAGGCCCCTCTTTTAGGTGAAAGGGTTGGTCTTTTGTTACTTCCTTTTTCAAGGACTTATATTTTGGACCACTGATGATGTTAGCAGGAAATATGTCTTGTTAGTCATTAAAAAACACAACATTCAGTAGCAGACACGAGAAATTGGACAGAAATATATAGGGTATAGAGGTATGATCATGGTTGGTGCTCCACCAAATTTTCTTGATATTTATTTAGATTCTAATGCATGATGTCACTGTGCCATCTGGTTTGTTTTTAGTACTAGATTTTAAAGTGATCTACTGCAAGTACAGAGTCAAATGTGTGTAGTATGTGATGGGCAAAAACACATTGTTAATGCCCTTTCTCAACCACGGCCAACCTGTTTGATTAGCTTGGAAAGTCTTGAACAAAATTTATAGAATTGCTTGATTTTTTCTTTGTTTTTGTGTTTCTTATTGTATATGTTCGTTTGGGATTTTGATGTGTACCCTTTAGTTTATGTATGATAACACATGTAAACAAAAGATGATAATTTGTTTACTATGCATGGTTACCTGGGTTTTGGTGACCTCTGCACCCAATCTTGCATCACCTATCTTTTAATAAAATTTACATGCGTGTTTACAGGAGCAGAAATTCAACAAATTATTTATTGATCCTGGTGCTGTCAAAGAGTTTGAAAGACCATTTAAGTCGAATTTGAGGCCAGACGAGCATGTAGAACCGAGCCCATCTAATGGTGATGTTGGCTCTAAGCCTTCCAAATCAGATCATGCTCCTAGTTCCTTTAAAAGCAGCAATTCAACCTATGAGGAAACGCAGAAACCCTAAGCTACAATTGATTTTCAGTAATATTCTCTGTACCTGCAAAATCAAATGACTCTGATGTTTTGACTTTTGCCAAAGACAAATCCTGCATTCCATTTGAGATTGACTCCTGTTTTTTCAATCCCACTGCCACCATAATCTTGTTGAAATAGCTACGGTTGGACTGTAAATAGGATTTTGTGTTTTATACATTTAAGCAGAATTTGTGGATTTCTTTATTGCAGATTCCATTGTATATTTGTGGAGAAAGTGTTTATGTGCAACACTTGGTTCAACTCCATTTTTCTGACAAATTTTCATACAAGTCGCAAATCGATGCACTCATGTTATTTACCACCAAGGATATTAGGTTTATATACAGCCATGGGTACTTTTTGCTACCTGAATCACTGCCTTTTGCTTATTCAGGCGTTCTGAAATTTGGGAAACGAATCATAGTTCAAGCTGAGAGGGTTTTGTTCTAATGTTTTAGTTGCAAATTTAGGTTTTTGATTCCATAGTAATGAAGGATTTGATTTCCTCATAGCGGTCTAGGTAGGAAAGAAAACTTCGAAAAATATGAGATGTAACCTAAGTTTGAGAATTTTACATGCAAGGTAGACTTGGTTGCTATGGATTGTTAGAAGAAACCACGCAAAATTTTGATTGATGAAATATGCCCTTTGAACTAAATGTTGCTTTTTTGGGAGCTCTGCTTGGCTATGATTTCCCACGTGTGGAGCGATCTCATGTGAATGATCATATCCTTTCATTGCAGAAATCACATGTGTGGAGCGATTTCACATGAATGATCGTATTCTTCCATTGCAGTACAACACGGTGTTGTGTATTACAGGATCCTTGGTCGAAAACATATTGTGTTGGATTGATCTAAAATCTTCTCGCGGATCTCATGTGAATGATCATATCTTTCCATTGCAAAAATCAAATCGCATCTGTGGAGCGATCTCATGTGAATGATCATATTCTTCCATTGCAGTACAACACGGTGTTGTATTGCAGGATCCTTGGTCGAAAACATATTGTGTTGGATTGATCTAAAATCTTGTCGTGGATAGCTAAATTTTAACTTTTGAGGTGATTTGAGAAGTGCCAATGATAATAAAAAAAAAAAATTAAAACAAGAAAATTGATTATTCAAATTTTCATTTTTTTTTTACCCTCTCTCGTCCCATGATTGTTGAAGTCTCTCTATCTAATCATCTTTGATGAAAACACTTTCAATCCCTACATTACTCAAAAGTGAACACTGGTGGTCATTTATAGGTGGAAATATATCAAAGGTTATGTTGTATTAAACGGTTAGATTCAGGATCTGATCTCATTCTATTACTTTCATTAAATTGAATTTGGTTTTATATTCTCATGATGATGTTTTAAAGTTCTACAAAATAAATCTAAGTTTCAACACTTTTTAATCCAAAATTCAAGATTCGAAATCTAATGTTTTTTTTTTTTTTTTTTTTTTAAATAATAAAAAATAAAACCATCACTTCATTTCATAAAAATAATTAAACACATAAAAATTATCCATACACATTATTTTTATATTCTCATCCATTGTTACCAAAATCGATCCAAATCGACTACTCCTTTGAAGAATTATGTCCAATTTATGACCTGGGTTTATCAAGAGGGCAACATGTTTGTTCATATTCTGAGTCAACAAGCTATGGTGAGAAAGGACTGGATTGTGTTGGATTTTGATTTTCCTGGTGCAGCTATAGAGTTGGCTTCTCCCTTGCTTGGCTTGGGAAATATATATACACACATACTCATATTCTCTAACACAAAAATTTTCAGATTTTAACACACTTAATTCCTCTTTTCAATTTATTATATCCAAAGCACTTAATTATTGATTCATAATTCAACACACTTAATTATGTATGATTAAATATACTTATTTTCAAACAACAACATTATGAAGTAAACACATTTTATTCAATACATTTAATAATTATAGAATTAAGCACACTTAATTTCATAATTAATGACATAATTACTGCAACATGAAGATATATTCATATGGGTTTTTAATGAATCATGTATTTTAGTTTTGCCCTCTTTTTGCATATGCAGCGATAGGAAGATGCGTCGTTTTATCATTACCATGTTCTTCTTCTTCAGAATGAGGAAAATTTCCATTCTTATGTGCTACAATTGCAGCGATAGGAAGATGCGCCGCCCCCACACTACCTTGTCCCTGAGGATTTATATGACTTGCTGCATGATATAGTGCCGCCATCCCATCAGGTCCTCTCACAAGTGCGGACCCATGGACAAATAAGAGAGTGAGAACAAAGAAAACTCTGAACAAGACCGCCATGAAGATTAATTAATCCTTCCTTAGAGGCTCTTGCCAAATCCACTCTGTTTTTTTTCCGCTTCCTCTTTGTCTCTATTTATACTTGCCATAAGATGCTTTCAGGGTCTGCCAACAATGCCTATATAAAGAAACTCCTCCTAAATTAATGTTTATTCTCCACAATACCTGCCAAAATAATAGTGTGTGTTCATACGTGTATGGTTGAATTTGCTACCCATGTCAAAGTCAATCATATGATTCATAACATTTACTATACATGTTGATACGATTATGGTTGGATAGTTATATAACCATATTATTTGACTGGATTTGAATTCTTTCTTAGCTTTCCCACTGATTGGGTAATTATCTAACCATACTATTTAATTGGGTTTGAGTTCTTTTTAGTTTTGGCAATTTAATTTCTTCTAGACGGATTATTATGGTATTGGAAAATGATTTGTAAATGAAAATAAACACTGTAAAACCAAATCGAAAGAAGTTAGCCTTTTGGTTAAGAAAAAAGACAAAAATAAATAGTTAGGTGTAAAATGTTTAGATCTCTTTTTCACTTGCTTCTCTCTGTTGCAATAACACAATTCTACATTTTATATGATGATTAGAAAATTAATGATATTCAGAATGTAGAGTTTGAATGAAATGGGAGAGTTGAAAACTCTCAATTCATTGGAAACACTCAATTGGATCTCACATCGATCACTATTGGAAATCTCTGGCTTCTATTTTATTCAAATTCTTTTGCCTTAAAAGTCATTTTCCAGATTACAATGCAAAAAATGAGATCAGATTTTTTTCGGTTAAGTGGACGAGTCTAACAACTTCCATCTTATCCATTAGATCAATTTGGAGCAGTAAGGAGCCATAGATGTATTTGTACTGCACCCACAACAACTATAAGTATATTCTTGAAAACATCTTGATGGAGTGTGTGTGTGTGGTGCTTCAACTAATTTTATCAGTAAATAAGCTTCTGTTAGACTACAAAAGTTCATCCTATTGAAAAGCTAGATATCTTCGAATAGAATGGTGTCCTAAGATTCATTGAGCCTACGATAACTATGTTGATAGAACATTGTGTCCATGCACCTGAACACATTTTTTTTTTTTTTTTTTTCTGAATAAAAGATATATATATACAGTGGTGTAGCCACAAAGGGACAAGTGGGGACAACTGCCCCCACTGAACTTTTAATTTTTTTTAATTTTATATTGATTTTTTTTTATTTTTTATTATTTATTATTTTTTATATTTGTATAATTGCCTCCACTAAAATTTGACAATGCACGTATATGTACTATATATAAATACACACACACACACACACACACACACACACACACACACATATATATATAATCAAATGACCATTCACGGTATTACACAAAAATGTATATATATAATCTTTCCAAAAAATATGATATTTTTTTTCTTCTTTCTCAAAATATTATATTCTTTCCCACTTTCCCCCAAAAATACAAGATATTCTTTCACATTTTTAACTTTACCACAAACAAATGCGTTGTTTTCATCACATTTTCAGTCAACATTTTTCTTTTAGCAAGTCTTCAACATTACAAAAATTCTTAAAATCCAAACAAATACTACAGTGCAGAGACAAGTAATCTGATATATATATATTTTTATCATCATCTAAATTTCAATTATTATGCCATGAATATTTTGAAAACTCGACTGCACAATTGAATGGAAGACCAATGGATGAATGATATGATGGTTGTGTATATTGAGAGAGATATATTTAATACTGTTAACAATGATGTTATTATTCAACACTTTCAGAATATGAAAAATCGTTGAGGGTAGTTGTGAATGTACTGAGTAAAAATATTATGAATCAATGTTTTAATTTTTACATATATTATTTTGGTTCAAATTATATATATATATATATGGGTTGTGATCATTGAGATAGCTAACAAGTTAGGCTCCTTGATATTTTATACCATTGTTAGATTTGATTTTATTGTATTGATGTGTAGGTGAGCTGGCTAATAAGTCATGACACGCTACTAATGCCATTATTCAATATGACATTTATTTATTGTTGTTATATATTTATATATATGTTGTTGGGGATAATTAACTCCCTCTAATCCACTCAATGGTTGGCTATTGTTGAGAGTTAAATCCCTCATTCATTACACATGGCGGAAGCATCATCACATCACATCAACACAAGTATATATAGAGATAACAATCGCACATCCACGCACCACACATTGTTTTACATAGCTTGCCCAAGGTTACGTCTATGGGCGAGAGAGATTTCACTATTATGAATCAAGGAAGAAAATATACAACCATATGTCAAAACCCACTCATTCACTCATCATCTCTTATGAGGCTACATGTATACACTCGGGAATTACATACACTTTCCATTCTCCTCACAACACTCACCCTTAAACCCCTTACATCTTTTCTCTCTTCTCTCTCTTTCTAAACCTCTCATACCCGTATCTATTTATGGAGTCTTCAAACCCAAAATGTTGAAAAAGTATTCCTCAACTTGCCTATAAGAAGTTACCATAATGATCAAAACTCTAAAATTGAAACATAACGGGATACACTTTCTTTTATAACTTTCAACCTTCCAAAACAAAATAGGAAACTAATTTTCTGCATAAAAATTTTGAACCACAAATCGAACAACCTCCACCTCGGCTCAAAATTCAATCTTCACGTGTTTCTCCATACCCCCAACTCGAATAAGGATCTCTTCATAGCTCCACCTTAAACAAGGATCTCTTCATAGCTCTACCTCAATTAAAGATTTATCCACTTTGAACAAAAGCATTATGATGAACTTGAGAAACACTTTAACAATCTTCACCTTTTCTCAAATTCATCATTCTTCATTTTTTCTTCCATCTTCTCTATCCACCCCGTTGGTGTTCAATTGCTCCCGCATGGCAACCCACCAATCTTCAACTCATCTTCATCAATTGCTTTTCTAGATAAAAGTAAAAAACCTCTCATCTTCACACTTCGTATTCCCCTTTGCTCTTTATCGGGCTTAGAGTAAACCTCTTCATTCTTCACACCCTTTTCCCCATCTTGAAAACTAGCACTCACTCTTGGCTTGTCCTCAAAACTTGTTCCTTGTGGGCTTTATCTCTATCATCTTTGCCCTATCTTGAAAACGAGCATCCTCTAGCTTGTTCTAAGACTCGTTCTTCATGGGCTTCACACCATCACCTTCTTCATACCTTCGTGTCATCATCAACTCTGATTGAATCTCCATAGCACATCACGATTATCTTCTGCTCTGATAAACTTCGCAGCAATCTTCTTCTAATGATCTTCAGGACCAATCACAGGCTTTGACCCACCATCGGCTCTGATACCAGTTGTTCAGGATAATTAACTCCCTCCAACCCACTCATGTAATGTTATGATTTATACATATATATATATGTGTGTGTGTGTGTGTGTATTAAATGGAAAAAGGTAGGATTTTTTTAATTAAAAAAAATGGTGGGACCTACCACTTTATTCATTTATGGCTAAGAGGCATTTTGGCCTTACCTTTCTCTCTCTCCCCGGTAGTTTTCTCTTTTCCTCTCTTTATTTTCATTTTTATTTTATTTTTCATTCAAAGCTTCAAATCTTGATTAATTTTCAACCAGTGAGAATTTTTGGATGCTGTTTGCAGCAAATCGAAGAGCTTGGCGAGATCTTCAAGTGGGTGTAAGCAATTTCAGTTTTGGTGCATCTTAGGATTTTTGAAATTAGGGCACAAAATTGGGGGTTTTCATCATTTTGGAGGTAGGGGTGTTTAATCTACAATCTCTTGGTTCTTGGTGAATTATTCTCTTTTAATTTGTAGTATAACATGTTAAATTGTGATTAATTCATGCTAAGTTGTCTTGATGTTATGTGTATGAGTTATAATTCCATGTAAGTTTCATGTTTAGTGACGTGTATGTTGATTGTTGATGAAATATGATATAGACTTGCTTAAATGATTATATTTTTAATTTAGATGTGTGATTGTTGAGATTGTGCTAAGTGTAAGCATGTTAGGTTTTGTATAAAATTCCTTATTAAGCATATAAGTTGTTAAGGTTGAATTGTATAAGTTATGTGAATTTCATGCTTAAATGGTATGCATAATTGATTTTTTTTTTTTCATAATTAATTGATTTGTTGAAGGGATATGACAAAGGCATGCTTAAATGATTATGTTCTTAATTTAAATACGTTGTTATTGAAAATTGTACTAATTGTGAGTATGGAATGTGGTGTGTAAATTTCCTTATTAAGCATGCAAGGTTGTTAAAGTAGAATTATATAATTTTATGAAACATTTTATGTATAAGCATTGGGAAAGAAATGAGAAGTTAATTTTAAAGGAAAATAAAATGGGTTTTGGGGAAAAGTTTTTGAATGGGTTTATGAAAACCTGGCCGCCTAACAGTTGCTTAAAACTGCGGCGTTAGTGTGGCCTAGAGGGAACTTGGGAGATTTTCCTAGCATGGTTGAGTTAACTGGGCCCCAAATGACGCCTTGGAGTTGCCTTGTGGTCAGGGATAGTTAGCCAATCCTTCTCTCGTGCCGCCATGGAGTTGCCATGGGACGGATTGCACTAACGGTTTGGAAATGATGGCAGAAATGATTTTTGGAAAATGGGGAGTGACATTGTATGACATTGCATCCCATTGCACGACATGGTTCGTTATTACTTGGATTGTTTGTTATTGATATTATGGTATTTAATTCCAGCATGAATTACTTAGCAAAAGCTTAAACCATGATCGCAACAGTTTATGTTTTCTCCGTTTGTCTTCTTCGCGTCCGGCGAAGTTCAACCCTCAGTTCTAGAATTTTTCTTACATTCCTAGGGTTCAATTTAGGTTCATTCAATCCTAGAAACTCCTCAAATTCCCTTGTGAAAATATTGACAAAAATTTAAAACAAAAACACAATAGTTCATAGTTTCAAAAGCGAACAGGGGTTTAAAATTATACAGAGACTCTATCACGCATAAACATCCGTTTTAATAATTAAATTAGATTCCTGGAGACTATAGAGAATGCACAGAACACAAGTTTACAGGAGGGAGATAGAATGAAACTTGCCTTTAGGCTTCGGTTTGAAACCTTTCAACGCCGGGTCTCTAAATTCCGACAACCCTAACACTGTTATCCTCCTCTGACCATTGTTCCCTTCCTCTGTGACTTCTTGATTCTATCCAGAACCAACCCCTTCATTATTCGTTAGCCTCACAAGCTATCATCAAAACCCTCTCTGTTTCCCCTTAAGCTTCTCTATAGTTTTCCTCTCAAGACCTCTCTTTGGTTTCCTCTCAAAACCTTATCACGTGAATAGAGTTCTTCCCAACCCTAGCAGACGTATCAGGATATATATATAGGCATCCCAGTCTTAAGTCTGATTATATCCATATCTCTATAGGCTTTAATTAAACCCTAATATAAGTTGGCGACCTAATTATACAAAAAAACAATAAAACCCTATGACACAAATAACATATAAAAGCTACCAAATATGATATACCAAAGACACGTCAATTAAAACCAATAAATCAAAGAAGTAAATTTAATCATAATTAAACAATTAAATAAAACCAACCAACAAATAATTATAATTAACCAATTAAATAAAACAAATACATAATAACAATTAACCAATTAATTTAAAATAAAGTCACATTAAATCAACTAAGCAAATAAACCACATAAGTCACATAATTAAATCAAAATGCTATAAAAACAAAATTAAATTCCCTTTTTATCCTTTTAAAAACTAGGGGTATTACATTCTCCCCCCCTAACAAAAGGAATTTCGTCCTCGGAATTCACGAAACTCTGAATTATTGTCGTTTTAAAATTCATTTCCATTTTCGTGTGGTATAGCCTCTTTTAGGTAAGCTCTACCAAATTCCCAACATAACCAACAATATACTAAGTTTCCATGTAAAAGAAATATAACATAAATGTACAACTCCTAGGTTTTTTCTATCAATGATCCAATCATACCTATATTTAGCAAAGGGTAACAATCCCTATTCCTTCCAGTTCCATGGAACAAACACATAAAATTCATATGCATCCAGCGTTTAACACGTTGGTAACGCTAAATAATAGGATACTTCCTAAACCAATAACCAAAATCCGTGAAGAGTCAGTGCGATATGTGAACCTGACCTTCCTCTAAAAGACAATGTTTTGCCATGATCCGATATCCTGTCTAGAGATGTGAAGCATAGTTATTGCTCTAACACCTTCAAAACTCCATTGACATAGCAGTGTTTAACTCCTATACGAGATAACCACAGACTACGACTCCGTTATCAGTGCAAGGAGGAACTTGACATAACATGCCAAAACAAACACCACCAACAGTGATGTCCACAATCGAACTTGCTTGATCCACGACTCCTAATTCAGATGGAAGTAAAATTCTAACCAATGTCGGTACTTCCTACCAACCATCCCCTCCCGATCGGTCCTACTTCCATGTTGATATAGGAAGTAGCTAAACCTCCGATGATATCCAAGTATCAAATTTTTTTTTTTTTCCCACCCTGTTAACAGATGATACTCTTTGAGCCAGATATGTATATGTCCCTATCCGTACCGCACCAAAACTAGCATTGCATGTTATGATGCAACTCATAACTATTTGACTGCACTGTAAAATTTCGCTAATTTACATCGCAGTTACTTTAACCTTACTAAAATCAGGAAGACACTACTAATCTTCCTTTAGTACCCTAAACTCATCCAAGTAAGGTACTACTTCTTGTGAGATCAGCTCCAATATTTTAAGTTAACTATCTCCATTCCCCTAGTAATAGCAAATGTGATTATTTACACATGTTAAAACGCAACAGATTGCGTAACAACCACCGAGAGTTTAATTACCATATCGGTGAATAAAATCATCCTCCTCCTTATTACTTCCACTAGACAAAACTGAATGCAAAGTGTGAGTCACCATAGCTATGCATCTAAGCCGTCTCATAATCCGTGCTAGTGATAGGAACTGATATCTTACCAGTTCTGAAATAGATAAAGTGAAACTGATTTAATTGTATCAGTCAACCAATATTCCGATTAGGATCCTCACCTTTGTGTCAACTTAACAATTTCTCCTCTAGATCCCTGGAAACTACTCTGTTAGTCCCGCTCTAGCATGAGAAGTGACTACAAGGATCCAATGATCTTTGACGATCCATCTAGATTACCTACTAGATATCAAACTTTGAGGTAAATCATTACGTCCCTCCTCCTACCTGCCTCCCAAACATCTGCTTCCTTTTGCGAAGCATCATGTTTCCTCCGAGACCAATTAAAGAACTAAGAGTTGTAAACCTCAGTCCTTACATCCTCCTTCCAGTTTGTCAAATAAAAGTATTGTTAATCTGGTAACACCAGCTTCCATAATTAGATGTTCGGTCTCGTCTTCAAGTCTTTGACATCTTACTTGTCTAACACAAGTAAGTGTCTATTAGACATCCTGTCTAACTGCAACCACATCTGGAAATCCTTTCATCCTCCAAATAGGCAACAATTTCCGAGCAACAATTATTTGTTGCGAGTTGTGACCTTATATATATATAAAAAAATTCCATATTATTCGTGCAAATGAAGTGATTTTATGTTCTCCTTGATATGCAACTCCGGCAACTCCTTCTAACGACATACCCTTAGGAGCCAAGTTCTTGATTAAGGATAGACTGATGAATAGTTAATTTACTTTCCTTAGTTGGTGCATTCCCACAAGTACTTAAACCAGTACAAAATCTTCCTGCTGACTTGGGACCACCTCTTTTATAAATTTTCGAGACGATATTAAGCCAAGTCAGTTCCTCTGATAAACCATCGTGACGTTACAGTCTATCCAATTAGTCTATATCATTTGACTCGAACTGCCAGTTTACCTATCCTATCCTGAAAACGTACTATAGCTACGCATGTCCAGGTTCATTAGATTGGCTAAGGGTAGCTATACTTACCAAATCCTATGACCACACGCCAAAAATTCAAGCGTAATGAACGTTATTACTCCAAAATGGTAGTTAGTTGCTTCACGCTTGTATCCCCAACTAAACCGTATCCCAATCCTGAATAATTAACGAGAATGAAACACGTAATGCACACACAATAAAACACAATAATACACAATAGAATCCTATGTAAAACATCGTTCTTTCTAGTAAAGAAAATCTCTTTTACAAATCAACTTTACCTGATTGGTTCACAATCATTTTTTTTTTTCCTAGTTTCGGAGGTAATCACCCAACCTGATAGCTCAAAACAACATCCATTTGCCTCAGCAAATTCCAAAGGCTTAACCTTCACCTTCCTTAATCGCGGAATGCAAAACGTCTAATGTAGCTTTAAGGGAACCACTTAGACCCTCACAACCTAATTCCGATACTCCCCGGAACGTGATATAAAATCATTGCCTCGTTCTGAGAAGAACTCCATCCAATTCCTGAACCCCTGAAGAGTTCCTTTATCTACCTCTTTTAAGGGAACACAAAACTTTAATTATATGTAGGTCGATCCACGCCAACTCTACCAATATTGTTCACTATACTATTAGGGAACTAAAACGCCCTTGCACGATCCTTGATTTTCAAGAATTCAATACCCTTCTTCTTGGGTATACTAAAATTTCCTCCACTAGAATCCTCTTCGGACTCCTAATCCTCGTTTGTCTCCTTTATGAGAACAACTAAAATCATGTTGGTCCCTTTATACGGTGACCTAAACCACACACCTAAATTCTTCCATGGCTTATACTTCTAGAAGTAGCGCCAACCGGAACTAAACCTTCGATCCTAAGTTTTGCTTCTGATAGAGAACTCGATAATGTACTCCTCTACTCCTTTGGGTCTGATTCGCCGTCGCCTTGGACCCTATCCTCCTTCTAGTGTCAATCATTCCATAATTATGAAACATAATTGACATCTGCTCCTCCTAACAAACTATAAAAGAGTACAACGAATCCTAACATAGCTCTAAGTTTTTAAGAGACGCAACGCGGAAGACTTCTAACGAAAGACACTCCTAAGGACACTAGAACCTGGAGTGCTCCAATACCAACTGTGATACCCCTTGATTCTAGAGCCACGGGTGATCAAGTCCGAGTACAGAACCGAGGGATATCAGACAATCAATATGTAAACAAGTAGGAAAAAAACTTGATTAATAATAAAAGAATAATTCGCTGAAAGAAAACTAAAATGAAAATCCTCAAACCTTAAATAATAAATTAATATAATTAAAATCCGTACAACTCGGGAATCCACCTAGTGGACCCCTAATCCCAAATCCTTAAATAAATTTACAGAATTAAAAATCCAAAACCAAAATAGAAAGGAAGTCCTATGTAAGCGGAAGAGTGAGTGTCTGTATCTGCATCAACACGATCAAGCTCTAAGCTTGGTACTGACGAACACCTGAAAAATAAGAGTGGGTCAGGCCCACATGCAAGTTCCAATCTACTACAATCCGTACATAAACCCGATACGCAGATACATCCTAGATAGCTCAACAATAGCTAAAGTAGTCCATATAGATATAAGTACACACTATAGGACGTTCACCAGCCCACATAATCCGTCTCAACTCGAGTAGAACAACCAGGGAAACATCATTAGGCCTAGTTATCCATCCTAGGCGATATACGCACCCTAACTGTGATCAGGAGACTCAAGCTCATATCACGGCATCATAAGTATATATTTAAATCCTTCCTAATACAGAAAAGTAAAGCAACCATCCGTGATGTCGTTCAATTATTTTAGTTGACAGGACATGCATCCATGTAGGAGTTAACTGTTTTAGTTAATCCATTCCGTATGTACGATTGGGTTGGAATTAGCGTTTTGATCTAATCCGTCCCTCCGTATGTCACCGTCCCATACCGGTACATACATGCATATGATCAACAGATGATGCACATTCAAATGAACATAAAATATATCCAGAAACCAGCATAATAGAAAACAGATATTATTAAGATCCCATCATGCATCCAGTATATGATATATCCATAAAACTTCCATTCAAATTGCTAAAACATAATCAATAATTTAAATCATCCATATCCACATAATTAAATGAACAGTAATTTTAGCAGTTCCTCATTTAACATCCATGGCATGACATAATAATATTCAGAATTTTAACCTGAGTATATTGTAATAAAAAAATTCCCAACTAGTACTTCCATACTAGTTCATTTACATTGCTAAAATGAAGACTAGTATTTAAATCCTTGACGGCATGCAAATTAATCTTCAAATCTCATGACGTCCCTTTAAATGTCAATTGTAAATCCTGTGCCGGATATATTGACACTCAGAAGTCTAAACTACACATTATATAAAACCCCCAAAAGTATTTTATACAGATCCATATAAATTGGATTAAAACAAAACCAGTGATTAAAAATTCCCTCAACTCCTGACAGCATGTAACTTTTATCTAAAGTTCATGATATCTATAACCACAGTAGAAACCATCGTTCCTAGAACCTGATTAGATTATATAGGTTATTGATATAAAATCCCAAGAACAACTTCCCTTTCAGTCCATTCATTTAGTTTAAATAACTAGAAATTTAAATATTTCTCCTTCCTTGACACCATGCATAATTGTGTTTATAATTCATGGTGTCCCTTACCCACAGCCTAAACCATTACTCCTGGGTCTTTAAATATGTTATATATAATATTTTAAAACCCCCAACTAAACTTCAGTATTGCATTATAGCCCCAGCAGTCCAAAAACCACAAAAAACACGTTCTGGGCACTTACCAAAATTGGAGCCGCCTCCAATTTTAAGTTGAGCCGGATCCACCCATATTAGAGCCACCTCAACACTTTGTGGAGCCGGCTCCACTTTAATGGAGCTGCCTCTATTGAAGGGTGGAGCCGCCTCCACTTCTCCAGCCTTCGTTTTTCCTTCTCTGCTTCCTCTGTGTTACTTTCTTCGCGTCCGGCCAAGTCTCAATCCTCTATCCCAACTTTGTTAAAGATTTTTAAGGTTCAAATTAAGTCCTAATAAGCCTAGAAACGTATTTAATTCCAGCATGAATTACTTAGCAAAAGCTTAAATCATGATCGCAACAGTTTATGTTTTCTCCGTTTGTCTTCTTCGTGTCCGGCAAAGTTCAACCCTCCATTCTAGAATTTTTCTTACATTCCTAGGGTTCAATTCAGGTTCATGCAATCCTAGAAACTCCTCAAATTCCCTTGTGAAAATATTGACAAAAATTTAAAACAAAAACACAATAGTTCATAGTTTCAAAAGCGAACAGGGGTTTAAAATTATACATAGACTCTATCATGCATAAACATCCATTTTAATAATTAAATTAGATTCCTGGAGACTATAGAGAATGCACAGAACACAAGTTTACAGGAAGGAGATAGAATGAAACTTGCCTTTAGGCTTCGGTTTGAAACCTTTCAATGCCGGGTCTCTAAAATCCGACAACCCCAACACTGTTATCCTCCTCTGACCATTGTTCCCCTCCTCTGTGACTTCTTGATTCTATCCAAAACCAACCCCTTCATTATTCGTTAGCCTCACAAGCTATCATCAAAACCCTCTCTGTTTCCCCTTAAGCTTCTCTATAGTTTTCCTCTCAAGACCTCTCTTTGGTTTCCTCTCAAAACCTTATCACGTGAATAGAGTTCTTCCCAACCCTAGCAGACGCATCAGGATATATATATAGGCATCCTAATCTTAAGTCTGATTATATCCATATCTCTATAGGCTTTAATTAAACCCTAATATAAGTCGGTGACCTAATTATACAAAAAAACAATAAAACCCTACGACACAAACAACATATAAAAGCTACCAAATATAATATACCAAAGACACGTCAATTAAAACCAATAAATCAAAGAAGTAAATTTTATCACAATTAAACAATTAAATAAAATCAACCAACAAATAATTACAATTAACCAATTAAATAAAACAAATACATAATGATAATTAACCAATTAATTTAAAATAAAGTCACACTAAATCAACTAAGCAAATCAACCACATAAGTCACACAATTAAATCAAAATGCTATAAAAACAAAATTAAATTCCCTTTTTATCCTTTTGAAAACTAGGGGTATTACAATCATTGATAAGGATCTTTCTTACGAGGAGGACCAATTCAGATCCTTGACACACAATAGAAGGTGTTGAGGAATAAGACAATACCATTGGTGAAAGTTCTCTAGAAGCATCAAGGAGTTAAGGAGGCTACTTCGGAGTTTAAACAGGAGGTTCGCTCTAAGTATGCAGAGTTGTTTTCTCCCTCAGGTATGCTTGATTTTGGGGACGAAATCTTTTATTTTGGGGATAACGTAATGTTATGATATATATATATATATATATATATATATATGTATGTATGTATTAAATGAAAAAATGTGGGATTTTTTTATAAAAAAAAAAAATGGTGGGACCCACCACTTTATTCATTTTGTAGCTAATTTTGGCCTCACCTTTCTCCCTCTCTCCGGCAGTTCTTTCTTTTCCTCTCTTTATTTTCATTTTCATTTTCTTTTTCATTCAAAGCTTCAAATCTTGATTAATCTTCAACCGGTGAGAATTTTTGGATGTCGTTTGCGGCAAATCGAAGAGCTCGCAAGATCTTTAAGTGGGTGTAAGCAATTTCAGTTATGGTGCATCTTAGGATTCTCGAAATTAGGGCACAAAATTGGGGGTTTTATCATTTTGGAGGTAGGGGTGTTTAATCTACAATCTCTTGGTTCTTGGTGAATTATTCTCTCTTAAATTGTAGTATAACATGTTAAATTGTGATTAATTCATGCTAAGTTGTCTTGATATTATGTTTATGAGTTATGATTCCATTTAAGTTTCATGTTTAGTGACATGTATGTTGATTGTTGATGAAATATGATACAGACATGCTTAAATGATTATATTTTTAATTTAGATGTTTGATTGTTGAGATTATGCTAAGTGTAAGCATGTTAGGTTTTGTATAAAATTCCTTATTAAGCATGTAAGTTATTAAGGTTGAATTGTATAAGTTATGTGATTTTCATGCTTAAATGGTATGCATAATTGATTTGTTGAAGGGATATGACAAAGGCATGCTTAAATGATTATGTTCTTAATTTAAATACGTTGTTGTTGAAAATTGTACTAATTGTGAGTATAGAATGTGGTGTAAATTTCCTTATTAAGCATGCAAGGTTGTTAAAGTAGAATTATATAATTTTATGATACATTTTATGCATAAGCATTAGGAAAGAAATGGGAAGTTGATTTTAAAGGAAATGAAAATGGTTTTGGGGAAAAATGTGTAAAAGGGTTTGTGAAAACCCGGCCACCTAGGAGTTGCTTAGAGACTGCGGCGTTAGTGTGGCCTAGAGGGAACTGGGGAGATTTCCCTAGTGTAGTTGAGTTAACGGGCCCCAAATGACACCCTGGAGTTGCTTGTGGTCAGAGATAGTTAGCCAATCCTTCTCTCATGCCGCCATGGAGTTGCCATATGACGCGTTGCACTAACGGTTTGGAAATGATGGTAGAAATGGTTTTTAGAAAATGGGGAGTGACATTTCATGACATTGCATCCCATTACACGGCATGGTTTGTTATTACTTGGATTATTTGTTGTTGATATTATGGTTATATTATCTTCCCGGAGTTGTATGATCCTGTTTTCTTTTGCTCTATTCATTATTTGGATTCACGGGGTAACAAGAGGTGTGCCTTAGGCACCTCCTACTGAGCTTTTGCTCACCCATTCCTCTTAACATTTTTCAGAACACGGCAAGGAGGTGGCGGATGACAATATGTAATACCCTAATTTTAAAAGGATAGTGTCGGTAGTTTATTTTATGGTTTTATTGTAATCTGTGCATTTGTATGTGGTTATTTGGCTATTTTCTTATTTGTTTTATTTATTGTTAATTAATTGAATTAATTGTAGTATTTGTTTTATTTAATTGAATGATTTAATTGAGTATTTGTTTTAATTTTTCTTTCTTTATTATATGCTTATGTGGATTAATGAATTAATTGTTTTAATGGTTTTCGTATTCATTATAATTCTAAGTTTTTATGTTTTACGGTTTAGCCGACTAGGTTTATTTCTTAGTTGAGGTTTCTGTATCGTAATATAGTAGAATTAGGTTTTCCTTAAACCTTTATAAATATAGTATTAAACGTCAGCTTAGGGTTTATAAATCAAAAACCCTGTTCACGTATACAGAGAGGGACTTGAGAGAAAACAGAGAGAACTGGTTAATGCTTCGGCCGTGGATTAAAGGTCGGACCAGGGTGAGACAGAAGGAGTATTGTTCGTGTTGGAACCAAGGCAACAGAGGAGTCGGGAACAGTAGGAATTGCCGAAAATTTTAGGAAGAAGACGTTGAGGTTTTGAATCGAAACCTTAAAGGCAAGTTCTATTCCTAACTCTCTCCCTTTGATCGTGTTCTTTACATGCCTAAAGCAATTCCAGGAGTAAATAAACGTAAAATTAATATTTCATGTATGTGAAATTTTATATAAAACAGTATGTGTTTACATGTTCTAGTTTTGCTTGATTTTGCGTTTGTTTGCATAAATACTTGTTTGAATTGATTTAAATGGAGGCATATGAAATTTTATAATCTCTGGAACACACTGGGACATAGAATTAACCAGTAAGAACCCTAACAATGGATGATAGAAGGAACAGAAGTCGCCGGAGGTGAAACTGGTGAAAGAAACGAGCAGAGTTGGTCATTCGGGGCAAAGAGGCGGCTCCACATGGTGTGGAGCCGGTTCCACTTAAGAGGGAGGCGGCTCTTCCCCCTTTCTCTTGATTTTTGACGATTTGTTAATTCTGGGCTGGGTTTTTGACGTTCCAGAGATAGTTAGGGGCTATGGATAGGAAGTTAAATGATGTCTAAGGACATTTTAGAGCTCCAGAGGGTTTGACAATACATAATAAATCATAGAGAATTAGTATATGGAACAGTATGAAGTTCGTAAGTAAACTGGCATATTGATCTTGGATGCGGATGATTCAATTTGTTTATCTCTAAGTTAGTAGTTGACTTATGGCTGTTATCGTTTAAATCATGCCACAATGATATAAAAAATAAGCATGTGAAGTTATATATTCTATTATGCTTATTTGGAATTAATTGGTTTGCTGTTTCTGGATGAAAATGATTTTAAATTGCTTAATCTTAGGATAGCAATTCTCATGGATGAATTTTCAGTTAATCATGTTCCAGTGTTATAAAATATGCATGTGAAGATATATATTCTATTATACTTACTTGGAATTAGTTGGTTTACATGTATGATCTGTATTATCAATCAGTGGACTTTGCGGAGTAGCATCGAATAAGCTTGTTTTACAGAATTTTATCATGCTTAGTATGGAACAATTGATGTTTATATTTAATATTTTAATTATCAATTGTTAGATGTATGGATTAGTTGATGTTTACATTCATTGTCTATATTATCAACTATTGGATTGATGGATTGTATGCACCGGTACGGGACAGTGTTATACTAGGGGGATTAGCTCAAAAACGCTAAGTCCTACTTACTCTGGAATTAAGGAATGGATTAACTAAAAGTTAAATCCTATTGATTTGTAGTGTTAAGGCAACGAATAGTTGAGCGGCACTACTATGGATTCTGGATGGATTTTAAATATATTGTTATGGTACCTCGATATGAGCTTGAGTCTCAGGATCGATGGTTAGGGCGCGTATATGCATTGGGATGCATAGCTGGCTATGATGGTTGGAGGTGTACCCTGTTAGGCTTAGGTATACATGCCTACTTCGGGTGCGTTTTGCATGTTGCCTCTATTCATGTTGAGACCGGCCTGTAGTCCAGTGAGAGTCATTTAGTGTGAATATATATATATTTACGGACTATATAATTATTGCTGAGTTGGTTAGAATGTACATGCTTATCGAGTCTTTGCTTGGATTGTAGTAGGATAAAACTTGTTCATGGGCCCGACCCACTTTTATTTTTCAGGTGTTCGACAGTTCTAGTCGTAGACTCGATTGTGCTAAGTAGAGACTATCACTTACTCTTTCGACGACGTAGGACTTCTCTCTGTGGTTGAACTTTAGATGTTCTTTCAGTTTACTTTAATTTCAGTTTGGTTTTAATTAAGGGTCCACTAGAGATGGATTCCCGAGTTGTTAAACTATTGGAAGGTTTTGAAATGCTGGATTTTAAGCATTAATTTTAAAGGATTTTATTTTTTAGAATTCATTCAGCTTTTATTTATTTCTTATTTCATTTTGTATTCCGTGTTCATTTATATATTAATTGTTTGATATTTCCTCGGGTTTGGGCTTGGGCCTGATCAACCCATGTCTTGGATCTGAGGGGTATCACACAATCCACCACAGGCATGTAAAGACTAGAAGTGTATTTTGAAATCATTTTGTAAACTTGAGCTCATTTTTTGTATAGCACCATGACAGGAATGTATTAAGTTGTTTAACATGGGTTTGTATTATAACTTTGAGCTTGACTTTACTTTGTTGTAAATTGAACTAGTTATAAAGATTATGTAAAATTCTTATGTAGAAGAAGAAAATGGTGTTGTCTTGTATCATATTATTGATGTTCATAACCATGGAATGAAGAATGTATTATTTGCATTATGTGTTGGGACATGTTAGATAAATTTTGAAGGTCTAAGAGAGGTCATTACACTTTTATGCATTAAAGCTGGTTGTTGTAGGACCCTTTTTAACAGAGGTCATGCCGAATTTTTTTTTTTTTTTTTTAATAATTGGAATAATTTTAGGGTCATTAGAGCTCAACGTTCTGCTGTTATTGATATTTAAATCCCTCAATCATCACACACAGCGGAAGCATCATCACATTACATCAACACAGTATATATGAACATAACAGTCACACATCCACACATAACACAATATTTTACAGTGTTCACCCAACTCTAAGGTTACATCCATGGGAGAGAGAGATTTCACTATTATGAATCAAGGAAGAGAATATACAACCACATGTCAAAACCCACTTGTTTACTCATTATCTCTTATGAGGCTACATGTATACACTCACGAATTACATATACTATCCCCTATCCTCACAACACCCAGAAAAGCTAGATACCTTCTGTGAGATATATTTTTGTAAATTGGCTTATTTCAGTAACAAAACAAGTCCTAGTCAAGTTGTAATTTCAATTACCATATCCGACTTGACATCGACTGCGGAATTGGAAGTTTGTTTAGAAGAGGAAAGTAATATTGATCATCGAAAAAGAAAGAACAACGATTAGGACATCGTTTCCCACTTAGGACACATTGATATACATGGTATATTTTTAGAGTTCAAAAATTACAGAATTTCCAAGTTCATATTAGATTCTGTTAAGTGGAACCGGTACCAAGATATGGGAACCAGTTCCAAGTTCTAATATAATAGAACAAACTCACTGTCCTTTAGGAACCAGTACCAAGATTGGGAACCAGTTCTATAAGTCCTGATTGTAAAAAAAGTCCAGTTTCCTTGATCAGTTTAATACCTTTTTTTATCCAACTTTCCTTCCAAGTCCTATGCATGAAATTTCCTTTATTTACAGAAGGATTAGGACTTTACAAACCTCTATATGAACCATGTCATATACATTGGTTTATTTACGGCTTTTGTTATATAGATTCAATATTCTTAAAAGCCTTAGAAGATTATTTTTTGCAGAAAATCGGAGTTGATTTTTCTGTCATCTTTCTAGAACACATACACATAAACACATAGTGAGTTTAGAGTTGTGGTGTTCAAATCCTTATCATGATCATACAGTTGCATCTACAACGATCAGACAAAAACAGATCTTCTTCTACATCATTCAGACGATTGAAGAACAGAAGTAAAAGCAATCACACTTTGAAAGGGTTGGGGCATTCGAGGAGTGTTGTCTAATCTACCTGCTACTTTTCTACAAATATCAAGCATAAGCCTGAGGTCAAGTTGCTGTTGGACGGGGAGTCGTAAAGCCAGAGGATTGTCAGCAGTTGGTGTTTGGTAGAACAATAGGGTGTGAGCCAGAGTCAAATTTCAGTATACTTTGTTTCAAGTATAGTGGATTGGTTTACTTTAGACTGCACAGTCCACGAGGTTTTTCCCATAACAGTTGACGTATTTTATCAATTGGGGTTTCCTCGCTAAAATCCTAGTGTCATCTCTAACATTATATTTTGTTTTATTTTATCTGTATGTGATTAATTGTTTGATTACTAAAATAAGTAAAGTTGGTAACGACACAGATCTGTTTTAAAACAAATAAAACTTTCTAAGTATTTTCTGCTGCATACGACTCACAATTTGGTATCAGAGCCAATCTCTACACATTGAGTTGATCCTTGCTGAAAAGTTTTGTTTTGTTTTTCAAAAATTATTTTCAAAATCATGTCTTATGTGTTGAAAGAAGGTGGTTCTAATTAACGTGGTCCTTTATTTGAAGGAGATAATTACAATTTTTGGAAATCAAAGATGAGAGCCTATTTACAAAATTCTAGTGGTAAAACTTGGGCAATAGTTGAAACTGGTTACAAACTTCCTACAGTAGATACAGCTATGGATGGAAAAATAGTCAAAGAGTTAAAAGATACTTTTGCTTTTACTACTATTGAAGCTTAGCGTAATGATGTTAATGGCTAAGCTTTATATTCAATTATTAATTCTATTATTCCATCTGAATATGTTAGAATTTCTGATTGTAAAACTGCTAAAGAAGCATGGGATATTTTGCAGGTTACTCATGAAGGAACTTCTAAAGTGAAGTTGTCCAAAATTCAGTCACTTTCTCATAACTTTGGGAACATTGTGATGAAAGAAGATGAAACCTTTTCTGATTTTTATTCTAGTCTTCTTGAAATAATTTCTGAATTGCGTCACTTAGGTAAAAAAGTTAGTGATAAGAAAATCTGTGAGAAAATCTTAAGGTCTTTACCTAAAAGATTTCAGATTAGAGTTGAAATAGTCACTGAACATTGGGATTTGTCTACCAGTAAAGTAGATAAGATGGTAAGTTTATTGAAAACTTTTGAGATATAGAATTTTGATTTAGACCAGAAGGAGAAAAATTTTGCTTTAAAATCTACACAGGTTGAGAATTCAATGGATGACAACTCTGATGATGATCTGGAATTCTTGTCAAGGCAATACAGTCAGATTTTGCAAAGGCAACTGAGAAGTAGGAATAACAACATGGCTAATCCTAAATTTTTTGACAAAAGGTCAAAGTTTAGGTTTAATGAAAAGAAAGTAGAAAAATTAAAAGAAACTGAATTCATTTGCTGGAATTGTGGTGGCAAAGGTCACGCATCTAATGTTTGTCTTAGTCCTAGGAAAGAACAAAAGGATAAGAATTAAGGAAAAGCAATGAAAGTTTATATGTTTGAAAATTCTACTTTAAGTGATAATGATTCTCCTCTGGATGATACTAATGATTTTTCTTACGTCGCTTTTCTTGATAGAGGTCCTCATGTCATGTCTTTATCTTACTGATATTTCAGATAACGAAGACAATGAGTTTTATCATGAACAGGTACAAGAGGCTGAAAAGGACGATGAAAAGTTGAAGAAGATGGTGAAAGAAATTATTGAAGTCAAACAGGCGATCAATAAACTAGCAAATGAGCTTATCCAAGCAAAATGAGAGAATAAAGATCTAAAGAAACAGATTGATGAAGCAAAAAGGAAAGCTTTTGAAAACAATTCCGTTATCACTGAGCTTGAGAAGAAGATCATCATTCTTGAGGATAAGTAAAGTTTAGTTAACTTATTGAAGGAATGTCTTGCTTTGAAAAATGATTATCTTAAAATTGAATTGAAATCTAAAAAGGATAAACTGAAAGGGTTCAATATGAGTCAAAATAGTTTGAATAAGATAATTAGTATGGGTAAGGATGTGAATGATAAAACAGGGTTAGGATTTGTTAAAGGTTCTTCTAGTAATCAAGGTAAAACAACTTTTGTTAAACCTGTTATTAGGCCTAATCCATGTTTGCCTGATGTATCACATTTTGATAAGTCTTATGTGCCTAAATTGTTGCATTGCATTTTTTGTGGAAAGAATGGACATAAGTATAATTCATGCCTTCATAGGAAAAAGAAAGACTTTTCTGAAAATCATTCTAAAAATTCTTATACTAAGAAAAAGGTGCATTCTAGGAAGAAAAAGAATGTTGTGACACCTAAGATTTCTAAAGTTGATAATTTGCCTAAAAAAGAGGTAAAAAAAGAAAAAGAATTTCAGGAAATGAGAGTGAGATCTGTTTGGATCAAAAAGTCTGATTTGATTCATTATATGCCTGTTGAGTCCATGGAATATGTTTCCAAAAGGACTTCACGTTCAAACTAAGTCCTATGAAATTTAGTGATCGTGGCTTGTGTTTAAAAGTAAAATTTTGTTACCATTGGATCATTTGTTAGGGTTTAGTTAGGGTTTTGAGTTTCTGATCATAGTTTTCATGATGTGTTTGAGAAAATTCTTCCATTGAATTTATGATCTATCTTTGAATGTAAATTGGACACATGATTTTTGATTAAAAATGGATTCTTGGTTTGTAATTTATACAATGAAAGTTGATTTGCATTGATTAAGGAATTTTTTGATTTGAATCTTTTAAGTTCATAACCTTTTGTGCATTAATCCAAATCTGAAAATTTTGATTAAAAATCTTTGAATTATTGGTTAGGGTATATTGATCATAAAAGCTATAAAGGTTATTGTCTGAAAAAAATAGGAGCTTAAAAAAATGAATAAATTCAGTTTAAAAAAAATGTTGAATTAGGAAAATGCTACTTATTGAGATGTGTTCGAAAGCTCCGATTAAACTTTGAAGTGGAGCTTGTTTTCTGCTCTTTAGAGTGAAAGCCACCTTACTTAGAAAAATTGCTCAAAGACAATTTTATCTTGATGTTTTTCGATCAATATGGTATGGACAATGATTTATTGATAATTGATTGAAAATTGATAAGATAGATTGCACACACTTACTTAAACTTGCTAGATTGATTTCTAATTGTTTCATTAATATTTGCAAGTTAAAATTTATGTGGTGATTATTTTTTAAGAATTGAAATTAATTGAATATTTTGTGGAGTTGAAATTTTCATTCATAAATATCTCTGAAAATTTTCTGGAAATATTGAATTAGGTGTGGACTTGAAAGACTTTGGTTGACTGCTCAATGATTTGTTTTTAATTGTGCTTTGTTTTAAAATTAAAAAAATTGAAAAAAATTGAAAAGTTATAAAAAATTCAAAAAGATTTTTGTTTTTAGTTTGTAGTTTTTTTTGATTTGTTTGATCATTGAGTAAATCACAAAGTCAAAGGAAAAATTCTCTTGAAAACTTTTTCAAGGAAGCTTACTGTCCATTTCTTACCGGTTTCACCTATTCGCTAACGGTTCAAGGTACACAAATGTTAGGCTCAAGTTTCTGGAGCCTGGCTACCGGTACCACAAATTTGGCACCAATTCAAAAGTGGTCCAAATCCATATTTTAGTCACTGCCCAATGGGAACCGGTTCCTGGCAGCAAGATTGGGTATTAAAGTTTCACTTTTTAACTTTGTTGGGCATTGTTGCATACACTTCCTCTCTCTATATATTGTGCTCACTCTCTATCTACAAAACTCCATAGATATATACATCATATATATTATCTTGATCTTCCATCCTTATCATCATAACGTTGCATAAACAACATAGAATCGTTAGATTGCAAGTTAGAATGAAGATTAAAGGTTGAGTTTTGAATAGAATTTGTGGAGTTTGGGAGTTTGAGAAAATTAGAGGATTGGTTAAGATATTGATCTTTTGGGTTGTTTAAGAGATTGAAGTCTTGGGTATTGATTGTTGTGGCTTTAATTACTTGTTGTGTTGATTGGTTTTTGGGATTTTGAAGAATCAAATTAAGCTTGTCCAAGAACAAGTGTTGAAGGACACGCTAAGTGTTCGACAAATTTACCAAGTGAACTCTGAAGTTTCAAACCAAATTTCTTTGAACACAAGATGCCTCCGAGACTATCTAAGAAGGACAAAGGAAAAGGTATTGCTTCTCCTCCACCCCCAAAGAAAGCCCGAACAACAATTTCTATTTGGGAATCGCAAGAGGGTTCAATTGTTCCAAGGAATGAACCGTCTTCACCTAGCTCTCCTACCACTGAGATACCACCTGGGTATCCATCAGTATCTGACACAGGGAAGATTCAGTTTGCTCAAGAACACTTTTACAACGAGCATGCTTGGTAAGTATACACTAAAATGTATAAGGATGGTTCGATTAAGTCAGAACGAAATGTGAACTTGAAGAAGTAAAGAGATAGTCCGGGAAAGAAATTGGTTGATTATATTGAGAAGTACAAGTGGTTGTTCTTTACCACTATGGCAAATTCCTATAGTCCTAATCTATTTCACTATTTTTACTCAGATATCCACAAGGTTTATGACTCAGGATATTTTGAGGTTTCATTATTTGGGAAAGACTATGTGGTACATACAGATGTGATTGGCAAAGTTCTTGGCATTCCCAAGAATTTTTCAAACACTGGCTATCATCTTCCACTGGTACATTCCGACCTAAAGTGAGAAGATAGTTATAATGAATTATGTGTTCCAGACTCACCAAGGTTTCTTGAATACATCCCGAATTGCTATTTTACAAATGAGGCGGTTTTTCTCAATTTATTTGCGATCTCCAACCTTGGCTACTTTGGGAAGAAGGATGTCATTTATGTAGATTGTGTAGAGGTACTATATCTTCTATCTATTAATGTAGAGATATATCTTGACTCTTCTATATATGGACTGATGATAGCGCATCACAAGAATAATTCCAAGAAGAAATCATCTCCATTCCCTATGATCATTATGGCATTATATGGGTATTTTGAGATTCCACTTCCACCCCGTGCTCATCATATTGAGATCATATCCGAGATGGATATAAGGGCTTTTAACAAGGCTAAATCTATAAGAGCTTCATCTAGGAAAGCAAGCAGGGGTGCAACTGCTTCTTCATCATATCTTTCGGAGGTTACTACGCTCTTTCCAACTAAGCGAACGTTTAACACTCTGGATGCCAATTTGCTCTATTCATTGATTCTTCAGAATCAAAAAGCCTTGATAGATGCTATTTTTGATCTTTAAGAGGATGTTAGGTTGCATAAGGAGTAGAAGACGGGTGGTACCTCTGAGGATGTATACAAACTAGCCCCTCCAGATCCGTCACTTGTGGTTGAGGATGATAGAGATGAGGATGACGAGTCAGATGATGATGCAGACGATGATACCAGTGGGAGTGACACTGATGGTGGTTGTGATACCCCTCGATTATAGAGCCACGGGTGATCAAGTCCGAGCACAGATCCGAGGGATACCAAACAATCAATACGTAAACAAGCAAGAGTATAAAAGAATTTAAAATAAAATAATATGCAGAACAGAAATCTAAATGTAAAACCTCCAATGATAAACTTTAATAATTATTAAACTTTCCAATCTGTACAACTCGGGAATCCAACTAGTGGACCCCTATTAATCCCAAATGGTAAAACTTTACAGAATTCAAAATCCAAAAACTAAAATAAGAAAGAACATCCTATGTAGTCGGAAGAGTGAATGACTGTATCTGCATCACCACGATCAAGTCTAAGCCTGGTACTGAAAATCTCCTGAAAAATAAGGGTGAGTCAGGCCCACATGCAAGTTCCATACTACTATAATCCATACATAAACCCGATACGCAGATACATCCTAGATAGCTCGGCAATAGCTAAAATAGTCCATATAGATATAGGTACACACTATAGGATGCCCATTAACCTATAGTCATCACACCTATGTAGAAGGTAACATGCAAAATGCACGTAGCGTAGTCGTGCACCTAGACCTACCAGGGAACGTCATTAGGTCCAATTCTCCATCCAATGCGATATACGCATCCTAACCATGGTCCTGAGACTCAAGCTTATACCATGGCACATATAATAAATATATAAAGTCCGTACTCCTAATACAAAATATCATCCATCTGTATAGTGGTCTGATATATGTATAACAAATCCATCTTGAAACCATAATAGGTCATTCAATTTATTTGATTGACATGACACAAGTAGGTGAGGGACTTAACCTTTATGGTTAATCCATACCTTAATCCAAATTAGGTAGGACTTAGTGTTTTGAACTAATCCATTCCCAATATAGGTAGGTCTTAGTGTTTTGAACTAAGCCATCCTTAATATGACATCGTCCCATACCGGTTCATATATATCCATATAAGTAGGACCTAACCTTTTTATGGTCAATCCAACTCATTCCAAATTAGGTAGGATTTAGTGCTTGAACTAATCCATACCTAGTATGTCACCGTCCCATACCGGTACATACAATCCTCCAATTAATATAGTTGACAAAACAATATTAAATAGTCATCAACCACATTCCACAATATGCACAAGACAAGTTAATCTATATACATAAATATTAGGCATTCAATACAGAACCTAAAATCCAACTCCAATAATGTAAATTGCAACACAATTTGCACACATTTACATTTTCCATTATAATCCATGAATTGATACAACTTAGTACAATTTTAAGTATCAATTAAACCCAAGTTAAGCACAGGGAAATTCAGTTAATTCATTATACTTCAAATACTATAGAATTATGATTTATATATATATTTAAATCATACACAACAACCTTGCCAAGCTCCGGTATAGAAACCTAGCAAATCCTCCAATATAGTCCACGAATTGATACAGTTAATAGGAATTTGAGTATCAATTAAACCCAAGCTAAGCATAGGTAATTTCAGTTAATTCACCATACTTATAACACTGTGGAGATATGATTATATATAATTAAATCATATAAAAACTTTGACAAGTTCCGGTAAGTAAAAACTAGCAAAAACAGTGTGCATCCTACACGCCTTTTCCTTAGGTTCTTCTTGCCCTATTCCTTAGTCAAATTATGAATTTATGTCTCCTCATAATTTTACAGGTTTATGACCATCATATATATCACTTAAAATAGTTTAAACGAAGTGCAAAATCTCTGTATAGTCCAAACACAGCCTAAAAACCAACAATACGCAAAACTGGGCGTTTAAAACCAAAAATCCCAACTGAGCAAGCTAAGTTACAACTGAGCAGGCTAAGTTAGAAACTTAGTCGGTTGAGTTGCTAACTTAGTCAGCTGAGTTGATAACTTAGTCGGCTTAGTTTCCAATTGAGTCGGCTAAGTTGCCAACTTAGTCGGCTCAGTTTCCAACTGAGTCGGCTAAGTTGGTGCTGAAGCTGTCTTCTTCGTTTGTTCAGCCTCTGTAAACCCTAAAACTCCATTGTTAATGCCTCTAAGCTTCAACCTTTGTCCCATACACCCATACTAAATTATTTTAAGTCTTTTAGTAGGCAAAGAATCAACTTAAACAACAGTTCACTGGTAGTTTTGCTTGAACTATGTGCAAGAATTCAGGTAAATGTTTGTCCAAGAGCTGAAGTGAACAGAGATAAAATATTTCCTTGGTTCCTTAAACAATTGTAATTTATTTTTCTGCTTTAGGTAGATTATACATTGTTCTTAGGGTTTTGTCACGAAATTGCCAAAGGGGGAGATTGTGAGATATATTTTTGTAAATTGGCTTATTTTAGTAACAAAACAAGTCCTAGTCGAGTTGTAATTTCAGTTACCATATCCGACTTGACATCGACTGTGGAATTGGAAGTTTGTTCAGAAGAGGAAAGTAATGTTGATCATCGAAAAAGAAAGAACAACGATTAGGACATCGTTTCCCACTTAGGACACATTTATATACATGGTATATTTTCAGAGTTCAAAAATTATAGAATTTCCAAGTTCATATTGGATTCTGTCAAGTGGGAACTGGTTCCAAGTTCTAACATACGAGAATAAACTCACTATCCTTTGGGAACCAGTACCAATATTGGGAACCAGTTCCACAAGTCCTCATTGCAAAAGAAGTCCAGTTTCCTTGATCTGTTTAATACCTTTTTTATCCAACTTTCCTTCCAAGTCCTATGCACAAAATTTCCTTTATTTACAAAAGGAATAGGACTTTGCAAACCTCTATATAAACCATGTCATATACATTAGTTTATTTACGGATTTTGTTATACAGATTCATTATTCTTAAAAGCCTTAGGAAGATTATTTTTTGCAGAAAATCAGAGTTGATTTTTCTGTCATCTTTCTAGAACATATACACATAAACACATAGTGAGTTTAGAGTTGTGGTGTTCAAATCCTGATCGTGATCATACAGTTGCATCTACAATGATCAGACAAAAACAGATCTTCATCTATATCATTCAGATGATTGAAGAACAGAAGTAAAAACAATCACACTTTGAAAGGGTTGGAGCATTCGAGGAGTGTTGTCTAATCTACCTGCTACTCTTCTACAATTATCAAGCATAAGCCTGAGGTCAAGTTACTGTTAGACGGTGAGTCGTAAAGCCAGAGGATTATTAGCAATTAGTGTTTGGTAGAACGATAGGGTGTGAGCTAGAGTCAAAGTTCGGTATACTTTGTTTCAAGCATAGTGGATTGATTTACTTTGGATTGTACAGTCCATGAGGTTTTTTCCATAATAGTTGACGTATTTTATCAATTGGGGTTTCCTCGTTAAAATCTTGGTGTCATCTCTAACTTTATACTTTGCTTTATTTTATCTGCATATGATTAATTGTTTGATTACTAAAATAAGTAAAGTTGGTAACGACACAGATCTATTTTAAAACAAACAAAACTTTCTAAGTATTTTTCGCTGTGTACGACTCACAATTTGGTGTAGTATGGTGTTCTAAGATTCATACAGCCAATAATAACTATGCTGATAGAACATTGTGTCCATGCAACTGAATACATTTTTTTTTTCTTCTGAATAAAAGATATATATATATATATATAAAACAAGTTAGGCTCCTTAATATTTTATACCATTGTTAGATATGATATTATTGTATTGATGTGTAAGTGAGCTAGCTAAAAAGTCATGACACTCTACTTGTGCCATTGTTTAATATGACATTTATTTATTGTTGTTATATATATATATATATATATGTTGATGGGGATAATTAACTCCCTTCAACTGTGATACCCCTCGGATTAGAGACACGGGTTGATCAGGCCCAAGCCCAAACCTGAGGGATATCAAACAATTAATATGTTATAACGAACATAGATTACTAAAGGAAATAAAAAATAAAGTTTAAGCTGAAAGGAACTAAAAATAGAATCCGCAAAATAATATAATTATTAAAATCCATCAAACCCAAACTCCAAAACTCCATCAGTTTACAACTCGGGAATCCATCTCTAGTGGACCCCTATTAAACATCCAAAAATAAACTATAGAGAGAATCCTACATCGTTGGAAGAGTGAATAGAGACCTCTGCTCAGCACGAACACGTCTAAGCCTGGAACTGTCGTGTACCTGAAAAATAGAAGTGGGTCAGGCCCACGCGCAAGTTCTATACTACTACAATCTAAACAGAGGCCCGATACGCATGTACATCCTAAACAATTCAACAATAGCTAATAGTCCGTAAGTGCATATATATATAGTCACACTAAAGGACTCTCACTGGACTACAGGCCGGTCTCAACCTAAATAGAGGTAACATGCTAAAACGCACACGAAGTGGGCATGTGTACCTAAACCTAAACAGGGTACACCTCTAACCATCACATCCAGCTATGCATCCCAATGTATATACGCTCCCTAAACGTTGATCCTGAGATTCAAGCTCATATCGAGGTACCATAACAATATATTTAAAGTCCATCCCGAATCCTAGTAGTGCCGCTCAACTAGTCGTTGCCATGACACTACAATTAATAGGACTTAACTTTTAGTTAATCCAATTCTTAATCCAGAGTAGGTAGGTTTTGGTATTTTGAAACTAAACCATCCCTAGCATACTACCGTCCCATACCGGTGTATACTATCCAATCATCCAGCAGTTGATAATATCAACAATTAAAGTAAACATTAGCGAAATCTATATTTCCATTACTGATACTAATAGGTATAGTGTAAGCATCAATAAAAAGAATCAGATATATACATAAATAGATTCAATTTTATATCTAATACTGATACTAACAGACATAATGTAAGCATCAAGAATCATGGTCACTGTATGTACACAAACTTACTCAGTTTAGGTTGTTTCATTTAATCAGATATAATGATAAGATTATTTTAAATTATCATTCAATACTCAACAGTTGATAATACATACATTTAAGATAACCATTAACAAGTCCATTCCTCCAATAGTTGATACTAATAGCATTAATGCAAGCATCAAGACAGAACCACAGTAGGTGCATATACCTACTTAGTTTAGGTTGTTTTACAAAATCCCATTAGTGTTAATTTAAGAATTATTATTCTTCAACACTACCATATTCCAAGCAAGTGTAATTCAGATACATACTCATGATATAGAATTATACATGTTCCAATTATATCATTCGTCTCAAAAGATTTCAGAATTAAACACAGTCTACTCACATAATTCAACATTATGGAATTACTTGTTTAAAACCCTACTGTCCAAACTTTTCTACGTAAGTAGACTTAGTTAATACCACATATGAAGCTTTAATTTATCTCTATACATTACTTAGACCTTCCATATTCAATTCTGCACTCAATTGAAAACTCCAAAATCAACCATTGCATGCAAAACTGACTGGAAACGAAGAAAATTACAAAAACTGAGCAAGGAGACATCTCCAACAATTGGAGCTGCCTCCTTTAAACCTTGGAGCTGGCTCTAATTTCTTGGAGCTGTCTCCACACTAAGGGGAGCCGGCTCCCTCTAAGGGAGAGCCGGCTCCCTCCCTCTCTGCTTCGTCATTCTCTCCTTCGATGAACTCTGCCGCCTCTACACCTCACCGTTTTGACTTCCAAATCCTGTAACCTAACCCTAGTGTGTTCTCAGTCCGTGTTTAAGTCCTTATACCATTATTATTCATGAATTTAATTCAAGAACTATGCACACAATTATCAAGTTTCAACAGTTTAACAGCCATGCAACACATACTGGTGTGTATCAAACTTTAGCACGAACAGAGAAACTTTTTAAGTTACAATTAATCCTTGAATAGTTTAAGAATGCAAAGAACATGAAGCCTAAGGGAGAGAGTAAGGATAGAACTTGCCTTACACCGACGTTTGTCTATAATTTCCGGCGAAACTCTCATTTGTTTGCTCTCTGTTTAACTGCCGTCTTTAAAACTGCTCTCAGACTTACGATGTTGTAATCTTCTTCTTAAAACCCTAGGCAGACATCCTAAGTGAGTATTTATAGGCCACACAAATCCTAAGTTCCCTCAACCCTAATCGAATTTCAAGTTTATACAATGACGGCTACTGTGTATACCTAATAGAACGATATAACAGTCACGTTTGTTTTTTTTTTTTTTTAAAACAAATTAACCATTTTTACTTTAATTACCAATTAAACTTTATACCAATTAACCAAATTACACTAACTAAAACATTTAACAAATAATTAAAATTAAATAACACACGTAAGAAAATAAAATTAACTCAATGAAACAATTTAAATAAATAAAGTCAACAACCAGGTCAACCTATCAACGAATTATAATTAAACCAATTAAAACATTAAATAAAACAATTAATGAAAAGAAAACAATTAATCAAAATATCGAGACTATCCTTTTGAAAATTAGGGGTATTGCATCAACCCACTCAATGGTTGGCTATTGTTGAGAGTTAAATCCCTCCTTCATCACACACAGAGGAAGCATCGTCACATCACATTAACACAAGTATATATGGAGATAACAATCACACATCCACACACAACACAATATTTTACATGGTTTACCCAACTCTAGGGTTACGTCCATGGGCAAGAGAGATTTCACTATTATGAATCAAAGAAGAGAATATACAACCACATGTCAAAACCCACTTACTCACTCAACATCTCTTATGAGGCTACATGTATACACTCGAGAATTACATATACTCTCCCCTCTCCTCACAACACTCACCCTTAAACCCCTTACATCTTTTCTCTATTCTCTCTCTCTTTCTAAACCTCTCATACCCTTATCTATTTATGGAGTCTTCAAACCCAATTCTTTGTTGAAAAAGTATTCCTCAACTTGCCTATAGGAAGTTAACATAATGATCAAAACTCTAAAATAGAAAAATAATGGGATACACTTTCTTCTATAACTTTTAACCTTCCAAAACAAAATAGGAAACTAATTTTCTGCTCATAAATTTTGAGCCACAAACCCAACAATCTCCACCTTGGCTCAAAATTCAATCTTCACGTGCTTCTCCATACCCCCACCTCGAACAAGGATCTCTTCATAGCTCCACTTTGAACAAGGATCTCTTCATAACTCCACCTCAATTAAAGATTTCTCCACTTCGAACAAAAGCATTATGATGAACTTGAGAAACACTCTAACAATCTTCACATTTTTCTCAAATTCATCATTCTTCATTTTTTTCTTCCATCTTCTCTATCTACCCCGTTGGTGTTCAATTGCTCACGCATGGCAACCAATCAATCTTCTACTCATCTTCATCAATTGCTTTTATAGATAAAAGCAAAAAATATCACATCTTCACACTTCATATTCCCCTTTGCTCTTCATCGGGCTTAAAGTAAACCCCTTCATTCTTCAGACCCCTTTCTCCGACTATCTTGAAAACTAGCACTCACTCTTTGCTTGTCCCCAAAACTTATTCTCGTGGGCTTCATCTCTGCCATCTTTGCCCTATCTTGAAAACGAGCATCCTCTAGCTTGTTCTAAGACTTGTTCCTCATGGGCTTCACACCATCACCTTTTTCATACCTTCGTGTCATCATCAAATCTGATTGAATCTCCATAGCACCTTACGATTATCTTCTATTCTGATAAATTTCGCAGCAATCTTCTTCTAATGATCTTCAGGACCAATCACAGGTTTTGACCCACCATCGGCTCTGATACCAGTTGTTGGGGATAATTAACTCCCCTCAACCCACTCAATGGTCAGCTGTTATTGAGAGTTAAATCCCTCAATCATCACATACAACGGAAGCAATATCACATCACATCAATATAAGTATATATGATGATAACAATCACACATCCACGCATAACACAATATTTTATATGGTTCACCCAACTCTAGGGTTATGTCCATGGGAGAGAAAGATTTCACTATTATGAATTAAGGAAGAGAATATACAACCACATGTCAAAACCTACTTACTCACTCATTATCTCTTATGAGGCTACATGTATACACTCAGGAATTACATATATTCTCCCCTCTCCTCACAACACTCATCCTTAAACCCCTTACATCTTTTCTCTCTCAAAACCTCTAATACCCATCTCTATTTATAGAGTCTTCAAACCCAATTCCTTGTTGAATAAGTATTCCTCAACTTGTCCACAAGATGTTACCATAATGATCAAAACTCCAAACTAAAAAACATAATGGGATACACTTTCTACATAAATTTTCTGCACATAAATTTTGAGCCATAAACCCAACATATGTGAGTCATAATACGAGCTTAAGGTCTCGGGATCTTTGGTTAGGACTGAGGTGTATATTGCCAGATTAGATGGGTAACTGGAATAGGAGATGTGTGTACCCTGGTATAAGGGGAACTCTGAACCACCTCGTGTGCGATTTTTCCAAGTGATACCCACTACACGGTTGAGACTGCCCTATTATCCAGTGAGAGTCTTAATGTGTATATATGTATCGACTATGTAGATATAACATGAGTTTGGCAAGGGGTCTATTGATTGCCCGTTCTTTAATCGGGTCGTAGTAAAGGAACTTATTTATGGGTCTAACCCTCTATTTTATTTTTCAGGTCTTGGGCAGTACGAGTTTTAAAGTTGTTCGTACATATCAGAGTTCATTCATCTTCACTCTTTCGTATCATTGATATAGGACATTTCTTTAGATTGTTCTTTTATTTATCAGACTTAGTAATTGATTATTATTTTAGTTTTGGGATTTATATAGGGGTTTTGTATTTATGGATTTCTGAGTTGTATTATGGAGAATCTTATTGATGGATATTTATTGAAAATTATTCATTGAGGATTTAATTATTTAATTAGTATTTTAGTTACCTTTTATCTTTTATTTATTCTTTATTTATCCATTTGTATTCCATGCTTCTTTTTTAAAAAATATTTGTTTGATATCCTTCGGTTTTGTGCACGGACCTGATCAACCTTGTGTTCTGAAATTAGGGGGTTTCACAAACATCAACCTACCAAATAGCCATGGGATTCACATTTTGGGTTAAAAAAAGTCGTTGGCCAAGTTTCCCTCCAAACATATGGGTAGTTCAATCATTTACCATAGCAACTTGAGGAGATTTCAGTAAAGTAGATAGGTCCGTCACTAGGAGGGGTGGTCTATGTATTAGTCTCTGTTTGTGGTGACATAAATCCCTCCCTATAACACAGGAATTAAGAATTCTCACAACAACAAGATCTACTCGACACGAATTAGGATTTAATGAAACCCTTCACTGGAATTTTTCACAATGTTTTATTATTAGAGGAGGTCAGTGTAATTTCAAAAAGTATAAGGTCCCTGTAATTATAGCAAACCATAGGTGAAGTCTATGTAATTTACACTTTTTTTCTATTTGAAAGTATAAAAATATGAGGGTTAAAACGAACTTTTCACATCCAAAATTAACTTATGTTTGCTCATTAACAGTTTCAGGGGAGGTCGAAGTAATAAGTCTCAAACACTCCATCTGTGTGTAATTTACAAAACGTGAGGGGTGGTCAGTGAATTTATCCTTCAATAAAATTACATCCTTGATAACTTTAACAAAGAAACTACTGTGGAAGTCCGTATATTGTAAAATATTATTAGCGTCAACTTACAACCTTGGCAACTTACTTATTTATTTATTAGTTATTAGTTACATACATAGTTAATTTTTGTCCTATAAAATCAATTTTTAACTTTATATTTAGTTGGATGACAATATATGGTATGCATCCTCTATGGTTGCACCACAACGCTTTACAACATCGATTCACTTTGATTAATCACATGTGGTAGTGATCACGTGTGAATTATCATGACCTTCATTTCAGTACAACATGGTGTTGTGGTGTTCTGTATTACAAGGATCCTAGCTCGAGAAGATATACATCATAAATAGAATTAAAATAAATTTATTTGTCCAGTACAAAACATTATGTTGGATTGATCTAAAATCTTCTCGCGGATAGTTGAATTTTAACTTTCGAGGTTATTTGAGAAGTGCGGATCCTCAATTGTAAAAGTTCATTTTACACTCGTGCTATAAGGCGTTTTGCGTCGTTTTACCATAAATAATTCTCACATCGTTGTTTTGTAAACCGTTACAAATTTAAACCCCAAACGACATTAACTCCACAAACGGTGGTACAGCAACGATAATAAAAAAAAAAATTTAAAACAAAAAAGTTGATAATTCAAATTTTCAATTTTTTTTTACACTCTGGTCCCATGATTGTTGAAGTCTCTCTCTATCTAATCATCTTTGATGAAAACACCTACAATCCCTACATTACTCAAAAGTGAACATGGGTGGTCATTTATTGGAGGAAATATATCAAAGGTTGTGTTGTATTAAATGGTTAGATTCAGGATCTGATCTCACTCTATTTCTTTCATTAAAATTGAATTTGGTTTTATATTCTTATGATGATGTTTTAAAGTTCTACAAAATAAATCTAAGTTTCAACACTTTTTAATCCAAAATTCAAGATTCGAAATCTAATGGTTTTTTTTTAAATAATAAAAAATAAAACCATCACTTCATTTCATAAAAATAATTAAACACATAAAAATTATCTATACACATTATTTTTATATTCTCATCCATTGTTACCAAAATCGATCCAAATCGACTACTCCTTTGAAGAATTATGTCCATTTTATGACCTGGGTTTATTAAGAGGGCGACATGTTTGCTCATATTCTGAGTCAACAAGCTATGGTAAGAAAGGACTGGATCATGTTGGATTTTGATTTTCCTGGTGCAGTTATAGAGTTGGCTTCTCTCTTGCTTGGCTTGGGAAATATATATACACACATACTCATATTCTCTAACACAAAATTTTTCAGATTTTAACACACTTAATTCCTCTTTTCAGTTTATTATATCCAAAGCACTTAATTCTTGATTCATAATTCAACACACTTAATTATGTACGATTAAATATACTTATTTTCAAAACAACATTATGAAGTAAACACATTTTATTCAATACATTTAATAATTATAGAATTAAGCACACTTAATTCCATAATTAATGACATAATTACTGCAACATGAAGATATATTCATATGGGTTTTTAATGAATCATGTATTTTAGTTTTGCCCTCTTTTTGCATATGCAGCGATAGGAAGATGCGTCGTTTTATCATTACCATGTTCTTCTTCTTCAGAATGAGGAAAATTTCCATTCTTATGTGCTACAATTGCAGCGACAGGAAGATGCGCCGCCCCCACACTACCTTGTCCCTGAGGATTTATATGACGTGCTGCATGATATAGTGCCGCCATCCCATCAGGTCCTCTCACTAGTGCAGACCCATGGACAAATAAGAGAGCGAGAACAAAGAAAACCCTGAACAAGACCGCCATGAAGATTAATTAATCCTTCCTTAGAGGCTCTTGCCAAATCCACTCTGTTTTTTTTCCGCTTCCTCTTTGTCTCTATTTATACTTGCCATAAGATGCTTACAGGGTCTGCCAACAATGCCTATATAAAGAAACTACTCCTAAATTAATGTTTATTCTCCATAATACCTGCCAAAATAATAGTGTGTGTTAATACGTGTATGGTTGAATTTGTTACCCATGTCAAAGTCAATCATATGATTCATAACATTTACTATACATGTTGATACGAGTATGGTTGGATAATTATATAACCATACTATTTGATTGGATTTGAATTCTTTCTTAGCTTTCCCAATGATTGGGTAATTATCTAACGATACTATTTAATTGGGTTTGAGTTCTTTTTAGTTTTGGCAATTTAATTTCTTCTAGTATATGATGGATTATTATGGCATTGGAAAATGATTTGTAAATGAAAATAAACACTGTAAAATCAAATCGAAAGAAGTTAGCCTTTTGGTTAAGAAAAAGACAAAAATAAATAGTTAGGTGTAAAATGTTTCGATCTCTTTTTCACTTGCTTCTCTCTGTTGCAATAACACAATTCTACATTTTATATGATGATTAGAAAATTAATGATATTCAGAATGTAAAGTTTGAATGAAATGGGAGAGTTGAAAACTCTCAATTCATTGAAACAGTCAATTGGATCTCACATCGATCATTATTGGAAATCTCCGGCTTCTATTTTATTCAAACTCTTTTGCCTTAATAGTCATTTTCCAGATTACAATGCAAAAACATGAGATTAGATTTTTTTCGGTTAAGTGGAGGAGTCTAACAACTTCCATCTTATCCATTAGATCAATTTGGAGCAGTAAGGAGCCATAGATGTATTTGTACTGCACCCACAACAACTATAAGTATATTCTTGAAAACATCTTGATGGAGTGTGTGTGTGTGGTGCTTCAACTAATTTTATCAGTAAATAAGCTTCTGTTAGACTACAAAAGTTCATCATATTGAAAAGCTAGATACCTTCGAATGGAATGGTGTCCTAAGATTCATTGAGCCAACGATAACTATGTTGATAGAACATTATGTCCATGCACCTAAACACATTTTTTTCCTGAATAAAAGATATGTATATACAGTGGCGTAGCCACAGAGGGACAAGTGGGGACAGCTGCCCCCACTGAACTTTTAATTTTTTTTAATTTTATATTGAATTTTTTTTTTATATTTGTATAATTGCCCCCACTAAAATTTGACAATGCACGAATATATATATATATTTATATATATATATATAATAAAATGACCATTCACGATATTACACAAAAATGTATATATATAATCTTTCCAAAAAATATGATATTTTTTTTTTCTTTCTCAAAATATTATATTCTTTCCCACTTTCCCCCAAAAATACAAGATATTCTTTCACATTTTTAATTTTACCACAAACAAATGCGTTGTTTTTATCAGATTTTCAATCAACATTTTTCTTTTAGCAAGTCTCCTTGATATATATATGGGTTGTGATCATTGAGATGGCTAACAAGTTAGGCTCCTTGATATTTTATACCATTGTTAGATTTGATTTTATTGTATTGATGTATAGGTGAGCTGGCTAATAAGTCATGACACGCTACTAATGCCATTGTTCAATATGACATTTATTTATTGTTGTTATATATTTATATATATGTTGTTGGGGATAATTAACTCCCTCTAATCCACTCAATGGTTGGCTATTGTTGAGAGTTAAATCCCTCCTTCATTACACATGGCGGAAGCATCGTCACATCACATCAACACAAGTATATATGGAGATAACAATCGCACATCCACGCACCACACATTATTTTACATGGCTTGCCCAACTCTAAGGTTACGTCGATGGGCGAGAGAGATTTCATTATTATGAATCAAGGAATAAAATATACAACCACATGTCAAAACCCACTCATTCACTCATCATCTCTTATGAGGCTACATGTATACACTCGAGAATTACATATACTTTCCATTCTCCTAACAACACTCACCCTTAAACCCCTTACATCTTTTCTCTCTTCTCTCTCTTTCTAAACCTCTCATACCCGTATCTATTTATGGAGTCTTCAAACCCAAAATGTTGAAAAAGTATTCCTATACTTGCCTACAAGAAGTTACCATAATGATCAAAACTCTAAAATTGAAACATAACGGGATACATTTTCTTCTATAACTTTCAACCTTCCAAAACAAAATAGGAAACTAATTTTCTGTATAAAAATTTTGAGCCACAAATCGAACAACCTCCACCTTGGCTCAAAATTCAATCTTCACGTGCTTCTTCATACCCCCACCTCGAATAAGGATCTCTTCATAGCTCCACCTTGAACAAGGATCTCTTCATAGCTCTACCTCAATTAAAGATTTCTCCACTTCGAACAAAAGCATTATGACGAACTTGAGAAACACTTTAACAATCTTCACCTTTTCTCAAATTCATCATTCTTCATTTTTTCTTCCATCTTCTCTATCCACCCCGTTGGTGTTCAATTGCTTGCGCATGGCAACCCACCAATCTTCAACTCATCTTCATCAATTGCTTTTCTAGATAAAAGTAAAAAACCTCTCATCTTCACACTTCATATTCCCCTTTGCTCTTTATCGGGCTTAGAGTAAACCTCTTCATTCTTCACACCCTTTTCCCCATCTTGAAAACTAGCACTCACTCTTGGCTTGTCCTCAAAACTTGTTCCTCGTGGGTTTTATCTCTACCATCTTTGCCCTATCTTGAAAACGAGCATCCTCTAGCTTGTTCTAAGACTCGTTCTTCATGGGCTTCACACCATCACCTTCTTCATAATACTGTTAGGAATAGTGCACGTTTCCTAATGTATTATATTTCGATTCACTATGAAATTGATAGTGTCCATGTAATTACAAGAAATATTTATATATATGTATGTGATGGCAATCAATGCATGATATATAAATAGTAATTATAAATTGTTCATAGTCGGTAATTATGGATGGACTCATAATTAATTAAGACTTGAACAGGATCCGCGTTAGGTTGAGATATATTGCGAGAGCCGTCGTATGCAATTACTCCCTATCACCGTCATGGTATTAGACTCTTAAGCATGAGAAAAGTATAGACTCTTTTATTAATTAATAATTACTTTGATTTGTTCGGCGGATTCTTCGGGATCCTTAGACCGACACTTCGGGTAGTTATGTAATTAATAGTTAGAGGGTTATATTTTCAATATTTGCATCATTACTACTTGTATTTATTTTGTATTGATTATGGTTGATCACAAAGTAAATTCGAAGGCCTTCGTATGATTTTAGACAAAATGATTTATTATATATTTATTTATTAAATTATTATTTTTGTCAAACAAATATTTTATTGTGATCGAGCCAGAAATAATCAAAGGTATCAAAATAAATATATTAATTAAGTAGTCGGATTGATGGCTATATTTATCCGATAACTAATTATGCATAGAGGGGTCAAAGTACAATATTGACTTAGAGGTTATTTATTATTTAATTGGAGTTCAATTAATTTCTTTTAGTGGAGTAGAAATTAATTTATGAATTAATTTAATTGGGTCCATGGACCGGGCCAATCATTAATTCATTGTAGCCAATAAAATAATAGGCCCAATGGATTCTCACTCATAGCCCAACTTGATATTGGAATCATATTAGATTTGAGACATGTAAATTAGAGATTGAGAATGATTCGTTGTTTCCTTTTCTTTACCTTTATGTTGCCTATAAATATACATGGTCTATGTATATTTTAAGGGTGATTTTGATGAGAGGAAAAAAGGAATAACTTTTCTCTCTCTAGAAAATTAGGGTTTATGTTCTCATCTAATGGAGGCTCCCACAAGCCTAGTTTTCCAAGATCATTCATGGAGGCTTATGAGTGATTCTTAAAGGCAAAACAATTACCAAGAAGATGGAGATCCAAGGAGAAGGCATCTTGCTAAGGGATCTACAATAAGTGAGAACATTCACTTTAGAGGAAAGTTTTAAAGGTTTACTCAGACCTTTGATGTAAGTATTCAATCCATTAATTGAATGATACATCATATTTTTATTTTTGTATAAAACTTGTCTCTATGTGATGAATCAAGATCTATGAATCAAAATCCCTCGAAAAGTTTTTAAAACTTGCACGTTTCCCAGCAGTGGTATCAGAGCATGGTTTGATTCATTACTAGAGATCATGATTTTATGAAAATCATCATTCATGGATCCAAAATTATATTCATATATATTTTTATTGATGTATGTTGATATATGATTTAATATGTTGATATATATTGATACATGATGATGTATGAATAATTGTGAATGAATGATGATGTATGGTTGGGCCATGGATGAAGCTTATAGGAATATTGAATGTAATTTTATCTTTGGATGAATGTAATTAAGGCTTTGATTTAGCCGTTTGAAAGTTCAATGATGTAATTTGTTTTTCCCATTGTATTTCAAGTTGTAAATATTTTTAAAGCCATGTAATATTCATCAAAGGATGCTATGAAGCTCCAAGAAGGTCCAAAAGGGTTAAATTATGCTTCAGTAATTTTCTGGAATTTTTTCGAATTTTTTGGAATTTTTCTGGAATTTTTTGAGGCTTAATTTAATTTTCTGGGATTTTTCCGGATTTTTTGGAATTTTTTCGGCGTTTTTCCGGTGGCCGGAGCTTCGCCGGCGGCGAGAAGAGGCGTCGGAGGTGGCCCGGATCAGGTGTGGTAGCGGTTAGGTGAGCCTGGCGCGTGTTCCACACGCGCCAGGAGTGGACTAATCAATGGGCAAGCTGGCGCGTGGATCTCACGCGCCAGCCATGGAGGTTTTGTCCTCCACGCGCGTGAAGGCGCGTGGAGGCGCGTCCCACTCGCCCCAGGCGCGTGGGAGCGCGTGAGGGCGCGTCCCACGCGCCCCAAGCGCATGTCGGCGCGTGGGGACGCGTGGGAGCGCGTGCAAAGACCTGCAGCATGCCCCAGGCGCGTGTGAGCGCGTGTGGGGCCCTCCAGGCGCGTTCCAAGCGGTGTTTTGCTTATCCTGGTGCGTACCAACCTTATGTGGGTGTTTGCAAGCTGATAGAAGATCTTCGCGCAGTGATTAGAGCAATTAAATGTTAAAAGCTGATTCCATTGGCCATTTTATTTGCTTTATCTGTCATTTATTTATTTATGCGATGTATGAAATGCATGGAATATATAATTGTTAATTAATTATTATTCATGCATTAGATCCATGATATTTATTTAAATGGCTTGATTTATATTAGTTAAATTATGAAAATTAATTGGATTTGATTACTAATTAATTAGAGGGCACTTATTGGGAAACGAAAAATTATTTTTATAAATTATTTTTGAAGTGTGCCTCAAGTTAAATATTAGTGAATCGTTTAAAGTCCAAATATTTTCTAAATTTAATTGGATTAAAATCAAGACGTTTTGCATGCATTATATCATGTAAATGAATAAAATGAAAACCCTAATTATGAATGATTAAAAATTGAGTGGGAGCGGGGATTTTTATACATTCCCCATGGCTTTTGTTATTAACACCATTGTAATTAGATCTTCAAAAATAAGGCCCCACGCATGATTTGAAGAGTCTTAATATTACAAGAATGGTTGTCTCATGAAAATACAAATATTAAATGTTCATTGTAATTAGATCTTTAAATATAAGGCCCTACGCATGATTTAAAGAGTCTAGATTATAATGACAACATATTTAATGTTTAATTTTTCGTTAGAGTTTTAATAACGTTATACACTCAATCTAAAATCAATAGTGTTAGCTTCCCAACGAAGTGGTCTATACTAGGTGATTTTAGAAAGGCTAAATTAAATCGGGAATCATTTCATATGATAGATAAGGCATTGTCTTAAGAGATATGGAAATGATGGGATTTGCCCGCCAATAGCAATAATGAACTTCGCCAACCGAATAAGTTATTGGCGTATTGGTTATTCGATTTTTCATGCAGTGGTTAAGGGACCCACATATTATTATTTTAATGGAAGTGCTCGCTTAATAGCAAATGAATCTCAATAATAGTAATAATGAACTCCTCCAACAGGATAAGTTATTGACATATTGATTAGTTGATTTATTATGCTACGGAGTTGAGGGACCCGCATTAATTAAAAGGGATTGTTCACCAATAATGATAATGATCTCTTGTTCGATTGAGATTTATTGTATTATGTGGTTAACAAGCTCATTTTAATTTTAAATATGCATGACATTATTAATAGTTCACCTTGCATATTGTATGAATGCATTTATATTCAGATTAATTATGTCTAATCCAGTTTATCTGCTTGCTTACATATTCTATGATATTGGACCTTATTTATAATGACTGGAAAATGAACTTAGATATTTTATTCACAACGTAAGGGTACAAAATGTGTTTATTACTCCTATACCTATCTCTTTTACTTTGAGATACCAAATTTGACATTAATGCTTTTAATAAATTAGATAAGGCAAATGATATGACTTGGTGCAATATTCTAGAGTTTAGCTCGAATATACTCCAAAGCTAACATTTGTATTATTTTATTTTTTTCAAGCATCATGTTAAATGTCAATAAAATGTTTTGGTGAGATTAGATAGAGAGTATGCCAAAGTACTATGTTAGACTTGAATAGCATCAAGATAGCCTAAGGAACTCCAGTATGAAACCGAATTTTGAAAAATGATTGTTTATTATTTAAAATTAGCTGGAGATCAATAGGGCTGACTTGGGTGGTAAGTTTCAAGTTGACATGATTATTGTCTTGTTACCAAACTCGTTCGATTCTGTTATAGTGAACTAAATAAGGAATCAGTTTGAGTTCACACTCGCTGATATTCTTATAGAATTGGTAACAGATGAAGGGATAATCAAGAGTATGGGCGTTTCTATCAATCTAACCTAGTCTATACCATCTTCTTCTAGGCCCAAGTGGACGGGCAAAGCAAAGAAGAAGGATGATAATAGGACTAGGCTAGCACAAAACATAGGTATCCAAAAGGTTAAAGGGAATAAGGCAGTGTATGTTGAGGGCAAAGAAAACTGTTTCTTTTGTCGCTAACTAAGACACTAAAGGACAAACTGTCTAAGCAATGACGTGGCATAGGAAAATATATATTTAATCATTGAGCCAGGTTCTGTGGTTGTATCTATTAATTTCTGATGAATAGATTCTGGAGCCACTAAACATGTTTGCAATTCATTACACGGATTTCAGGAATCCAGAAGTCTCGATGATATGGAATATATTTGTACTTGACCTGATGTCAATGTTGTAACTAAGTCAGTGGGAGTATTACATCTGAAATTAGAGAGTATGAGGATATTAGTATTAGAGAATTATCTTTATGCACAGAGGTTAGACGCTATCTAATTTTTGTTTCACTTGTGGTTTATAAAAACTGTGTTGTTATTTTCTAAAACTGGTTTTATAAAATTGAATAGATATGCGATTACTTCTGGTGCATTGAAAGATGGTTAATATACTATAATCACAAGCTCTTAAGATTTGCAGGATGTAGAAACTAATGTTACATCTTCTAGATTGAATGTTAAGAGAACATTTGTTATTCCTGACTCATTGTATTTTTGGTGTCTATTTTTGGGTTGTAATCAATCAAAATGAGATTTAAAGATTGGTTAAAGAAGGTTTATTACCTAGTGAGGCAGGGGAGCCTAAACCAAACTTGTGAATCTTGTTTTGAAGGATAGATAACTCTAAGGGCTTAATCAGCCAAATGAAATAGACATAAAGAACAATTGGAGTCGGTACACACGTACACGTGTAGTCTTATGAACATCCAATCAAGATTACTCACGTTTTGGATAAATTTACCTGTTGCGACACAAGTCTTATACTTTTGGTATATTCCGAGAGGGTCAAGACTGATGTGGAGCACAGATTAGGTAAACTTATCAAGACACTTCGATCTGATCGAGTATTTGAGTATTTCTTGGGATAGTGCAAAGACTATATGGTCAATGAGGGTGTTGTGTACCAGTTTTCCGCAATTGACGCTAAATTAATTTAGGTGTCAAATAGGAATAACAAAATTCCACTTAACATGGTTAGATCTATGATCAGTTATGCCACATTATCTCTTTCATTTAAGAGTTTAGCGTTAATGACATCGATGCGCATTATGAACTGCATTCCATCTTAGTCTGTCTCAAGGATACCGTTGAGCTGTGTTTTTGACTAAATCTTAGTTTGAATCACATGCACATATGGGGTATTCTTGCACATGTGCGCTTGATATGGACAAGTAAGTTGGAAACAGATCATACGCATGATAGATTTGATAGCTACTCTAAAAGTTACTAGAATGGATTATTTTATGATCTCAATGATAAAAGTCGATTGTTTACACTCACTGTTTATCTATAGGAGGATCATATTATGAATTATATACCTAGTAGCATAATGTTAGAGAATATGGTATGAGTACCAAATGTACCAAATGTGAACACACTTATTACAGAGATTGAGAATAATATATGAATTCCCTATTAATGCGTTAGCATCATCGATTTCTACATCGGTACATTGATGTAGTGGGAGGATTATCATCCAATTCGACAGAATCATGTTTTTAGGTGAGACCATTATGAACATCCCTGTTAAACATGAGTTGGACCCAGTAAGCTACACGGAAGCGTGAACCGATATGGATACAGATCGTTTTGGTGAGTTACTATGAAATCAGAGTTAGAATCTATGTATTCTAATAAATTCTGGGATCTTGTAGAACTTTCTAGTAGGGTGATTCCTATGGAAGGCAAGTTAATCTACAAAAAGATACCAGAAGATTTCTCAGTGAATAAATCATGAGTGTACAAGGGAATGTCATTATTTTTCCTAATTCTATATATATTGATGACATCCTACTCATTTAGAATGATGTGGAAGTTTTGTCATTAATAAAGAGGTAGTTGTTCAATTACTTTTAAATGAAGGATTTTCAGGATGTAAGCTAGATTCCTGGGATCAAGCTTTTGCAAGATCAGGTTAAAAGGAAAATAGGCTTATCTTAATAATCCTACATTGATAAAGTTTTGACCAGGTTTGGTATGCATAACTCAAAGAATGAGTTCTTGCTTTATTGATATGGATGGCTATCTCTAGTAAGTAGTTTTTCAAGACTATCAAAGGAGATTGAGCAAATGAGACTGGAACAATATGTTTCGGCATATGAGAGTCTCATATATGCCATGGTCTATACCAAACAGGACATCCGCTACATAGTAGGAATAGTCAGTAGAGATCAGTCCAATACTGGACTTGACAACTGGTCTATTGTGATAAATATCATTAAGTACCTAAGGAGAACCAATGATATCATACTCATTTATGGATGTGATGATATGGTCCTAGTCAGGTATGCTAGTTCTGATTTTCAATCAGAAGTAGATATTATGAGGTTAATGACTTAGTGTATGTTCACTTAATGGAAGGGAAATCAGTTGGTAGATTGTCAAGCAGATTTCAACTGTTGACTCAAACCTGCAGGTGGAATATATTGCAGCCTTAAAGGTGACAATATAAGCCTATTGGTTTGATCTCACTAATTTAGAGGTTGTGGAGCATATTAGCCTGCCTATCGAGCTATATTGCGACAATAGTGCAGAAGTAGTCCAAACCAATTACCCAAGGTTCCATAGATGAACAAAATACACTGATAGGAAGTATCATGTTCTACATGATATTGTCCGGCGAGAAATTGCACTTGTATCTAGAACATTGCATTGGAACACAACTTTGTTGATCCATTATCAAAAGGTGTCATTGATCAATAATTTTGATCATCATCTGGATAACATTGGAGTTAGGTGCAATTTGAATTGGCTATGAGGGCAAGTGGGAGCTGTTGGGATTTATATGTCCTGGCATAGCAAATTCCTGTTTGGATTAATTGACATATGTTCCTGACGTTTCTGAAATATTTATGTTTTATACAATTGGTGAATTTAATGTATTATATTTCGATTCACTATGAAATTGATAGTGTCCATGTAATTACAAGAAATATTTATATATATATATATGTGATGGCAATCAATGCATGATATATAAATAGTAATTATAAATTGTTCATAGTCGGTAATTATGGATGGACTCATAATTAATTAAGACTTGAACATGATCCGCGTTAGGTTGAGATATATTGCGAGAGCCGTCGTATGCAATTACTCCCTATCACCGTCATGGTATTTGACTCTTAAGCATGAGAAAAGTATAGACTCTTTTATTAATTAATAATTACTTTGATTTGTTCGGCGGATTCTTCGGGATCCTTAGACCGACACTTCGGGTAGTTATGTAATTAATAGTTAGAGGGTTATATTTTCAATATTTGCATCATTGCTACTTGTATTTATTTTGTATTGATTATGGTTGATCACAAAGTAAATTCGAAGGCCTTCGTATGATTTTAGACAAAATGATTTATTATATATTTATTTATTAAATTATTATTTTTGTCAAACAAATATTTTATTGTGATCGAGCCAGAAATAATCAAAGGTATCAAAATAAATATATTAATTAAGTAGTCGGATTGATGGCTATATTTATCCGATAACTAATTATGCATAGAGGGGTCAAAGTGCAATATTGACTTAGAGGTTATTTATTATTTAATTGGAGTTCAATTAATTTCTTTTAGTGGAGTAGAAATTAATTTATGAATTAATTTAATTGGGTCCATGGACCGGGCCAATCATTAATTCATTGTAGCCAATAAAATAATAGGCCCAATGGATTCTCACTCATAGCCCAACTTGATATTGGAATCATATTAGATTTGAGACATGTAAATTAGAGATTGAGAAGGATTCGTTGTTTCCTTTTCTTTACCTTTATGTTGCCTATAAATATACATGGTCTATGTATATTTTAAGGGTGATTTTGATGAGAGGAAAAAAGGAATAACTTTTCTATCTCTAGAAAATTAGGGTTTATGTTCTCATCTAATGGAGGCTCCCACAAGCCTAGTTTTCCAAGGTCATTCATGGAGGCTTATGAGTGATTCCTAAAGGCAAAACAATTACCAAGAAGATGGAGATCCAAGGAGAAGGCATCTTGCTAAGGGATCTACAATAAGTGAGAACATTCACTTTAGAGGAAAGTTTTAAAGGTTTACTCAGACCTTTGATGTAAGTATTCAATCCATTAATTGAATGATACATCATATTTTTATTTTTGCATAAAACTTGTCTCTATGTGATGAATCAAGATCTATGAATCAAAATCCCTCGAAATGTTTTTAAAACTTGCACGTTTCCCAACAGTATACACTCGAGAATTACATATACTTTCCATTCTCCTAACAACACTTACCCTTAAACCCCTTACATCTTTTCTCTCTTCTCTCTCTTTCTAAACCTCTCATACCCGTATCTATTTATGGAGTCTTCAAACCCAAAATGTTGAAAAAGTATTCCTATACTTGCCTACAAGAAGTTACCATAATGATCAAAACTCTAAAATTGAAACATAACGGGATACATTTTCTTCTATAACTTTCAACCTTCCAAAACAAAATAGGAAACTAATTTTCTGTATAAAAATTTTGAGCCACAAATCGAACAACCTCCACCTTGGCTCAAAATTCAATCTTCACGTGCTTCTTCATACCCCCACCTCGAATAAGGATCTCTTCATAGCTCCACCTTGAACAGGGATCTCTTCATAGCTCTACCTCAATTAAAGATTTCTCCACTTCGAACAAAAGCATTATGACGAACTTGAGAAACACTTTAACAATCTTCACCTTTTCTCAAATTCATCATTCTTCATTTTTTCTTCCATCTTCTCTATCCACCCCGTTGGTGTTTAATTGCTTGCGCATGGCAACCCACCAATCTTTAACTCATCTTCATCAATTGCTTTTCTAGATAAAAGTAAAAAACCTCTCATCTTCACACTACATATTCCCCTTTGCTCTTTATCGGGCTTAGAGTAAACCTCTTCATTCTTCACACCCTTTTCCCCATCTTGAAAACTAGCACTCACTATTGGCTTGTCCTCAAAACTTGTTCCTCGTGGGTTTTATCTCTACCATCTTTGCCCTATCTTGAAAACGAGCATCCTCTAGCTTGTTCTAAGACTCGTTCTTCATGGGCTTCACACCATCACCTTCTTCATACATTCGTGTCATCATCAACTCTGATTGAATCTCTATAGCACCTCATGATTATCTTCTGCTCTGATAAACTTCGCAGCAATCTTCTTCTAATGATCTTCAGGACCAATCACAGGCTTTGACCTACCATCGGCTCTGATATAAGTTGTTAAGGATAATTAACTTCCTCCAACCCACTCATGTAATGTTATGATTTATAAATATATATATGTGTGTGTGTGTGTGTGTGTATTAAATGGAAAAAGGTAGGATTTTTTTAATAAAAAAACTGGTGGGACCTACCACTTTATTCATTTATGGTTAAGACGCATTTTGGCCTCACCTTTCTCTCCCTCCCCGGCAGTTCTCTCTTTTCCTCTCTTTATTTTCATTTTTATTTTATTTTTCATTCAAAGCTTCAAATCTTGATTAATCTTCAACCGGTGAGAATTTTTGGATGCTGTTTGCGGCAAATCGAAGAGCTCGGCGAGATCTTCAAGTGGGTGTAAGCAATTTCAGTTTTGGTGCATCATAGGATTTTTGAAATTAGGGCACAAAATTGGGGGTTTTCATCATTTTGGAGGTAGGGGTGTTTAATCTACAATCTCTTGGTTCTTGGTGAATTATTCTCTCCTAATTTGTAGTATAACATGTTAAATTGTGATGAATTCATGCTAAGTTGTCTTGATGTTATGTGTATGTGTTATAATTCCATGTAAGTTTCATGTTTAGTGACTTGTATGTTGATTGTTGATGAAATATGATATAGACTTGCTTAAATGATTATATTTTTAATTTAGATGTGTGATTGTTGAGATTATGCTAAGTGTAAGCATGTTAGGTTTTGTATAAAATTCCTTATTAAGCATATAAGTTGTTAAGGTTGAATTGTATAAGTTATGTGAATTTCATGCTTAAATGGTATGCATAATTGAATTTTTTTTTTTTTTTTTTTCATAATTAATTGATTTGTTGAAGTGATACGACAAAGGCATGCTTAAATGATTATGTTCTTAATTTAAATACGTTGTTTTTGAAAATTGTACTAATTGTGAGTATGGAATGTGGTGTGTAAATTTCCTTATTAAGCATGCAAGGTTGTTAAAGTAGAATTATATAATTTTATGATACATTTTATGTTTATGCATTGGGAAAGAAATGAGAAGTTGATTTTAAAGGAAAATAAAATGGTTTTGGGGAAAAGTTTTTGAAAGGGTTTATGAAAACCCGGCCGCCTAAGAGTTGCTTAAAACTGCGGCGTTAGTGTGGCCTAGAGGGAACTTGGGAGATTTTCCTAGCGTGGTTGAGCTAACTGGGCCCCAAATGACGCCTTGGAGTTGCCTTGTGGTCAGGGATAGTTAGCCAATCTTTCTCTTGTGCCGCTATGGAGTTGCCATGGGACGGATTGCACTAACGGTTTGGAAATGATGGCAGAAATGGTTTTTGGAGACATTGCATCCCATTGCACGGCATGGTTCGTTATTAGTTGGATTGTTTGTTATTGATATTATGTTTATATTTTCTCCCCGGAATTATATGATCCCGTTTTCTTTTGCTCTATTCATTGTTTGGAAACATGGGGTCACAAGAGGAGTGCCTTAGGCACCTCTTACTGAGCTTTTGCTCACCCCTTCCTCTTAACATTTTTAAGAACATGACATGGAGGTGGCGGATGACAATCCACCACAGGCATGAAAGGACTAGAAATGTATTTTGAAATCATTTTGTAAAGTTGAGCTCATTTTTGTATAGCACTATGACAAGAATGTATTAAGTTGTTTAGCATGGGTTTGTATTATAAATTTGAGCTTGACTCCACTTTGTTGTAAATTGAACTGGTTATAAATATTATGTAAAATCCTTATGTAAAAGAAGAAAATGGTGTTGTTTTGTATCATATTTTTGATGTTCATAACCATGCAATGAAGAATGTATTATTTGCATTGTGTGTTGGGGCAGGTTAGATAAATTTTGAGGTCTAAGAGTGGCTATTACATTTTTATGCATTAAAGCAGATTGTCGTAGGGCCTTTTTTAGCAGAGGTCATGCCAATTTTTTTTATTTTATTTATTTATTTATTATTATTATTTTTAAATAATTGGTATCATTTTAGGGTCGTTACAAACTTGGTATTAGAGCGATGGTTCGAAAACCCTTAGGACGACGGGTAGAGGCCTGCATAAGGTTGTGTGGGAAGTTATTTGTATATATATGTGGCTATTTGTTAAAATGTTTTGCTATGTGAAAAACATGCTTAACTGTTTACTTGCTTACCTGCTTATGTGTTTAAATGCTTATATTAATGTGTTCATTGCATAGTCTTGCATGCTAAGTGTTTATCTAGTATCATTTTTTGTTAAGTTGTTCACAGTTGGACCTTAGTGTTATCGTTATTGAACCATTTTTTTTTTTTTTTTTTAGCACGATGCCACCGCGAAAGGAACCGAGATAAGTTGGCCCTAGGCCTATAAGGGGTGATGTTGGTGAAAGTTCTAGCTCTAATCTGGCGGAGCAAGTTGAAGATAATACACTTCTTAGGGATTTGATTACCCCTAGAGGTGTTCTTACAAGAAGGGACAATGTTGAAGCGGGTGAAGGTTCAGCTGAGTTGGCGCTGAATCGTCTGTTGCAGAATGCTTTGAGGGCAACAATTACTTCTCTTCCACAGCCAGTACCACAACTGGTAGTTCAAGTTGAGGAGACGCCAGCACAAAAATGTCTTAAGTTGATTGCGGGGTTTTCGAAGTTGATGTCGATGATGTTTGAGGGTGGTGCGGACATGATAGAAGTGGACGACTACATGGACCAAGTGGAAACCCACTTGACTTCTATGGATGTGACGGATGATCATATAAAAATCAACCTAGCCACTTACAAGTTTTCAAAAGATGCTAAGCTATGGTGGAAGTCAGTCACTAATCAGCATAAGGTTGAGGATATAAGTTGGGAGATATTTAAAGAGCTATTTTATGAAAAACATTTTCTGATTACCAAAAGGTGGGAACTAAGGAAGTAGTTTGATGATCTCATTCAAGGTAATATGTCGGTGATGGAGTATGAGAACAAGTTTACCTTTCTTTCTCGCTTTGCTCTAGAGATAATGAGAAATGAAGTTGATAAGACTTAGAAGTTTGTTTTCGGTCTCCATTACCAAATAAGACTATTAATAACGGCCCAGTATTTCAAGGTGTACTCGGAGGCAATGGAAAGGGCATTGATGCTTGAGGTGGAAGCTAAGGACAGAAATGCAGGAAAGGAACAGTTGAAGCAAAAGAGGAATGCAGGACCATCTTCGGAAGAGCAGTCATAGAAGAGGAACAGGGGTGGTCCGTCTCAGTCTCAGGGGCAGCAGTCGGCACGATCTGCTCCTACTACCCCTATACCAGCAGGGTCTGCCAGGAGTGGTGTTATCTATTATCGCTGTAATTAGCCGGGCCACTACAAGACAGAGTGTCCACAGACGTCGGTGCCACTACAAGACAGAGTGTCCATAGATGTCGGTTAATTCTGGGGTTTGCTTTAGTTGTGGCCTACAGGGCTACAGGGATAAAGAATGTCCGAATCGGGGAGCAGGCACCGGTAGTGGCAGAGGGTCACAGCAGAGGCCGTCACAGTCGGCTACAACTCAGTCAGATTTCAGACCACCGCCACCACCACAGCCTGCTATATCTTCTCAGGGTTTACTGCCAGCTAAGAGAGATACTCCTACTATGTCAATGCAGCAATTAGGTTGACAGGTTGGTAGTTCCCAGGCACAGACACCGTAGGGACGTGTCTTTGCACTTGCCCAGCCTGATGCATCTTTTAGACCATCAGTTCTCTAAGGTATCTTTCTAGTGTTTGGTTCTTGGGCTCGTGTTTTGTTTAACTCTTGTGCATTTCATTCTTTCATTTTGTCATCATTTGCACTTGCATCGAGGTTAGAGGTCAGTTTCATTGATCATGTGTTGTGTGTTGATACGCCAGTTGGGATTTCAGTGTCTTTGAGCAGAGTTATGAGGGATTGTTCCATAGTGATAGCTGGACGGAATTTTATGTTTGATCTATTCCTCCTTGAGATGACTGGCTTTGATGTCATTCATGGGATGGATTGGTTAGCTTCATTTCATGCCACAATTGATTGTTTCAGAGGAAGAGTCACAGTTTGCACTCCCGAGGGGGATTGTTTCTTTTACGTGGGAGATCAGAGTGATTCCCATACGCTATCATTGTACAAGATTCATAGACGAGGTCGTGGTAACTACTTCTTGGCTAGTCTTTTAGCCGAAGAAGATGGTGTTGCAGAAGGGGTTTATTCGGCAGTTGTTCGTGATTTTCTGGATGTGTTTCTGGAGGATTTGACAGAGTTGCCTCCACATCAAGAAGTGGAGTTTACTATTGATCTGATGCTCGGTACCGCGCCAATTTCTATGGCACCAGTTAAGTTGGAAGAATTGAAGAGGCAGCTTGATGATTTGAGGATAAAATGTTTCATCCGACCGAGTGTGTCACTGTGGGGCACACCTGTCTTATTTGCTAAGAAGAAAGATGGTTCTCTAAAGTTGTGCATTGATTACTGGAAGTTGAATTATGCCACTATCAAGAGCAAGTATCCTTTGCCAAGGATAGATGATTTGTTTGATCAGTTGAGGGGAGCCAGTTGTTTTTTAAAGATTGACTTGAGGTTAGGCTACTATTAGTTACGGGTTAGGGATGAGGATATCCCAAAGATGGTGTTTCGTACTTGGTATGGATATTATGAGTTCCTTGTTATGCCCTTTGGCTTAACTAATGCGCCAACGACATTCATAGACTTGATGAACCGCATTTTTTACGATTACTTGGACCAGTTTGTGGTAGTTTTCGTGGATGACATTCTTATGTATTCACGGACTCAGGAGGAGCACGAGATCCATTTGAGTATTGTATTGTAGATTTTGCGAGAGCACTATTTGTATGCCAAATATGAAAAGTGTGAGTTTTGGCTACAAGAGGTAAAATTTTTGGGGCATGTTATCTCGGAAGGTAGTGTGTTAGTGGATCTATCGAAGATAAAAGCGGTTTTGAATTGGGAGCAACCCAAGAATGTTTTTGAGATCCAGAGTTTTCTTGGCCTAACATGTTATTATTATAGATTTGTGAAGGATTTTTCCCATTTGGCAGCACCTATGACTCGCTTGACCCGGAAGGTGATCAAGTTTACATGGAATAAAGCCTGTGAGTCATCCTTTCAAGAGTTAAAGACAAGATTGACTACAGCTCCAGTATTGGTGACACCCAAACATGGCTTGGGTTATGTGATCTATTATGAAGCTTCACGTGATGGTTTGGGATATGTGCTGATGCAGGATGGTAAAGTTCTGGCTTATAGGTCTCAACAGTTGAAGACTCATGAGTACATGCAACTACCCTACTCATGATCTGGAATTAGCAGCAGTTGTATTTGCCTTGAAGTGTTGGAGACACTTTTTGTATTGTGAGACATTTTACGTAGGGGTGACAATTTTTACCGCCCCGCTGGTGCTTCGCCCGTCCCGCCCCTTCAATAACGGGTATGAGAACAATTTTTATACCGTTGGGGCGGGTATGGATATATTTTTGTACCCGTCGAGGGTCATGGGGCGGGAACGGGTTCTGATTCATATCCGCCCCGCCCCGCCCCGCCACGCTAAACATATAACTATATATATATATATATTATATAATATTAATAACTTATAATCAATTTATATAATATAACAACTCTACAAGTTACACAACCCTAACTTTTTTGTTTCTCTTTATCAGGTATTCCGTCCTTCTCTCTCTCATGACTTTTTTTGTTTCTTCATACTCTAATATTATTTCGTTGATATCATGTTTGAATAGTATGGTTATGTCTCTATGTTTGTGGTTCTAATATCGTACTTGGTCTTGATTTTTAAGGTTTTTGATTTCTGTAGATCTTTTTGTTTTTTTGATGTAGTCTATGATTTAAGTTATATATATATATATATATATATATATATATATATATTCTTTCAGTGGATATATATATTTATGTTTATTATATATATATTTTATCATACCCACTTGTGCATTGGAGTCTGATAACGTTCCTTTAGAACAGATAGCTTGAGTTCGAGGAAGAACGACGATGAAAGCTTGAACTCCTCAGACTAGACTATTACAAATTTGAATACTAGTTGAGAAGGTAATTTTTTTTCTTTTTTTTCGTCTCTCCTATGCAATAATGTTTCAGCTGCTTTGGATTTTACATTTGTTGATTGATTAATCTATATAAAACTACTTTTTTTTTCGTTTACTTGATAAAGGGTTGTGGGATGACCCACATGGGAATTAAATTTTTTTTTTCATTTTTATATTTTAAAAAACCACGCTTTTTTGTTTTATTCAATTATATTGGCACTTCTCATTCCCCTTTATCATGTTCATTTGTCAGTTTGATTATCCATTGAAAGTGAACCTTTGAATTAATTACTTCTATATTTTTTTTATCTAGCAAGTGGTTGATATAATGTCCCAGCTAACTCAAAATATGGAAAGTGTGCCATCTGCATCAGCTACACAACCTATAAGTTTTGATGCACCAATTGAAATCAATTTTGAATTAGCACCCACTCCAAGTTTAGGGGTCATAGGACTCGCAACATCACATGCGAGGAAGAGAAAATTGACTTCAAAAGTTTGGAAGGATTTTGAAAATGTGATATTGGATGGGCCAAATGGGGGGTCTTTTGCTATTTGTCATCATTGTAAGAAGAAGCTTGTTGCTGAACCTTCATCTGGTACTAGTCATTTAAAACAACATTTAAAGAGGTGTGTGAAGCGAACTAATACTGATAAACGTCAAAAAATGATTGCACGTTCTCCAAATGTTGATGGGTCAATGCAATTTGGCAATTTTACATTTACCCAAGAAGTTTCAAGGAATGAACTTGCTAATGCAATTGTTTTGCATGAGTATCCTCTTAGTATTGTTGAGCATATTGGATTTAGAAGGTTTGTTAGCAGCCTCCAGCCCGGCTTCACAACGATGACTCGGAATACAATCAAGAGTGATATTATGAAGCTTTATTAGTCGGAGAAAGTGAAAGCTTATAGGTTGTTTAACAAACTTGAGAGCCGAGTTGCTATGACGACTAATATGTGGTCTTTTAGACAGAAAAGAGGTTATATGTCAATCACTGCTCACTATGTTGATGAATTTTGGCGCTTGCAAAATATGATTATTGGGTAAGTATTTAATCTTTATTTATTTGTTTTGTTTCAATTACATGATATCTCAAAAGTTGGTTGTCCATCAGTGACTAACTTTTATATTTAATTCATGAATACTTTCAGGTTTGTTTATGTGCCTTCTCCACATACAAGTGAGATTCTCTGTGATGCACTTATGAATTGCTTCTTGGATTGGAACTTGGATAGAAAGATATCTACTATTACGGTAGATAATTGTACAACCAATGATGCATTGATTCAGGGTCTTTCGAACAAGTTGTCTATTCGTAATAAGTCACTTCTCTTGGATGGGAAAATTTTTTATATGTGTTGTGTTGCACATATATTAAACTTGATTGTGAAGGATGGGTTAGATATAATTGGAGGCACAATTGGGAAAATTCGTGATAGTGTTCACTTTTGGACGGCTAGCCAAGCTAGAGAAGAAAAATTTGTGGAGGCAGCCAGTCAATTAAAAAATCCATGCCATAAAAAACTGTCTCTTGATTGCAAAACTAGATGGAATTCTACATATTTGATTCTTGAAACAACTATATGTTATAAGGATGTGTTTCCACGATTGAAACAACGTGAGAGACTTTATACATCTTTGCCATCGGAGGAGGAATGGAGCTTAGCACAAGAAATTTGTCGGAGATTGGAACTATTTTATTCTATTACTGAAATTTTCTTTGGGACTCGATTTGTCACCACAAATTATCTCTTTCCAAAAATTTGTGAGGTAAAATTGGCATTGCGCAGTTGGTGCAATTGTGAGAACGAGGTGGTAAAAAAAATGGCGGCAAGTATGATAGAGAAATTTGATAAGTATTGGAGTGAGTGCCATCTTGTTGTAGGAATAGCAATAGTGTTAGATCCAAGGCATAAAATGACCTTTTTGGAGCATGTTCTTCAGAGGATACACGGGGACGAATCTTTCTCTCAAAAAGATTGTGTACGCCAAGCATGTTATGATTTACTTCAAGAGTATCAACATAGAAGTAAGGAGGGAACTAGTCTAAGTGAAGATCTAAGTGGATTGGCTGCATCTTTAAGCTCTACAAGTAAAGAATGGGATATTTATGCTGAGTATGATATAATTATTAGTGATTTGTCAAGGATTGGGAATGTGAAATCAGAGTTAGACCATTACTTAGATGAACTCGTCTTGCTACGCACCATGGATTTTAACATTTTAAATTGGTGGGTTTCAAATAAGAGTAAGTATCCTACATTACAGCTGATGGCTCTAGACATCTTGGCTATTCCAGTATCAACTGTCGCATCTGAATCAGCATTTAGTATAAGTGGTAGGTTGGTGAGTCCACATCGCAGTCGACTTAGTCCTGGCCTTATAGAGGCTTTGATGTGTTCTCAATCTTGGTTGTGGAATGATCTAGAAGGTAATGAAATTTTAAATATGCTTTTATATTGAATGTCCCATTTAGTTTTTTTCTTTTTCATTTTTTTTTTTTTTTAAATTTTACACTGTTTTGCAGCAAATGCATCGGCGTCAACTCTTTCTGCTGGAATTTCTCGGTTAACAATCTGTGATGAAGAAATAGATTAAAAGGCTTCAAGGTATAGTTTTTTTTTTTTTTTTTTTTTTCCTTCTTCCTCCTTTTTGCAGTTTAGTAATATTAACTATTGTTAAATCAATGTATAGTTTTTTTTGTATAATTAGTCACCATCAATTACTAAAAGAAGATCTGTTTTGATCTCATATGATATTGTTATAGAACATGAGTTATGCAAGTATTAAATTAAAATTTAGTGTGCTAATTAGTACTACTATACTTTGATTTATCTTGTATTATCTAGACTTAGGAGAGTGCAGTGTTATAGTTGATAGTTACAGAAGATATTGAGCATGAAAAAGATGCAGAAATTTGTGTGGAACACCAGACCTTATCAAGTAGTAGTAGACACTAATCTGTCTCTATAGGAGCAGCGGTGAGTCTCTTTCATTGGCTTTCTTTTTCTCTCTCAACATTAGTAGCGGCTTTAATAAAGCATTTTAGTGAAGCTGTTTGTGCATATGTGTTAATTGATGAACAGAGAGGCAAGGGGTCACGAATTGTAACGAACATTTTTATTTTTTATTGAAAAGGTACAACTGGTACAAGCTAGCAATTTAGCACACCGGTGTTGAACATAAGATTGTTGTTTTTCAAGACTGCTTGATGATCATTGGAATTATAGTTTTCATATAAATTTTATTTTCTTCAATTTGTTGATCATTTTTTTATGCATTAAATGATTCATTTGTTCATAATTTTCAGATTTTGATTAATTCATGAACACTGTGGAAGACATGGGAGATTGCAAATGCTAATAGATTATTTAAGGGATTTAAATCAATTTTTGTGTTTTTGTTATCTTTTGTTAATTTCAGACTTCGATTTTGAATAATTTGGGATGTAAACTTGCTTTTGTTTTGGTTATGGTGGAAAGTTGGAGCTTAGAACTTGTTATGATTTGGTTGTATTAAACCCTTATTTTTGTTGATTATGTTCTTTGAATTATGCTACTAGCATGCTATTTATTTATTTTTATTGGGATTCATATATGTTATGCCATTTCCAGGCTTTTTGTATTAAAACATTGTGGTGGCAATTTTTATCGCCCCGCCGAGGCTCCTCCCCGTCCCGCCCCTTCAACAATGGATATGAGAACAATTTGTATATCGTTGGGGTAGGGATGGATATAAAAATTTAACCCGTCGCGGGGCACGGGGCGGGGATGGATTTAGGTAAACCCGCTCCAAACCCGCCCCGTTGCCATTCCTAGTTTTACGGGAGTTTCACACTTCCCGCTTTACAGTTCATCCGGGTGGTACTAAAATGTATCACAATTTGAAACGTCAGTATTGGTGGATTGGAATGAAGAAAGATGTTGCACAGTTTATGACTAGATGCCTTACTTGTCAGTAGGTGAAGGACGAACACTAGAGACTAGCTGGTTTATTGCAACCATTGCCTGTAGCGCAATGGAAATGGGAGCAGATTGTTATGAATTTTGTGATGGGTCTTCCTAGATCACGGAGGGAAAATAAAGCCGTATGGGTCATTATTGATAGATTGACCAAGATGGCTTACTTTTTGCCTATTAAGGCAATAGATAACGCAGAGGCACTTGGTGTTCTTTATGTGAAAGATTGTGAAGTTGCACGGAGTTCCAGTGGCTATTGTTTCCAATAGGGATGTCAAGTTCACTTCGAGGTTCTAGGAAGGGCTTCAGGCAGCGTTTGGTTCATCGTTGCACTTTAGTACGACATTCGATCCATAGACGGACAGCCAGTCGGAGCGTACCATCCAGATTTTAGAGGATATGCTTTGGGCATGTGTACTTGATTTGGGAGGTAGTTGGGAGGATCACCTTCCACTTATTGAGTTTACCTACAATAACAGTTATCAGGAGAGTATTCAGCTGGCTCCATTTGAGGCGTCGTATGATAGACCTTGTAGGTCTCCTATTTATTGGACTGAGGTAAGCGAGACAGACGTCTTAGGATCCGACATTGTACTTGAGACTACTGAGAAGATTAAGTTGATTAGATAGAGGTTGCTCACAGTTCAGAGCCTATAGAAGAGCTATGCGGATAGACGGCGATGACCGTTATCCTTTGAGGTGGGAGACCACGTTTTTCTACGGGTTTCTTCACGAAAGGGGTTATTGAGGTTCGGGAAGAGTGGTAAGTTATCGCCATGATTCATTGGACCTTTTGAGATCTTGGACTGGGTAGTAGAGGTTTCCTACAGACTTGCTTTGCCGCCGCAGATGGATAGAGTCCACAATGTCTTTCATATATCGATGCTATAGAAATATGAGCCTGATCCATCTCACATTTTGAGTTGGGTTGATGTGGACATTGATAAGGATCTTTCCTACGAGGAGGACCAATTCAAATCCTTGACACACAATAGAAGGTGTTGAGGAACAAGACGATACCATTGGTGAAAGTTCTCTGGAGGCATCATGGAGTTAAGGAGGCTACTTGGGAGTTTAAACAGGAGGTTCGCTTCAAGTATACAGAATTGTTTTCTCCTTCACGTATGGCTTGATTTTGGGGACGAAATCTTTTATTTTGGGGTTAATGTAATGTAATGATATATATATATATATGTATTAAATGGAAAAATGTGGGATTTTTTATAAAAAAAAAATGGTGGAACCCACCACTTTATTCATTTGTAGCTAATAGGTATTTTGGCCTCACCTCTCTCTCTCTCGCCGGCAGTTCTCTCTTTCCTCTCTTTATTTTCATTTTCATTCAAAGCTTCAAATCTTGATGAATCTTCAACTAGTGAGAATTTTTGGATGCTGTTTGCGGCAAATCGAAGAGCTCGCAAGATCTTCAAGTGGGTGTAAGCAATTTCAGTTTTGGTGCAACTTAGGATTCCAGAAATTAGGGCACAAAATTGGGGGTTTTATCATCTTGAAGGTAGGGGTGTTTAATCTACAATCTCTTGGTTCTTGGTGAATTATTCTCTCTTAATTTGTAGTATAACATGTTAAATTATGATTAATTCATGCTAAGTTGTCTTGATATTATGTGTATGAGTTATAATTCCTTTTAAGTTTCATGTTTAGTGACATATATGTTGATTGTTGATGAAATATGATATAGACATGCTTAAATGATTATATTTTTAATTTAGATGTGTGATTGTTGAGATTGTGCTAAGTGTAAGCATGTTAGGTTTTGTATAAAATTCCTTATTAAGCATGTAAGTTGTTAAGGTTGAATTGTATAAGTTATGTGATTTTCATGCTTAAATGGTATACATAATTGATTTGTTGAAGGGATATGACAAAGGCATGCTTAAATGATTATGTTCTTAATTTAAATACGTTGTTGTTGAAAATTGTACTAATTGTGAGTATGGAATGTGGTGTGTAAATTTCCTTATTAAACATGCAAGGTTGTTAAAGTAGAATTATATAATTTTATGATACATTTTATGCATAAGCATTGGGAAAGAAATGGGAAGTTGATTTTAAAGGAAATGAAAATGGTTTTGGGGAAAAATTTGTGAAAAGGTTTGTGAAAACCCGGCCACCTCGGAGTTGCTTAGGGACCGCGGCATTAGTGTGGCCTAGAGGGAACTGGGGAGATTTCCCTAGCGTAGTTGAGTTAACGGGTCCCAAATGACACCCTGGAGTTGCCTTGTGGTCAGAGACAGTTAGCCAATCCTTCTCTCGTGCCACCATGGAGTTGCCATATGACGGGTTGCACTAACAATTTAGAAATGATGGCAGAAATGGTTTTTGGAAAATGGGGAGTGACATTTCATGACATTGCATCCCATTACACGTCATGGTTTGTTATTGCTTGGATTATTTGTTGTTGATATTATGGTTATATTATCTTTCCGGAGTTGTATGATCCCATTTTCTTTTGCTCTATTCATTGTTTGGATTCACGGGGTAACAAGAGGTGTGCCTTAGGCACCTCCTACTGAGCTTTTGCTCACCTCTTACTCTTAACATTTTTCAGAACACGGCAAGGAGGTGGTGGATGACAATCTGTAATACCCTAATTTTAAAAGGATAGTGTTGGTAGTTTATTTTATGGTTTTATTGTAATCTGTGCATTTGTATGTGGTTATTTGGTTATTTGCTTATCTGTTTTATTTATTGTTAATTAATTAAATTAATTATGGTATTTGTTTTATTTAATCGAATGATTTAATTGAGTATTTGTTTTAATTTTTCTTTCTTTATTATATACTTATGTGGATTAATGAATTAATTGTTTTAATGGTTTTCGTATTCATTATAATTCTAGGTTTTTATGTTTCACGGTTTAGCCGACTAGGTTTATTTCTTAGTTGAGGTTTCTGTATCGTAATATAGTAGAATTAGGTTTTCCTTAAACTTTTATAAATATAGTTTTAAATGTCAGCTTAGGGTTTAGAAATCGAAAACCCTGTTCATGTATACAGAGAGGGACTTGAGAGAAAACAGAGAGAACTGGTTAGTGCTTCGGCCGTGGATTAAAGGTCGGACCAGGGTGAGATGGAAGGAGTATTGTTCGTGGTTGGAACCAAGGCAACAGAGGAGTCGGGAACAGTAGGAATCACCAGAAATTTTAGGAAGACGACACTAAGGTTTTGAATCGAAACCTCAAAGGCAAGTTCTATTCCTAACTCTCTCCCTTTGATCATGTTCTTTACGTGCCTAAAGCAATTCCAGGAGCAAACAAACGTAAAATTAATCTTTCATGTATGTGAAAATTTATATAAAACAGTATGTGTTTACATGTTCTAGTTTTGCTTGATTTTGCGTTTGTTTGCATAAATACTTGTTTAAATTGATTTAAATGGAGGCATATGAAATTTTATAATCTCTGGAACACACTGGGACATAGAATTAACCAATAGGAACCCTAACAATGGATGAAAGAAGGAACGGAAGTCGCCGGAGGTGAAACGGGTGAAAAAAACAAGCAGAGTTGGTCATTCGGGGCAAAGAAGCGGCTCCACTCAAGGGGGAGGCGGCTCTTCCCCCTTTTTCTTGATTTTTGACGATTTGTTAATTCTGGGTTGGGTTTTTGACATTCTAGAGATAGTTAGGGGCTATGGATGGGAAGTTAAATGATGTCTAAGGACATTTTAGAGCTCCAAAGGGTTTGATAATACATAATAAATCATAGAGAATTAGTATATGGAATAGTATGAAGTTCGTAAGTAAACTGGCCTATTGATCTTGGATGCGGATGATTCAATTTGTTTATCTCTAAGTTAGCAATTGAATTTAAGGCTGTTATAGTTTAAATCATGCCACAATGATATAAAAAATAAGCATGTGAAGTTATATATTCTGTTATGCTTATTTGGAATTAATTGGTTTGCTGTTTCTGGATGAAAATGATTTTAAATTGCTTAATCTTAGGATAGCAATTCTCATGGATGAATTTTCAGTTAATCATGTTCCAGTGTTATAAAATATGCATGTGAAGATATATATTCTATTATACTTACTTGGAATTAATTGGTTTACATGTATGATCTGTATTATCAATCAGTGGACTTTGCGGAGTAGCATTGAATAAGCTTGTTAAATTACAGAATTTATCATGCTTAGTATGGTACAATTGATGTTTATATTTAATATTTTAATTATCAATTGTTGGATGTATGGATTAGTTGATATTTACATTCATTGTCTGTATTATCAACTACTGGATTGATGGATTGTATGCACCGGTACGGGACGGTGGCATACTAGGGAGATTAGCTCAAAAACGCTAAGTCCTACCTACTCTGGAATTAAGGAATGAATTAACTAAAAGTTAAATCCTATTGATTTGTAGTGTTAAGGCAACGAATAGTTAAGAGGCATTACTATGGATTCTGGATGGATTTTAAATATATTGTTTTGGTACCTCGTTATGAGCTTGAGTCTCAGGATCAATGGTTAGGGCACGTATATGCATTGGGATGCATAGCTGGCTATGATGGTTGGAGGTGTACCCTGTTAGGCTTAGGTATACATGCCTACTTCGGGTGCGTTTTGCATGTTGCCTCTATTCTTGTCGAGACCTACCTGTAGTCCAGTGAGAGTCCTTTAGTGTGAATATATATATATATATATATATATATATATATATATATATATATATATATATTTACGGACTATATAGTTATTGCTGAGTTGGTTAGAATGTACATGCATATCGAGTCTCTGCTTGGATTGTAGTAGGATAGAACTTGTTCGTGGGCCTGACCTACTTCTATTTTTCAGGTGTTCGATAGTTCTAGTCGTAGACTCGATCGTGCCAAGCAGAGACTATCACTCACTCTTCCGACGACATAGGACTTCTCTCCGTGGTTTAACTTTAGATGTTCTTTCAGTTTACTTTAATTTTAGTTTGGTTTTAATTAAGGGTCCACTAGAGATGGATTCCCAAGTTGTTAAACTATTGGAAGGTTTTGAAATGCTGGATTTTAAGCATTAATTTTAAAGGATTTTATTTTTTAGAATTCATTCTGCTTTTATTTATTTCTTATTTCATTTTGTATTCCGTGTTCGTTTATATATTAATTGTTTGATATTCCCTCAGGTTTAGGCTTGGGCCTGATCAACCCATGTCTTGGATCCGAGGGGTGTCACACAATCCACCACAGGCATGTAAAGACTAGAAGTGTATTTTGAAATCATTTTGTAAACTTGAGCTTATTTTTTGTATAACACCATGATAGGAATGTATTAAGTTGTTTAATATGGGTTTGTATTATACCTTTGAGCTTGACTCTACTTTGTTGTAAATTGAACTAGTTATAAAAATTATGTGAAATTCTTATGTAGAAGAAGAAAATGGTGTTGTCTTGTATCATATTATTGAAGTTCATAACCATGGAATGAAGAATGTATTATTTGCATTATGTGTTGGGACAGGTTAGATAAATTTTGAAGGTCTAAGAGAGGTCATTACACTTTTATGCATTAAAGCAGGTTGTCGTAGGACCCTTTTTAACAGAGGTCATGTCGAATTTTTTATTTATTTAATAATTGGTATAATTTTAGGGTCGTTACAACTCAACGATCGGCTGTTATTGAGTGTTAAATCCCTTAATCATTACACACAATGGAAACATCATCACATTACATCAACACAGTATATATGAAGATAACAATCACACATCCACGCACAACACAATTTTTTACAGTGTTCACCCAACTCTAAGGTTACGTCCATGGGAGAGAGAGATTTCACTATTCTGAATCAAGGAAGAGAATATACAACCACATGTCAAAACCAAGTTGTTTACTCATTATCTCTTATGAGGCTACATGCATACACTCACGAATTACATATACTCTCCCCGATCCTCACAACACTCAGAAAAGCTAGATACCTTCTGTGAGATATATTTTTGTAAATTGGCTTATTTCAGTAACAAAATAAATCCTAGTCGAGTTGTAATTTCATTTACCATATCCGACTTGACATCGACTGCGGAATTGGAAGTTTGTTCAGAAGAGGAAAGTAATATTGATCATCGAAAAAGAAAGAACAACTATTAGGACATCGTTTCCCACTTAGGACACATTGATATACATGGTATATTTTCAGAGTTCAAAAATTACAGAATTTCCAAGTTCATATTAGATTCCGTTAAGTGGAACCAGTACCAAGATATGGGAACCAGTTCCAAGTTCTAATATAAGAGAACAAACTCACTGTCCTTTAGGAACCAGTACCAAGATTGGGAACTAGTTCCATAAGTCCTGATTGCAAAAAAAGTCCAGTTCCCTTGATCTGTTTAATACCTTTTTTTATCCAACTTTCCTTCCAAGTCCTATGCGCGAAATTTCCTTTATTTACAGAAGAAATAGGACTTTACAAACCACTATATGAACCATGTCATATACAGTGGTTTATTTACGGTTTTTGTTATATAGATTCAATATTCTTAAAAGCCTTAGAAGATTATTTTTTGCAGAAAATCGGAGTTTATTTTTCTGTCATCTTTGTAGAACACATACACATAAACACATAGTGAGTTTAGAGTTGTGGTGTTCAAATCCTGATCGTGATCATACAGTTGCATCTACAACGATCAGACAAAAATAGATCTTCTTCTACATCATTCAGAGGATTGAAGAACAGAAGTAAAAGCAATCACACTTTAAAAGGGTTGGAGCATTCGAGGAGTGTTGTCTAATCTACCTGCTACTCTTCTACAAATATCAAGCATAAGCCTGAAGTCAAGTTGCTGTTGGACGGGGAGCCGTAAAGCCAGAGGATTGTCAGCAGTTGGTGTTTGGTAGAACAATAGGGTGTGAACCAGTGTCAAAGTTCAATATACTTTGTTTTAAGTATAGTGGATTGGTTTACTTTGGACTGCATAGTCCACAAGGTTTTTCCTATAACAGTTGACGTATTTTCTCAACTGGGGTTTGCTCGCTAAAATCCTGGTATCATCTCTAACTTTATATTTTGCTTTATTTTATCTGCATGTGATTAATTGTTTAATTGCTAAAATAAGTAATGTTGGTAACGACACAGATCTGTTTTAAAACAAACAAAACTTTCTAAGTATTTTTCGCTGCATACGACTCACAATTTGGTATCAGAGCCAATCTCTACACATTGAGTTGATCCTTGCTGAAAAGTTTTGTTTTATTTTTCAAAAATTATTTTCAAAATCATATCTTATGGGTTGAAAGAAGGTGATTCTAATCAACGTGGTCTTTTATTTGAAGGAGATAATTCCAATTTTTGGAAATCAAAGATGAGAGCCTATTTACAAAATTCTAGTGGTAGATCTTGGGCAATAGTTGAAACTGGCTATACACTTCCTACAGTAGATACAACTGTGGATGGAAAAATAGTTAAAGAGTTAAAAGATACTTTTGCTTTTACTACTATTGAAGCTTAGCGTAATGATGTTAATGGCTAAGCTTTATATTCAATTATTAATTCTGTTATTCCATCTGAATATGCTAAAATTTCTGATTGTAAAACTGCTAAAGAAGCTTGGGATATTTTGCAGGTTACTCATGAAGGAACTTCTAAAGTGAAGTTGTCCAAAATTCAGTCACTTTCTCATAACTTTGGGAACATTGTGATGAAGGAAGATGAAACCTTTTATGATTTTTATTCTAGTCTTCTTGAAATAATTTCTGAATTGCGTCACTTAGGTAAAAAAGTTAGTGATAAGAAAATCTGTGAGAAAATCTTAAGGTCTTTACCAAAAAGATTTCAGATTAGAGTTGAAACAATCACTAAACATTGGGATTTGTCTACCAGTAATGTAGATAAGATGGTAGGTTTATTGAAAACTTTTGAGATGTAGAATTTTGATTTAGACTAGAAGGAGAAAAATATTGCTTTAAAATCTACACAGGTTGAGAATTCTATGGATGACAACTCTGATGATGATATGGAATTCTTGTCAAGGCAATACAGTCAGATTTTGCAAAGGCAACTAAGGAGTAGGAATAGCAACATGGCTAATCCTAAAAATTTTGACAAAATTTCAAAATTTAGGTTTAATGAAAGGAAAGTAGAAAAATCAAAAGAAACTGAATTCATTTGCTGGAATTGCGGTGGCAAAGGTCACGCATCTAATGTTTGTCCTAGTCCTAGGAAAGAACAAAAGGATAAGAATTAAGGAAAAGCAATGAAAGTTTCCATGTCTGAAAATTCTACTTTAGTGATAATGATTCTCATTTGGATGATACTAATGGTTTTTCTTATGTCGCTTTTCTTGATAGAGGTCCTCATGTCATGTCTTTATTTTACTGATATTTCAGATAACGAAGACAACGAATTTTATCATGAACAGGTACAAGAGTCTGAAAAGGACGATGAAAAGTTGAAGAAGATGGTCAAATAAATTATTGAAGTCAAACAGTCAATAAGCTAGCAAATGAGCTTATCCAAGCAAAATGAGAGAATAAAGATCTAAAGAAACAGATTGATGAAGCAAAAAGGAAAGCTTTTGAAAGCAATTCCGTTATCACTGAGCTTGAGAAGAGGATCATCACTCTTGAGGATAAGTTAAGTATAGTTAACTTATTGAAGGAATGTCTTGCTTTGAAAAATGATTATCTTGAATTTGAATTGAAATCTAAAAAAGATAAAATGAAAGGGTTTAATATGAGTCAAAACAGTTTGAATAAGATAATTAATATGGGTAAGGATGTGAATGATAAAACAGGGTTAGGATTTGTTAAAGGTTCTTCTAGTAATCAAGGTAAAACAACTTTTGTTAAACCTGCTATTATGCCTAATCCATGTTAGCCTGATGTATCACATTTTGATAAGTCTTATGTGCCTAAACTGTTGCATTGCACTTTTTATGGAAAGAATGGACATAAGTATAATTCATGCCCTCATAGGAAAAAGAAAGACTTTTCTGAAAATCATTCTAAAAATTCTTATACTAAGAAAAATGTGCATTCTTGGAAGAAAAAGAATGTTGTGACACCTAAGATTTCTAAAGTTGATAATTTGCCTAAAAAAGAGGTAAAAAAAGAAAAAGAATTTCAGGAAATGAGAGTGAGAACTGTTTGGATCAAAAAGTCTGATTTGATTCATTATATGCCTGTTGAGTCCATGGAATATGTTTCCAAAAGGACTTCACCTTCAAACTAAGTCCTATGAAATTTAGTGATCGTGGCTTGTGTTTAAAAGTAAAATTTTGTTACAATTGGATCACTTGTTAAGGTTTGGTTAGGGTTTTGAGTTTCTGATCATAGTTTTCATGATGTATTTGAGAAAATTCTTCCATTGAATTTATAATCTATCTTTGAATGTAAATTGGACACATGATTTTTGATTAAAAAAAGATTCTTAGTTTGTAATTTATACAATGAAAGTTGATTTGCATTGATTAAGGGATTTTTAGATTTGAATATCTTAAGTTCATAACCTTTTGCGCACTAATCCAAATCTGAAAATTTTGATTGAAAATCTTTGAATTATTGGTTAGGGTATATTGATCACAAAAGCTACAAAGATTATTGTCTGAAAAAAAATAGGAGCTTAAAAAAATGAATAAATTCAGTTTAAAAAAAATGCTGAATTAGGAAAATGCTACCTATTGAGATGTGTTCGAAAGCTCTGATTAAACTTTGAAGTGGAGCTAAATGGGTAAAAAGAAAGGTAGAGACAAGTTGAATTAAGGAATTGTTGTCTGCTTTTTAGAGTGAAAGCCACCTTACTTAGAAAAATTGTTCAAAGACAATTTTATCTTGACGTTTTTCGATCAATATGGTTTGGACAATGATTTATTGATAATTGATTGAAAATTGATAATATAGATTGCACACACTCACTTGAACTTGTTAAATTGATTTCTAACTGTTTCATTAATATTTGCAAGTTAAAATTTATGTGGTGATTATTTTTTGAGAATTAAAATTAATTGAATATTTTGTGGTGTTGAAATTTTCATTCATAAATATCTCTGAAAATTTTCTGGAAATATTGAATTAGGTGTGGACTTGAAAGACTTTGGTTGACTGCTCAATGATTTATTTTTAATTGTGTTTTGTTTTAAAATTAAAAAAATTGAAAAAAATTGTAAAGTTATAAAAAATTCAAAAAGATTTTTGTTTTTAGTTTGTAGTTCTTTTGATTTGTTTGATCATTGAGTAAATCACAAAGTCAAAGGAAAAATTTTCTGGAAAACTTTTTCAAGGAAGCTTACTGTCCATTTCTTACCGGTTTCACCTATTTGCTACCGGTTCAAGGTACACAAATGTTAGGCTCAAGTCTCTGGAGCCTGGCTACCGGTACCACAAATTTGGCACCAATTCAAAAGTGGTCCAAATCCATATTTTAGTCACTGCCCAGTGGGAACCGGTTCCTGGCAGTAAGATTGGGTATTAAAGTTTCACTTTTTAACTTTGTTGGGCATTGTTGCATACACTTCCTTTCTCTATATATTGTGCTCACTCTCTATCTACAAAACTCCATAGATATATACATCTGATCTTGCATCCTTATCATCATAACATTGCATAAACCACATAGAATCATTAGATTGCAAGTTAGAATGAAGATTAAAGGTTGAGTTTTGAATAGAATTTGTGGAGTTTGGGAGTTTGAGAAAATTAGAGGATTGGTTAAGATATTGATCTTTTGGGTTGTTAAAGAGATTGAAGTCTTGGGTATTGATTGTTGTTGCTTTAATTGCTTGTTGTGTTGATTGGTTTTTGGGGTTTTAAAGAATTAAATTAAGCTTGTCCAAGAACAAGTGTTGAAGGACACGCCAAGTGTTCGACAAATTTACCAAGTGAACTCCGAAGTTTCAAACCAAATTTCTTTGAACACAAGATGCCTCCAAGACCATCCAAGAAGGACAAAGGAAAGGGTATTGCTTCTCCTCCACCCCCAAAGAAAGCCCGAACAACAATTTCTATTCGGGAATCGCAAGAGGGTTCAATTGTTCCAAGGGATGAACCGTCTTTACCTAGCTCTCCTACCACTAAGATACCACCTAGGTATCCGTCAGTATCTGACACAGGGAAGATTCAGTTTACTCAAGAACACTTTTACAACGAGCATGCTTGGTTAGTATACACTAAAGTGTATAAGGATGGTCCGATTAAGTCGGAACGAAATGTGAACTTGAAGAAGTTAAGAGATAGTCCGGGAAAGAAATTGGTTGATTATATTGAGAAGTACAAGTGGTTGTTCTTTACCTCTATGGCAAATTCCTGCAGTCTCGATCGAGTTCACTATTTCCACTCAGATATCCACAAGGTTTATGATTCAGGATATTTTGAGGTTTCATTATTTGGGAAGGACTATGTGGTACATACAGATGTGATTGGCAAAGTTCTTGGCATTCCCAAGAATTTTTCAAACACTGGCTATCATCTTCCACTGGTACATTCCGACCTAAAGTGAGAAGATAGTTATAATGAATTATGTGTTCCAGACTCACCAAGGTTTCCCGAATACATCCTGAATCACTATCTTACAAATGAGGTGATTTTTCTCAATTTATTTGCGATCTCCAACCTTGGCTACTTCGGGAAGAAGGATGTTATTTATGTAATCGTGCAGAGGTACTATATCTTCTATCTATTGATATAGAGATATATCTTGACTATTCTATATATGGACTAATGATAGCGAATTACAAGAATAATTCTAAGAAGAAATCATCTCCATTCCCTATGATCATTATGGCATTATATCGGCATTTTGAGATTCCACTTCCACCCCGTGCTCATCATATTGAGATCATGTCTGAGATGGATATGAGGGCTTTTAACAAGGCTAAATCTATAAGAGCTTCATCTAGCAAAGCTAGCGGGGGTGCAACTACTTCTTCATCCTATCTTCTGGAGGTTACTACGCTCTTTCCGACTAAGCGAACGTTTAACACTTTGGATGCCAATTTGCTCTATTCATTGATTCTTCAGAATCAAAAAGCCTTGATAGATGCTATTTTTGATCTTCAAGAGGATGTTAGGTTGCATAAGGAGCTGAAGACGGGTGGTACCTCTGAGGATGTATACAGACCAGCCCCTCTAGATCCGTCACTTGTGGTTGAGGATGATATAGATGAGGATGACGAGTCAGATGATGATGCAGAGGATGATACCAGTGGGAGTAACACTGATGGTGGTTGTGATACCCCTCGATTCTAGAGTCATGGGTGATCAAGTCCGGGCACAGATCCGAGGGATACCAAACAATCAATACGTAAACAAGCAAGAGTACAAAAGAATTTAAAATAAAATAATACGTAGAACAGAAATCTAAAAGTAAAACCTCCAATAATAAACTTTAATAATAATTAAACTTTCCAATCTGTACAACTCGGGAATCTAACTAGTGGACCCCTAATAATCCCAAATGGTAAAACTTTACAGAATCCAAAATCCAAAAACTAAAATAAGAAAGAACATCCTATGTAGTTGGAAGAGTGAATGACTATATCTGCATCACCACGATCAAGTCTAAGCCTGGTACTGAAATTCACCAGAAAAATAAGGTGAGTTAGGCCCACATGCAAGTTCCATACTACTATAATCCATACATAAACCCGATACGTAGATACATCCTAGATAGCTCGGCAATAGCTAAAATAGTCCATATAGATATAGGTACACACTATAGGATGCCCACTAACCTATAGTCATCACACATGTGTAGAAGGTAACATGCAAAACGCACGTAGCGTAGTCGTGCACCTAGACCTACCAGGAAACGTCATTAGGTCCAGTTCTTCATCCAAGGCGATTACGCACCCGAACCATGGTCCTGAGACTCAAGCTCATACCATGGCACATATAATAAATATATAAAGTTCGTACTCCTAATACAAAATATCATCCATCTGTATAGTGGTCTGATATATGTATAACAAATCCGTCATGAAACCATAATAGGTCATTCAATTTATTTGATTGACATGACACTAGTAGGTGAGGGACTTAACCTTTATGGTTAATCCATACCTTAATCCAAATTAGGCAGGACTTAGTATTTTGAACTAATCCATTCCCAATATAGATAGGTCTTAGTGTTTTGAACTAAGCCATCCCTAATATGACACCATCCCATACCGGTTCATATATATCCATATAAGTAGGACCTAACCTTTTTATGGTCAATCCAACTCATTCCAAATTAGGTAGGATTTAGTGCTTGAACTAATCCATACCTAGTATGTCACCGTCCCATACCGGTACATACAATCCTCCAGTTAACATAGTTGACAAAACAATATTAAATAGTCATCAACCACATTCCACAATATGCACAAGACAAGTTAATCTATATACATAAATATTAGGCATTCAATACAGAACCTAAATTCTAACTCTAATAATGTAAATCGCTACACAATTTGCACACATTTACATTCTCCATCATAATCCATGAATTGATACAATTTAGTACAATTTTAAGTATCAATTAAACCCAAGTTAAGCACAGGGAAATTTAGTTAATTCACTAGTAGTTTTGCTTGAACTATGTGCAGGAATTTAGGTAAATGTTTGTCCAAGAGCTGAAGTGAACAGAGATAAAATATTTCCTTGGTTCCTTAAACAATTGTAATTTATTTTTCTGCTTTGGGTAGATTATACATTGTTCTTAGTGTCACGAAATTGCCAAAGGGGGAGATTGTGAGATATATTTTTGTAAATTGGCTTATTTTAGTAACAAAACAAGTCATAGTTGAGTTGTAATTTCAGTTACCATATCTGACTTGACATTAACTGTGGAATTGGAAGTTTGTTCAGAAGAGGAAAGTAATGTTGATCATCGAAAAAGAAAGAACAATGGTTAGGACATCGTTTCCCACTTAGGACACATTGATATACATGGTATATTTTCAGAGTTCAAAAATTACATAATTTCCAAGTTCATATTGGATTCTGTCAAGTGGGAATTGATTCCAAGTTCTAATATACGAGAATAAACTCACTATCCTTCGGGAACCAGTACCAATATTGGGAACCGGTTCCACAAGTCCTAATTGCAAAAGAACTCCAATTTCCTTGATCTGTTTAATTCCTTTTTTTTATCCAACTTTCCTTCCAAGTCCTGTACACGAAATTTCCTTTATTTATAGAAGGAATAGGACTTTGCAAACCTCTAAATAAACCATGTCATATACATTAGTTTACTTACGGCTATTGTTATACATATTCATTATTCTTAAAAGCCTTAGGAAGATTATTTTTTGCAGAAAATCAAAGTTAATTTTTCTGTCATCTTTCTAGAACACATGCATATAAACACATAGTGAGTTTAGAGTTGTGGTGTTCAAATCCTGATCGTGATTATACAATTGCATCTACAATGATTAGACAAAAGTAGATCTTCATCTATATAATTCAGACGATTGAAGAACAGAAGTAAAAACAATCACCCTTTGAAAGGGTTGGAGCATTTGAGGAGTGTTGTCTAATCTACCTGCTACTCTTCAACAATTATCAAGCATAAGCCTGAGGACAAGTTACTGTTGGACGGGGAGTCGCAAAGCCAGAGGATTGTTAGCAGTTTGTGTTTGGTAGAACGATAGGGTGTGAGCCAGAGTCAAAGTTCGGTATACTTTGTTTCAAGCATAGTGGATTGATTTACTTTGGATTGTATAGTCCATGAGGTTTTTTCCATAACCGTTGACGTATTTTATCAATTGGGGTTTCCTCGCTAAAATCTTGGTGTCATCTCTAACTTTATACTTCGCTTTATTTTATCTGCATATGATTAATTGTTTGATTGCTAAAATAAGTAAAGTTGGTAACGACACAAATCTATTTTAAAATAAACAAAACTTTCTAAGTATTTTTCGCTGCGTACGACTCACAATTTGGTGTAGTATGGTGTTCTAAGATTCATACAGCCAATAATAACTATGTTGATAGAACATTGTGTCCATGCAATTGAATACATTTTTTTTTCTTCTGAATAAAAGATATATATATATATATATATATATATATATATATATATATATATATATAACAGTTTTCTAGATAATCAAAAAATTTGATTTCTAGCTGATGCTCTGATACCAAAAGGGGAAGCGCATAATACTTTAAAATAGAGTAAACATTAAAGTAGATAAGGCGGTGTATAACCGACCAAGATATATAACAAGATAAATAACTGAATATTAAACTGATATTAAAATCAGAAAGTAATTATAACAAAAGGTTACTGATATAAACTTACAAGTTAATGTAACTAATAGAGGTATGAAGAATACAACATATTGGTGAAGTATTACACTCAGAAAGGGTAAATAAACAAAAACTGAATATTACAATCGGAACTGGATAGGGAAGCCTGAATACTCTCTCTCAAAGTCTGGAAGAGTAGCCTGAATAAAGCCTGATGAGTAATGGGACTGACCACTGCATTTATAGGCGAGGCTGAAGACATCTGAGGTGCAATTTCCGACTTTCAAAAAGTTTCTTTTGACTTTTGAGGTATCTGTGACTGTTCATGAATAGTAAGCTATTGTTCTTGTCGTTTGTGCTGACGGTTACTGTAGATGAATAGTTCTTTGTCGGGAGCACTGTAGAAATAGTGATTTTGCCGACAGTTACTGTAGAAATAGTGACTTTGACCTGTTATTGTAGCATTGTTGACTTTTCCTAAAAATCCTTAGTAAGGATCATCATAGGGATTTTGACTATCTTGGAATACTGAGTCATCATATAGATTAACTGGGTGACTAGACTCAGCTTCAGAAGATGCATCATCAGCTTCTTCCTCTTCTTGGGAGAGCTCTTGGAGGTGATCAGTTAAGGAAACAGCCATTTTCTTGAGCTCTTCAATCTCCGATTTGGGAGTTTTCTTAGATTTGGAGGTAGGTGCAGAAAAGGAGGTCTGTTTATGTTGAGTTACTGGCTGTGGTTGTGAAACCGCTGTGACTGGTGTTGGTGATTGCTGGGGAAATTCTCCCTCAATGTAACCAATGATTTTGTCAATTTGGAATGCATCCCACCATTTAACATAGTGACGACGGATAACTAGTGTGCCTTGGATATCATATTGCCATTTGAAAATCCATGGAATTTTGTATTTGCAGGAGAACAGGAGGAAAATAGGGAACTGAGAATTGTGTTCACTGACTTTGTACACAGTGTGAAAATATTTGATTTGGTTGGCAAGAGTTAGGGGCAAGATTTCTGGAATGAAGCCATACTGAGACCACCATTTCAAAAACTAGGTAGGGAGTGGAGTTTTGTAATTGAATTGGTTATCAAAATTGAGAAACTAAGAATGTGTAAATGACTCATTTTGGTGAAACAGGATGATGAACCAGGCATTCATGTAATCATGGTAATTAAACACATAATCATTATCGGGTAATGGTTTGCATAGAGCAGGATGACTACCCCATTCTTCTAAGGACATGATTTTTTGTATATAGAGAGAATGGTAAAGAACCTTTGTCTTATTAATTTTTTCAAAGATTTTGTTAATACGGATGGACTTGGTGGAATACAGAATATTTCTGTAATATTGAAGTGACTTGAAGGGATGATTGGAGCAATAATGAAGATTAGGGGGAAAATAGGATTGGGCCAATTCAATAGGGTTCTGGATGTGACTAAGAAAGGGTTTTATGTAGAATAAGGCATGAACTAGTTTTTTAATGTAGTCACTGGGTGCTTTGGGGGTAGGCCTTGGGACAAATGACTGGGGGAGCCTGTAGTAGTGACTTCGAAGGGATCAGGTGCAGGGTTAACTAGAGCAGACTTGAAGGTTGGTAACCGAGAAGTAAGTGGTTGAAATCTATTGGTGAATGCTAGGGTAGAAGATTGTGACTGGGATTGTGATCTGGTAACTAGGGTTTTGCCGGAGCAAATATCAAAAGGTTTAACTCTGTGGGGCCTCTGGGGAGGCTGTCTGTCTGCCATCGGCTTTCTGCTGCAAGAATTCTCTTATAAGAAAATCTGGAATAGAATTGTTACTTCCTTTGATATATTCTATATCAAAATCGAATATACTTAATATAGCTTGCCACTGGGCAAAAATTTGTTTAGAAGCAATATTCTCAACATCTTTTTCTAAAACATATTTTGCGCTTTGACAATCAACTCTGAGGAAAAACTTTTGATTCAAAATATCATCTTGAAATTTACTAATACATAAAACAATAGATAAAATTTCTTTCTTAATAGTACTATAGTTACTTTGTGCTTTTGTCTAAACACCAAAATGGAATCGAACTAATTGTTCAGGTGTATTTGGACTGACTCGTTGCTTGAGGATGCCACCATAGCCAATGTCAAGGCATCGGTTTCAATTATTTTAAAAGAATCAGTAGTTGGAATGCCAAGACAAGGCAAAGACTTGACATAACGCTTAATGGATTTAACTATATCAGTATGGATAGAGGTCCATGGAGGAGGGTTATTCTACAGACGTTTAAATAGGGGTTTACATTGTTTGCGAAGATCTTTGTAAAAATCAGCAATGTAATTTAGAGACCCTAAGAATCGCTGTAATTGTGACTTCTCTAGAATTTGATCTGGGAATTTATCAGCAAATTGAAGAGATCATCAATAGGACGAATTTGGCCTTGATAGATATGGTAACCAAGAAACCTAATGTTGGTTTGGAATAACTTGATTTTTGTAGCAGAAACAACAAGACCATTTTTTTGAATTGTTGTTAGAAATAATTTCAAATGTTTCCAGTGTTCATCAATGGACTTGGAATAGATAAGAACATCATCAATATAAACAATGGAAAAGTGACTATAGGGATTGAAAATATCATTCATAATATTTTGGAATTCATTAGGAGCATTTTTTAATCCAAAGGGCATTACTTTCCATTCATAATGACCAAAGGGAGTAGTGAAGGCAGTTTTGTATCTATCTTTCTTGCGGAGACGAATCTGCCAAAATCCTGATTTCATATCAAATTTGGAAAAAATAACTGCTTGACTAAGGCGACTAATAAGATCTTTTTTATTGGGAATAGGATACCTAATCCATTCTAAGACCTTATTTAGAGGTTTGTAATTGATGACTAGGCGAGGAACACCTCTTTCTAGTTCAGAATTTTTCTGAACATAAAAAGCTGGACATGACCAAGGTGACTTGCTTTTTTTTAATAATCTTCTTATGTAGAAGATCATTAATTTCTTTTTTGCAGAATTCCATGACTTCAGGACTCATTTGTATTGGTCTGGCTTTAGTGGGAATATGCATTCTCTTGAATCCTTTAATATAAAATAACTTCACCAGAATGTCTTTTTCGGTGCCAAAAAGCAGTGGGTAGATCAGAACAAACTGTATTTTGAATTTGTTGTTCAAAATCTTGAATTTTTGTTTGGAGAACTGGTTCAGTTAACTGAATATCAATTCTCTTGTAATTAACTTCTTCCTTTAAAAAACTCAACTGTTGAGTTTTACTTTGAAGCAGATTGATTGATTTAGATATAGGAGAATCAATTACTAATTTTAATTCGTTCCTGGAAGGAGGACTAAGGAATTTGAATTGAACTTTGTGTCCAAAAGGTCGAGTGACTAATCCTTCATTATCAGTGGTGAATGGATAGAGGAGGTAGATGAATGGAACACCTAATATTAGCTTATCAATCATATTTTTGACCAAGACAAATGATGTCTTAAAACATACATTGTTTTGGCAAAAATGAGCTTTAAAAAGCTTGTATTTTATGTCCATTTTACTATCGTTAGCTGAGCTTAGCCTTTCAGAGGTTTTCTCATAGTATGTAGTTGGTATAAGACCTTCCTGAATGCAATTAAGATCAGCTCCTGTATCAACCAAAGCAACGACTTCAACTTTGAAATCTTTGTTGATGATAAGGGTTACTTTAGTATACCATTTCTGGAATGAAATGTGATTTAAAGTATGGAGTTTATTAGAAGATTCAGAACCAAAGGGGTTTGAATGTTTTGATTCGGCTGAATGAGTAGAAGTTTCCTCATCAGATGATTCAGAAGATTCTTTTCCAATAAAAGGAAAAGCAGAATTTTGCTTTAATTCCTGAATATCATTTTTGGCAACTTGGTGATCTTTCTTGAGATTTTTAATCTTAGTTTTTATTATGTTAATTTTTGTTTGCAGATCTTGGATAGTGACTTCTTTAGGTTTGTTATTAAACCTTTCTAGGGTTTTATATAGACTAAAATTGGGCTTACTAATTGTTGGGGCTTCAGGTTTTGAGTTACCTAATAATACCTTAAGTTTTTTAAGATATAAGGTTTTTAACTCAGGATCATCTACCTTACTAATTAAATCAATGAGTAGATGTTCTTGTTCATCATTTTTTGTAAGGACATTAAGTGACTTATTAGGATTGCAGCAACTATCTTTACATCCTAGTGTAATATTGGGAGAACTAGGAGAAGCATCAGATGACTGGGAAGAGGAACCAACTTCTGGATCACTACTGCTATCATCAGTGTCTTTTAACTGGAGAATTTTGTAAATGGATTCTTTGATTTCACTAGGGATTTGTAACTGGTTAATTTTTGTTTTTGCATAGCAATCTTTTGCAAAGTGACCCGTACACCCACATTTGTGGCATTTATCATTTGTGGCAGGGGTATTCTTTTTCTTAAAATCCTTTTTCCTAAATTTCTTTTTAGGCTTAGGTTTTTGAGAATATTATTCATTTTTAGGAAAGACTGGTTTCCAGTTTTTGTAGTTTCAACGGTAACCTTTGTAACTCTTCTTGTGTGACTTGGGGGTTTGTCTAGATGGAGCTATGGGTGGAACACCGTATTGTTCACAAAAGGTTCCCATTTCATATTTAGCTCTTTTCCTATCATCATGTAACTGGTTACTAATTTTCATGTCAAGACACATTCTTAATCCTTCCTTTTGGATTAAGCTGATGATATTGCCATATGTGAGATTATCATAATCGATGTTACCTGTGGCTTTACTAAGAGTATCTCGAATCTTATGAGCAAAGAGGTTGGGTAAACCATTAATGAATTTTTCTTTCCAAAATGGTTTGTTACTATCATCTCTTAGCAAAACTCTGGACAACAATACATCTTTATACCACCTAAAATCACTCATGGTTGGACAAGAGAGATCGGTAAGCTGGTCATGTATTCTAGAGGTGATGTTACTAGGAGTACCTTTAAAATGGTCTACTATAGTGTAAACAAGGGTATTGACTCCATAAGGAATGGCTCGTCCTATGGCTTCATCAAAAATAGGAAGACCATCATTATTTTTTTAAATAGCATTTTTGATTCCTGTTCGAGAATCTTCTGTTAGATGTTTTTCCCACCAAGATTTCAACATTCCTGAAAATCCTGAAGCAAGAAGATCAACTATTTTTGGTTGACTAAGGTTATGTGTAGTAACATAGCTATTAGCCACCATGAAAATATGATTGAGTTTATTAAGGATTTCTTGTTCTGATAAACCATCAATATTCCATTCATAGAGTTTATCAGAGGAGACAGAAAATTGATTTTGAATATTTCTTTCTTCATATTGAAGATCAGGCAGTGTCGGTCTAGGGTACCAATTTTTGGTAAGACTAGTTGGGTTGACACATTTATTGACTAAGCGATTAATCTCTAGATTAGAAAAAACATGTTCAATTTGTTGAATATCATAGGGGTAACTAGAGGTAGAAGAAAGACTATCAGAATCATCAGTATTATTGATGACAGTGAGTGTTTTATCTTCTTTAATAGCTTTGCCTTTCTCCATAGTTTTGAGAAAAGTCTCAATTTGGAGAATGACAGATGGATCAGGAAGGGCTTTGGGAAGGCCTTTTCGCTGTGTAGGCATAGAAATAATTGGTGACTCAAGTGGGGTGGAAGTGACAAAAGGAATAGAAGATGGAGTGAGAGAAAGCTCAATTTTATCAAGTTGAGTCCCAATAGTATGTAAATATTGATTGGTAAAATTATTTTGTTCAATGATTTTTCTTGTGTCGTTATCAGTGACTGTGGTAGTAACTTTTAAAGGGGAGGCAGGAATTTCTGTTCCCATATGATCTAGAACTACAGAGTCTAGAGGAGGATGGGAAGAGGAAATTATTGATTTATCTGATTTTTTCCATTTGACTTTAGTTAACACATTGACTTGATTATAACAGTTTTCTAGATAATCAAAAAATTTGATTTCTAGCTGAAGCTCTGTCATAAATCTTTGCCAATGATGGAGGATTCTTTGTTATTCCTTCTCAGTATGATTTTTCTGAATTTTTTTTTTCATTTTTCTTTGTTTTGCTGAGAGGAATATTCATCATGTAACTTGAGGTCATTATATTTAAAAGGTTTACTAATGGTGTTTAACGAAGGATCAACTGGGTTGATGTTACCAATGAAATCTGAAGGTGTAGGGGAATTAGGTGCAGATTGAGTCTTGGCTGGAGGAATCTGTTCATAACAAGGATGACTAATTTGTTCTTCAATGTGAATGCCTTTTAACTTAAAATCTTTGAACTGTGGATTAAGTCATGAATTTTTTCTATCAAGAGGAGGAACTGAGTTACTATATTTGTCATGATCTAGTCTGGAGGAAGTAGAAGGACGAGAACGGGTTAGAAGGCGTTGTTCATCAAAGCTTATTCTAACTGTTACATTAATATATTCCTGGACTCTATGAAGACTACAGATATCTTTTTGTATTTTTAATGGATGATTTTCATTCTCAAGAAACCACTCATTTGGTAAAGAAATGTCTTTCCAAGCAATAGTTTTATTGAGTTGAATATTAGCATTAGCAGAACTACTTTCAATTAATAGAGTATGACCCTTAGCATCTTTTTTTATGGCTTTATTGTTGAGATTTGTTCCTCTTGTCTTATAATAAATTCGATAGATAAGTCCTAGGGGTTGTGAACCAGGGAGCATTTTGTAACCAGAAGTTTTAATATTAAGGGTTAAGGCTTTTAATAAATGAGGATCAGTGAGGCTGAGGGTTAGATCAGGGTAACAATTAAAATAAACTGGACCATTACAAAGACTGGTTTCGACTATTCCTAGGAGACTATCATCATATTCTAGGAATCTAGCATCACGAAGGGCTAAAAGTACTGAGGCCTTGAGACCAGCACCACCAAATGGATTAATGGCCACTTGGACTAATCTTATGTGAATAAAATTGGATCCACGATCTTTATGTTTCTTAATTGCTTTACTAGTGAGTAACTGGCATTTTTCATGTTTTCTAGACAAGGAGTAGATTTGTTCTACTGTTTTAACTGTATAGTCACTAAGAAAGGTTGACTTGAAGAAACTGGTTTTGTAGATTTCTCTAGTTGGAATACGAGGAATACTCCAATCACTAAAATCTAAACTAATATCTTCAACCTGGTATTCTTCTTCATTAACTATGTTTGGAATAGGAGGTAGACTAGTTCTGGATCTAGAACTCATTGAAGAGGAAGATCTGAATAACCTATTCTTGGTTACTTATCTCGGACTACCTGTGGTTGGATAACTGAATAAAGCATACTGTTTTCATGACTCTCTCAAAGCGATATCTAATTCTTATCCTCGCGCTCATCCGCTCATACCGTCCCGCTCAGGCCTCTCTTGGGTCTTATTGTTTGGCTCGGGTCTTATTGTTTGGATCTGGACTTATAGGAAGGAATAAGAGTATAACGTTGTAAGAATCAATATATATATATATATATATATATATATATATATATATATATATATATATCTATATGGGTTGTGATCATTGAGATAGCTAACAAGTTAGGCTCCTTGATATTTTATACCATTGTTAGATATGATTTTATTGTATTGATGTGTAAGTGAGCTAGCTAAAAAGTCACGACACTTTACTTATGCCATTGTTTAATATGACATTTATTTATTGTTGTTATATATTTATATATATGTTGTTGGGGATAATTAACTCCCTTCAACCCATTCAATGGTTGGCTATTGTTAAGAGTTAAATCCCTCCTTCATCACACATAGAGGAAGCATCGTCACATCACATTAACACAAGTATATATGTAGATAACAATCACAAATCCACGCACAACACAATATTTTACATGGTTTGCCCAACTCTAGGATTACGTCCATGGGCAAGAGAGATTTCACTATTATGAATCGAAGAAGAGAATATACAACCACATGTCAAAACCCACTCACTCACTCAACATCTCTTATGAGGCTACATGTATACACTCGGGAATTACATATACTCTCCCCTCTCCTCACAACACTCACCCTTAAACCCCTGACATCTTTTCTCTCTTTCTAAACCTCTCATACCCGTATCTATTTATAGAGTCTTCAAACCCAATTCCTTGTTGAAAAAGTATTCCTCAACTTGCCTATAAGAAGTTAACATAATGATCAAAACTGTAAAATAGAAACATAATGGGATACACTTTCTTCTATAACTTTTAACCTTCCAAAACATAATGGGATACACTTTCTTCTATAACTTTTAACCTTCCAAAACAAAATAGGAAACTAATTTTCTGCTCATAAATTTTGAGCCACAAACCCAACAATCTCCACCTTGGCTCAAAATTCAATCTTCACGTGCTTCTTCATACCCCCACCTCGAACAAGGATCTCTTCATAGCTCCACTTTGAACAAGGATCTCTTCATAGCTCCACCTCAATTAAAGATTTCTCCACTTCGAACAAAAGCATTATGATGAACTTGAGAAACACTTTAACAATCTTCACCTTTTCTCAATTTCATCATTCTTCATTTTTTCTTCCATCTTCTCTATCCACCCCGTTGGTGTTCAATTGCTCACGCATGGCAACCAATCAATCTTCAACTCATCTTCATCAATTGCTTTTATAGATAAAAGCAAAAAATATCACATCTTCACACTTCATATTCCCCTTTGCTCTTTATCGGGCTTAGAGTAAACCCCTTCATTCTTCACACCCCTTTCTCCGACTATCTTGAAAACTAGCACTTGCCCTTTGCTTGTCCCCAAAACTTATTCTCATGGGCTTCATCTCTGCCATCTTTGCCCCATCTTGAAAACGAGCATCCTCTAGCTTGTTCTAAGACTTGTTCCTCATGGGCTTCACACCATCACCTTTTTCATACCTTCATGTCATCATCAAATCTGATTGAATCTCCATAACACCTAACGATTATCTTCTGTTCTGATAAATTTCACTGCAATCTTCTTCTAATGATCTTCAGGACCAATCACAGGTTTTGACCCACCATCGGCTCTGATTGGGGATAATTAACTCCCCCCAACCCACTCAATGGTTGGCTGTTATTGAGAGTTAAATCCCTCAATCATCACATACAACGGAAGCAATATCACATCACATCAATATAAGTATATATGATGATAACAATCACACATCCACGCATAACATAATATTTTATATGGTTCACCCAACTATAGGTTTATGTCCATGGGAGAGAAAGATTTCACTATTATGAATTAAGAATGAAAATATACAACCACATGTCAAAACCTACTTACTCATTCATTATCTCTTATGAGGCTACATGTATACACTCAGGAATTACATATATTCTCCCCTCTCCTCACAACACTCACCCTTAAACCCCTTACATCGTTTCTCTCTCAAAACCTCTAATACCCATCTCTATTTATAGAGTCTTCAAACCCAATTCGTTGTTGAATAAGTATTCCTCAACTTGCCTACAAGAAGTTACCATAATGATCAAAACTCCAAAATAAAAACATAATGGGATACACTTTCTATATAAATTTTCAGCACATAAATTTTGAGCCACAAACCCAACATATGTGAGTCATAATACGAGGTCTCGGGATCTTTGGTTAGGACTGAGGTGTATATTGCCAGATTACATAGGTAACTGGAATAGGAGATGTGTGTACCCTGGTATAAGGGGAACTCTGAACCACCTCGTGTACGATTTTTCCAAGTGATACCCACTACACGATTGAGACTGCCCTATTATCCGGTGAGAGTCTTAATGTGTATATATGTATCGACTATGTAGATATAACATGAGTTTTGCAAGGGATGTATTGATTGCCCGTTCTTTAATCGGTTCCTAGTAGAGGGAACTTATTTGTGGGTTTAATCCTCTATTTTATTTTTCAGGTCTTGGGCAGTACCAGTTTTAAAGTTGTTCATAGTTATCAGAGTTCATTCATCTTCACTCTTCCGTATCATTGATATAGGACATTTCTTTAGATTGTTCTTTTATTTATCAGACTTAGTAATTGATTATTACTTTAGTTTTGGGATTTATATAGGGGTCTTGTATTTATGGATTTCTGAGTTGTATTATGGAGAATCTTATTGATGGATATTTATTGGAATTTATTCATTGAGGATTTAATTATTTAATTAGTATTTTAGTTACCTTTTATCTTTTATTTATTCTTTATTTATCCATTTGTATTCCACGCTTCTTTTTAAAAAAATATTTGTTTGATATCCTTCGGTTTTGTGCACGGACCTGATCAACCTTGTGTTCTGAAATTAGGGGGTTTCACAAGCATCAACCTACCAAATAGCCATGGGATTCACATTTTAGGTTAAAAAAAGTCGTTGGCCAATTTTCCCTCCAACCATATGGGTAGTTCAGTCATTTACCATAGCAACTTGAGGAGATTTCAGTAAAGTAGATAGGTCCGTCACTAGGAGGGGTGGTCTATGTATTAGTCTCTATTTATGGTGACATAAATCCATCCCTATAACACAGGAATTAAGAATTCTCACAACAACAAGATCTACTCGACACGAATTAGGATTTAATGAAACCCTTCACAGGAATTTTTCACAATGTTTTATTATTAGAGGAGGTCAGTGTAATTTCAAAAACCATAGGGTCCCTGTAATTATAGCAAACCATAGGTGAAGTCTGTGTAATTTACACTTTTTTTCTATTTGAAAGTATTAAAATATGAGGGGTAAAACGAACTTTTGACATCCAAAATTAAGTTATGTTTGCTCATTAACCGTTTCAGGGGAGATCGAAGTAATAAGTCTCAAACACTCCATCTGTGTGTAATTTACAAAACGAGAGGGGTGGTCAGTGAATTTATCCTTTAATAAAATTACATCCTTGATAACTTTAACAAAGAAACTATTGTGGAAGTCCGTATATTGTAAAATATTATTAGCGTCAACTTACAACCTTGGCAACATACTTATTTATTTATTAGTTATTAGTTACATACATAGTTAATTTTTGTCCTATAAAATCAATTTTTAACTTTATATTTAGTAGGATGACAATATATGGTACGCATCCTCTATGGTTGCACCACAACGCTTTACAACAGCGATTCACTTTGATTAATCACATGTGGTAGTGATCACGTGTGAATTATCATGACCTTCATTTCAGTACAACATGGTGTTGTGGTGTTCTGTATTACAAGGATCCTAGCTCGAGAATATATACATGATAAATAGAATTAAAATAAATTTATTTGCCTAGTACAAAACATTATGTTGGATTGATCTAAAATCTTCTCGCGGATAGTTGAATTTTAACTTTTGAGGTTATTTGAGAAGTGCGGATCCTCAATTGTAAAAGGTCATTTTACACTCGTGCTATAAGGCGTTTTGTGTCGTTTTACCATAAATAATTCTCACATCGTTGTTTTGTAAACCGTTACAAATTTAAACCCCAAACGACTTTAACTCCACAAACGGTGGTACAACAACGATAATAAAAAAAAAAAATTTAAAACAAGAAAATTGATTATTCAAATTTTCATTTTTTTTTACCCTCTCTGGTCCCATGATTGTTGAAGTCTCTCTCTATCTAATCATCTTTGATGAAAACACCTACAATCCCTACATTACTCCAAAGTGAACATGGGTGGTCATTTATTGGAGAAAATATATCAAAGGTTGTGTTGTATTAAATGGTTAGATTCAGGATCTGATCTCACTCTATTTCTTTCATTAAAATTGAATTTGGTTTTATATTCTCATGATGATGTTTTAAAGTTCTACAAAATAAATCTAAGTTTCAACACTTTTTAATCCAAAATTCAAGATTCGAAATCTAATGTGTTTTTTTTTTTTTTTTTTTTTTAAATAATAAAAAATAAAACCATCACTTCATTTCATAAAAATAATTAAACACATAAAAATTATCTATACACATTATTTTTATATTCTCATCCATTGTTACCAAAATCGATCCAAATCGACTACTCCTTCGAAGAATTATGTCCAATTTATGACCTGGGTTTATCAAGAGGGCAACATGTTTGTTCATATTCTGAGTCAACAAGCTATGGTGAGAAAGGACTGGATTGTGTTGGATTTTGATTTTCCTAGTGCAGCTATAGAGTTGGCTTCTCTCTTGCTTGGCTTGGGAAATATATATACACACATACTCATATTCTCTAACACAAAAAATTTCAGATTTTACACACTTAATTCCTCTTTTCAGCTTATTATATCCAAAGCACTTAATTCTTGATTCATAATTCAACACACTTAATTATGTATGATTAAATATACTTATTTTCAAACAACAACATGATGAAGTAAACACATTTTATTCAATACATTTAATAATTATAGAATTAAGCACACTTAATTCCATAATTAATAACATAATTACTGCAACATGAAGATATATTCATATGGGTTTTTAATGAATCATGTATTTTAGTTTTGCCCTCTTTTTGCATATGCAGCGATAGGAAGATGCGTCGTTTTATCATTACCATGTTCTTCTTCTTCAGAATGTTGAAAATTTCCATTCTTATGTGCTACAATTGCAGCGACAGGAAGATGCGCCGCCCCCACACTACCTTGTCCCTGAGGATTTATATGACGTGCTGCATGATATAGTGCCGCCATCCCATCAGGTCCTCTCACTAGTGCAGACCCATGGACAAATAAGAGAGCGAGAACAAAGAAAACTCTGAACAAGACCGCCATGAAGATTAATTAATCCTTCCTTAGAGGCTCTTGCCAAATCCACTCTGTTTTTTTTTCCGCTTCCTCTTTGTCTCTATTTATATACTTGCCATAAGATGCTTACAGGGTCTGCCAACAATGCCTATATAAAGAAACTACTCCTAAATTAATGTTTATTCTCCACAATACCTGCCAAAATAATAGTGTGTGTTGATACGTGTATGGTTGAATTTGCTACCCATGTCAAAGTCAATCATATGATTCATAACATTTACTATACATGTTGATACGAGTATGGTTGGATAATTATATAACCATACTATTTGATTGGATTTGAATTCTTTCTTAGCTTTCCCAATGATTGGGTAATTATCTAACCATACTATTTAATTGGGTTTGAGTTCTTTTTAGTTTTGGCAATTTAATTTCTTCTAGTATATGATGGATTATTATGGCATTGGAAAATGATTTGTAAATAAAAATAAACACTGTAAAACCAAATCGAAAGAAGTTAGCCTTTTGGTTAAGAAAAAGACAAAAATAAATAGTTAGGTGTAAAATGTTTCAATCTCTTTTTCACTTGCTTCTCTCTGTTGCAATAACACAATTCTATATTTTATATGATGATTAGAAAATTAATGATATTCAGAATGTAAAGTTTGAATGAAATGGGAGAGTTGAAAACTTTCAATTCATTGAAACACTCAATTGGATATCACATCGATCATTATTGGAAATCTCCGGCTTCTATTTTATTTAAACTCTTTTGCCTTAATAGTCATTTTCCAGATTACAATGCAAAAAATGAGATTAGATTTTTTTCGGTTAGGTGGAGGAGTCTAACAACTTCCATCTTATCCATTAGATCAATTTGGAGCAGTAAGGAGCCATAGATGTATTTGTACTGCACCCACAACAACTATAAGTATATTCTTGAAAACATCTTGATGGAGTGTGTGTGTGTGGTGCTTCAACTAATTTTATCAGTAAATAAGCTTCTGTTAGATTACAAAAGTTCATCATATTGAAAAGCTAGATACCTTTGAATAGAATGGTGTCCTAAGATTCATTGAGCCAACGATAACTATGTTGATAGAACATTGTGTCCATGCACCTGAACACATTTTTTTCCTGAATAAAAGATATGTATATACAGTGGCGTAGCCATAGAGGGACAAGTGGGGACAGCTGCCCCAACTGAACTTTTAATTTTTTTTAATTTTATATTGAATTTTTTTTATATTTGTATAATTGCCCCCACTAAAATTTGACAATGCACGTATATATATATATATAATCAAATGACCATTCACGATCTTACACAAAAATGTATATATATAATCTTTCCAAAAAATATGATATTTTTTTTTTCTTTCTCAAAATATTATATTCTTTCACATTTTTAATTTTACCACAAACAAATGCGTTGTTTTCATCACATTTTCAGTCAACATTTTTCTTTTAGCAAGTCTCCTTAATATATATATGGGTTGTGATCATTGAGATGGCTAACAAGTTAGGCTCCGTGATATTTTATACCATTGTTAGATTTGATTTTATTGTATTGATGTGTAGATGAGCTGGCTAATAAGTCATGACATGCTACTAATGCCATTGTTCAATATGACATTTATTTATTGTAGTTATATATTTGTATATATGTTGTTGGGGATAATTAACTCCCTCTAATCCACTCAATGGTTGGCTATTGTTGAGAGTTAAATCCCTCCTTCATTACACATGGCGGAAGCATCGTCACATCACATCAACACAAGTATATATGGAGATAACAATGGCACATCCACACACCACACATTATTTTACATGGCTTGCCCAACTCTAAGGTTACGTCCATGGGCGAGAGAGAATTCATTATTATGAATCAAGGAATAAAATATACAACCACATGTCAAAACCCACTCATTCACTCATCATCTCTTATGAGGCTACATGTATACACTCGAGAATTACATATACTTTCCATTCTCCTCACAACACTCACCCTTAAACCCCTTACATATTTTCTCTCTTCTCTCTCTTTCTAAACCTCTCATACCCGTATCTATTTATGGAGTCTTCAAACCCAAAATGTTGAAAAAGTATTCCTCAACTTGCCTATAAGAAGTTACCATAATGATCAAAACTTTAAAATTGAAACAAAACGGGATACACTTTCTTCTATAACTTTCAACCTTCCAAAACAAAATAGGAAACTAATTTTCTGCATAAAAATTTTGAGCCACAAATCAAACAACCTCCACCTTGGCTCAAAATTCAATCTTCACGTGCTTCTCCATACCCCCACCTCGAATAAGGATCTTTTCATAGCTCCACCTTGAACAAGGATCTCTTCATAGCTTTACCTCAATTAAAGATTTCTCCACTTCGAACAAAAGCATTATGATGAACTTGAGAAACACTTTAACAATCTTCACCTTTTCTCAAATTCATCATTCTTCATTTTTTCTTCCATCTTCTCTATCCACCCCGTTGGTGTTCAATTGCTCGCGCATGGCAACCCACTAATCTTCAACTCATCTTCATCAATTGCTTTTCTAGATAAAAGGAAAAAACCTCTCATCTTCACACTTCATATTCCCCTTTGCTCTTTATCGGGCTTAGAGTAAACCTCTTCATTCTTCACACCCTTTTCCCCATCTTGAAAACTAGCATTCACTCTTTGCTTGTCCTCAAAACTTGTTCCTCGTGGGTTTTATCTCTACCATCTTTGCCCTATCTTGAAAACGAGCATCCTTAAGCTTGTTCTAAGACTCGTTCTTCATGGGCTTCACACCATCACCTTCTTCATACATTCGTGTCATCATCAACTCTGATTGAATCTCTATAGCACCTCACGATTATCTTCTGCTCTGATAAACTTCGCAGCAATCTTCTTCTAATGATCTTCAGGACCAATCACAGGCTTTGACCTACCATCTGCTCTGATTCCAGTTGTTAAGGATAATTAACTCCCTCCAACCCACTCATGTAATGTTATGATTTAAGTTATGTGAATTTCATGCTTAAATGGTATGCATAATTGATTTTTTTTTTTTTCCATAATTAATTGATTTGTTGAAATGATACGATAAAGGCATGCTTAAATGATTATGTTCTTAATTTAAATACGTTGTTATTGAAAATTGTACTAATTGTGAGTATGGAATGTGGTGTGTAAATTTCCTTATTAAGCATGCAAGGTTGTTAAAGTAGAATTATATAATTTTATGATACATTTTATGTTTATGCATTGGGAAAGAAATGAGAAGTTGATTTTAAAGGAAAATAAAATGGGTTTTGGGGAAAAGTTTTTGAAAGGGTTTATGAAAACCCGGCCGCCTAAGAGTTGCTTAAAACTGCGGCGTTAGTGTGGCGTAGAGGGAACTTGGGAGATTTTCCTAGCGTGGTTGAGTTAACTGGGCCCCAAATGACGCCTTGGAGTTGCCTTGTGGTCAGGGATAGTTAGCTAATCTTTCTCTTGTGCCGCCATGGAGTTGCCATGGGACGGATTGCACTAACGGTTTGGAAATGATGGTAGAAATGGTTTTTGGAGACATTGCATCCCATTGCACGGCATGGTTCGTTATTACTTGGATTGTTTGTTATTGATATTATGGTTATATTTTCTCCCCGGAATTGTATGATCCTGTTTTCTTTTGCTCTATTCATTGTTTGGAAACATGGGGTCACAAGAGGAGTGCCTTAGGCACCTCTTACTGAGCTTTTGCTCATCCCTTCCTCTTAACATTTTTCAGAACATGGCATGGAGGTGGCGGATGACAATCCACCACAGGCATGAAAGGACTAGAAATGTATTTTGAAATCATTTTGTAAACTTGAGCTCATTTTTGTATAGCACTATGACAAGAATGTATTAAGTTGTTTAGCTGGGTTTGTAATATAAATTTGAGCTTGACTCCACTTTGTTGTAAATTGAACTGGTTATAAAGATTATGTAAAATCCTTATGTAAAAGAAGAAAATAGTGTTGTTTTGTATCATATTTTTTATGTTCATAACCATGCAATGAAGAATGTATTATTTGCATTGTGTGTTGGGACAGGTTAGATAAATTTTGAGGTCTAAGAGTGGCTATTACATTTTTATGCATTAAAGCAGATTGTCGTAGGACCTTTTTTAGCAGAGGTCATCCCAATTTTATTTATTTATTTATTATTATTATTTTTAAATAATTGGTATCATTTTAGGGTCGTTACAAACTTGGTATCAGAGTGATGGTTCGAAAACCCTTAGGACGACGGGTATAGGCCTACATAAGGTTGTGTGGGAAGTTATTTGTACATCTATGTGGCTATTTGTTAAAATGTTTTGCTATGTGAAAAACATGCTTAACTGTTTACTTGCTTACGTGCTTACGTGTTTAAATGCTTATATTAATGTGTTCATTGCATAGTCTTGCATGCTAAGTGTTTATCTAGTATCATTTTTTGTTAAGTTGTTCACAGTTGGACCTTAGTGTTATCGTTATTGAACCATTTTTTTTTTTTTGTTTTTGTTTTTGTTTTATAGCACGATGCCACCACGAAAAGAACCGAGATAAATTGGCCCTAGGCCGACAAGGGGTGATGTTAGTGAAAGTTCTAGCTCTAATCCGGCGGAGCAAGTTGAAGATGATACATTTCTTAGGGATTTGATTACCCCTAGAGGTGTTCTTACAAGAAGGGACAATGTTGAAGCGGGTGAAGGTTCAGCTGAGTTGGCACTGAACTGTCTGTTGCAGAATGCTTTGAGGGCAACAATTACTTCTCTTCCGCAACCGGTACCATAACCGGTAGTTCAAGTTGAGGAGACGTCAGCACAAAAATGTCTTAAGTTGATTACGGGGTTTTCGAAGTTGATGTCGATGATGTTTGAGGGTGGAGCGGACACGATAGAAGTGGACGACTACATGGACCAAGTGGAAACCCACTTGACTTTTATGGATGTGACGGATGATCATGCAAAAATCAACCTAGCCACTTACAAGTTTTCAAAAGATGCTAAGCTGTGGTGGAAGTCAGTCACTAATCAGCATAAGGTTGAGGATATAAGTTGGGAGATATTTAAAGAGCTGTTTTATGAAAAATATTTTCTGATTACCAAAAGGTGGGAACTAAGGAAGTAGTTTGATGATCTTATCCAAGGTAATATGTCGGTGACGGAGTATGAGAACAAGTTTACCTTTCTTTCTCGCTTTGCTCTAGAGATAATGAGAAATGAAGTTTGTTTTCGGTCTCCATTACCAAATAAGACTGTTAATAACGGCCCAGTATTTCAAGGTGTACTCGGAGGCAATGGAAAGGGCATTGATGCTTGAGGTGGAAGCTAAGGACAGAAATGCAGGAAAGGAACAGTGGAAGCAAAAGAGGAATGCAGGACCATCTTCGAAAGAGCAGTCATAGAAGAGGAACATGGGTGGTCTGTCTCAGTCTCAGGGGTAGCAGTCGGCATGATCTGCTCCTACTACCCCTATGCCAGTAGGGTCTGCTAGGAGTGGTGTTATCTATTATCGCTGTAATCAGCCGGGCCACTACAAGACAGAGTGTCCACAGACGTCGGTGCCACTACAAGACAGAGTGGCCATAGATGTCGGTTAATTCTAGGGTTTGCTTTAGTTGTGGCCAACAGGGCTACAGGGATAAAGAATGTTCGAATCGGGGAGCAGGCACCGGTAATGGCAGAGGGTCACAGCAGAGGTCGTCACAGTCGGCTACAACTCAGTCAGATTTTGGACCACCGCCACCGCCACCACCACAGCCTGCTATATCTTCTCAGGGTTCATTGCCAGCTAAGAGAGATACTCCTACTATGTCAATGCAGCAGTTAGGTTGACAGGTTGGCAGTTCCCAGGCACAGACACCGTAGGGACGTGTCTTTGCACTTGCCCAGCCTGATGCATCTTCTAGACCATCAGTTCTTTAAGGTATCTTTCTAGTGTTTGGTTCTTGGGCTCATGTTTTGTTTAACTCTGGTGCATTTCATTCCTTCATTTTGTCATCATTTGCACTTGCATCGAGGTTAGAGGTCAGTTTTATTGATCATGCGTTGTGTGTTGATACGCCAGTTACTTTCAGCTTTAATAAAACATGTTTGGAAGCTTTTAAGAAGCTCCGTTCACTATTCTCTTCCACCCCAATCATGAAACCACATAATTGGTCTTTTCCTTTTGAGATTACGTGCGATGCATCCGATTATGCATTAGGTACTATTTTGGGCAGCGTGTGGATAAAGCTCCTCATGCCATTTGCTATGTTAGTAAGACCCTCTCAGATGCTCAATTAAATTATACAACAACTAAGAAAGAGTTGCTAGCTGTTGTCTATGCCTTGGACAGAGTTGCTAGCTGTTGTTTATGCCTTGGACAAATTTCGTTCATATCTTATTGGATCCAAGGTCGTTGTCTTCACGGATCATGCCGCGTTAAGGTATCTACTTGCAAAGAAAAAGACCAAACCTCGATTCATTCGTTGGATACTCTTACTTCAAGAGTTCAACCTTGAGATTAAGGACAAAAAAGGCACTGACAATGTTATAGTAGACCACCTCTCTCGGCTTCTTATTGAGAATACTTTTGATTTTTCTCCAGTTCATGATTCCTTCCCGGATGAGCAACTGTTTCAGATTTCTCATGTGTTGCCTCCTTGGTTTGCTGACATTGTCAACTATCATGCGGTTGGAAAAATTCCATCCCAATGGTCTAAGCAGGAGAAAGACCGGTTCTTTGCTTACATCAAAATTTTCTTTTGGAAAGACCCGGAACTTTTCAAGTATTGCCCAGATCAAAAAATCTGGAAATGCATTCCTGAATATAAAGTCCAAAATATTCTTAAATTATACCATACTCTCGAATGTGGGTGGCATTTCAGTGCTAAAAAGATTTCATCTAAATTCCTTCAAATTGGATTTTATTGGCCATCATTATTCAGGGATGCTTTCAATTTTTTCAAGTCTTATGAACGATACCGAAAGCTTGGGGCCATGTCTAAAAGAGACATGATGCCATTGAACATAATTTTAACTGTCGAAATCTTTGATGTATGGGGAATCGATTTCATGGGACCATTTCCATCTTTTTATGGCTATATTGTAATCTCTTGGCGGTGGATTATGTGTCTAAATGGATATAGGCCAAGGCAACCATTACCAATGATCACTTTGCGGTGGTCAAGTTCATTCAAATGAATATATTCAGTCAGTTTGGTAGGCCTAGAGCACTCCTTAGTGATGAAGGATCTCATTTCTGTAATCGCTATCTCAAATACGTTCTTCTAAAGTACTCCGTCACTCACAAGGTTGCCATACCTTTGTGAGGTAAAATTGGCATTGCGTAGTTGGTGCAATTGTGAGAACGAGGTGGTAAAAAAAATGGCAGCAAGTATGATAGAGAAATTTGATAAGTATTGGAGTGAGTGCCATCTTGTTGCAGGAATAGCAATATTGTTAGACCCAAGGCATAAAATGACCTTTTTGGAGCATATTCTTCAGAGGATACACGGGGACAAATCTTTCTCTCAAAAAAATCGTGTATGCCAAGCATGTTATGATTTACTTCAAGAGTATCAAGATAGAAGTAAGGAGGGAACTAGTCTAAGTGAAGATCTAAGGGGATTGGCTGCATCTTTAAGCTCTACAAGTAAAGAATGGGACATTTATGCTGAGTATGATATAATTGTTAGTGATTTGTCAAGGATTGGGAATGTGAAATCAGAGTTAGACCATTACTTAGATGAACCCGTCTTGCCACGCACCATGGATTTTAACATTTTAAATTGGTGGGATGCAAATAAGAGTAAGTATCCTACATTGCAGCTGATGGCTCTAGACATCTTGGCTATTCCAGTATCAACTGTCGCATCTGAATCAGCATTTAGTATAAGTGGTAGGTTGGTGAGTCCACATCGTAGTCGACTTAGTCCTGGCCTTATAGAGGCTTTGATGTGTTCTCAATCTTGGTTGTGGAATGATCTAGAAGGTAATGAAATTTTAAATATGCTTTTATATTGAATGTCCCATTTAGTTTTTTTATTTTTCATTTTTTTTTTTAAATTTTACACTGTTTTGCAGCAAATGCATCGGCGTCAACTCTTTCTGCTGGAATCTCTCGGTTAACAATCTGTAATGAAGAAAAAGATTAAAAGGCTTCAAGGTATAGTTTTTTTTTTTTTTTCCTTCCTCCTCCTTTTTGCAGTTTAGTAATATTTACTATTGTTAAATCAATGTATAGTTTTTTGTACAATTAGTCACCATCAATTACTAAAAGAAGATCTGTTTTGATCTCATCTGATATTGTTATAGTACATGAGTTATGCAAGTATTAAATTAAAATTTAGTGTGCTAATTAGTACTACTATACTTTGATTTATCTTGTATTATCCAGACTTAGGAGAGTGCAGTGTTATAGTTGATAGTTACAGAAGATATTGAGCATGAAAAAGATGCAGAAATTTGTGTGGAACACCAGACCTTATCAAGTAGTAGTAGACACCAATCTGTCTCTATAGGAGCAGCGGTGAGTTTCTTTCATTGGCTTTCTTTTTCTCTCTCAACATCAGTAGCGGCTTGAATGAAGCATTTTAGTGAAGCTGTTTGTGCATATGTGCTAATTGATGAACAAAGAGGCAAGGGGTCACGAATTGTAACGAACATCTTTTTTTTTTTTTTATTGAAAAGGTACAACTGGTACAAGCTAGCAATTTAGCACACCGGTGTTGAACATAAGATTGTTGTTTTTCAAGACTGCTTGATGATCATTGGAATTATAGTTTTCATATAAATTTTATTTTCTTCAATTTGTTGATCATTTTTTTATGTATTAAATGATTCATTTGTTCATAATTTTTAGATTTTGATTAATTCATGAACACTGTGGAAGACATGGGAGATTGCAAATGCTAATAGATTATTTAAGGGATTTAAATCAATTTTTGTGTTTTTGTTATCTTTTGTTAATTTTAGACTTCAATTTTGAATAATTTGGGATGTAAACTTGCTTTTGTTTTGGTTATGGTGGAAAGTTGGAGCTTAGAACTTGTTATGATTTGGTTATATTAAACCCTTATTTTTGTTGATTATGTTCTTTGAATTATGCTACGAGCATGCTATTTATTTATTTATTTTTATTGGGATTCATATATGTTATGCCATTTCCAGGCTTTTTGTATTAAAACATAGTGGTGGCAATTTTTACTGCCCCGCCGGGGCTCCGCCCCGTCCCGCCCCTTTAACAATGGATATGAGAACAATTTGTATACCGTTGGGGCAGGGATGGATATAAAAATTTAACCCGTCGCGGGGCACAGGGCGAGTATGGAGTTGCCATTAATCAAACGGGGCGGGGATGGAATTAGGTAAACCCGTTCCAAACCCGCCCCGTTGCCATTCCTAGTTTTACGGGAGTTTCACACTTCCCGCTTTACAGTTCATCCGGGTGGTACTAAAATGTATCACAATTTGAAACGTCAGTATTGGTGGATTGGAATGAAGAAAGATGTTGCATAGTTTATGACTAGATGCCTTACTTGTCAGCAGGTGAAGGACGAACACCAGAGACCAGTTCATTTATTGCAACCATTGCCTGTAGTGCAATGGAAATGGAAGCATATTGCTATGAATTTTGTGACGGGTCTTTCTAGATCACGGAGGGAAAATAAAGCCGTATGGGTCATTATTGATAGATTGACCAAGATGGCTTACTTTTTGCCTATTAAGGCAACAGATAACGCAGAGGCACTTAGTGTTCTTTATGTGAAAGATTGTGAAGTTGTACGGAGTTCTAGTGGCTATTGTTTCCAATAGGGATGTCAAGTTCACTTCGAGGTTCTGGGAAGGGCTTCAGGCAGCGTTTGGTTCATCGTTGCACTTTAGTATGGTTTTCCATCCATAGACGGACAGCCAGTCGGAGCATACCATCCAGATCTTAGAGGAAATGCTTTGGGCATGTGAACTTGATTTGGGAGGTAGTTGGGAGGATCACCTTCCACTTATTGAGTTTACCTACAATAGCAGTTATCAGGAGAGTATTCAGCTGGCTCCATTTGAGGTGTTGTATGGTAGACCTTGTAGGTCTCCTATTTATTGGACTAAGGTAAGCGAGACAGACATCTTTGGACCCGACATTGTACTTGAGACTACTGAGAAGATTAAGCTGATTAGATAGAGGTTGCTCATAGTTCAGAGCCTATAGAAGAGCTATGCGGATAGACGGCGACGACAGTTATCCTTTGAGGTGGGAGACCACGTTTTTCTACGGGTTTCTCCACGAAAGGGGTTGTTGAGGTTCGGGAAGAGTGGTAAGTTGTCGCCATGATTCATTGGACCTTTTGAGATCTTGGACTGGGTAGTAGAGGTTTCCTACAGACTTGCTTTGTCGCCGCAGATGGATAGAGTCCACAATGTCTTTCATATATCGATGCTACAGAAATATGAGCCAGATCCATCTCACATTTTGAGTTGGGTTGATGTGGACATTGATAAGGATCTTTCCTACGAGGAGGACCAATTCAGATCCTTGACAAACAATAGAAGGTGTTGAGGAACAAGACGATACCATTGGTGAAAGTTCTCTGGAGGCATCATGGAGTTAAGGAGGCTACTTGGGAGTTTAAATAAGAGGTTCGCTCCAAGTATACAGAGTTGTTTTCTCCTTCATGTATGGCTTGATTTTGGGGATGAAATCTTTTATTTTGGGGTTAATGTAATGTTATGATATATATATATATATATATATATATATATATATATATATATGTATTAAATGGAAAAATTTGGGATTTTTTATTAAAAAAAAAATGGTGGAACCCACCACTTTATTCATTTGTAGCTAATAGGCATTTTGGCCTCACCTTTCTCTCTCTCCCCCGCAGTTCTCTCTTTCCTCTCTTTATTTTCATTTTCATTTTCATTTTCTTTTTCATTCAAAGCTTCAAATCTTGATTAATCTTCAACTAGTGAGAATTTTTGGATGCCGTTTGCGGCAAATCAAAGAGCTCGCAAGATCTTCAAGTGGGTGTAAGCAATTTCAGTTTTGGTGCATCTTAGGATTCTAGAAATTAGGGCACAAAATTGGGGGTTTTATCATCTTGAAGGTAGGGGTGTTTAATCTACAATCTCTTGGTTCTTGGTGAATTATTCTTTCTTAATTTGTAGTATAACATGTTAAATTTTGATTAATTCATGCTAAGTTGTCTTGATATTATGTGTATGAGTTATAATTCCATTTAAGTTTCATGTTTAGTGACATATATGTTGATTGTTGATGAAATATGATATAGACATGCTTAAATGATTATATTTTTAATTTAGATGTGTGATTGTTGAGATTGTGCTAAGTGTAAGCATGTTAGGTTTTGTATAAAATTCCTTATTAAGCATGTAAGTTATTAAGGTTGAATTGTATAAGTTATGTGATTTTCATGCTTAAATGGTATACATAATTGATTTGTTAAAGGGATATGACAAAGGCATGCTTAAATGATTATGTTCTTAATTTAAATACGTTGTTGTTGAAAATTGTACTAATTGTGAGTATGGAATGTGGTGTGTAAATTTCCTTATTAAGCATGCAAGGTTGTTAAAGTAGAATTATATAATTTTATGATACATTTTATGCATAAGCATTGGGAAAGTAATGGGAAGTTGATTTTAAAGGAAATGAAAATGGTTTTGGGGAAAAATTTGTGAAAGGGTTTGTGAAAACCCGGCCACCTCGGAGTTACTTAGGGACCGCGGCATTAGTGTGACCTAGAGGGAACTGGGGAGATTTCCCTAGCGTAGTTGAGTTAACGGGCCCCAAATGACACCCTAGAGTTGCCTTGTGGTCAGAGACAGTTAGCCAATCATTCTCTCGTGCCACCATGGAGTTGCCATATGATGGGTTGCACTAACAATTTAGAAATGATGGCAGAAATGGTTTTTGGAAAATGGGGAGTGACATTTCATGACATTGCATCCCATTACACGGCATGGTTTGTTATTACTTGGGTTATTTGTTGTTGATATTATGGTTATATTATCTTCCCGGAGTTGTATGATCCCATTTTCTTTTGCTCTATTCATTGTTTGGATTCACGGGGTAACAAGAGGTATGCCTTAGGCACCTCCTACTGAGCTTTTGCTCACCCTTTCCTCTTAACATTTTTCAGAACACGGCAAGGAGGTGGTGGATGACAATCTGTAATACCCTAATTTTAAAAGGATAGTGTCGGTAGTTTATTTTATGGTTTTATTGTAATCTGTGCATTTGTATGTGGTTATTTGGCTATTTGCTTATCTGTTTTATTTATTATTAATTAATTGAATTAATTATGGTATTTGTTTTATTTAATCGAATGATTTAATTGAGTATTTGTTTTAATTTTTCTTTCTTTATTATATGCTTATGTGGATTAATGAATTAATTGTTTTAATGGTTTTCGTATTCATTATAATTCTAGGTTTTTATGTTTCACAGTTTAGCCGACTAGGTTTATTTCTTAGTTGAGGTTTCTGTATCGTAATATAGTAGAATTAGGTTTTCCTTAAACTTTTATAACTATAGTTTTAAACGTCAGCTTAGGGTTTAGAAATCAAAAACCCTGTTCATGTATACAGAGAGAACTGGTTAATGCTTCGGCCGTAGATTAAAGGTCGAACCAGGGTGAGACGGAAGGAGTATTGTTCGTGGTTGGAACCAAGGCAACAGAGGAGTCGGGAACAGGAGGAATCGCCAGAAATTTTAGGAAGACGACGCTGAGGTTTTGAATCGAAACCTCAAAGGCAAGTTCTATTCCTAACTCTCTCCCTTTGATCGTGTTCTTTACATGCCTAAAGCAATTCCAGGAGTAAATAAACGTAAAATTAATCTTTCATGTATGTGAAAATTTATATAAAACAGTATGTGTTTACATGTTCTAGTTTTGCTTGATTTTGCGTTTGTTTACATAAATACTTGTTTAAATTGATTTAAATGGAGGCATATGAAATTTTATAATCTCTGGAACATACTGGGACATAGAATTAACCAGTAGGAACCCTAACAATGGATGACAGAAGGAACGGAAGTCGCCGGAGGTGAAACGGGTGAAGGAAATAAGCAGAGTTGGTCATTCGGGGCAAAGAAGCGGCTCCACATGGTGTGGATCCGGCTCCACTCAAGGGGGAGGTGGCTCCCTTTGTGGGGGAGGCGGCTCTTCCCCCTTTCTCTTGATTTTTGACGATTTGTTATTTCTGGGTTGGGTTTTTAACATTCCAGAGATAATTAGGGGCTATGGATGGGAAGTTAAATGATGTCTAAGGACATTTTAGAGCTCCAAAGGGTTTGATAATACATAATAAATCATAGAGAATTAGTATATGGAACAGTATGAAGTTCGTAAGTAAACTGGCATATTGATCTTGGATGCGGATGATTCAATTTGTTTATCTCTAAGTTAGCAATTGAATTTAAGGCTGTTATAGTTTAAATCATGCCACAATGATATAAAAAATAAGCATGTGAAGTTATATATTCTATTATGCTTATTTGGAATTAATTGGTTTGCTGTTTCTGGATGAAAATGATTTTAAATTGCTTAATCTTAGGATAGCAATTCTCATGGATGAATTTTCAGTTAATCATGTTCTAGTGTTATAAAATATGCACGTGAAGATATATATTCTATTATACTTACTTGGAATTAATTGGTTTACATGTATGATCTGTATTATCAATCAGTGGACTTTACGGAGTAACATTGAATAAGCTTGTTAAATTACAGAATTTTATCATGCTTAGTATGGTACAATTGATGTTTATATTTAATATTTTAATTATCAATTGTTGGATGTATGGATTAGTTGATATTTACATTCATTGTCTGTATTATCAACTACTGGATTGATGGATTATATGCACCGGTACGGGATAGTGGCATACTAGGGAGATTAGCTCAAAAACGCTAAGTCCTACCTACTTTAGAATTAAGGAATGAATTAACTAAAAGTTAAATCCTATTGATTTGTAGTGTTAAGGCAACGAATAGTTGAGCGGCACTACTATGGATTCTGGATGGATTTTAAATATATTGTTATGGTACCTCGTTATGAGCTTGAGTCTCAGGATTGATGGTTAAAGCGCGTATATGCATTGGGATGCATAACTGGCTATAATGGTTGGAGGTGTACCCTGTTAGGCTTAGGTATCTATGCCTACTTCGGGTGCGTTTTGCATGTTGCCTCTATTCATGTTGAGACCTGCCTGTAGTCCAGTGAGAGTCCTTTAGTGTGAATATATATATATATATATATATATATATATATATATATATATTTACGGACTATATAGTTATTGCTGAGTTGGTTAGAATGTACATGCATATCGAGTCTCTGCTTGGATTGAAGTAGGATAGAACTTGTTCGTGGGCCTGACCCACTTCTATTTTTCAGGTGTTCGACAGTTCTAGTCGTAGACTCGATCGTGCTAAGCAGAGACTATCACTCACTCTTCCGACGACGTAGGACTTCTCTCCGTGGTTTAACTTTAGATGTTCTTTCAGTTTACTTTAATTTTAGTTTGGTTTTAATTAAGGGTCTACTAGAGATGGATTCCCGAGTTGTTAAACTATAGGAAGGTTTTGAAATGCTAGATTTTAAGCATTAATTTTAAAGGATTTTATTTTTTAGAATTCATTCAGCTTTTATTTATTTCTTATTTCATTTTGTATTCTGTATTCGTTTATATATTAATTGTTTGATATTCCCTCGGGTTTGGGCTTGGGCCTGATCAACCCATGTCTTGGATCCGAGGGGTGTCACACAATCCACCACTGGCATGTAAAGACTAGAAGTGTATTTTGAAATCATTTTGTAAACTTGAGCTCATTTTTTGTATAGCACCATGACAGGAATGTATTAAGTTGTTTAACATGGGTTTGTATTATACATTTGAGCTTGACTCTACTTTGTTGTAAATTGAACTAGTTATAAAGATTATGTAAAATTCTTATGTAGAAGAAGAAAATGGTGTTGTCTTGTATCATATTATTGATGTTCATAACCATGGAATGAAGAATGTATTATTTACATTATGTGTTGGGACAGGTTAGACAAATTTTGAAGGTCTAAGAGAGGTCATTACACTTTTATGCATTAAAGCAGGTTGTCGTAGGACCCTTTTTAGCAGAGGTCATGTCGAAATTTTTTTTTATTTATTAATTGGTATAATTTTAGGGTCGTTACAACTCAACGATCGGCTGTTATTGAGAGTTAAATCCCTTAATCATCACACACAGCGAAAGCATCATCACATTACATCAACACAGTATATATGAAGATAACAATCACACATCCACGCACAACACAATTTTTTACAGTGTTCACCCAACTCTAAGGTTACGTCCATGGGAGAGAGAGATTTCACTATTATGAATCAAGGAAGAGAAAATACAACCACATGTCAAAATCCAGTTGTTTACTCATTATCTCTTATGAGGCTACATGCATACAGTCACGAATTACATATACTCTCCCCGATCCTCACAACACTCAGAAAAGCTAGATACCTTCTGTGAGATATATTTTTGTAAATTGGCTTATTTCAGTAACAAAACAAATCCTAGTCAAGTTGTAATTTCATTTACCATATCCGACTTGACATCGACTGCAGAATTGGAAGTTTGTTCAGAAGAGGAAAGTAATATTGATCATCGAAAAAGAAAGAACAACGATTAGGACATCGTTTCCCACTTAGGACATATTGATATACATGGTATATTTTCAGAGTTCAAAAATTATAGAATTTCCAAGTTCATATTAGATTCTGTTAAGTGGAACCAGTACCAAGATATGGGAACCATTTCCAAGTTCTAATATAAGAGAACAAACTCACTGTCCTTTAGGAACCAGTACCAAGATTGGGAACCAGTTCCATAAGTTCTGATTGCAAAAAAAGTCCAGTTCCCTTGATCTGTTTAATACCTTTTTTTATCCAACTTTCCTTCCAAGTCCTATGCACGAAATTTCCTTTATTTATAGAAGAAATAGGACTTTACAAACCTCTATATGAACCATGTCATATACATTGGTTTATTTACGGCTTTGGTTATATAGATTCAATATTCTTAAAAGCCTTAGAAGATTATTTTTTGCAGAAAATTGGAGTTGATTTTTCTGTCATCTTTCTAGAACACATACACATAAACACATAGTGAGTTTAGAGTTGTGGTGTTCAAATCCTGATCGTGATTATATAGTTGCATCTACAACGATCAGACAAAAATAGATCTTCTTCTACATCATTTAGAGGATTGAAGAACAGAAGTAAAAGCAATCACACTTTGAAAGGGTTGGAGCATTCGAGGAGTGTTATCTAATCTACCTGTTACTCTTCTACAAATATCAAGTATAAGCCTGAAGTCAAGTTGCTGTTGGACGGGGAGTCGTAAAGCCAGAGGATTGACAACAGTTGGTGTTTGGTAGAACAATAGGGTGTGAACCAGAGTCAAAGTTCAGTATACTTTGTTTCAAGTATAGTGGATTGGTTTACTTTGGACTGCACAGTCCACGAGGCTTTTCCCATAACAGTTGACGTATTTTATCAACTGGGGTTTCCTCGCTAAAATCCTGGTGTCATCTTTAACTTTATATTTTGCTTTATTTTATCTGCATGTGATTAATTGTTTAATTGCTAAAATAAGTAATGTTGGTAACGACACAGATCTGTTTTAAAACAAACAAAACTTTTTAAGTATTTTCCGCTGCATACGACTCACAATTTGGTATTAGAGCCAATCTCTACACATTGAGTTGATCCTTGCTGAAAAGTTTTGTTTTGTTTTTCAAAAATTATTTTCAAAATCATGTCTTATGGGTTGAAAGAAGGTGATTCTAATCAACGTGGTCTTTTATTTGAAGGAGATAATTACAATTTTTGGAAATCAAAGATGAGAGCCTATTTACAAAATTCTAGTGGTAAAACTTGGGCAATAGTTGAAACTGGCTATACACTTCCTACAGTAGATACAACTGTGGATGGAAAAATAGTTAAAGAGTTAAAAGATACTTTTGCTTTTACTACTATTGAAGCTTAGCGTAATGATGTTAATGGCTAAGCTTTATATTCAATTATTAATTATGTTATTCCATCTGAATATGCTAGAATTTCTAATTGTAAAACTGCTAAAGAAGCTTGGGATATTTTGCAGGTCACTCATGAAGGAACTTCTAAAGTGAAGTTGTCCAAAATTCAGTCACTTTCTCATAACTTTGGGAACATTGTGATGAAAGAAGATGAAACCTTTTCTGATTTTTATTCTAGTCTTCTTGAAATAATTTCTGAATTGTGTCACTTAGGTAAAAAAATTAGTGATAAGAAAATCTGTGAGAAAATCTTAAGGTCTTTACCAAAAAGATTTCAGATTAGAGTTGAAACAATCACTAAACATTGGGATTTGTCTACCAGTAAAGTAGATAAGATAGCAGGTTTATTGAAAACTTTTGAGATGTAGAATTTTGATTTAGACCAGAAGGAGAAAAATCTTGCTTTAAAATCTACACAGGTTGAGAATTCTATGGATGACAACTCTGATGATGATATGGAATTCTTGTCAAGGCAATACAGTCAGATTTTGCAAAGGCAACTAAGGAGTAGGAATAGCAACATGGCTAATCCTAAAAATTTTGACAAAATGTCGAAGTTTAGGTTTAATGAAAAGAAAGTAGAAAAATCAAAAGAAACTGAATTCATTTGCTGGAATTGCGGTGGCAAAGGTCACGCATCTAATGTTTGTCCTAGTCCTAGGAAAGAACAAAAGGATAAGAATTAAGGAAAAGCAATGAAAGTTTCCATGTCTGAAAATTCTACTTTAGTGATAATGATTCTCCTTTGAATGATACTAATGATTTTTCTTATGTCGCTTTTCTTGATAAAGGTCCTCATGTCATGTCTTTATTTTACTGATATTTCAGATAATGAAGACAACGAATTTTATCATGAACAGGTACAAGAGGCTGAAAAGGACGATGAAAAGTTGAAGAAGATGGTCAAAGAAATTATTGAAGTCAAACAGGCAATCAATAAGCTAGCAAATGAGCTTATCCAAGCAAAATGAGAGAATAAAGATCTAAAGAAACAGATTGATGAAGAAAAAAGGAAAGCTTTTGAAAGCAATTCCGTTATTACTGAGATTGAGAAGAGGATCATCACTCTTGAGGATAAGTTAAGTATAGTTAACTTATTGAAGGAATGTCTTGCTTTGAAAAATGATTATCTTGAAATTGAATTGAAATCTAAAAAAGATAAAATGAAAGGGTTTAATATGAGTCAAAACAGTTTGAATAAGATAATTAATATGGGTAAGGATGTGAATGATAAAACAGGGTTAGGATTTGTTAAAGGTTCTTCTAGTAATCAAGGTAAAACTACTTTTGTTAAACCTGCTATTATGCCTAATCCATGTTTGCCTGATGTAGCACATTTTGATAAGTCTTATGTGCCTAAATTGTTGCATTGCACTTTTTGTGGAAAGAATGGACATAAGTATAATTCATGCCTTCATAGGAAAAAGAAAGACTTTTCTGAAAATCACTCTAAAAATTCTTATACTAAGAAAAAGGTGCATTCTAGGAAGAAAAAGAATGTTGTGACACCTAAGAGTCTAAAGTTGATAATTTGCCTAAAAAAGAGGTAAAAAAGGAAAAAGAATTTCAGGAAATGAGAGTGAGAACTGTTTGAATCAAAAAGTCTGATTTGATTCATTATATGCCTGTTGAGTCCATGGAATATGTTTCCAAAAGGACTTCACCTTTAAACTAAGTCCTATGAAATTTAGTGATTGTGGCTTGTGTTTAAAAGTAAAATTTTGTTACAATTGGATCACTTGTTAAGGTTTGGTTAGGGTTTTGAGTTTCTGATCATAGTTTTCATGATGTATTTGAGAAAATTCTTCCATTGAATTTATAATCTATCTTTGAATGTAAATTGGACACATGATTTTTGATTAAAAAAAGATTCTTAGTTTGTAATTTATACAATGAAAGTTGATTTGCATTGATTAAGGGATTTTTAGATTTGAATATCTTAAGTTCATAACCTTTTGCGCACTAATCCAAATCTGAAAATTTTGATTGAAAATCTTTGAATTATTGGTTAGGTTATATTGATCACAAAAGCTATAAAGGTTATTATCTGAAAAAAAATAGGAGCTTAAAAAAATGAATAAATTCAGTTTAAAAAAAATGATGAATTAGGAAAATGCTACCTATTGAGATGTGTTCGAAAGCTCCGATTAAACTTTGAAGTGGAGCTAAATGAGTAAAAAGAAAGGTAGAGACAAGTTGAATTAAGGAATTGTTGTATACTCTTTAGAGTGAAAGCTACCTTACTTAGAAAAATTGCTCAAAGACAATTTTATCTTGACGTTTTTCGATCAATATGGTTTGGACAATGATTTATTGATAATTGATTGAAAATTGATAATATAGATTGCACACACTCACTTGAACTTGTTAGATTGATTTCTAACTGTTTCATTAATATTTGCAAGTTAAAATTTATGTGGTGATTATTTTTTGAGAATTGAAATTAATTGAATATTTTGTGGAGTTGAAATTTTCATTCATAAATATCTCTGAAATTTTTTTGGAAATATTGAATTAGGTGTGGACTTGAAAGACTTTGGTTGACTGCTCAAAGATTTATTTTTAATTGTGTTTTGTTTTAAAATTAAAAAAATTGAAAAAAATTGTAAAGTTATAAAAAATTCAAAAAGATTTTTGTTTTTAGTTTGTAGTTCTTTTGATTTGTTTGATCATTGAGTAAATCACAAAGTCAAAGGAAAAATTCTCTGGAAAACTTTTTCAAGGAAGCTTACTGTCCATTTCTTACCGGTTTCACCTATTTGCTACCGGTTCAAGGTACACAAATGTTTGGCTCAAGTCTCTGGAGCCTAGGTACGGGTTCCACAAATTTGGCACCAATTCAAAAGTGGTCCAAATCCATATTTTAGTCACTGCCCAGTGGGAACCAGTTCCTGGCAGTAAGATTGGGTATTAAAGTTTCACTTTTTAACTTTGTTGGGCATTGTTGCATACACTTCCTTTCTCTATATATTGTGCTCACTCTCTATCTACAAAACTCCATAGATATATACATTTGATCTTGCATCCTTATCATCATAACATTGCATAAACCACATAGAATCATTAGATTGCAAGTTAGAATGAAGATTAAAGGTTGAGTTTTGAATAGAATTTGTGGAGTTTGGGAGTTTGAGAAAATTAGAGGATTGGTTAAGATATTGATCTTTTGGGTTGTTAAAGAGATTGAAGTCTTGGGTATTGATTGTTGTGGCTTTAATTGCTTGTTGTGTTGATTGGTTTTTGGGGTTTTAAAGAATCAAATTAAGCTTGTCCAAGAACAAGTGTTGAAGGACACGCCAAGTGTTCGACAAATTTACCAAGTGAACTCTGAAGTTTCAAACCAAATTTCTTTAAACACAAGATGCCTCCGAGACCATCCAAGAAGGACAAAGGAAAGGGTATTGCTTCTCCTCCACCCCCAAAGAAAGCCCAAACAACAATTTCTATTCGGGAATCGCAAGAGGGTTCAATTGTTCCAAGGGATGAACCGTCTTCACCTAGCTCTCCTACCACTGAGATACCACCTGGGTATCCGTCAGTATCTGACACAGGGAAGATTCAGTTTACTTAAGAACACTTTTACAACGAGCATGCTTCGTTAGTATACACTAAAGTGTATAAGGATGGTCCGATTAAGTCAGAACGAAATGTGAACTTGAAGAAGTTAAGAGATAGTCCGGGAAAGAAATTGGTTGATTATATTGAGAAGTACAAGTGGTTGTTCTTTACCTCTATGGCAAATTCCTACAGTCTCGATCTAGTTCATTATTTCTACTCAGATATCCACAAGGTTTATGACTCAGGATATTTTGAGGTTTCATTATTTGGGAAGGACTATGTGGTACATACAGATGTGATTGGCAAAGTTCTTGGCATTCCCAAGAATTTTTCAAACACTGGCTATCATCTTCCACTGGTACATTCTGACCTAAAGTGAGAAGATAGTTATAATGAATTATGTGTTCCAGACTCACCAAGGTTTCCCGAATACATCCTGAATCGCTATCTTACAAATGAGGCGATTTTTCTCAATTTATTTGCGATCTCCAACCTTGGCTACTTCGGGAAGAAGGATGTTATTTATGTAATCGTGCAGAGGTACTATATCTTCTATCTATTGATATAGAGATATATCTTGACTCTTCTATATATGGACTAATGATAGCACATTACAAGAATAATTCCAAGAAGAAATCATCTCCATTCCCTATGATCATTATGACATTATATTGGCATTTTGAGATTCCACTTCCACCCCGTGCTCATCATATTGAGATCATGTCTGAGATGGATATGAGGGCTTTTAACAAGGCTAAATCTATAAGAGCTTCATCTAGGAAAGCTAGTGGGGGTGCAACTACTTCTTCATCATATCTTCCGGAGGTTACTACACTCTTTCCGACTAAGCGAACGTTTAACACTTTGGATGCCAATTTGCTCTATTCATTGATTCTTCAGAATCAAAAAGCCTTGATAGATGCTGTTTTTGATCTTCAAGAGGATGTTAGGTTGCATAAGGAGCAGAAGACGGGTGGTACCTCTGAGGATGTATACAGACCAGCCCCTCCAGATCCGTCACTCGTGGTTGAGGATGATATAGATGAGGATGACGAGTCAGATGATGATGCAGAGGATGATACCAGTGGGAGTAACACTGATGGTGGTTGTGATATCCCTCGATTCTAGAGCCACGGGTGATCAAGTCCGAGCACAGATCCGAGGGATACCAAACAATCAATACGTAAACAAGCAAGAGTAAAAAAGAATTTAAAATAAAATAATACGCAGAACAGAAATTTAAATGTAAAACCTCCAATAATAAACTTTAACAATAATTAAACTTTCCACTCTGTACAACTCGGGAATCTAACTAGTGGACCCCTAATAATACCAAATGGTAAAACTTTACAGAATCCAAAATCCAAAAACTAAAATAAGAAAGAATATCCTATGTAGTTAGAGAGTGAATGACTGTATCTGCATCACCACGATCAAGTCTAAGCCTGGTACTGAAAATCACCTGAAAAATAAGGGTGAGTCAGGCCCACATGCAAGTTCCATACTACTATAATCCATACATAAACCTGATATGTAGATACATCCTAGATAGCTCGGCAATAGCTAAAATAGTCCATATAGATATAGGTACACACTATAGGATGCCCACTAACCTATAGTCATCACACCTGTGTAGAAGGTAACATGCAAAACGCACGTAGCGTAGTTGTGCACCTAGACCTACTAGGGAACGTCATTAGGTCCAGTTATTCATCCAATGCGATTACGTACCCGAACCATGGTCTTGAGACTCAAGCTCATACCATGGCACATATAATAAATATATAAAGTCCGTACTCCAAATACAAAATATCATCCATCTGTATAGTGGTCTGATATATGTATAACAAATCCATCATGAAACCATAATAGGTCATTCAATTTATTTGATTGACATGACACAAGTAGGTGAGGGACTTAACCTTTATGGTTAATCCACACCTTAATCCAAATTAGGTAGGACTTAGTATTTTGAACTAATCCATTCCCAATATATATAGGTCTTAGTGTTTTGAACTAAGCCATCCCTAATATGACACCGTCCCATACCGATTCATATATATCCATATAAGTAGGACCGAACCTTTTTATGGTCAATCCAACTCATTCCAAATTAGGTAGGATTTAGTGCTTGAACTAATCCATACCTAGTATGTCACCGTCCCATACTGGTACATACAATCCTCCAGTTAAAATAGTTGACAAAACAATATTAAATAGTCATCAACCACATTCCACAATATGCACAAGACAAGTTAATCTATATACATAAATATTAGGCATTCAATACAGAACCTAAAATCCAACTCTAATAATGTAAATCGCTACACAATTTGCACACATTTACATTCTCCATCATAATCCATGAATTGATACAATTTAGTACAATTTTAAGTATCAATTAAACCCAAGTCAAGCATAGGGAAATTCAGTTAATTCACTATACTTCAAATACTATAGAATTATGATTTATATATATATTTAAATCATACACAACAACCTTGCCAAGCTCCGGTATATAAACCTAGCAAATCCTCCAATATAGTTCACGAATTGATACAGTTCATAGAAATTTGAGTATCAATTAAACCTCAGCTAAGCATAGGTAATTTCAGTTAATTCACCATACTTATAACACTGTGGAGATATGATTATATATAATTAAATCATATAAAAACTTTGACAAGTTCCGGTAAGTAAAAACTAGCAAAAACAGTATGCATCCTACATGCCTTTCCCTTAGGTTCTTCTTGCCCTATTCCTTAATCAGATTATGAATTTATGTCTCCTCATAATTTTACAGGTTTATGACCATCATATATATCACTTAAAATAGTTTAAACAAAGTAAAAAATCTCTGTACAGTTCAAACACAGCCTAAAAACCAACAATACGCAAAACTGGGCGTTTAAAACCAAAAATCCCAACTGAGCAAGCTAAGTTACAACTGAGTAGGCTAAGTTAGAAACTTAGTCTGTTGAGTTGCTAACTTAGTCGGCTGAGTTGATAACTTAGTCGGCTCAGTTTCCAACTGAGTCGGCTAAGTTGGTGCTGAAGCTATCTTCTTCGTCTGTTCAGCCTCTGTAAACCCTAAAACTCCATTGTTAATGCCTTTAAGCTTCAACCTATGTCCCATACACCCATACTAAATTATTTTAAGTCTTTTAGTAGGCAAAGAATTAACTTAAACAACAGTTCATGCATAAAGATCAAAGAAATAAAGAAATCACAAACAAGTATATATATACATGAACCTCTCTGTTTTAGTTTGATTAAGCATGCATGATTATTTCGTTTTAGCATTAATTAAACCCCTGGAGTCTAGCTAGGCATGCACAGAACACAAGTTTATAGGAATGAGATAGAATGAAACTTGCCTTTAGGTTTCAGTTTGAAACCTAATAACGCCATCTCTAAATTTCAAAATTCCAAGACTGTTCTCCACCTCAATTCACTGTTCTCCTCCTTTGTTGCCTCTTAGTTCCACCCATGAGCAACTCCCTTTCTTCCTCCTTGAGCCTCTATATGTTTCACTCAAGCCTCTCTCTGTTCTCTCTCACGTTTCCCTCTGTTTTACCTCTCCAGTCGTGAATAGGGTTTTCCAACTCTAGCAGACTTATACCATTTTATATATATAGGTTTTTACGAAAACCTAATTCTAATTCCAATTAATTCTAAGTCAGCTACACCATGAATAAACGAAACCCTAAATTTAAATTCAAAACAACCATCTAAAATATAAACCATATAAGCCATATACAACACACGTCAATTAAAACCAATTAATCAACCAATTAAATTAAAACAAATAAACAATTAATTCAAAACAAATAATCAATTAATTAAAATCAAATCCAAAAAAATAAACAATTACAGTTAAATAATTAATTTAAAAAATACACCAATACAATTTAAACAATTAATTTCCATAAACACAATTAATCAGTTAAGGAACAAAACACATAAATCACACAATTAAATAAAATGCAATAACAACAAAATTAAATTCCCATTTTATCCTTTTGAAAACTAAGGGTATTACAGTGGTAATGAGGATATTCCGACATCTAAAGTTCTATTAGCTGGAGATGATCCTGATGCTTGATTCTAGGTTCATATCATATATGCATCACTTTTTGCTTAGTTTTTACATTGTCATGGCTTGATATTTTTGGATATTCTGTTTTGGTTTTTGACATGTATTAAACTGATTCGTGTTTACTTTATTTTAGTATTATTTCTTTCTGGTTATATATTGTTCGGGTTATTTTGCTATTACTTTGTCAATTTTTTTCCAAAAAGGGGGAGAACAAGGTTATATTACGGGCGAGAAAAATATAAAAAAAATTTGGATAATTTATTCAGGGGGAGTTTTAAACTTGTTTACTAAACTTTCACTGGTAGTTTTGCTTGAACTATGTGCAGGAATTCAGGTAAATGTTTGTCCAAGAGCTGAAGTGAACAGAGATAAAATATTTCATTGGCTCCTTAAACAATTGTAATTTATTTTTTTTCTTTGGGTAGATTATACATTGTTCTTAGGGTTTTGTCACGAAATTGCCAAAGGGGGAGATTGTGAGATATATTTTTGTAAATTGGCTTATTTTAGTAACAAAACAATTCATGGTCGAGTTGTAATTTCATTTACCATATCTGACTTGACATCGACTGTGGAATTGGAAGTTTGTTCAGAAGAGGAAAGTAATATTGATCATTGAAAAAGAAAGAACAATGATTAGGACATCGTTTCCCACTTAGGACACATTGATATACATGGTATATTTTCAGAGTTCAAAAATTACAGAATTTCCAAGTTCATATTGGATTCTGTCAAGTGGGAACTGGTTCCAAGTTCTAATATACGAGAATAAACGCACTATCCTTCGGGAACCAGTACCAATATTGGGAACCGGTTCCACAAGCCCTAATTGCAAAAGAACTCCAGTTTCCTTGATCTGTTTAATACCTTTTTTTATCCAACTTTCCTTCCAAGTCCTATGCACGAAATTTCCTTCATTTACAGAAGGAATAGGACTTTGCAAACCTCTAAATAAACCATGTCATATACATTAGTTTATTTACGGCTTTTGTTATATAGATTCATTATTCTTAAAAGCCTTAGGAAGATTATTTTTTGCAGAAAATTAAAGTTGATTTTTCTGTCATCTTTCTAGAACACATGCATATAAACACATAGTGAGTTTAGAGTTGTGGTGTTCAAATCCTGATCGTGATTATACAGTTGCATCTACAATGATTAGACAAAAGCAGATCTTCATCTATATAATTCAGACGATTGAAGAACAGAAGTAAAAACAATCACACTTTGAAAGGGTTGGAGCATTCGAGGAGTGTTATCTATTCTACCTGCTACTCTTCAACAATTATTAAGCATAAGCCTGAGGTCAAGTTACTGTTGGACGAGGAGTCGCAAAGCCAGAGGATTGTCAGCAGTTAGTGTTTGGTAGAACGATAGGGTGTGAGCCAGAGTCAAAGTTCGGTATACTTTGTTTCAAGCATAGTGGATTGATTTACTTTGGATTGTATAGTCCATGAGGTTTTTTCCATAACAGTTGACGTATTTTATCAATTGGGGTTTCCTCGCTAAAATCTTGGTGTCATCTTTAACTTTATACTTCGCTTTATTTTATCTGCATATAATTAATTGTTTGATTGCTAAAATAAGTAAAGTTGGTAACGACACAGATCTATTTTAAAACAAACAAAACTTTCTAAGTATTTTTCGCTGCGTACGACTCACAATTTGGTGTAGTATGGTGTTCTAAGATTCATACAGCCAATAATAACTATGTTGATAGAACATTGTGTCCATGCAACTGAATACATTTTTTTTTCTTCTGAATAAAAGATATATATATATATATATATATATAATAGTTTTCTAGATAATAAAAAAATTTGATTTCTAGCTGATGCTCTGATACCAAAAGGGGAAGCGCACAATACCTTAAAACAGAGTAAACATTAAAGTAGATAAGGCGGTGTATAACCGACCAAGATATATAACAAGGTAAATAACTGAATATTAAACTGATATTAAAATCAGAAAGTAATTATTACAAAAGGTTACTGATGTAAACTTACAAATTAATGTAACTAATAGAGGTCTGAAGAATACAACATATTGGTGAAGTATTACACTCAGAAAGGGTAAATAAACAAGAACTGAATATTACAATCGGAACTGGATAGGGAAGCCTGAATACTCTCTCTCAAAGTCTGGAAGAGTAGCCTGAATAAAGCTTGATGAGTAATGGGACTGACCACTGCATTTATAGGCGAGGCTGAAGACATCTGAGGTGCAATTTTCGGCTTTCAAAAAGTTGCTTTTGACTTTTGAGGTATCTGTGACTGTTCATGAATAGTAAGCTATTGTTCCTGTCGTTTGTGCTAACGGTTACTGTAGATGAATAGTTCTTTGTCGGGAGCACTGTAGAAATAGTAATTCTGCTGATAGTTACTGTAGAAATAGTGACTTTGACCTGTTACTGTAGCATTGTTGACTTTTCCTAAAAATCCTTAGTAAGGATCACCATAGGGATTTTGACTATCTTGGAATACTGAGTCATCATATAGATTAACTGGGTAACTAGACTCAGCTTCAGAAGATGTATCATCAGCTTCTTCCTCTTCTTGGGAGAGCTCTTGGAGATGATCAGTTAAGAAAGTAGCCATTTTCTTGAGTTCTTTAATCTCCGATTTGGGAGTTTTCTTAGATTTGGAGGTGGGTGCAGAAGAGGAGGTCTGTTTATGTTGAGTTACTGGTTGTGGTTGTGAAACCGCTGTGACTGGTGTTGGTGACTGCTGGGTAAATTCTCCCTCAATGTAACCAATGATTCTATCAATTTGGAATGCATCCCACCATTTAACATAGTGACGATGGATAACTAGTGTGCTTTGGATATCATATTGCCATTTGAAAATCCATGGAATTTTGTATTTGCAGGAGAACAGGAGGAGAATAGGGAACTGAGAATTGTGTTTACTGACTTTGTACACAGTGTGAAAATATTTGATTTGGTTGGCAAGAGTTAGGGGCAAGATTTCTGGAATGAAGCCATACTGAGACCACCATTTCAAAAACTAGGTAGGGAGTGGAGTTTTGTAATTGAATTGGTTATCAAAATTGAGAAACTAAGAATGTGTAAATGACTCATTTTGGTGAAACAGGATGATGAACCAGGCATTCATGTAATCATGGTAATTAAACACATAATCATTATCGGGTAATGGTTTGCATAGAGCAGGATGACTACCCCATTCTTCTAAGGACATGATTTTTTGTATATAGAGAGAATGGTAAAGAACCTTTGTCTTATCAATTTTGTCAAAGATTTTGTTAATACGGATGGACTTGGTGGAATACAGAATATTTCTGTAATATTGAAGTGACTTAAAGGGATGATTGGAGCAATAATGAAGATTAGGGGGAAACTAGGATTGGGCCAATTCAATAGGGTTCTGGATATGACTAAGAGAGGGTTCTATGTAGAATAAGGCATGAACTGGTTTTTCAATGTAGTCACTGGGTGCTTTGGGGGTAGGCCTTGGGACAAATGACTGGGGGAGCCTGTAGTAGTGACTTCGAAGGGATCAGGTGCAGGGTTAACTAGAGCAGACTTGAAGGTTGGTCACTGAGAAGTAAGTGGTTGAAATCTATTGGTGAATGCTAGGGCAGAAGATTGTGAGTGGGATTGTGATCTGGTAACTGGGGTTTTACCGGAGCAAATATCAAAAGGTTTAACTCTGTGGGGCCTCTGGGGAAGCTGTCTGTCTGCCATCGGCTTTCTGCTGTAAGAATTCTCTTGTAAGAAAATCTGGAATAGAATTGTTACTTCCTTTGACATATTCTATATCAAAATCGAATATACTTAATATAGCTTGCCACCGGGCAAAAATCTGTTTAGAAGCAATATTCTCAACATCTTTTTCTAAAACATATTTTGCGCTTTGACAATCAACTCTGAGGAAAAACTTTTGATTCAAAATATCATCTTGAAATTTACTAATACATAAAACAATAGATAAAATTTCTTTCTTAATAGTACTATAGTTACTTTGTGCTTTTGTCCAAACACTAGAATGGAATCGAACTAATTGTTCAGGTGTATTTGGACTGACTCGTTGCTTGAGGATGCCACCATAGCCAATGTCAGAGGCATCGGTTTCAATTATTTTAAAAGAATCAGTAGTTGGAATGCCAAGACAAGACAAAGACTTGACATAACGCTTAATGGATTTAACTATATCAGTATGGATAGAGGTTCATAGAGGAGGGTTATTCTGCAGACGTTTAAATAGGGGTTTACATTGTTTGCGAAGATCTTTGTAAAAATCAGCAATATAATTTAGAGACCCTAAGAATCGCTGTAATTGTGACTTCTCTAGAATTTGATTTGGGAATTTATCAGCAAATTGAAGAGATCTATCAATAGGACGAATTTGGCCTTGATAGATATGGTAACCAAGAAACCTAATGTTGGTTTGGAATAACTTGATTTTTGTAGCAGAAACAACAAGACCATTTTTTTGAATTGTTGTTAGAAACAATTTCAAATGTTTCCAGTGTTCATCAATGGACTTGGAATAGATAAGAACATCATCAATATAAACAATGGAAATGTGACTATAGGGATTGAAAATATCATTCATAATATTTTGGAATTCATTAGGAGCATTTTTTAATCCAAAGGGCATTACTTTCCATTCATAATGACCAAAGGGAGTAGTGAAGGCAGTTTTGTATCTATCTTTCTTGCGGAGACAAATCTGCCAAAATCCTGATTTCATATCAAATTTGGAAAAAATAACTACTTGACTAAGGCGACTAATAAGATCTTTTTTATTGGGAATATGATACCTAATCCATTCTAAGACCTTATTTAGAGGTTTGTAATTGATGACTAGGCGAGGAACACCTCTTTCTAGTTCAGAATTTTTCTGAACATAAAAAGCTGGACATGACCAAGGTGACTTGCTTTTTTTTTTTAATAATCTTCTTATGTAGAAGATCATTAATTTCTTTTTTGCAGAATTCCATAACTTTAGGACTCATTTGTATTGGTCTAGCTTTAGTGGGAATATGCCTTCTCTTGAATCTTTTAATATAAGGTAACTTCACAGAATGTCTTTTTCGGTGCCAAAAAGCAGTGGGTAGATCAGAACAAACTGTATTTTGAATTTGTTGTTCAAAATCTTGAATTTTTGTTTGGAGAACTGGTTCAGTTAACTGAATATCAATTCTCTTGTAATTAACTTCTTCCTTTAAAAAACTCAACTGTTGAGTTTTACTTTGAAGCAGATTGATTGATTTAGATATAGAAGAATCAATTACTGATTTTAATTCGTTCCTGGAAGGAGGACTAAGGAATTTGAATTGAACTTTGTGTCCAAAGGTCGAGTGACTAATCCTTCATTATCAGTGGTGAATGGATAGAGGAGGTAGATGAATGGAACACCTAATATTAGCTTATCAGTCATATTTTTGACCAAGACAAATGATGTCTTAAAACATACATTGTTTTGGCAAATATGAGCTTTAAAAAGCTTGTATTTTATGTCCATTTTACTACCGTTAGCTGAGCTTAGCCTTTCAGAGGTTTTCTCATAGTATGTAGTTGGTATAAGACCTTCCTAAATGCAATTAAGATCAGCTCCTGTATCAACCAAAGCAACGACTTCAAATTTGAAATCTTTGTTGATGATAAGGGTTACTTTAGTATACCATTTTTGGAATGAAATGCGATTTAAAGTCTGGAGTTTATTAGAAGATTCAGAACCAAAGGGGTTTGAATGTTTTGATTCGGCTGAATGAGTAGAAGTTTCCTCATCAGATGATTCAGAAGATTCTTTTCCGATAAAAGGAAAAGCAGAATTTTGCTTTAATTCTTGAATATCATTTTTGGCAACTTGGTGATCTGTCTTGAGATTTTTAATCTTAGTTTTTATTATGTTAATTTTTGTTTGCAGATCTTGGATAGTGACTTCTTTAGGTTTGTTATTAAACCTTTCTAGGGTTTTATGTAGACTAAAATTGGGCTTACTAATTGTTGGGGCTTCAGGTTCTGAGTTACCTAATAATGCCTTAAGTTTTTTAAGATATAAGGTTTTTAACTCAGGATCATCTACCTTACTAATTAAATCAATGAGTAGATGTTCTTGTTCATCATTTTTTGTAAGGACATTAAGTGACTTATTAGGATTGCAGCAACTATCTTTACATCCTAGTGTAATATTGGGAGAACTAGGAGAAGCATCAGATGACTGGGAAGAGGAACCAACTTCTGGATCACTACTGCTATCATCAGTGTCTTTTAACTGGAGAATTTTGTAAATGGATTCTTTGATTTCACTAGGGATTTGTAACTGGTTAATTTTTGTTTTTGTATAGCAATCTTTTGCAAAGTGACCCATACGCCCGCATTTGTGGCATTTATCATTTGTGGCAGGGGTATTCTTTTTCTTAAAATCCTTTTTCCTAAATTTCTTTTTAGGCTTAGGTTTTTGAGAATAGTATTCATTTTTAGGAAAGACTGGTTTCCTATTTTTGTAGTTTCGACGGTAACCTTTGTAAATCTTCTTGTGTGACTTGGGGGTTTGTCTAGATGGAGCTATGGGTGGAACACCGTATTATTCACAAAAGGTTCCCATTTCATATTTAGCTCTTTTCCTATCATCATGTAACTGGTTACTAATTTTCATGTCAATACACATTCTTAATCCTTCCTTTTGGATTAAGCTGATGATATTGCCATATGTGAGATTATCATAATCAATGTTACTTATGGCTTTACTAAGAGTATCTCGAATCTTATGAGCAAAGAGGTTGGGTAAACCATTAATGAGTTTTTCTTTCCAAAATGGTTTGTTACTATCATCTCTTAGCATAACTCTGGACAAGAATACATCTTTATACCACCTGAAATCACTCATGGTTGGACAAGAGAGATTGGTAAGCTGGTCATGTATTCTAGAGGTGATGTTACTAGGAGTACCTATAAAATGGTCTACTATAGTGTGAACAAGGGTATTGATTCCTGTTCAAGAATCTTCAATTAGATGTTTTTCCCACCAAGATTTCAACATTCCTAAAAATCCTGAAGCAAGAAGATCAGCTATTTCTGGTTGACTAAGGTTATGTGTAGTAACATAGCTATTAGCCACCATAAAAATATGATTGAGTTTATTAAGGATTTCTTGTTCTGATAAACCATCAATATTCCATTCATAGAGTTTATCAGAGGAGACAAAAAATTGATTTTGAATATTTCTTTCTTCATATTGAAGATCAGGCGGTGTCGGTCTAGGGTACCAATTTTTGGTAAGACTAGTTGGGTTGACACGTTTATTGACTAAGCGATTAATCTCTAGATTAGAAAAAACATGTTCAATTTGTTGAATATCAGAGGGGTAACTAGAGGTAGAAGAAAGACTATCAGAATCATCAGTATTATTGATGACAGTGAGTGTTTTATCTTCTTTAATAGCTTTGCCTTTCTCCATAGTTTTGAGAAGAGTCTCAATTTGGAGAATGACAGATGGATCAGGAAGGGCTTTGGGAAGGCCTTTTCGCTGTATAGGCATAGAAATAATTGGTGACTCAAGTGGGGTAGAAGTGACAAAAGGAATAGAAGATGGAGTAAGAGAAAGCTCAATTTTATCAAGTTGAGTCCCAATAGTATGTAAATATTGATTAGTAAAATTATTTTGTTTAATGATTTTTCTTGTGTCGTTATCAGTGACTGTGGTAGTAACTTTTAAAGGGGAGGCAGCAATTTCTGTTCCCATATGATCTAGAACTACAGAGTCTAGAGGAGGATGGGAAGAAGAAATTACTGATTTATCTGATTTTTTCCATTTGACTTTAGTTAACACATTGACTTGATTATAACAGTTTTCTAGATAATCAAAAAATTTGATTTCTAGCTGAAGCTCTGTCATAAATCTTTGCCAATGATGGATGATTCTTTGTTATTCCTTCTCAGTATGATTTTTCTGAATTTTTTTTCATTTTTCTTTGTTTTGCTGAGAGGAATATTCATCATGTAACTTGGGGATATTATATTTAAAAGGTTTACTAATGGTGTTTAACGAAGGATCAACTGGGTTGATGTTACCAATGAAATCTGAAGGTGTAGGGGAATTATGTGCAGATTGAGACTTGGCTGGAGGAGTCTGTTCATAACAAGGATGACTAATTTGTTCTTCAATGTGAATGCCTTTTAACTTAAGATCTTTGAACTGTGGATTAAGTCTTGAATTTTTTCTGTCAAGAGGAGGAACTGAGTTACTATCTTTGTCATAATCTAGTCTGGAGGAAGTCAAAGGACGAGAACGGGTTAGAAGGCGTTGTTCATCAAAGCTTATTCTAACTGTTCCGTCAATATATTCCTGGACTCTATCAAGACTACAGATATCATTTTGTATTTTTAATGGATGATTTTCATTCTCAAGAAACCACTCATTTGGTAAAGAAATGTCTTTCCAAGCAATAGTTTTCTTGAGTTGAATATTAGCATCAGCAGAACTACTTTCAATTAATAGAGTATGACCCTTAGCATCTTTTTTTATGGCTTTAATGTTGAGATTTGTTCCTCTTGTCTTATAATAAATTCGATAGATAAGTCCTAGGGGTTGTGAACCAGGGAGAATTTTGTAACCAGAAGTTTTAATATTAAGGGTTAAGGCTTTCAATAAATGAGGATCAGTGAGGTTGTGGGTTAGATCAGGGTAACAATTAAAATGAACTGGACCATTATAAAGACTGGTTTCGACTATTCTTAGGAGACTATCATCATATTATAGGAATTTAGCATCACGAAGGGCTAAAAGTACTGAGGCATTGAGACCAATACCACCAAATGGATTAATGGCCACTTGGACTAATCCTATGTGAATAAAATTGGATCCACGATCTTTATGCTTCTTAATTGCTTTACTAGTGAGTAACTGGCATTTTCATGTTTTCTAGACAAGGAGTAGATTTGTTCTACTGTTTTAACTGTGTAGTCACTAAGAAAGGTTGACTTGAAGAAACTGGTTTTGTAGATTTCTCTAGTTGGAATACGAGGAATACTCCAATCACTAAAATCTAAACTAATATCTTCAACCTGGTATTCTTCTTTATTAACTATGTTTGGAATAGGAGGTAGACTAGTTCTAGATCTAGAACTCATTGAAGAGGAAGATCTGAATAACCTATTCTTGGTTACTTATCTCGGACTACCTGTGGTTGGATGACTGAATAAAGCATACTGTTTTCATGACTCTCTCAAAGCGATATCTAATTCCTATCCTCGCGCTCATCCGCTTATGCCGTCCCGCTCAGGCCTCTATTGGGTCTTACTGTTTGGCTCGGGTCTTATTGTTTGGATCTGGACTTATAGGAAGGAATAAGAGTATAACGTTGTAAGAATCAATATATATATATATATATATATATATATATATATATATATATATATGTTGTGATCATTGAGATAGCTAACAAGTTAGGCTCCTTGATATTTTATACCATTGTTAGATATGATATTATTGTATTGATGTGTAAGTGAGCTAGCTAAAAAGTCATGACACTCTACTTATGCCATTGTTTAATATGACATTTATTTATCGTTGTTATATATTTATATATATGTTGTTGGGGATAATTAACTCCCTTCAACCCATTCAATGGTTGGCTATTGTTAAGAGTTAAATCACTCCTTCATCACACACAGAGGAAGCATCGTCACATCACATTAACACAAGTATATATGGAGATAACAATCACACATCCACGCACAACACAATATTTTACATGGTTTGCCTAACTCTAGGGTTACGTCCATGGGCAAGAGAGATTTCACTATTATGAATCGAAGAAGAGAATATACAACCACATGTCAAAACCTACTCACTCACTCAACATCTCTTATGAGGCTACATGTATACACTCGGGAATTACATATACTCTCCCCTCTCCTCACAACACTCACCCTTAAACCCCTTACATCTTTTCTCTCTTCTTTCTCTCTTTCTAAGCCTCTCATACCCATATCTATTTATGGAGTCTTCAAACCCAATTCCTTGTTGAAAAAGTATTCCTCAACTTGCCTATAGGAAGTTAACGTAATGATCAAAACTCTAAAATAGAAACATAATGGGATACACTTTCTTCTATAACTTTTAACCTTCCAGAACAAAATAGGAAACTAATTTTCTGCTTATAAATTTTGAGCCACAAACCCAACAATCTCCACCTTGGCTCAAAATTCAATCTTCACGTGCTTCTCCATATCCCCACCTCGAACAAGGATCTCTTCATAGCTCCACCTCAATTAAAGATTTCTCCACTTCGAACAAAAGCATTATGATGAACTTGAGAAACACTTTAACAATCTTCACCTTTTCTCAAATTCATTATTCTTCATTTTTTCTTCCATCTTTTCTATCCACCCCGTTGGTGTTCAATTGCTCACGCATGGCAACCAATCAATCTTCAACTCATCTTCATCAATTGTTTTTATAGATAAAAGCAAAAAATATCACATCTTCACACTTCATATTCCCCTTTGCTCTTTATCGGGCTTAGAGTAAACCCCTTCATTCTTCACACCCCTTTCTCCGACTATCTTGAAAACTGGCACTTGCTCTTTGCTTGTCCCCAAAACTTATTCTCATGGGCTTCATCTCTGCCATCTTTGTCCCATCTTGAAAACGAGCATCCTCTAGCTTGTTCTAAGACTTGTTCCTCATGGGCTTCACACCATCACCTTTTTCATACCTTCATGTCATCATCAAATCTGATTGAATCTCCATAGCACCTAACGATTATCTTCTGTTCTGATAAATTTCGCTGCAATCTTCTTCTAATGATCTTTAGGACTAATCACAGGTTTTGACCCACCATCGGCTCTGATTGAGGATAATTAACTCCCCCCAACCCACTCAATGGTCGGCTGTTATTGAGAGTTAAATCCCTCAATCATCACATACAACGGAAGCAATATCATATCACATCAATATAAGTATATATGATGATAACAATCACACATCCACGCATAACATAATATTTTATATGGTTCACCCAACTCTAGGGTTATGTCCATGGGAGAGAAAGATTTCACTATTATGAATCAAGAAAGAGAATATACAACCACATGTCAAAACCAACTTACTCACTAATTATCTCTTATGAGGCTACATGTATATACTCAGGAATTACATATATTCTCTCCTCTCCTCACAACACTTACCCTTAAACCCCTTACATCGTTTCTCTCTCAAAACCTCTAATACCCATCTCTATTTATAGAGTCTTCAAACCCAATTCCTTGTTGAATAAGTATTCCTCAACTTGCCTACAAGAAGTTACCATAATGATCAAAACTCCAAAATAAAAACATAATGGGATACACTTTCTACATAAATTTTCTGCACATAAATTTTGAGCCACAAACCCAACATATGTGAGTCATAATACAAGCTTGAGGTCTCGGGATCTTTGGTTAGGACTGAGGTGTATATTGCCAGATTATATGGGTAAATGGAATAGGAGATGTGTGTACCCTGGTATAAGGGGAACTCTGAACCACCTCGTGTACGATTTTTCCAAGTGATACCCACTACACGATTGAGACTGCCCTATTATCCGGTGAGAGTCTTAATGTGTATATATGTATCGACTATGTAGATATAACATGAGTTTGGCAAGGGATGTATTGATTGCCCATTCTTTAATCGGGTCCTAGTAGAGGGAACTTATTTGTGGGTTTAACCCTCTATTTTATTTTTCAGGTCTTGTGCAATACCAGTTTTAAAGTTGTTCGTACTTATCAGAGTTCATTCATCTTCACTCTTCCGTATCATTGATATTGGACATTTCTTTAGATTGTTCTTTTATTTATCAGACTTAGTAATTGATTATTATTTTAGTTTTGGGATTTATATAGGGGTCTTGTATTTATGGATTTATGAGTTGTATTATGGAGAATCTTATTGATGGATATTTATTTGAATTTATTCATTGAGGATTTAATTATTTAATTAGTATTTTAGTTACCTTTTATCTTTTATTTATTCTTTATTTATCCATTTGTATTCCATGCTTCTTTTTTAAAAAATATTTGTTTGATATCCTTCGGTTTTGTGCACGGACCTGATCAACATTGTGTTATGAAATTAGGGGGTTTCACAAACATCAACCTACCAAATAGCCATGGGATTCACATTTTGGGTTAAAAAAAGTCATTGGTCAATTTTCCCTCCAACCATATGGGTAGTTCAGTCATTTACTATAACAACTTGAGGAGATTTCAGTAAAGTAGATAGGTCCGTCACTAGGAGGGGTGGTCTATGTATTAGTCTTTATTTATGGTGACATAAATCCATCCCTATAACACAGGAATTAAGAATTCTCACAACAACAAGATCTACTCGACACGAATTAGGATTTAATGAAACCTTTCACTGGAATTTTTCACAATGTTTTATTATTAGAGGAGGTCAGTGTAATTTTGAAAACGATAGGGTCCCTGTAATTATAGCAAACTATAGGTGAAGTCTGTGTAATTTACACTTTTTTTCTATTTGAAAGTATTAAAATATGAGGGGTAAAACGCACTTTTCACATCCAAAATTAACTTATGTTTGCTCATTAACCATTTCAGGGGAGATCGGAGTAATAAGTCTCAAACACTCCATCTGTGTGTAATTTACAAAACGTGAGGGGTGGTCAGTGAATTTATCCTTCAATAAAATTACATCCTTGATAACTTTAACAAAGAAACTACTATGGAAGTCCGTATATTGTAAAATATTATTAGCGTCAACTTACAACCTTAGCAACATACTTATTTATTTATTAGTTATTAGTTACATACATAGTTAATTTTTGTCCTATAAAATCAATTTTTAACTTTATATTTAGTAGGATGACAATATATGGTATGCATCCTCTATGGTTGCACCACAACGCTTTACAACAGTGATTCACTTTGATTAATCACATGTGGTAGTGATCACGTGTGAATTATCATGACCTTCATTTCAGTACAACATGGTGTTGTGGTGTTCTGAGTCAACAAGCTATGGTAAGAAAGGACTGGATCGTGTTGGATTTTGATTTTCCTGGTGCAGCTATAAAGTTGGCTTCTCTCTTCCTTGGCTTGGGAAATATATATACACACATACTCATATTTTCTAACACAAAATTTTTCAAATTTTAATAGGGGTGTTCAAAAAATCCGGTAAACCGAAAAACCGGACCGGACTGTATAGAATTGGGCGGTTTGGGCTAGTTGTATAGCGGTTTGGTCCGGCCCTGGGCCAAAATTATGGAATCATAATTTTTCGGTCCAGTCCTGGTTTAGGGTCGTACTGGATCGTACCAGCCCAAACCAAACCGCCAGCCCAAGTCGAACCGTTACATATCTTTAACCGAAATCAAGTAAAGTTCTCGCATGCCCCCATTCTTTCTTTTGTTCTTTAAATTCCTTAAATTTCTTTTAAAAAAAGTCAAATTTCCCTTTTCAAATATATCTTAATTTTCTTTCCTTTCAAATATATCTCAATTTTATTTCCTTTTTTCCTTCTTAAAATTTTATTTTATTTTATTTTTTTATTATTATTTTTTTTCGTGTTATGTCAATGTTAGTTGAATTCTATTTATTTATTTATTTATTTCTAAAAAAACTTTTCCCCCTCTAAATTAAAATAAAATAAAAAAGAAATCAGCTAAAATCGACAAACCGAACCGAACCTAACCGGTTTTTCGCGGTTTGGTCTAGTTTGGTTTCATGTACATTATGGTTCGATCTGATTTCAAAAATAGTAGAACGGTTATGAATAGTTTGGTCCCAAAATATTCCCAATCCGGTCCAAACTGGACCATGTGCACCCCTAGATTTTAACACACTCAATTCCTCTTTGCAGTTTATTATATCCAAAGCACTTAATTCTTGATTCATAATTTAACACACTTAATTATGTACGATTAAATATACTTATTTTCAAACACCAACATTATGAAGTAAACACATTTTATTCAATACATTTAATAATTATAGAATTAAGCACATTTAATTCCATAATTACTGCAACATGAAGATATATTCATATGTGTTTTTAATAATTATAGAACTAAGCACACTTAATTCCATAACTACTCCTTTGAAGAATTATGTCCAATTTATGACCTGGGTTTATTAAGAGGGCGACATGTTTGTTCATATTCTGAGTCAACAAGCTATGGTAAGAAAGGACTGGATCGTGTTGGATTTTGATTTTCCTGGTGCAGCTATAGAGTTGGCTTCTCTCTTGCTTGGCTTGGGAAATATATACACATATACTCATATTCTCTAACACAAAAAATTTCAGATTTTAACACACACAATTCCTCTTTTCAGTTTATTATATCCAAAGCACTTAATTCTTGATTCATAATTCAACACACTTAATTATATATGATTAAATATACTTATTTTCGAACAACAACATTATGAAGTAAACACATTTTATTCAATACATTTAATAATTATAGAATTAAGCATACTTAATTCCATAATTAATGACATAATTACTGCAACATGAAGATATATTCATATGGGTTTTTAATGAATCATCTATTTTAGTTTTGCCCTCTTTTTGCATATGCAGCGATAGGAAGATGCGTCGTTTTATCATTACCATGTTCTTCTTCTTCAGAATGAGGAAAATTTCCATTCTTATGTGCTACAATTGCAGCGACAGGAAGATGCGCCGCCCCCACACTACCTTGTCCCTGAGGATTTATATGACGTGCTGCATGATATAGTGCCGCCATCCCATCAGGTCCTCTCACTAGTGCAGACCCATGGACAAATAAGAGAGCGAGAACAAAAAAAACTCTGAACAAGACCGCCATGAAGATTAATTAATCCTTCCTTAGAGGCTCTTGCCAAATCCACTCTGTTTTTTTTCCGCTCCCTCTTTGTCTCTATTTATACTTGCCATAAGACGGGGTCTGCCAACAATGCCTATATAAAGAAACTACTCCTAAATTAATGTTTATTCTCCACAATACCTGCCAAAATAATAGTGTGTGTTAATACGTGTATGGTTGAATTTGCTACCCATGTCAAAGTCAATCATATGATTCATAACATATGTTGATACGAGTATGGTTGGATAATTATATAACCATACTATTTGATTGGATTTGAATTCTATCTTAGCTTTCTCAATAATTGGGTAATTATCTATCCATACTATTTAATTGGGTTTGAGTTCTTTTTAGTTTTGGCAATTTAATTTCTTCTAGTATATGATGGATTATTATGCATTGGAAAATGATTTGTAAATGAAAATAAACACTGTAAAACCAAATCGAATGAAGTTAGCCTTTTGGTTAAGAAAAAGAAAAAATAAATAGTTAGGCGTAAAATGTTTCCATCTCTTTTTCGCTTGCTTCTCTCTTGCAATAACACAATTCTACATTTTATATGATGATTAGAAAAGTAACAAAATTCAGAATGTAGAGTTTGAATGAAATGGGAGAGTCGAAAACTCTCAATTCATTGAAACACTCAATTGGATCTCACATCGATCATTATTGGAAATCTCCGGCTTCTATTTTATTCAAACTCTTTTGCCTTAAAAGTCATTTTCCTGATTACAATACAAAAAATGAGATTAGATTTTTTTCGGTTAAGTGGAGGAGTCCAACAACTTCTATCTTATCCGTTAGATCAATTTGGAGCAGTAACGAGCCATAGAAGTATTTGTACTGCACCCACAACAACTAAAAGTATATTCTTGAAAACATGGAGTGTGTGTGTGTGGTGCTTCAACTAATTTTATCAGTAAATAAGCTTCTGTTTGAACTAAACGTTGCTTTTTTGGGAGTTCTGCTTGGTGCTTTGTGGATCAAAGGGCAACGCTAAAGTAGAAGAAAGATAGTAATGTTTATGATATTTTTTTTTTTTCCAGTAATGTTTATAATTGTGGTGTTGAAAAAGAAAAAGGAAAATTTTATTAAAAAAGGTGGTGGGACCCACCACTAGTATATATGTGTGGCTTATAGACCCATTTGGTCTCATTCTTCCTCTCTCTCCCGTAGCTCACTCTCACCCCTCTCATTCTCCATTTTTTTTTTTTTTTTACAAGATTTCAATCCTAAATTTCTCCTCAATTTTTGGAGTTTTTAAGTGCCGTTTGCGGCAAATTAGAGATCACGACGAGATCTTCGATTTGATAGAAGCAAAGGTGGTTTTGGTGCACCCTAAGAATTTTGAAATATAGGGTTTGGATTCGGCTAATTGGGAGTTTTTGCAATTCTTGAGGTAGGGGTTTCTAATCCACAATTTTCTTTGACTTTTTTGAGTTTTCTTATAAAAGTTGTTAAGTTGTTTACTAAATTATGAGTATTGTTTATGGTTATAGACATTTTATATATAATGAGCATGACAAGGTGTATAATGTGTTGGAAGTGATAAAAATTGCTTGTATTGTATATTGATTTTGATTATATACACTTGAATGCTTTAATGTCAAATACTATGTTGTCAAAATTGTTAATTGAGAGTTTATTAATTTAATTTTCCCAAAAGCAAGCAAATGAGATATAAATGAATTATATGGAATTGTGAACTTGACATAGTATGGTGATCAAAGCATGAAGCATTCATGCATTGCATTGGACAAGGAAGGGAAAATTTGTTTTGAAATGAAATGAAATAATTTTGGGAAAATTGTTTTGGAAAGTGTTTGTGAAAACCGGACGCCTAGGAGGCGCCTAGTGGTTCGTGGTGTTATTGTAGTCTAGAGAAGATTAGGGATTAAGTTAACTAGGCTGGATGCGACGCCTTGGAGGTGCCTTGTGGTTGTGGATAGTTAGCCAATTCCCCTTTCGTGACGCCTTGGAGGTGCATTGGGTCGGATTATATTAACGGTTTGGAAGTTGAAACGATATTATTTCGGAAATGGGGAGTGGCATTGCTTGGCATGGCCCATCATTGGCATACTTGGTGCATTTGGTAGTTGGTTGATATATGTATGTTTGATGATGATAAAGTGGTTTTACTCGACTTCTAAGATATGATCCCGTTCTCATACTTTCTATTCTCTATGTAGATTCACGGGGTCATAAGAGGTGTGTCTTAGGCATCTCCTACTAAGCAATTTTCTCATCCCTTATATTTAATATTTTTCAGGACACGGACGGGAAATGGCAGACGACGCTCCTCCACAGGGTTCGATAGGTTAGTAGACCGTTTTGACATACTTTGTAGCTATGATCTCATTTTTTTTTTATTATTATTTTTTATAAACCCTGGGATGACAGGTATATTATGTACTGACATAGGAAAGTACGGTGGAGTCCTTATTTGACCTTGGTTTCGGGTAAGGACTCGGTTAGCGATTTGGACCCTCAGGTTCGAGTCGTTACAAAGATAGTGTCGGCATCCTCTGTGGGTACAACATGCAGCGGTTGGCTGTGATTTCCCATGTGCGGAGCGATCTCATGTGAATGATTATAATCGTCCATTGCAGTACAACACGGTGTTGTGTATTGCAAGAATCCTTGGTCGAAAACATATTGTGTTGGATTGATCTTAAATCTTCTCGTGGATAGCTAAATTTTAACTTTTGAGGTTATTTGAGAAGTGCCAACGATAATAAAAAAAAAAAAATTAAAACAAGAAAATTGATTATTCAAATTTTCATTTTTTTTTTTTTTTTTTTTACCTTCTCTCATCCCATGATTGTTGAAGTCTCTCTCTATCTAATCATCTTTAATGAAAACACATTCAATCCCTACAATACTCAAAAGTGAACACTGGTGGTCATTTATTGAAGGAAATATATCAAAGGTTGTGTTGTAATAAACCGTTAGATTCAGGATCTGATCTCACTCTATTTCTTTCACTAAATTGAATTTGGTTTTATATTCTCATGATGATGTTTTAAAATTCTACAAAATAAATCTAAGTTTCAACACTTTTAATCCAAAAATTCAAGATTCGAAATCTAATGTTTTTCCTTCTTTTTTTTAAATAATAAAATATAAAACCACCACTTCATTTCATAAAAATAATTAAACACATAAAAATTATCTATACACGTTATTTTTATATTCTCATCCATTGTTACCAAAATTGATCCAAATCGACTACTCCTTTGAAGAATTTTGTCCAATTTATGACCTGGGTTTATCGAGAGGGCAACATGTTTATTCATATTCTGAGTCAACAAGCTATGGTAAGAAAGGACTGGATCGTGTTGGATTTTGATTTTCTTGGTGCAGCTATAGAGTTGGCTTCTCTCTTCCTTGGCTTGGGAAATATATATACACACATACTCATATTCTCTAACACAAAATTTTTCAGATTTTAATAGGGGTGTTCAAAAAATCCGGTAAACCGAAAAACCGGACCGAACCGTATAGAATTGGGCGATTTGGGCTAGTTGTATAGCGGTTTGGTCCAGTCCTGGGCCAAAATTATAGAATCATAATTTTTCGGTCCAGTCCTGGTTTAGGGTCGTGCTGGATCGTACCAGCCCGGACCGAACCGTTACATATCTTTAACCTAAATCAAGTAAAGTTATCGCGTGCCCCCTTTCTTTCTTTTGTTCTTTAAATTTCTTTTAAAAAAAGTCAAATTTCCCTTTTCAAATATATCTTAATTTTCTTTCCTTTCAAATATATCTCAATTTTATTTCCTTTTTTCTTTCTTAAAATTTTATTTTATTTTATTTTATTTTTTATTTTTTTATTTTTTTATTTTTTTTGCGTGTTATGTCAATGTTAGTTGATTTCTATTTATTTATTTTAAAAAAAACTTTGCCCCCTCTAAATTAAAATAAAATAAAAAGGAAATCAGCTGAAATCGACAAACTGAACCGAACCTAACCGGTTTTTCGCGGTTTGGTCTAGTTTGGTTTCATGTACATTATGGTTCGGTCTGGATTCAAAAATAGTGGAACCGTTATAAATAGTTTGGTCCCAAAATACTCCCAATCCGGTCCAAACCGGACCGTGTGCACCCCTAGATTTTAACACACTCAATTCCTCTTTGTAGTTTATTATATCCAAAGCACTTAATTCTTGATTCATAATTTAACACACTTAATTATGTACGATTAAATATACTTATTTTCAAACACCAACATTATGAAGTAAACACATTTTATTCAATACATTTAATAATTATAGAATTAAGCACACTTAATTCCATAATTACTGCAACATGAAGATATATTCATATGTGTTTTTAATAATTATAGAACTAAGCACACTTAATTCCTTAACAACTCCTTTGAAGAATTATGTCCAATTTATGACCTGGGTTTATTAAGAGGGCGACATGTTTGTTCATATTCTGAGTCAACAAGCTATGGTAAGAAAGGACTGGATCATGTTGGATTTTGATTTTCCTGGTGCAGCTATAGAGTTGGCTTCTCTCTTGCTTGGCTTGGGAAATATATATACACACATACTCATATTCTCTAACACAAAAATTTTCAGATTTTAACACACTTAATTCCTCTTTTCAGTTTATTATATCCAAAGCACTTAATTCTTGATTCATAATTCAACACACTTAATTATGCACGATTAAATATACTTATTTTCAAACAACAACATTATGAAGTAAACATATTTTATTCAATACATTTAATAATTATAGAATTAAGCACACTTAATTCCATAATTACTGCAACATGAAGATATATTCATATGGGTTTTTAATGAATCATGTATATTAGTTTTGCCCTCTTTTTGCATATGCAGCGATAGGAAGATGCGTTGTTTTATCATTACCATGTTCTTCTTCTTCAGAATGAGGAAAATTTCCATTCTTATGTGCTACAATTGCAGCGACAGGAAGATGCGCCGCCCCCACACTACCTTGTCCCTGAGGATTTATATGACGTGCTGCATGATATAGTGCCGCCATCCCATCAGGTCCTCTCACTAGTGCAGACCCATGGACAAATAAGAGAGCGAGAACAAAGAAAACTCTGAACAAGACCGCCATGAAGATTAATTAATCCTTCCTTAGAGGCTCTTGCCAAATCCACTCTGTTTTTTTTCCGCTTCCTCTATTTATACTTGCCATAAGATGCTTACAGGGTCTGCCAACAATGCCTATATAAAGAAACTACTCCTAAATTAATGTTTATTCTCCACAATACCTGCCAAAATAATAGTGTGTGTTAATACGTGTATGGTTGAATTTGTTACCCATGTCAAAGTCAATCATATGATTCATAACATTTACTATACATGTTGATACGAGTGTGGTTGGATAATTATATAACCATACTATTTGATTGGATTTGACTTCTTTCTTAGCTTTCCCAATGATTGGGTAATTATCTAACCATACTATTTAATTGGGTTTGAGTTCTTTTTAGTTTTGGCAATTTAATTTCTTCTAGTATATGATGGATTATTGTGGCATTGGAAAATGATTTATAAATGAAAATAAACACTGTAAAACCAAATCGAAAGAAGTTAGCCTTTTGGTTAAGAAAAAGACAAAAATAAATAGTTAGGTGTAAAATGTTTGGATCTCTTTTTCACTTGCTTCTCTCTGTTGCAATAACACAATTCTACATTTTATATGATGATTAGAAAATTAATGATATTCAGAATGTAAAGTTTGAATGAAATGGGAGAGTTGAAAACTCTCAATTCATTGAAACACTCAATTGGATCTCACATCGATCATTATTGGAAATCTCCGGCTTCTATTTTATTCAAACTCTTTTGCCTTAATAGTCATTTTCCATATTACAATGCAAAAAATGAGATTAGATTTTTTTCGGTTAGGTGGAGGAGTCTAACAACTTCCATCTTATCCATTAGATCAATTTGGAGAAGTTGGGAGCCATAGATGTATTTGTACTGCACCCACAACAACTATAAGTATATTCTTGAAAACATCTTGATGGAGCGTGTGTGTGTGGTGCTTCAACTAATTTTATCAGTAAATAAGCTTCTGTTAGACTACAAAAGTTCATCATATTGAAAAGCTAGATACCTTCGAATAGAATGGTGTCCTAAGATTCATTGAGCCAACGATAACTATGTTGATAGAACATTGTGTCCATGCACCTGAACACATTTTTTTCCTGAATAAAAGATATGTATATACAGTGGCGTAGCCACAGAGGGACAAGTGGGGATAGGTGCCCCCATTGAACTTTTAATTTTTTTTAATTTTATATTGAATTTTTTTTATATATGTATAATTGCCCCCACTAAAATTTGACAATGCATGTATACATATATATATATATATATATATATATATATATATATATATATATATATATATATATATATATATAATCAAATGACCGTTCACGATATTACACAAAAAAGTATATATATAATCTTTCCAAAAAATATGATATTTTTTTTTTCTTTCTCAAAATATTATATTCTTTCCCACTTTCCCCCAAAAATACAAGATATTCTTTCACATTTTTAATTTTACCACAAACAAATGCATTGTTTTCATCACATTTTCAGTTAACATTTTTCTTTTAGCAAGTCTCCTTGATATATATATGGGTCGTGATCATTGAGATAGCTAACAAGTTAGGCTCCTTGATATTTTATACCATTGTTAGATTTGATTTTATTGTATTGATGTGTAGGTGAGCTGGCTAATAAGTCATGACACGCTACTAATGCCATTGTTCAATATGACATTTATTTATTGTTGTTATATATTTATATATATGTTGTTGGGAATAATTAACTCCCTCTAATCCACTTAATGGTTGGCTATTGTTGAGAGTTAAATCCCTCCTTCATTACACATGGCGGAAGCATCGTCACATCACATCAACACAAGTATATATGGAGATAACAATCGCACATCCACGCACCACACATTATTTTACATGGCTTGCCCAACTCTAAGGTTACGTCCGTGGGCGAGAGAGATTTCATTATTATGAATCAAGGAATAAAATATACAACCACATGTCAAAACCCACTCATTCACTCATCTTCTCTTATGAGGCTACATGTATACACTCGAGAATTACATATACTTTCCATTCTCCTCACAACACTCACCCTTAAACCCCTTACATCTTTTCTCTCTTCTCTTTCTTTCTAAACCTCTCATACCTGTATCTATTTATGGAGTCTTCAAACCCAAAATGTTGAAAAAGTATTCCTCAACTTGCCTACAAGAAGTTACCATAATGATCAAAACTCTAAAATTGAAACATAACGGGATACACTTTCTTCTATAACTTTCAACCTTCCAAAACAAAATAGGAAACTAATTTTCTGCATAAAAATTTTGAGCCACAAATCGAACAACCTCCACCTTGGCTCAAAATTCAATCTTCACGTGTTTCTCCATACCCCCACCTGGAATAAGGATCTCTTCATAACTCCACCTTGAACAAGGATCTCTTCATAGCTCTACCTCAATTAAAGATTTCTCCACTTTGAACAAAATCATTATTACGAACTTGAGAAACACTTTAACAATCTTCACCTTTTCTCAAATTCATCATTCTTCATTTTTTCTTCCATCTTCTCTATCCACCCCGTTGGTGTTCAATTGCTCGCGCATGGCACCCCGCCAATCTTCAACTCATCTTCATCAATTGCTTTTCTAGATAAAAGTAAAAAACCCTTCATCTTCACACTTCATATTCCCCTTTGCTCTTTATAGGGCTTAGAGTAAACCTCTTCATTCTTCACACCCTTTTCCCCATCTTGAAAACTAGCACTCACTCTTGGCTTGTCCTCAAAACTTGTTCCTCGTGGGTTTTATCTCTACCATCTTTGCCCTATCTTGAAAACGAGCATCCTCTAGCTTGTTCTAAGACTCGTTCTTCATGGGCTTCACACCATCACCTTCTTCATACATTCATGTCATCATCAACTCTAATTGAATCTCTATAGCACCTCACGATTATCTTCTGCTCTGATAAACTTCGCAGCAATCTTCTTCTAATGATCTTCAAGACCAATCACAGGCTTTGACCTACCATCGGCTCTGATACCAGTTGTTAAGGATAATTAACTCCCTCCAACCCACTCATGTAATGTTATGATTTATAAATATATATATGTGTGTGTGTGTGTGTATGTGTATTAAATGGAAAAGGTAGGATTTTTTTAATAAAAAAAATGGTGGGACCTACCACTTTATTCATTTATGGCTAAGACGCATTTTGGCCTCACCTTTCTCTCTTTCCCCGGCAGTTCTCTCTTTTCCTCTCTTTATTTTCATTTTTATTTTATTTTTCATTCAAAGCTTCAAATCTTGATTAATCTTCAACTGGTGAGAATTTTTGGATGCCGTTTGCGGCAAATCGAAGAGCTCGACGAGATCTTCAAGTGAGTGTATGCAATTTTAGTTTTGGTGCATCCTAGGATTTTTGATATTAGGGCACAAAATTGGGGGTTTTCATCATTTTGGAGGTAGGGGTGTTTAATCTACAATCTCTTGGTTCTCGGTGAATTATTCTCTCTTAATTTGTAGTATAACATGTTAAATTGTGATAAATTCATGCTAAGTTGTCTTGATGTTATGTGTATGTGTTATAATTCCATGTAAGTTTCATGTTTAGTGACTTGTATGTTGATTGTTGATGAAATATGATATAGACTTGCTTAAATGATTATATTTTTAATTTAGATGTGTGATTGTTGAGATTATGCTAAGTGTAAGCATGTTAGGTTTTGTATAAAATTCCTTATTAAGCATATAAGTTGTTAAGGTTGAATTATATAAGTTATGTGAATTTCATGCTTGAATGGTATGCATAATTGATTTTTTTTTTTTTTTTCATAATTAATTGATTTGTTAAAGTGATACGACAAAGGCATGCTTAAATGATTATGTTCTTAATTTAAATACGTTGTTATTGAAAATTGTACTAATTGTGAGTATGGAATGTGGTGTGTAAATTTCCTTATTAAGCATGCAAGGTTGTTAAAGTAGAATTATATAATTTTATTATACATTTTATGTTTATGCATTGGGAAAGAAATGAGAAGTCGATTTTAAAGGAAAATAAAATAGGTTTTGGGGAAAAGTTTTTGAAAGGGTTTATGAAAACCCGGCCGCCTAAGAGTTGCTTAAAACTACGGCGTTAGTGTGGCCTAGAGGGAACTTGGGAGATTTTCCTAGCGTGGTTGAGTTAACTGGGCCCCAAATGATGCCTTGGAGTTGCCTTGTGGTCAGGGATAGTTAGCCAATCTTTCTCTTGTAACGCCATGGAATTGCCATGGGACGGATTGCACTAACGGCTTGGAAATGATGGCAGAAATGGTTTTTGGAGACATTGCATCCCATTGCATGGCATGGTTCGTTATTACTTGGATTGTTTGTTATTGATATTATGGTTATATTTTCTCCCCGGAATTGTATGATCCCGTTTTCTTTTGCTTTATTCATTGTTTGGAAACATGGGGTCACAAGAGGAGTGCCTTAGGCACCTCTTACTGAGCTTTTGCTCACCCCTTCCTCTTAACATTTTTCAGAACATGGCATGGAGGTGGCGGACGACAATCCACCACAGGCATGAAAGGACTAGAAATGTATTTTGAAATCATTTTGTAAACTTGAGCTCATTTTTGTATAGCACTATGACAAGAATGTATTAAGTTGTTTAGCATGGGTTTGTATTATAAATTTGAGCTTGACTCCACTTTGTTGTAAATTGAACCGGTTATAAAGATTATGTAAAATCCTTATGTAAAAGAAGAAAATGGTGTTGTTTTGTATCATATTTTTGATGTTCATAACCATGCAATGAAGAATGTATTATTTGCATTATGTGTTGGGGCAGGTTAGATAAATTTTGAGGTCTAAGTGTGGCTATTACATTTTTATGCATTAAAGCAGATTGTCGTAGGACCTTTTTTAGCAGAGTTCATGCCAATTTTTTTTATTATTATTTATTTATTTATTATTATTATTTTTAAATAATTGGTATCATTTTAGGGTCGTTACAAACTTGGTATCAAAGCGATGGTTCGAAAACCCTTAGGACGACGGGTAGAGGCCTGCATAAGGTTGTGTGGGAAGTTATTTGTACATCTATGTGGCTATTTGTTAAAATGTTTTGCTATGTGAAAAACATGCTTAACTGTTTACTTGCTTACGTGCTTACGTGTTTAAATGCTTATATTAGTGTGTTGATTGCATAGTCTTGCATGCTAAGTGTTTATCTAGTATCATTTTTTGTTAAGTTGTTCATAGTTGGACCCTAATGTTATCGTTATTGAACCTCTTTTTTTTTTTTTGTTTTATAGCATGATGCCACCGCGAAAGGAACCGAGATAAGTTGGCCCTAGGCCAACAAGGGGTGATGTTGGTGAAAATTCTATCTCTAATCCGGCGGAACAAGTTGAAGATGATACACTTCTTAGGGATTTAATTACCCCTAGAGGTGTTCTTACAAGAAGGGACAATGTTGAAGCGGGTGAAGGTTCAGCTGAGTTGGCGCTGAACCGTCTATTGCAGAATGCTTTGAGGGCAATAATTACTTCTCTTCCGCAGCCAGTACCACAACCGGTAGTTCAAGTTGAGAAGACGCCAGCACAAAAATGTCTTAAGTTGATTGCGGGGTTTTCGAAGTTGATGTCGATGATGTTTGAGGGTGGAGCGGACACGATAGAAGTGGATGACTACATGGACCAAGTGGAAACCCACTTGACTTCTATGGATGTGATGGATGATCATGTAAAAATCAACCTAGCCACTTAAAAGATTTCAAAAGATGCTAAGCTATGGTGGAAGTCAGTCACTAATCAGCATAAGGTTGAGGATATAAGTTGGGAGATATTTAAAGAGCTGTTTTATGAAAAATATTTTCTGATTACCAAAAGGTGGGAACTAAGGAAGTAGTTAGATGATCTCATCCAAGGTAATATGTCGGTGACGGAGTATGAGAACAAGTTTACCTTTCTTTCTTGCTTTGTTCTAGAGATAATGAGAAATGAAATTGATAAGACTTACAAGTTTATTTTCGGTCTCCATTACCAAATAAGACTGTTAATAACGGCCCAATATTTCAAGGTGTACTCGGAGGCAGTGGAAAGGGCATTGATGCTTGAGGTGGAAGCTAAGGACAGAAATGCAGGAAAGGAACAGTGGAAGTAAAAGAGGAATGCAGGACCATCTTCGGAAGAGCAGTCATAGAAGAGGAACAGGGGTGGTCCGTCTCAGTCTCAGGGGCAGCAGTTAGCACGATCTGCTCCTACTACCCCTATACCAGCAGGGTCTGCCAGGAGTGGTGTTATCTATTATCGCTGTAATCGGCCGGGCCACTACAAGACAGAGTATCCACAGACGTCGGAGCCACTACAAGACAGAGTGTCCTTAGATGTCGGTTAATTCTGGGGTTTGCTTTAGTTGTGGCCAACAGGGCTACAGGGATAAAGAATGTCCGAATCGGGGAGAAGGCACCGGTAGTGGCAGAGGGTCACAGTAGAGGCCGTCACAGTCGGCTACAACTCAATTAGATTTCAGACCACCGCTACCACCACAGCCTGCTATATCTTCTCAGGGTTCACTGCCAGCTAAGAGAGATACTCTTACTATGTCAATGCAGCAGTTAGGTTGACAGGTTGGCAGTTCCCAGGCACAGACACCGTAGGGACGTGTCTTTGCACTTGCCCAGCCTGATGCATCTTCTAGACCATCAGTTCTCTAAGGTATCTTTCTAGTGTTTGGTTCTTGGGCTCGTGTTTTGTTTAACTCTGGTGCATTTCATTCCATCATTTTGTCATCATTTGCACTTGCATCGAGGTTAGAGGTCAGTTTCATTGATCATGCATTGTGTGTTAATACGCCAGTTGGGATTTCAGTGTCTTTGAGCAGAATTATGAGGGATTGTTCCATCGTGATAGCTGGACGGAATTTTATGTTTGATCTATTCCTCCATGAGATGACTGGCTTTGATGTCATTCACGGGATGGATTGGTTAGCTTCATTTCATGCCACAATTGATTGTTTCAGAGGAAAATTCACAGTTTGCACTCCCGAGGGGGATTGTTTCTTTACGTGGGAGATCGGAGTGATTCCCATACTGTATCATTGTACAAGATTCGTAGACGAGGTCGTGGTAACTACTTCTTGGCTAGTCTTTTAGCCGAAGAAGATGGTGTTGCAGAAGGGGTTTATTCGGCAGTTGTTCGTGATTTTCTGGATGTGTTTCTGGAGGATTTGACAGAGTTGCCTCCACATCGAGAATTGGAGTTTACTATTGATCTGATGCTCGGTACCGCACCGATTTCTATGGCATCGTATCATATGGCACCAGTTAAGTTGGAAGAATTGAAGAGGTAGTTTGATGATTTGAGGATAAAATGTTTCATCCGACCGAGTGTGTCACTGTGGGGCACACCTATCTTGTTTGCTAAGAAGAAAGATGGTTCTCTGAAGTTGTGCATTGATTACTGGAAGTTGAATTATGCCACTATCAAGAGCAAGTATCCTTTGCCAAGGATAAATGATTTGTTTGATCAGTTGAGGGGAACCAGTTGTTTTTTGAAGATTGACTTGAGGTTAGGCTACTATCAGTTACGGGTTAGGGATGAGGATATCCCAAAGACGGTGTTTCGTACTTGGTATGGATATCATGAGTTCCTTGTTATGCCCTTTGGCTTGACTAATGCGCCAACGGCATTCATGGACTTAATGAACCGCATCTTTTACGATTACTTGGACCAGTTTGTGGTAGTTTTCGTGGATGACATTCTTGTGTATTCACGGACTCATGAGGAGCACGAGATCCATTTGAGTATTGTATTGCAGATTTTGCGAGAGCACTATTTGTATGCCAAATATGAAAAGTGTGAGTTTTGGCTACAAGAGGTAAAATTTTTGGGGCATGTTATCTCGGAAGGTAGTGTGTTAGTGGATCTATCGAAGATAGAAGCGGTTTTGAATTGGGAGCAACCCAAGAATGTTTTTGAGATCCGGAGTTTTCTTGGCCTAACATGTTATTATTATAGATTTGTGAAGGATTTTTCCCGTTTGGCAGCACCTATGACTCGCTTGACCCGGAAGGTGATCAAGTTTACATGGGATAAAGCCTGTGAGTCATCCTTTCAAGAGTTAAAGACAAGATTGACTACAGCTCCAGTATTGGTGACACCCAAACATGGCGTGGGTTATGTGATCTATTATGACGCTTCACGTGATAGTTTGGGATGTGTGCTGATGCAGGATGGTAAAGTTGTGGTTTATAGGTCTTAACAGTTGAAGACTCATGAGTACATGCAACTACCCTACTCATGATCTGGAATTAACGGCAGTTGTATTTGCCTTGAAGTGTTGGAGACACTTTTTGTATGGTGAAAGATTCGAGGTGTTCGCAGATCACAAGAGTCTCAAGTATTTTTTCTCCCAAAAAAACTTAAACAACAGACAGAGGCAATGGGTTAAATTCTTGGAGGACTACAACTTTGAATTGCAGTATCATCTGGGCAAGGCAAATGTGGTAGCTAATGCCTTAAGCCAGAAATCTCGAGGGCCTTTGGCCTGTTTAGCCATTCAGAAGTGGAAGATACTTGAGGATTTGGTAGAAATAGGATTGTCTTACTTTGATGATGATGTTGACAATGAGTCAGCATTCTTGTTTAGTCTTGTGGCTCACCCCACTCTTATTAGACGAGTGATTGGGTCATGAGGTAAGATCTGGATTTGGATGTTATTCACATTTTGATTTCTGGTGGTGAGACAATAAAGGATTGGACTTTGCATGCAAATGGAGGTTTACGGTTCAGGGGTTTGTTAGTCATTCCCACAGTTTGTCGTGATGACATTTTACGTAGGGGTGACAATTTTTACCGCCCCGCCGGTGCTCCGCCCTGTCCCGCCCCTTCAATAACGGATATATTTTTGTACCGTTGGGGCGGGTATGGATATATTTTTGTACCCGTCGAGGGGTCATGGGGCGGGAACAGGTTCTGATTTATATTCGCCCCACCCCGCTAAACATATAACTATATATATATATTATATAATATTAATAACGTATAATAAGTTTATATAATATAACAACTCTACAAGTTACACAACCCTAACTTTTTTGTTTCTCTTTATCAGGTATTCCGTCATTCTCTCTCTCATGACTTTTTTTGTTTCTTCATACTCTAATATTATTTCGTTGATATCATGCATGAATAGTATGATTATGTCTCTATGTTTGTGGTTCTGATATCGTACTTGGTCTTGATTTTTAAGGTTTTTAACTTCTGTAAATCTTTTTGTTTTTTTGATGTAGTCTATGATTTAAGTTATATATATGTATATATATATATTCTTTCAGTGGATATATATATTTATGTTTATTATATATATATTTTATCATACCCACTTGTGCATTGGAGTCTGATAACGTTCCTTTAGAACAGATAGCTTGAGTTCGCGGTAGAACGACGATGAAAGCTTGAACTCCTTAGACTGGACTATTACAAATTTGAATACTAGTTGAGAAGGTAATTTTTTTTCTTTTTTTTCATCTCTCCTATGCAATAATGTTTAAGCTATTTTGGATTTTACATTTGTTGATTGATTAATCTATATAAAACTACTTTTTTTTTTTTGTTTACGTGATAAAGGGTTGTGGGATGACCCACTTGGGAATTAAAATTTTTTTTTTTCATTTTTATATTTTAAAAAACCAAGCTTTTTTGTTTTATTCAATTATATTGGCACTTCTCATTCCCCTTTATCATGTTCATTTGTCAGTTTGATTATCCATTGAAAGTGAACCTTTGAATTAATTACTTTTATATTTTTTTTATCCAGCAAGTGGTTGATATAATGTCCCAGCCAACTTAAAATATGGAAAGTGTGTCATCTGCATCAGCTACACAACCTACAAGTTTTGATGCACCAATTGAAATCAATTCTGAATCAGCACCCACTCCAAGTTTAGGGGTCACAGGACTCGCAACATCACATGCGAGGAAGAGAAAATTGACTTCAAAAGTTTGGAAGGATTTTGAAAATGTGATATTGGATGGGCCAAATGGGGGGTCTTTTGCTATTTTTCATCATTGTAAGAAGAAGCTTGTTGCTGAACCTTCATCCGGTAGTAGTCATTTAAAACAACATTAAAAGAGGTGTGTGAAGCGAATTAATACTGATATACGTCAAAAAATGATTGCACGTTCTCCAAATGTTGATGGGTCAATACAATTTGGCAATTTTACATTTACCCAAGAAGTTTCAAGGAATGAACTTGCTAATGCAATTGTTTTGCATGAGTATCCTCTTAGTATTGTTGAGCATATTGGATTTAGAAGGTTTGTTAGCAGCCTCCAGCCCGGCTTCATAACGATGACTCGGAATACAATCAGGAGTGATATTATGAAGCTTTATCAGTCGGAGAAAGTGAAAGCTTATTGGTTGTTTGACAAACTTGAGAGCCGAGTTGCTATCATGACTGATATGTGGTCTTCTAGACAGAAAAGAGGTTACATGTCAATCACTGCTCACTATGTTGATGAATTTTGGCGCTTGCAAAATATGATTATTGGGTAAGTATTTAATCTTTATTTATTTGTTTTGTTTCAATTACATGATATCTCAAAAGTTGGTTGTCCATCAGTGACTAACTTTTGTATTTAATTCATGAATACTTTCAGGTTTGTTTATGTGCCTTCTCCACATACAAGTGAGATTCTCTGTGATGCACTTATGAATTGCTTCTTGGATTGGAACTTGGATGGAAAGATATCTACTATTACGGTAGATAATTGTACAACCAATGATGCATTGATTCAGGGTCTTTCGAATAAGTTGTCTATTCGTAGTAAGTCACTACTCTTAGATGGTAAAATTTTTCATATGCGTTGTGTTGCACATATATTAAACTTGATTGTGAAGGATGGTCTAGATATAATTGGAGGCACAATTGGGAAAATTTGTGATAGTGTTCACTTTTGGATGGCTAGCCAAGCTAGAGAAGAAAAATTTGTGGAGGCAGCCAGTCAATTAAAAAATCCATGCCATAAAAAACTGTCTCTTGATTGCAAAACTAGATGGAATTCTACATATTTGATGCTTGAAACAGCTATATGTTATAAGGATGTGTTTCCACGATTGAAACAACGTGAGAGACTTTATACATCTTTGCCATCGGAGGAAGAATGGAGCTTAGCACAAGAAATTTGTTGGAGATTGGAACTATTTTATTCTATTAATGAAATTTTCTCTGGGACTCGACTTCCAAAAATTTGTGAGGTAAAATTTGCATTGCGTTGTTGGTGCAATTGTGAGAATGAGGTGGTAAAAAAAATGGCAGCAAGTATGATAGAGAAATTTGATAAGTATTGGAGTGAGTGCCATCTTGTTGCAGGAATAGCAATAGTGTTAGACCCAAGGCATAAAATGACCTTTTTGGAGCATGTTCTTCAGAGGATACACGGGGACGAATCTTTATCTCAAAAAGATCATGTACGCCAAGCATGTTTTGATTTACTTCAAGAGTATCAAGATAGAAGTAAGGAGGGAACTAGTCTAAGTGAAGATCTAAGTGGATTGGCTGCATCTTTAAGCTCTACAAGTAAAGAATGGGACATTTATGCTGAGTATGATATAATTGTTAGTGATTTGTCAAGGATTGGGAATGTGAAATCAGAGTTAGACCATTACGTAGATGAACCAGTCTTGCCACGCACCATGGATTTTAACATTTTAAATTGGTGGGATGCAAATAAGAGTAAGTATCCTACATTGCAGCTGATGGCTTTAGACATCTTGGCTATTCTAGTATCAACTGTCGCATCTGAATCAGCATTTAGTATAAGTGGTAGGTTGGTGAGTCCACATCGCAGTCGACTTAGTCCTGGCCTTATAGAGGCTTTGATGTGTTCTCAATCTTGGTTGTGGAATGATCTAGAAGGTAATGAAATTTTAAATATGCTTTTATATTGAATGTCCCATTTAGTTTTTTTCTTTTTCATTTTTTTTTAAAAAATTTTACACTGTTTTGCAGCAAATGCATCGGCGTCAACTCTTTCTGCTGGAATCTCTCGGTTAACAATCTGTGATGAAGAAAAAGATTAAAAGGCTTCAAGGTATAGTTTTTTTTTTTTTTTTTTTCCTTCCTCCTCCTTTTTGCTGTTTAGTAATATTAACTATTGTTAAATCAATGTATAGTTTTTTGTACAATTAGTCACCACCAATTACTAAAAGAATATCTGTTTTGATCTCATCTGATATTGTTATAGTACATGAGTTATGCAAGTATTAAATTAAAATTTAGTGTGCTAATTAGTACTACTATACTTTGATTTATCTTGTATTATCCAGACTTAGGAGAGTGCAGTGTTATAGTTGATAGTTATAGAAGATATTGAGCATGAAAAAGATGCAGAAATTTGTGTGGAACACCAGACCTTATCAAGTAGTAGTAGACACCAATCTGTCTCTATAGGAGCAGCGGTGAGTCTCTTTCATTGGCTTTCTTTTTCTCTCTCAACATTAGTAGCGGCTTTAATGAAGCATTTTAGTGAAGCTGTCTGTGCATATGTGTTAATTGATGAATAGAGAGGCAAGGGGTCACGAATTGTAACGAACATTTTTATTTTTTATTGAAAAGGTACAACTGGTACAAGCTAGCAATTTAGCACACCGGTGTTGAACATAAGATTGTTGTTTTTCAAGACTGCTTGATGATCATTGGAATTATAGTTTTCATATAAATTTTATTTTCTTCAATTTGTTGATCATTTTTTTATGTATTAAATGATTCATTTGTTTATAATTTTCAGATTTTGATTAATTCATGAACACTGTGGAAGACATGGGAGATTGCAAATGCCAATAGATTATTTAAGGGATTTAAATCAATTTTTGTGTTTTTGTTATCTTTTGTTAATTTCAGACTTCAATTTTGAATAATTTGGGATGTAAACTTGCTTTTGTTTTGGTTATGGTGAAAAGTTAGAGCTTAGAATTTGTTATGATTTGGTTGTATTAAACCCTTATTTTTGTTGATTATGTTCTTTGAATTATGCTACGAGCATGCTATTTATTTATTTATTTTTATTGGGATTCATATATGTTATGCCATTTCCAGGCTTTTTGTATTAAAACATAGTGGTGGCAATTTTTATCGCCTCACCGGGGCTCCGCCCCATCCCGCCCCTCCAACAATGGATATGAGAACAATTTGTATACCGTTGGGACGGGGATGGATATAAAAATTTAACTCGTCGTGGGGCACGGGGCGGGTATGGAGTTGCCATTAATCAAACGGGGCGGGGATGGATTTAGGTAAACCCGCTCCAAACCCGCCCCGTTGTCATCCCTAGTTTTACGGGAGTTTCACACTTCCCGCTTTACAATTCATCCGGGTGGTACTAAAATATATCACAATTTGAAACGTCAGTATTGGTGGATTGGAATGAAGAAAGATGTTGCACAGTTTATGACTAGAAGCCTTACTTGTCAGCAGGTGAAGGACGAACACCAGAGACCAGCTGGTTTATTGCATCCATTGCCTGTAGCGCAATGGAAATGGGAGCAGATTGCTATGAATTTTGTGACGGGTCTTCCTAGATCACGGAGGGAAAATAAAGCCGTATGGGTCATTATTGATAGATTGACCAAGATGGCTTACTTTTTGCCTATTAAGGCAACAGATAACGCAGAGGCACTTGGTGTTCTTTATGTGAAAGATTGTGAAGTTGGACGGAGTTCCAGTGGCTATTGTTTCCAATAGGGATGTCAAGTTCACTTCGAGGTTCTGGGAAGGGCTTCAGGTAGAGTTTGGTTCATCGTTGCACTTTAGTACGGCATTCCATCCATAGACAGACAGCCAGTTGGAGCGTACCATCCAGATCTTAGAGGATATGCTTTGGGCATGTGTACTTGATTTGGGAGGTAGTTGGGAGGATCACCTTCCACTTATTGAGTTTACCTACAATAACAGTTATCAGGAGAGTATTTAGTTGGCTCCATTTGAGGCGTTGTATGGTAGACCTTGTAGGTCTCCTATTTATTGGACTGAGGTAAGCGAGACAGACGTCTTAGGACCCGACATTGTACTTGAGACTACTGAGAAGATTAAGCTGATTAGATAGAGGTTGCTCACAGTTCAGAGCCTATAGAAGAGCTATGCGGATAGACGGCGACGACCGTTATCCTTTGAGGTAGGAGACCACGTTTTTCTACGGGTTTCTCCACGAAAGGGGTTGTTGAGGTTCGGGAAGAGTGGTAAGTTGTCGCCATGATTTATTGGACCTTTTGAGATCTTGGACTGGGTAGTAGAGGTTTCCTACAGACTTGCTTTGCCGCCGCAGATGGATAGAGTGCACAATGTCTTTCATATATCGATGCTACAGAAATATGAGCCAGATCCATCACACATTTTGATAAGGATCTTTCCTACGAGGATGACCAATTCAGATCCTTGACACACAATAGAAGGTGTTGAGGAATAAGACGATACCATTGGTGAAAGTTCTCTGGAGGCATCATGAAGTAAAGGAGGCTACTTAGGAGTTTAAACAGGAGGTTCGCTCCAAGTATACAGAGTTGTTTTCTCCTTCACGTATGGCTTGATTTTGGGGATAATGTAATGTTATGATATATATATATATATATATATATATATATATATATATATGTATTAAATGGAAAAATGTGGGATTTTTTACAAATAAAAAAAATGGTGGACCCACCACTTTATTCATTTGTAGCTAATAGGCATTTTAGCCTCACCTCTCTCTCTCTCCCCGGCAGTTCTCTCTTTATTTTCATTTTCATTTTCTTTTTCATTCAAAGCTTCAAATATTGATTAATCTTCAACTAGTGAGAATTTTTGGATGCCGTTTGCGGCAAATCGAAGAGCTCGCAAGATCTTCAAGTGGGTGTAAGCAATTTCAGTTTTGGTGCATCTTAGGATTCTAGAAATTATGGCACAAAATTAGGGGTTTTATCATCTTGAAGGTAGGGGTGTTTAATCTACAATCTCTTGGCTCTTGGTGAATTATTCTCTCTTAATTTGTAGTATAACATGTTAAATTGTGATTAATTCATGCTAAGTTGTCTTGATATTATGTGTATGAGTTATAATTCCATTTAAGTTTCATGTTTAGTGACATATATGTTGATTGTTGATGAAATATGATATAGACATGCTTAAATGATTATATTTTTAATTTAGATGTGTGATTATTGAGATTGTGCTAAGTGTAAGCATGTTAGGTTTTGTATAAAATTCCTTATTAAGCATGTAAGTTGTTAAGGTTGAATTGTATAAGTTATGTGATTTTCATGCTTAAATGGTATACATAATTGATTTGTTGAAGGGATATGACAAAGGCATGCTTAAATGATTATGTTCTTAATTTAAATACGTTGTTGTTGAAAATTATACTAATTGTGAGTATGGAATGTGGTGTGTAAATTTCCTTATTAAGCATTCAAGGTTGTTAAAGTAGAATTATATAATTTTATGATACATTTTATGCATAAGCATTGGGAAAGTAATGGGAAGTTGATTTTAAAGGAAATGAAAATGGTTTTGGGGAAAAAATTGTGAAAGGGTTTGTGAAAACCCGGCCACCTCGGAGTTGCTTAGGGACCGCGGCATTAGAGTGGCCTAGAGGGAACTGGGGAGATTTCCCTAGCGTAGTTGAGTTAACGGGCCCCAAATGACACCCTGGAGTTGCCTTGTGGTCAGAGACAGTTAGCCAATCCTTCTCTCATGCCACCATGGAGTTGCCATATGACGGGTTGCACTAACAATTTAGAAATGATGGCAGAAATGGTTTTTGGAAAATGGGGAGTGACATTTCATGACATTACATCCCATTACACGGCATGGTTTGTTATTACTTGGATTATTTGTTGTTGATATTATGCTTATATTATCTTCCCTGAGTTATATGATCCCATTTTCTTTTGCTTTATTCATTGTTTGTATTCACGGGGTAACAAGAGGTGTGCCTTAGGCACCTCCTACTGAGCTTTTGCTCACCCCTTCCTCTTAACATTTTTCAGAACACGGCAAGGAGGTGGTGGATGACAATCTGTAATACCCTAATTTTAAAAGGATAGTGTCGGTAGTTTATTTTATGGTTTTATTGTAATCTGTGCATTTGTATGTGGTTATTTGGCTATTTGCTTATCTGTTTTATTTATTGTTAATTAATTGAATTAATTATGGTATTTGTTTTATTTAATCGAATGATTTAATTGAGTATTTGTTTTAATTTTTCTTTCTTTATTATATGCTTATGTGGATTAATGAATTAATTGTTTTAATGGTTTTCGTATTCACTATAATTCTAGGTTTTTATGTTTCACGGTTTAGCCGACTAGGTTTATTTCTTAGTTGAGGTTTCTGTATCGTAATATAGTAGAACTAGGTTTTCCTTAAACTTTTATAAATATAGTTTTAAACGTCAGCTTAGGGTTTAGAAATCAAGAACCCTGTTCATGTATACAGAGAGGGATTTGAGAGAAAACAGAGAGAACTGGTTAGTGCTTCGGCCGTGGATTAAAGGTCGAACCAGGGTGAGACGGAAGGAGTATTGTTCGTGGTTGGAACCAAGGCAACAGAGGAGTCGGGAACAATAGGAATCGCCAGAAATTTTAGGAAGACGACGCTGAGGTTTTGAATTGAAACCTCAAAGGCAAGTTCTATTCCTAACTCTCTCCCTTTGATCGTGTTCTTTACATGCCTAAAGCAATTCCAGGAGTAAATAAACGTAAAATTTTTCATGTGTTTACATGTTCTAGTTTTGCTTGATTTTGCGTTTGTTTGCATAAATACTTGTTTAAATTGATTTAAATGGAGGCATATGAAATTTTATAATCTTTAGAACACACTGGGACATAGAATTAACCAGTAGGAACCCTAACAATGGATGACAGAAGGAACGGAAGTCGCTGGAGGTGAAACGGGTGAAGGAAACAAGCAAAGTTGGTCATTCGGGGAGAAGAAGCGGCTCCACATGGTGTGGAGCGGCTCCACTCAAGGGGGAGGCGGCTCCCCTTATGGGGGAGGCGGTTCTTCCCCCTTTCTCTTGATTTTTGACGATTTGTTAATTCTGGGTTGGGTTTTTAACGTTCCAGAGATAGTCAGGGGCTATGGATGGGAAGTTAAATGATGTCTAAGGACATTTTAGAGCTCCAAAGGGTTTGATAATACATAATAAATCATAGAGAATTAGTATATGGAACAGTATGAAGTTCGTAAGTAAACTGGCATATTGATCTTGGATGCGGATGATTCAATTTGTTTATCTCTAAGTTAGCAATTGAATTTAAGGCTGTTATAGTTTAAATCATGCCACAATAATATAAAAAATAAGCATGTGAAGTTATATATTCTATTATGCTTATTTGGAATTAATTGGTTTGCTGTTTCTAGATGAAAATGATTTTAAATTGCTTAATCTTAGGATAGCAATTCTCATGGATGAATTTTCAGTTAATCATGTTCCAGTGTTATAAAATATGCATGTGAAGATATATATTCTATTATACTTACTTGGAATTAATTGGTTTACATATATGATCTGTATTATCAATCAGTGGACTTTGCGGAGTAGCATTGAATAAGTTTGTTAAATTACAATTTTATCATGCTTAGTATGGTACAATTGATGTTTATATTTAATATTTTAATTATCAATTGTTGGATGTATGGATTAGTTGATATTTACATTCATTGTTTGTATTATCAACTACTGGATTGATGGATTGTATGCACCGGTACGGGACGGTGGCATACTAGGGAGATTAGCTCAAAAACGCTAAGTCCTACCTACTCTGGAATTAAGGAATGAATTAACTAAAAGTTAAATCCTATTGATTTGTATTGTTAAGGCAACGAAAAGTTGAGCGGCACTACTATGGATTCTGGATGGATTTTAAATATATTGTTATGGTACCTCGTGATGAGCTTGAGTCTCAGGATCGATGGTTAGGGTGCGTATATCCATTGGGATGCATAGCTGGCTATGATGGTTGGAGGTGTACCCTGTTAGGCTTAGGTATACATGCCTACTTCGGGTGCGTTTTGCATGTTGCCTCTATTCATGTTGAGACCTACCTGTAGGCTAATGAGAGTCCTTTAGTGTGAATATATATATATTTACGGACTATATAGTTATTGCTGAGTTGGTTAGAATGTACATGCGTATCGAGTCTCTGCTTGAATTGTAGTAGGATAAAACTTGTTCGTGGGCCTGACCCACTTCTATTTTTCAGGTGTTCGACAGTTCTAGTCGTAGACTCGATCGTGCTAAGCAGAGACTATCACTCACTCTTCCGACGATGTAGGACTTCTCTCTGTGGTTAAACTTTAGATGTTCTTTCAGTTTACTTTAATTTTAGTTTGGTTTTAATTAAGGGTCCACTAGAGATGGATTCCTGAGTTGTTAAACTATTGGAAGGTTTTGAAATGCTGGATTTTAAGCATTAATTTTAAAGGATTTTATTTTTTAGAATTCATTCAGCTTTTATTTATTTCTTATTTCATTTTGTATTCCATGTTCGTTTATTTATTAATTGTTTGATATTCCCTCGGGTTTGGGCTTGGGCCTGATCAACCCATGTCTTGGATCTGAGGGGTGTCACACAATCCACCACAGGCATGTAAAGACTAGAAGTGTATTTTGAAATCATTTTGTAAACTTGAGCTCATTTTTTGTATAGCACCATGACAGGAATGTATTAAGTTGTTTAACATGGGTTTGTATTATACCTTTAAGCTTGACTCTACTTAGTTGTAAATTGAACTAGTTATAAAGATTATGTAAAATTCTTATGTAGAAGAAGAAAATGGTGTTGTCTTGTATCATATTATTGATGTTCATAACCATGGAATGAAGAATGTATTATTTGCATTATGTGTTGGGACAGGTTAGATAAATTTTGAAGGTCTAAGAGAGGTCATTACACTTTTATGCATTTAAGCAGGTTATCGTAGGACCCTTTTTAGCAGAGGTCATGTCGAAATTTTTTTTTATTTAATAATTGGTATAATTTTAAGGTCGTTACAACTCAACGATCGGCTGTTATTGAGAGTTAAATCCCTTAATCATCACACACAGCGGAAGCATCATCACATTACATCAACACAGTATATATGAAGATAACAATCACACATTCACGCACAACACAATTTTTTACAGTGTTCACCCAACTCTAAGGTTACGTCCATGGGAGAGAGAGATTTCACTATTATGAATCAAGGAAGAGAATATACAACCACATGTCAAAACCCAGTTGTTTACTCATTATCTCTTATGAGGCTACATGCATACACTCATGAATTACATATACTCTCCTCGATCCTCATAACACTCAGAAAAGCTAGATACCTTCTGTGAGATATATTTTTGTAAATTGGCTTATTTCAGTAACAAAACAAACCCTAGTCGAGTTGTAATTTCATTTACCATATCCGACTTGACATCGACTGCGGAATTGGAAGTTTGTTCAGAAAAGGAAAGTAATATTGATCATCGAAAAAGAAAGAACAACGATTAGGACATCGTTTCCCACATAGGACACATTGATATACATGATATATTTTCCGAGTTCAAAAATTACAGAATTTCCAAGTTCATATTAGATTCTGTTAAGTGGAACCAGTACCAAGATATGGGTACCAGTTCCAAGTTCTAATATAAGAGAACAAACTCACTGTTCTTTAGGAACCAATACCAAGATTGGGAACCAGTTCCATAAGTCCTAATTGCAAAAAAAGTCCAGTTCCCTTGATCTGTTTAATACCTTTTTTTATCCAACTTTCCTTCCAAGTCCTATGCACGAAATTTCCTTTATTTACAGATGAAATAGGACTTTACAAACCTCTATATGAACCATGTCATACACATTGGTTTATTTACGACTTTTGTTATATAGATTCAATATTCTTAAAAGCCTTAGAAGATTATTTTTTGCAGAAAATCGGAGTTGATTTTTCTGTCATCTTTCTAGAACACATACACATAAACACATAGTGAGTTTAGAGTTGTGGTGTTCAAATCCTGATCGTGATCATACAGTTGCATCTACAACGATCAGACAAAAATAGATCTTCTTCTACATCATTCAGAGGATTGAAGAACAGAAGTAAAAGCAATCACACTTTGAAATGGTTGGAGCATTCGAGGAGTGTTGTCTAATCTACCTGCTACTCTTCTACAAATATCAAGCATAAGCCTGAAGTCAAGTTGCTGTTGGACGGGGAGTCGTAAAGCCAAAGGATTGTCAGCAGTTAGTGTTTGGTAGAACAATAGGGTGTGAACTAGAGTCAAAGTTCAATATACTTTGTTTCAAGTATAGTGGATTGGTTTACTTTGGACTGCACAGTCCACGAGGTTTTTCCCATAACAGTTGACGTATTTTATCAACTGGGGTTTCCTCGCTAAAATCCGGGCGTCATCTCTAACTTTATATTTTGCTTTATTTTATCTGCATGTGATTAATTGTTTAATTGCTAAAATAAGTAATGTTGGTAACGACACAGATCTGTTTTAAAACAAACAAAACTTTCGAAGTATTTTCCACTACATACAACTCACAATTTGGTATCAGAGCCAATCTCTACACATTGAGTTAATCCTTGCTGAAAAGTTTTGTTTTGTTTTTCAAAAATTATTTTCAAAATCATGTCTTATGGGTTGAAAGAAGGTGATTCTAATCAACGTGGTCTTTTATTTGAAGGAGATAATTACAATTTTTGGAAATCAAAGATGAGAGCCTATTTACAAAATTCTAGTGGTAAAACTTGGGCAATAGTTGAAACTGGCTATACACTTCCTACAGTAGATACAACTGTGGATGGAAAAATAGTTAAAGGGTTAAAAGATACTTTTCCTTTTACTACCATTGAAGCTTAGCGTAATGATTTTAATGGTTAAGCTTTATATTCAATTATTAATTCTGTTATTCCATCTGAATATGCTAGAATTTCTGATTGTAAAACTGCTAAAGAAGCTTGGGATATTTTGCAGGTTACTCATGAAGGAACTTCTAAAGTAAAGTTGTCCAAAATTCAGTCACTTTCTCATAACTTTGGGAACATTGTGATGAAAGAAGATGAAACCTTTTCTGATTTTTATTCTAGTCTTCTTGAAATAATTTCTGAATTGCGTCACTTAGGTAAAAAAGTTAGTGATAAGAAAATCTGTGAGAAAATCTTAAGGTCTTTACCTAAAAGATTTCAGATTAGAGTTAAAACAATCACTAAACATTGGGATTTGTCTACTAGTAAAGTAGATAAGATGGTAGGTTTATTGAAAACTTTTGAGATGTAGAATTTTGATTTAGACTAGAAGGAGAAAAATCTTGCTTTAAAATCTACACAGGTTGAGAATTCTATGGATGACAACTCTGATGATGATATGGAATTCTTGTCAAGGCAATACAGTCAGATTTTGCAAAGTAAACTAAGGAGTAGGAATAGCAACATGGCTAATCCTAAAAATTTTGACAAAATGTCAAAGTTTAGGTTTAATGAAAAGAAAGTAGAAAAATTAAAAGAAACTGAATTCATTTGCTAGAATTGCGGTAGCAAGGTCACGCATCTAATGTTTGTCCTAGTCCTAGGAAAGAATAAAAGGATAAGAATTAAGGAAAAGCAATGAAAGTTTTTATGTCCGAAAATTCTACTTTAGTGATAACGATTCTCCTCTGGATGATACTAATGATTTTTCTTATGTCGCTTTTCTTGATAGAGGTCCTCATGTCAAGTCTTTATTTTACTGATATTTCAGATAACGAAGACAATGAATTTTATTATGAACAGGTACAAGAGGCTGAAAAGGACGATGAAAAGTTGAAGAAGATGGTCAAAGAAATTATTGAAGTCAAACAGGAAATCAATAAGCTAGCAAATGAGCTTATCCAAGCAAAATGAGAGAATAAAGATCTAAAGAAACAGATTGATGAAGCAAAAAGGAAAGCTTTTGAAAGCAATTCCGTTATCACTGAGCCTGAGAAGAGGATCATCACTCGTGAGGATAAGTTAAGTATAGTTAACTTTTTAAAGGAATGTCTTGCTTTGAAAAATGATTATCTTGAAATTAAATTGAAATCTAAAAAAGATAAAATGAAAGGGTTTAATATGAGTCAAAACAGTTTGAATAAGATAATTAATATGGGTAAGGATGTGAATGATAAAACAGGGTTAGGATTTGTTAAAGGTTCTTCTAGTAATCAAGGTAAAATAACTTTTGTTAAACCTGCTATTATGCCTAATCCATGTTTGCGTGATGTATCACATTTTGATAAGTCTTATGTGCCCAAATTGTTGCATTGCACTTTTTGTGGAAAGAATGGACATAAGTATAATTCATGCCTTCATAGGAAAAAGAAAGACTTTTCTGAAAATCATTCTAAAAATTCTTATACTAAGAAAAAGGTGCATTCTAGGAAGAAAAAGAATGTTGTGACACCTAAGATTTCTAAAGTTGATAATTTGCCTAAAAAAGAGGTAAAAAAAGAAAAAGAATTTCAGGAAATGAGAGTGAGAACTGTTTGGATCAAAAAGTCTGATTTGATTCATTATATGCCTGTTGAGTCCATGGAATATGTTTCCAAAAGGACTTCACCTTCAAACTAAGTCCTATGAAATTTAGTGATCGTGGCTTGTGTTTAAAAGTAAAATTTTGTTACAATTGGATCACTTGTTAAGGTTTGGTTAGGGTTTTGAGTTTCTGATCATAGTTTTCATGATGTATTTGAGAAAATTCTTCCATTGAATTTATAATCTATCTTTGAATGTAAATTGGACACATGATTTTTGATTAAAAATAGATTCTTAGTTTGTAATTTATACAATGAAAGTTGATTTGCATTAATTAAGGGATTTTTAGATTTGAATATCTTAAGTTCATAACCTTTTGTGCACTAATCCAAATCTGAAAATTTTGATTAAAAATCTTTGAATTATTGGTTAGGGTATATTGATCACAAAAGCTATAAAGGTTATTGTCTGAAAAAAAAAATAGGAGCTTAAAAAAATGAATAAATTTAGTTTAAAAAAAATGCTGAATTAGGAAAATGCTACCTATTGAGATGTGTTCGAAAGCTCCGATTAAACTTTGAAGTGGAGCTAAATGAGTAAAAAGAAAGGTGGAGACAAGTTAAATTAAGGAATTGTTGTCTGCTCTTTAGAGTGAAAGCCACCTTACTTAGAAAAATTGCTCAAAGACAATTTTATCTTGACGTTTTTTGATCAATATGGTTTGGACAATGATTTATTGATAATTGATTGAAAATTGATAAGGTAGATTGCACACACTCACTTGAACTTGTTAGATTGATTTCTAACTGTTTCATTAATATTTGCAAGTTAAAATTTATGTGGTGATTATTTTTTGAGAATTGAAATTAATTGAATATTTTGTGGAGTTGAAATTTTCATTCATAAATATCTCTGAAAATTTTCTGGAAATATTGAATTAGGTGTGGAGTTGAAAGACTTTGGTTGACTGCTCAATGATTTGTTTTTAATTGTGTTTTGTTTTAAAATTTAAAAAATTGAAAAAAAATTGTAAAGTTATAAAAAATTCAAAAAGATTTTTGTTTTTAGTTTGTAGTTTTTTTGATTTGTTTGATCATTGAGTAAATCACAAAGTCAAAGGAAAAATTCTCTGGAAAACTTTTTCAAGGAAGCTTACTATCCATTTCTTACCGGTTTCACCTATTCGCTACCGGTTCAAGGTACACAAATGTTAGGCTCAAGTCTCTGGAGCCTGGCTACCGGTACCACAAATTTGGCACCAATTCAAAAGTGGTCCAAATCCATATTTTAGTCACTGCCCAGTGGGAACCGGTTCCTGGCAGTAAGATTGGGTATTAAAGTTTCACTTTTTAACTTTGTTGGGCATTGTTGCATACACTTCCCCTCTCTATATATTATGCTCACTCTCTATCTACAAAACTCCATAGATATATACATCTGATCTTGCATCCTTATCATCATAACGTTGCATAAACAACATAGAATCATTAGATTGCAAGTTAGAATGAAGATTAAAGGTTGAGTTTTGAATAGAATTTGTGGAGTTTGGGAGTTTGAGAAAATTAGAGGATTGGTTAAGATATTGATCTTTTGGGTTGTTAAAGAGATTGAAGTCTTGGGTATTGATTGTTGTGGCTTTAATTGCTTGTTGTGTTGATTGGTTTTTGGGGTTTTGAAGAATCAAATTAAGCTTGTCCAAGAACAAGTGTTAAAGGACACGCTAAGTGTTCGATAAATTTTCCAAGTGAACTCCGAAGTTTCAAACCAAATTTCTTTGAACACAAGATGCCTCCGAGACCATCCAAGAAAGACAAAGGAAAGGGTATTGCTTGTCCTCCACCCCTAAAGAAAGCCCGAACAACAATTTCTATTCGGGAATCGCAAGAGGGTTCAATTGTTCCAAGGGATGAACCGTCTTCACCTAGCTCTCCTACCACTGAGATACCACCTGGGTATCTGTCAGTATCTGACACAGGAAGATTCAGTTTACTCAAGAACACTTTTACAACGAGCATGCTTGGTTAGTATACACTAAAGTGTATAAGTATGGTCCGATTAAGTCGGAACGAAATGTGAACTTGAAGAAGTTAAGAGATAGTCCGGGAAAGAAATTGGTTGATTATATTGAGAAGTACAAGTGGTTGTTCTTTAACTCTATTGCAAATTCCTACAGTCTTGATCTAGTTCACTATTTTTACTCAGATATCCACAAGGTTTATGACTCAGGATATTTTGAGGTTTCATTATTTGGGAAGGACTATGTGGTACATACATATGTGATTGGCAAAGTTCTTGGCATTCCCAAGAATTTTTCAAACACTGGCTATCATCTTCCACTGGTACATTCCGACCTAAATTGAAAAGATAGTTATAATGAATTATGTGTTCCAGACTCACCAAGGTTTCCCGAATACATCTTGAATCGCTATCTTACAAATGAGGCGACTTTTCTCAATTTATTTGCGATCTCCAACCTTGGCTACTTCGGGAAGAAGGATGTTATTTATGTAATCGTGTAGAGTTACTATATCTTCTATCTATTGATATAGAGATATATCTTGACTCTTCTATATATGGACTGATGATAGTGCATTATAAGAATAATTCTAAGAAGAAATCATCTCCATTCCCTATGATCATTATGGCATTATATCGGCATTTTGAGATTCCACTTCCACCCCGTGCTCATCATATTGAAATCATGTCTGAGTTGGATATGAGGGCTTTTAACAAGGCTAAATCTATAAGAGCTTCATCTAGGAAAGCTAGCGGGGGTGCAACTACTTCTTCATCATATCTTCCGGAGGTTACTATGCTCTTTCTGACTAAGCGAACGTTTAACACTTTGGATGCCAATTTGCTCTATTCATTGATTCTTCAGAATCAAAAAGCCTTGATAGATGCTGTTTTTGATCTTCAAGAGGATGTTAGGTTACATAAGGAGCAGAAGACGGGTGGTACCTTTGAGGATGTATACAGACCAGCCCCTCCAGATCTGTCACTTGTGGTTGAGGATGATATAGATGAGGATGACGAGTCAGATGATGATGCAGAGGATGATACCAGTGGGAGTAACACTGATGGTGGTTGTGATACCCCTTGATTCTAGAGCCACGGGTGATCAAGTCCAAGCACAGATCCGAGGGATACCAAACAATCAATATGTAAACAAGCAAGAGTACAAAAGAATTTAAAATAAAATAATACGCAGAATAGAAATCTAAATGTAAAACCTCCAATGATAAACTTTAATAATAATTAAACTTTCTAATCTGTACAACTCGGGAATCCAACTAGTGGACCCCTAATAATCCCAAATCGTAAAACTTTACAGAATCCAAAATCCAAAAACTAAAATAAGAAAGAACATCGTATGTAGTTGGAAGAGTGAATGACTGTATCTGCATCACCACGATCAAGTCTAAGCCTGGTACTGAAAATCACCTGAAAAATAAGGGTGAGTCAGGCCCACATGCAAGTTCCATACTACTATAATCCATACATAAACCCGATACGTAGATACATCCTAGATAGCTCGGCAATAGCTAAAATAGTCCATATAGATATAGGTACACACTATAGGATGCCCACTAACCTATAGTCATCACACCTGTGTAGAAGGTAACATGCAAAACGCACGTAACGTAGTCGTGCACCTAGACCTACCAGGGAACGTCATTAGGTCCAGTTCTCCATCCAATGCGATTATGCACCCGAACCATGGTCCTGAGACTCAAGCTCATACCATGGCACATATAATAAATATATAAAGTCCGTACTCCTAATACAAAATATCATCCATCTGTATAGTGGTCTGATATATGTATAACAAATCCATCATGAAACCATAATAGGTCATTCAATTTATTTGATTGACATGACACAAGTAGGTGAGGGACTTAACCTTTATGGTTAATCCATACCTTAATCCAAATTAGGTAGGACTTAGTATTTTGAACTAATCCATTCCCAATATAGATAGGTCTTAGTGTTTTGAATTAAGCCATCCTTAATATGACACCGTCCCATACCGGTTCATATATATCCATATAAGTAGGACCTAACCTTTTTATGGTCAATCCAACTCATTCCAAATTAGGTAGGATTTAGTGCTTGAACTAATCTATACCTAGTATGTCACCGTCCCATACCTGTACATACAATCCTCCAGTTAACATACTTGACAAAACAATATTAAATAGTCATCAACCACATTCCATAATATGCAAAAGACAAGTTAATCTATATACATAAATATTAGGTATTCAATACAGAACCTAAAATCCAACTCTAATAATGTAAATCGCTACACAATTTGCACACATTTACATTCTCCATCATAATCCATGAATTGATACAATTTAGTACAATTTTAAGTATCAATTAAACCCAAGTTAAGCATAGGGAAATTCAGTTAATTCACTATACTTCAAATACTATAGAATTATGATTTATATATATATTTAAATCATACACAACAACCTTGCCAAGCTCCGGTATATAAACCTAGCAAATCCTCCAATATAGTCCACGAATTGATACAGTTAATAGAAATTTGAGTATCAATTAAACCCAAGCTAAGCATAGGTAATTTCAGTTAATTCACCATACTTATAACACTATGGAGATATGATTATATATAATTAAATCATATAAAAACTTTGACAAGTTCCGGTAAGTAAAAACTAGTAAAAATAGTGTGCATCCTACATGCCTTTCCCTTAGGTTCTTCTTGCCCTATTCCTTAATCAGATTATGAATTTATGTCTCCTCATAATTTTACAGGTTTATGACCATCATATATATCACTTAAAATAGTTTAAACGAAGTAAAAAATCTCTGTATAGTCCAAACACAGCCTAAAAACCAACAATACGCAAAACTGGGCGTTTAAAACGAAAAATCCCAACTGAGCAAGCTAAGTTACAACTGAGCAGGCTAAGTTAGAAACTTAGTTGGTTGAGTTGCTAACTTAGTCGGCTGAGTTGATAACTTAGTCGGCTCAGTTTCCAACTGAGTCGGCTCAGTTGGTGCTGAAGCTGTTTTCTTCGTCTATTCAGCCTCTATAAACCCTAAAACTCCATTGTTAATGCCTTTAAGCTTCAACCTATGTCCCATACACCCATACTAAATTATTTTAAGTCTTTTAGTAGGCAAAGAATCAACTTAAACAACAGTTCATGCATAAAGATCAAAGAAATAAAGAAATCACAAACAAGTATATATATACATGAACCTCTCTATTTTAGTCTGATTAAGCATGCATGATTATTTCGTTTTAGCATTAATTAAACCCCTGGAGTCTAGCTAGGCATGCACAGAATAGAAGTTTATAGGAATGAGATAGAATGAAACTTGCCTTTAGGTTTCAGTTTGAAACCTAATAACGCCGTCTCTAAATTTCAGAATTCCAAGACTGTTCTCCACCTCAATTCACTGTTCTCCTCCTTTGTTGCCTCTTGGTTCCACCCACGAGCAACTCCCTTTCTTCCTCCTTGAGACTCTATATGTTTCGCTCAAGCCTCTCTCTGTTCTCTCTTACGTTTCCCTCGGTTTTACCTCTCCAGTCGTGAATAGGGTTTTCCAACTCTAACAGACTTATACCATTTTATATATATAGGTTTTTACGGAAACCTAATTCTAATTCCAATTAATTCTAAGTCGGCTACACCATGAATAAACGAAACCCTAAATTTAAATTCAAAACAACCATCTAAAATATAAACCATATAAGCCATATACAACACACGTCAATTAAAACCAATTAATCAACCAATTAAATTAAAACAAATAAACAATTAATTCAAAACAAATAATCAATTAAATAAAATCAAATCCAAAAAAATAAACAATTACAGTTAAATAATTAATTTAAAGAAATACACCAATACAATTTAAACAATTAATTTCCATAAACACAATTAATCAGTTAAGGAACAAAACACATAAATCACACAATTAAATAAAATGCAATAACAACAAAATTAAATTCCCATTTTATCCTTTTGAAAACTAAGGGTATTACAGTGGTAATGAGGATATTCCGACATCTAAAGTTCTATTTGCTGGAGATGATCCTGATGCTTGATTCTAGGTTCATATCATATATGCATCACTTTTTGCTTAGTTTTTACATTGTCATGGCTTGATATTTTTGGATATTCTGTTTTGGTTTTTGACATGTATTAAACTGATTCGTGTTTACTTTATTTTAGTATTATTTCTTTCTGGTTATACATTGTTCGGGTTATTTTGCTATTACTTTGTCAATTTTGTTCCAAAAAGGGGGAGAACAAGGTTACATTACGGGCGAGAAAAATCTAAAAAAAATTTGGATAATTTATTCAAGGGGAGTTTTAAACTTGTTTATTAAACTTTCACTGGTAGTTTTGCTTGAACTATGTGCAGGAATTCAGGTAAATTTTGTCCAAGAGCTGAAGTGAACAGAGATAAAATATTTCCTTGGTTCCTTAAACAATTGTAATTTATTTTTCTGTTTTAGGTAGATTATACATTGTTCTTAGGGTTTTGTCATGAAATTGCCAAAGGGGGAGATTGTGAGATATATTTTTGTAAATTGGCTTATTTTAGTAACAAAACAAGTCATAGTCGAGTTGTAATTTCAGTTACCATATCTGACTTGACATCGACTGTGGAATTGGAAGTTTGTTCAGAAGAGGAAAGTAATGTTGATCATCGAAAAAGAAAGAACAATGATTAAGACATCGTTTCCCACTTAGGACACATTGATATACATGGTATATTTTCAAAGTTCAAAAATTACAGAATTTCCAAGTTCATATTGGATTCTGTCAAGTGGGAACTGGTTCCAAGTTCTAATATACGAGAATAAACTCACTATCCTTCAGGAACCAGTACCAATATTGGGAACCGGTTCCACAAGTCCTAATTACAAAAGAACTCCAGTTTCCTTGATCTGTTTAATACCTTTTTTTTATCCAACTTTCGTTCCAAGTCCTGTGCACGAAATTTCCTTTATTTACAGAAGGAATAGGACTTTGCAAACCTCTAAATAAACCATGTCATATTGAGGATGCGGCAAGTGGCATGGGCCGGATATGGTTCGCGAGAGTGAGGTCGGGTTGAATGATTAAAGTAGGATCTATGGCAAAGCGCCCTGGAATGGGCCGAACCTGAGGGATCTACCGAGGAAGGTCAAGCCCATTGGAAGACCAAGCCCAGAAGGAAGAGAGCTTTCGAATTTAGGCCCAATGTAATTGGTTAGCATAAATAAGGGTGATGGCCTATAAATAGACCATGACAGGTAGAAAGTTAGGGAAGAATGCTAGAGAGAGAGAGAGAATGAGAAGAACTAAAATCTTGTATCTTCAATTGGCGCCGTCTGTGGGAACCGAGGACGAAGATCAATTTGAGCCCGATCAGTACCATATTAGTTCAATCGAGTTTGTGAATACGCAGTGTGATTTCTGGAAATTGAATCCAGATCAGTGAGATTGTAGTCTGTTCCGAGAGAATTCTTGCTTATTGTGGATTCTAAGGCATTTGTTTTAGAATGACGCAATTGTGATTTACTCAGTTGCAGTTAGATCCGACGAGTTTGAAGCTAGAAAAGTTCAGATCTAGCAAACAGCGATCACGATTCGGTGAAGTTAAGCCCAGATCTAGCGGAGTTTGCATCGGTAACGCTTAGATCTATTTTGAAGTTCGTAATTCATGCCTTTGCTTCGATCCAAAATCATGATAGGGGGTGACAACTCTAATACGGTTGAGAATGTCCAGCAAGTGAAACTTGATGAGTTGATGAACATGATCGAAGCTCTCCGGAGAGAAAATGTGGATCTAAGGAATGAAATACAGCGTCAGGAAGCTCCAGTAATTCCACGACCACTCCCGGTAGGAGAAGAAGGTGCACGTACCGATGCAGCACATTACGGTGAGGAGGTTGGAAACAATCTAGTAGATCCTCACCGCGAGGAAATCCGGCGAGACGGTTTGCCGCCAAATCTTCGTCGTATGGATGATCGTGAAGGATCGACTCACGTGGATCCACGGCGTGAGCAGATCAGGCGAAACAAAGCAATGACTTTTGATCCACATCAAGAAATGCTCAGCCGAGGTGAAGCAACAGAGTTGATTCGTCAAAAAGCTATGCCTCCATGGCGCAAGGACTTCGTTAAGGATAGATCATTCGATCCGACCTATCGACCTTCCATGACGACGTTCGACTATCACAGCTCAGAGAGGAGATCAGTAGACCAAAGAGCAGCCGCGGGGTTCCAGAGGGAAAATGAAGCACTCCGTTCAGCAGCTCGAACGGTAGATTCACCGTTCACCGATGAGATTCTGAATGCTCCGAGTTCGAGGAAATTTTCCATGCCCGTTTTCATTCTATTCGACGGAACGACTGATCCGATCGATCATGTGTATCACATCCAGCTAAAAATGGCTCTAAACACTGAGAATGATTCTTTGATGTGCAAGTGCTTTCCTACGAGTCTGGCCGGACCAGCTCTGAATTGGTTCAAGAACCTGCCGAGGGGTTCGGTGGATAGTTTCCGAAGCCTGTGCGATCGGTTCATAAGCTAATACTATGGAAACAAGCGTCCAGCGAAAGATATTTCGAGCTTATTCACAATGAAGCAACACGCTGAAGAGCGTCTCCAGGCTTTCCTAACCAGGTTTAATCTTACCAAGAGCATGGTTATTGAATGTTACCCTTCAATGGCAGTTCAGGCATTCATACTGGCCATGAATCGTGGCACCCCGTTCCACACAAGCTTGGTGGTCAACACGCCGAGGACTATGGATGAACTTAACGAAAGAGCCGATGGATTTGTGTGCTTGGAAGAAGAAGAGGCAGCAAACGCTCGGAAGACATCCGTTATATCCACGGAAGAAAAGACTAAAGCAAATATCAGGCAAAAACAGGTCCAACCGCAACGCTCCTCGTGGAAATCCGAGAAGAGGCCCAGAGAGGAAGAGCTGATTACTCCATTGAAAGTTACCCTAGCAAGACTGTACCAAGAAAATAAAGATAAGTTCCGACCTCCTTTACCAATCAGACAACCTCTCGAACAGAGGGATCAGTCTAAACACTGTGCATTTCATTCTGATTTTGGCCACCAGACTAATGAATGCAGGAACCTAAGGAGACAGGTAGAGATGCTGATAGCCAGAGGGGAGTTCGCAAGTTATATCAAGGACCAGCGGTGGAGCAGAACCGGCCAATGGAGCATGTGAAGAATAATCAGAAGTCGAATTCTCACAACACGCAACCAGTTCGAGTAATTAATGCAATTCACGGTCAGCCAGAACCTGCTGAGGAATCAGATGAACTACTTCGAACACGCCTTCGTCAGGCACGGATGAAGAGAAGGATAGGCAGTGTAAACACTCTACACTAGCAGAGCGCATCAACGCAGATAAAGTTTGACGCAATAGACTTGTTGCGTGTTCAGACCCCTCATGAGGACCCACTAGTCGTAAGTTTAACAGTGGCCAAATGCTTGGTGCGCAGAGTTCTAATTGACCCTGGAAGTAGTGCGAACATCATGCCAAGAGATACATTCAATCAGCTCGAGATCAAACAGGATCAGCTGAAATCTACCGGGAATCCACTATTAGGGTTTGATGGAAAGCGAGTGGAGCCCGTCGGCACGGTGGAGGTAGCGGTACATGCTGCCGAGAGGGTTTTGATGGAAACCTTTGTAGTTGTTGAAATTCATCCCTCTTACAATCTTCTGATGGGCAGAGGGTGGATCCACAGAGTTCGAGGTGTTCCTTCCATTCTGCATCAGGTAATGAGATGCCTGGCACCGGACGGAACCAAAGTGATTGACATTCATGGAGACCAAGTTGCAGCAAAAGAATGTTACTCTGTAACGATGAAACATGCCAGAAAGGGGAAAGCTCCCATTCGTTCAGTAAGTCCGAGATAGCAATTACAGGAGCCTCCCTCCAAGCAGACTGGAGAGGAAGAACCAGTAGGCTTGACTGAAGAACCCCTGCTTGATGTGCAGATCGATCAGTTTCGACCAGAACGAACAACCAGAGTAGGGGAGCGACTCGTTGAGAAGGAAAAGTAGGAATTAGTTGATTTTTTGTCTCAAAATGCAGATGTGTTCGCATGGAGTCACCTAGACATGCCCGGGATCGATCCTTCGGTATCCTGTCATTCCTTGAACGTTAACCCCAATGCAAAACCTGTAAAGCAAAAGCAACGACGGTTTGCCCCTGAGAGCAACCGAATTATTGCCGAGGAAGTTGATATGCTGCTTGATGCGGGGTTCATAAGAGAAGTGTACTACCCCGACTGGCTATCGAATGTGGTCGTTATGCAAAAGAAAAATGGGAAATGGCGCGTATGCATTGATTTTACCAATTTAAACAAAGCTTGTCCGAAAGATAGCTTCCCGCTGCCAAAGATTGATCAGATAGTGGATGCAACTACTGGATATGAACGCTTGACCTTTTTAGATGCTTATTCGGGTTATAATCAGATCCCCATAGACCCCGCTGATGAAGAAAAAACTTCTTTCGTTACTGAACGCGGGACGTATTGCTACAAAGTTATGCCGTTCGGACTAAAGAACGCCGGGGCAACTTACCAAAGACTTATTAGCAAGATTTTTAAGGAACAAATAGGGAAGATAGTGGAGGGTTACATTGATGATATGGTGGTCAAAAGTAAGAAGAAAGCTGATCATGTGCAGCATTTTCGAGGCGTGTTTGATGTTTTGCGGCGATATGGAATGAAGCTCAATCCGACTAAGTGCTCGTTCGGTGTAAGTTCAGGCCAATTCCTAGGGCACGTGGTTAACCTCAGAAGCATCGAGGCAAGCCCTGCCCAAGCAGATGCTCTGACTAAGAATGTCGAGCCAACGACAATCAAAGAAGTGCAAACACTTACGGGACGGATTGCTGCACTGAGCCGTTTCATTTCCAAATTGTCAGATCGATGCAAACCATTTTTTGACACAATTTGGAGCCACGGCAGGCAGGTTTGGGGAGATGAACAACACCTAGCATTAACTGCTCTGAAAAAATATATGCAAAACCTTCCGGTACTGTCAGCTCCAGAATCAGGCGAAAAACTGTTTTTGTATCTCGGAGTGTCCAGCATCACGACAAGTGGCGTTCTGGTCCGCTACGCAGAAGGGAAGAAATATCCAGTGTTCTATATTAGCAAGACAATAACTGAGTTCGAAAGACGTTATTCAAAGGCAGAGCGGGTGATACTCTCGCTAGTGCATGCGAAAAGAAAGCTCAGACATTATTTTGAATCCCATCCTATTATCGTTCTAACCACTTTCCCTATCAGAATAATCCTGCACAAACCAGATCTCTCCAGAAGAATAACGAAGTGGGCTATAGAGTTAAGCTCATTTGATATCACATACGAACCTAGAACAGCAGTCAAAGGGCAGGCGGTGGCAGATTTTTTACTAGAATGTGATTTAAAGGACGTGAAGGAGGATCTTTGTAAGTGCTTATGGAAACTCTTCGTTGATGGATCCTCAAATCAGATGGGTGCAGGCATTGGGATCAAACTGCAGACGCCAGAAGGTACAGCCTTAAGCCAAGCGCAACGGCTTGAATTCGCAGCCACGAACAATGAGGCAGAATATGAAGCGTTGCTGGCAGGAATAAAGCTTGCCAAAGAACTTAAGGTCAGGAATTTGAATGTTTTTAGTGACTCACAGTTAATCGTTCAGCAGGTGAGGGGTAAGTATGAAACCAAGGATGAAACGATGGAAGCATATCGTTCTGCTGTTATGCGGGAGGCGAAGAACTTTGAAAAAATTGAATCCATTCAAATTTCAAGGGAGTATAATGAAGATGCCGACAGGCTAGCATGTAGCGCCTCAGGTTCTGGAGAAACATTGGTAAGGGTGGTTCCAGTGGGAATATTAAATCAGCCATCCATTTTCGAAGAACCTTCAGGCTCAGATCCTTGGCAAGTGAATGTTATTCCATATGAGCCAAGTTGGATTGATCCGATCATAACTTACATCCGAGATGGTACTCTGCCTGAATAAAGAATGAGGCTAGGAAAATCAAAGCGAATGCTGCAAAGTACGCCATAGTGCATAACCAATTATACAGAAGATCTTTTTCCGGACCGTACTTAAAGTGTGTTACCCTCACAAAGGCTCGGCAAATATTACGAGCTATTCATAAAGGCGTATGTGGAAACCACTCAGGGGGGAGATCATTAGCACACAAGGCAATGGCTCAAGGGTACTTCTGGCCAAACATGTCGCGAGATTCGGAAGCATTGTCCAGAAGGTGCGATAAGTGCCAAAGGTTCGAACCACTGATCCACCAACCGCCTGAAGACTTGCATGTAATGGCCACACCATGGCCTTTCGCACAATGGGGGATAGATGTAGTTGGTCCTCTACCAACTGCCATAGCTCAGAACAAGTATGTGTTACTGGCTACAGACTACTTTACTAAGTGGGTGGAAGCAGAGCCATATCCGAGCGTTACTCAAACTCATGTGAGACGATTCATTTGGAGTAATATTATTTACCGGTTTGGTGTTCTGAGGTCAATCGTCATGGATAATGGTACTAACCTTGACAGTAAGCAAGTAAGAGAGTTGTTGGAGAAGTATAGAATTAATTAAAAGCTGGCAGCAGTAAGTCACCCACAGGCCAATGGACAAGGGAAAATTACGAACAGAACAATCTTTACTTGTATCAAGAAGAAACTAGAGGAAAGGAAAGGAAGGTGGTTAGATAAACTGCCGAACATCTTATGGGCCTACAGAATAACTCCTAGACGACCGACCAGAGAAAGCCTATTCACCATGGCGTATGGAACCGAGGCAGTTCTACCAGTCGAGCACTTAGTTCCGACTGTTCGAAGCTTGGCATGGAACCGTGAGCATAATGACAGTATGCTAAGGTTTAACCTCGATTTGCTGGAAGAAAAAAGAGACGCAGCAGTGGTAAGGCTCGCATCTTACCAGCAGACGTTTGCGAATAGCCATAATAGGAAAGTAAAGCACCGAGACTTTAGGCCAGGTGACCTGGTTCTGAAAAATAAGGTAGGGTTAGTCAAAAAGATGATGCTACCATGGGAAGGCCCATACAGAATTGCAGAGGCCATAAGAAAAGGCGCATATACCTTAGAAACCATGGCCGGAAGGCTGGTTAACAAGCCTTGGAATGCTACTTCTCTAACGAGGTATTATCAATAAAAAGTTGAGATTCGGTACTGAATTTTGTTTATTTCAAATTGAAAACAGTTGAATGTATAAGTTTCTGAGATTTATATGGATTGCACTCCTCTTTAACATCTTAAGCAAATAAGTGGCAACTGGCACTATGAGCCAAACGCCAAACACTTGTTAAGAAAAATAGAGGGCCAAGTGGCAAGTGGCGTCCCAGCCGAGCGCCAGGCACCTATGCAAAGTAAGTGGCAGCTGGCACTATGAGCCAAACGCCAAACACTTGCTAAAAAAAATAGAAGGCCAAGTGGCAAGTGGCGTCCCAGCCGAGCGCCAGGCACCTATGCAAAGTAAATGGCAGCTGGCACTATGAGCCGAACGCCAAACACTTACTAAGAAAAATAGAGGGCCAAGTGGCAAGAGGCATTCCAGCGGAACGCCAGGCACCTAGGCAAATAAGTGGCAGCTGGCACTATGAGTTGAATGCCAAACACTTGCTAAGAAAAATAGAGGGCCAAGTGGCAAGAGGCATTCCAGCCGAGCGCCAGGCACCTAGGCAAGTAAGTGGCAGCTGTCACTATGAGCCGAACGCCAAACACTTGCTAAGAAAAATAAAGGGCCAAGTGGCAAGAGGCATTCCAGCCGAGCGCCAGGCACCTATGCAAAGTAAGTGGCAGCTGGCACTATGAGCCGAACGCTAAACACTTGCTAAAGAAAATTAGAGGGCAAAGTGACAAGTGGCATTCTAGCCAAACGCCAGGCGCCTGAGCAAAGTAAGCGGCAGTTAGCACAATGAGCCGAACACCAAACACTTGCCAAAAAAAAAAAAAAAGAAGAGGAAGGAAGTTGACACAAAAAGTTTAATCAGAAGTCGGCCATCTCATTAATAAGGTTCACAAGGTTACAAAAAATGAGGTGTAAAGATGGCAAATATACCAAAGTCAGTACATTTAAAAAAAAAAAAAAAAAAAAAAAAAAGTTCTAACTAAGAGGCGTTTGCTTCGTCGGCCTCTTGATGATGTTGGGCTACCTCCTCATTATTGGTGGTGTCGCCATCCTCACGAGATGGAGAGTCGAGGTGAATGACAGAATCGTTCTGTTGAGTCCTACCCTCAACAGCGTTGGAAGAATTATTCTGCTGAGGGTTATCTTCAGCAGTAACGGCAGATGGAGTCAGAGTAGACAGAGGAAGAATGTCCAAAGTCAGAGCGGCAGGAGGATTAGGAGTGATCCGAGAAGACGCAATCTCCTGACATTCATCAAATATGCCCTCGGCAGTGGTGGAGTCTGGATCGGTATAAACACCAGGAGGATCAATATCCAGGTCCTTATCAACATCATCAGGGGTAGAGCCAGTCTGACCCTCATCCGGGACGCGATCGGCGTAACCCTCTCGGAACCCCTGAGCATATCTGAGGGCTCCAACTCTGGAGAACCGAGCATGTAGAGCCAACATACCACCATTTACCCTACTAATGGTATCAAATAAAGCGTTGCGCTCGTCCAAAGCCCTTTTCTCAAAGGCCATCCGAGCGGATTGCTCACCATTCAGAAGGCGCAGCAGTTCTTCCTTCTCGGCCCAAGGGATTCCCGCTCGGTCTGCCAGACGCTCTTTTCAAGCAGCAGAGCATTCCTCTCATCCTGAAGAGAGTCAGTCTCCTTCCTCAGTGAATCCCTCTCTTTTTCAGTTTTACCAAGTTGAACCATCAACCCGGTCTTCTGAGCAGCTAAATTATCGTTCTCCTTATTCGCTGCGCTAAGGCTGTCAAAAAGCGCGTGGACCTTGGCATTCACTTGCTCAACTTGCTTCTGCATAGCCATCATCCCGTACAAGGTCTGTAGAGATATACAGGACAACTGGTTAAGCCGAGCAGATGGTTAGAAGAAAATAAGTGTCAAGAGTATGTAAAGATTTATTGACTAAGGGGTAGAAGTTACCTCCATGGCGGATAAGGGGAATCAGCTGAACACCTCCCTCTGAGACAGACCTTTGGCTACCTCGATGTCCTTGGGAGTCCACATACTCCTGTAGTAAGCCATTGCGGTCTGACCATTTTTGAACATGGTCTCGGTCGGTTTCACAGACGATCCGTCTGTTCGAATGAAGCGAGGGCTCCATGGCGCCGTTCTAGAAGCGGAGGCATGCCCAGAAGGGGTGGGGGGCCTAGCTTGGGGAGGTCTCACCAGGGATATCATGTTCGGCCCAGAGGGCCTAACCCTCTGAGACAAGGGAACGTCATCTGTGCTGAGGGCATTATCAGGTTGATGCCTCTTTCCTCTGGCCTTTTCCCGTGCGGAAGCAGCAGTAGAACCAGGAGGATTGTTGACAGAGAAGGTAACGTTCGGACTGGCAGTCGCCATGTTAGCGACCGGGTCAGCAGCCGTCACGGATGGATCGGTGGAATGAGTGGTATCAGAAAGGGTGGCGGAGGAAGATACTGAAACCGGTGAGGAATTGGATGCAGGGGTGATAGCAGGCCTGGGGGCAGTTTTCTTCCTACCGAAGGAAGGGATCTGAAGTTGGCTCATTGTCTTGCCGAGGACTGAGATATCGAGGAGATTATCTGAGGTGAGAAGGTCCGAGCAAGAGGGAACGTTGGTCAGAACGTACCGCTTCAAGTAGTTATCCCTATCCCTGCACACACTGTAGCTCAAGTCATCACAAGGAATGCCTAAGGAATGGCACAAGAAAGTACAAAAACGAGGAATGCAAATCTCGCAAGGATAGTCGCTCTTATGGTTTTTATATTTCTTGTAAAAAGAGACAGAGCACTCTCCGAAAGCGCTCGGGATAGGGAAATCCTCCGCAGCTGGAGAGAACCAGGCTCCCCTAACCCTAATAATGTTTTTCCTCCAACCATTCTCGGATTTGATCTTATCCGTGCAGATAGACCTCTTCTCAATGGGGAAAAAGTGGTAAAACGGTTCGTCAGTTCTGATCTTGCTGACTTTGTAACAGAGGAGAAGATCTACGAGGTCCAGATCCAGACCTCTGTCACGAATCAGGAGTAGCATAGCGGATAAAATCCTAAGGAAATTGGGGTTTACTTGTAAAGGGGAAAGATTTAGCTTGTTAAAAACATAGCAAAAGAAAGGATGTAAAGGAAATCTAAGAAGATTGAGGTGGAGGAGTGAAAACAGGGCCTCGCCGGGAAGAAGGCCAGCACCGGTTCTAATATTCACTTCCTAGGGGCAGTTTCTAATTTCTACATCGTCAGGAAGGTGAAGTTTCATGCGAAGAACATCTAGATCTGTTGTCATGGTGAGAGTGGATGAGGATTCCGGGGAGAAGAAAGAAGTCTTCCAAAAGAAAAATGCAAATGAAACTAACCTTAGAGAGTGCAAACGGCAGAAAGTATTGCAAAGCCACTGGAAGGAAGATCTTTCACAAGAGATCGCCGGAGAGGATTCAAACAGCAAAAGGTGAGATGGAGACGGTAAAGAGGATCGATGGAGAATCAATGGAGCTTATAAAGACGAGAAGAGCCCAAGGGCCGAGGAGTCAGGAAAGCGATGGGTTGTCTTTTTAAATCTCGAAGCGCCGACCCTGGATCTAACTGTCCATTCTCCCATACGATCTCCTCGAGCCGTCAAGTCATCATTAGCAGCCACTAATAATTACCCCCTAATCAATAAGGGGTAATTATGGGGGCAATTGAGGATGCGGCAAGTGGCATGGGCCGGATATGGTTCGCGGGAGTAAGGTCGGGTCGAATGATTAAATTAGGATCCATGGCAAAGTGCCCTGGAATGGGCCGAACCTGAGGGATCCACCGAGGAAGGTCAAGCCCATTGGAAGACCAAGCCCAGAAGGAAGAGAGCTTTCAAATTTAGGCCCAATGTAATTGGTTAGCATCAATAAGGGTGATGGCCTATAAATAGACCATGACAGGTAGAAAGTTAGGGAAGAATGCTAGAGAGAGAGAGAGAAGGAGAAGAACCGAAATCTTGTATCTTCACATATACATTAGTTACTTACGGCTTTTGTTATACAGATTCATTATTCTTAAAAGCCTTAGGAAGATTATTTTTTACAGAAAATCAAAGTTGATTTTTCTGTCATCTTTCTAGAACACATACACATAAACACATAATGAGTTTAGAGTTGTGGTGTTCAAATCCTGATCGTGATCATACAGTTACATCTACAATGATTAGACAAAAGCAGATCTTCATCTATATAATTCAGACGATTGAAGAACAGAAGTAAAAACAATCACACTTTGAAAGGGTTGGAGCATTCGAGGAGTGTTGTCTAATCTACCTGCTACTCTTCAACAATTATCAAGCATAAGCCTGAGGTCAAGTTACTGTTGGACGGGGAGTGAGAAAGCCAGAGGATTGTCAACAGTTAGTGTTTGGTAAAACGATAGGGTGTGAGCCAGAGTCAAAGTTCGGTATACTTTGTTTCAAGCATAGTGGATTGATTTACTTTGGATTGTACAGTCCATGAGGTTTTTTCCATAACAATTGACGTATTTTATCAATTGGGGTTTCCTCGCTAAAATCTTGGTGTCATATCTAACTTTATACTTCGCTTTATTTTATCTGCATATGATTAATTGTTTGATTGCTAAAATAAGTAAAGTTGGTAACGACACATATCTGTTTTAAAACAAACAAAACTTTCTAAGTATTTTTCGCTGCGTACGACTCACAATTTGGTGTAGTATGGTGTTCTAAGATTCATACAGCCAATAATAACTATGTTGATAGAACATTGTGCCCATGCAACTGAATACATTTTTTTTTCTTCTGAATAAAAGATATATATATATATATATATATATAACAGTTTTCTAGATAATCAAAAAATTTGATTTCTAGCTGATGCTCTGATACCAAAAGGGGAAGCGCACAATACCTTAAAACAGAGTAAACATTAAAGTAGATAAGGCGGTGTATAACCGACCAAGATATATAACAAGATAAATAACTGAATATTAAACTGATATTAAAATCAGAAAGTAATTATAACAAAAGGTTACTGATATAAACTTACAAATTAATGTAACTAATAGAGGTCTGAAGAATACAACATATTGGTGAAGTATTACACTCAGAAAGGGTAAATAAACAATAACTGAATATTACAATCGGAACTGGATAGGGAAGCCTGAATACTCTCTCTCAAAGTCTGGAAGAGTAGCCTGAATAAAGCCTGATGAGTAATGGGACTGACCACTGCATTTATAGGTGAGGCTAAAGACATCTGGGGCGCAATTTCCGGCTTTCAAAAAGTTTCTTTTGACTTTTGAGGTATCTGTGACTGTTCATGAATAGTAAGCTATTGTTCCTGTCGTTTGTGCTGACGGTTACTGTAGATGAATAGTTCTTTGTCGGGAGCACTGTAGAAATAGTGATTTTGCCGACAGTTACTATAGAAATAGTGACTTTGACCTGTTACTGTAGCATTGTTAACTTTTCCTAAAAATCCTTAGTAAGGATCATCATAGGGATTTTGACTATCTTGGAATACTGAGTCATCATATAGATTAACTGGGTGACTAGACTCAGCTTTAGAAGATGCATCATCAGCTTCTTCCTCTTCTTGGGAGAGCTCTTGGAGGCGATCAGTTAAAGAAGCAGCCATTTTCTTGAGCTCTTCAATCTCCGATTTGGGAGTTTTCTTAAATTTGGAGGTAGGTGTAGAAGAGGAGGTCTGTTTATGTTGAGTTACTGGTTGTGGTTGTGAAACCGTTGTGACTGGTGTTGGTGACTGCTGGGGAAATTCTCCCTCAATGTAACCAATGATTCTGTCAATTTGGAATGCATCCCACCATTTAACATAGTGACGACGGATAACTAGTGTGCCTTGGATATCATATTGCCATTTGAAAATCCATGGAATTTTGTATTTACATGAGAACAGGAGGAGAATAGGGAACTGAGAATTGTGTTTACTGACTTTGTACACAGTGTGAAAATATTTGATTTGGTTGGCAAGAGTTAGGGGCAAGATTTCTGGAATGAAGCCATACTGAGACCACCATTTCAAAAACTAGGTAGGGAGTGGAGTTTTGTAATTGAATTGGTTATCAAAATTGAGAAACCAAGAATGTGTAAATGACTCATTTTGGTGAAGCAGGATGATGAACCAGGCATTCATGTAATCATGGTAATTAAACACATAATCATTATCGGGTAATGGTTTGCATAGAGCAGGATGACTACCCCATTCCTCTAAGGACATGCTTTTTTTGTATATAGAGAGAATGGTAAAGAACCTTTGTCTTATCAATTTTGTCAAAGATTTTGTTAATACGGATGGACTTGGTCGAATACAGAATATTTCTGTAATACTGAAGTGACTTGAAGGGATGATTGGAGCAATAATTAAGATTAGGGGGAAAAAATGATTGGGCCAATTCAATAGGGTTCTGGATGTGACTAAGAGAGGGTTCTATGTAGAATAAGGCATGAACTGGTTTTTCAATGTAGTCACTGGGTGCTTTGGGGGTAGGCCTTGGGATAAATGACTAGGGGAACCTGTAGTAGTGACTTCGAAGGGATCAGGTGCAGGGTTAACTAGAGCAGACTTGAAGGTTGGTAACTGAGAAGTAAGTGGTTGAAATCTATTGGTGAATGCTAGGGCAGAAGATTGTGACTGGGATTGTGATCTGGTAACTAGGGTTTTGCCGGAGCAAATATCAAAAGGTTTAACTCTGTGGGGCCTCTGGGGAGGCTGTCTGTCTGCTATCGGCTTTCTGCTGCAAGAATTCTCTTGTAAGAAAATCTGGAATAGAATTGTTACTTCCTTTGATATATTCTATATCAAAATCGAATATACTTAATATAGCTTGCCATCGGGCAAAAATCTATTTAGAAGCAATATTCTCAACATCTTTTTCTAAAACATATTTTGCGCTTTGACAATCAACTCTGAGGAAAAACTTTTGATTCAAAATATCATCTTGAAATTTACTAATACATAAAACAATAGATAAAATTTCTTTCTTAATAGTACTATAGTTACTTTGTGCTTTTGTCCAAACACCATAATAGAATCGAACTAATTGTTCAAGTGTATTTGGACTGACTCATTGCTTGAGGATGCCACCATAGCCAATGTCAGAGGCATCAGTTTCAATTATTTTAAAAGAATCAGTAGTTGGAACGCCAAGACAAGGCAAATTGAAGATAGAGGTCCATGGAGGAGGGTTATTCTACAGACGTTTAAATAGGGGTTTACATTGTTTGCGAAGATCTTTGTAAAAATCAGCAATGTAATTTAGAGACCCTAAGAATTGCTGTAATTGTGACTTCTCTAGAATTTGATCAGGGAATTTATTAACAAATTGAAGAGATTTATCAATAGGACGAATTTGGCCTTGATAGATATGGTAACCAAGAAACCTAATGTTGGTTTGGAATAACTTGATTTTTGTAGCAGAAATAACAAGACCATTTTTTTGAATTGTTGTTAGAAACGATTTCAAATGTTTCCAGTGTTCATCAATGGACTTGGAATAGATAAGAACATCATCAATATAAACATTGGAAAAGTGACTATAGGGATTGAAAATATCATTCATAATATTTTGGAATTCATAAGGAGCATTTTTTAATCCAAAGGGCATTACTTTCCATTCATAATGACCAAAGGGAGTAGTGAAGGCAGTTTTGTATCTATCTTTCTTGCGGAGACGAATCTGCCAAAATCCTGATTTCATATCAAATTTGGAAAAAATAACTGCTTGACTAAGGCGACTAATAAGATCTTTTTTATTGGGGATAGGATGCCTAATCCATTCTAAGACCTTATTTAGAGGTTTGTAATTGATGACTAGGCGAGGAACATCTCTTTCTAGTTCATAATTTTTCTGAACATAAAAAGCTAGACATGACCAAGGTGACTTGCTTTTTTTTAATAATCTTCTTATGTAGAAGATCATTAATTTCTTTTTTGCAGAATTCCATGACTTCAAGACTCATTTGTATTGGTCTGGCTTTAGTGGGAATATGCCTTCTCTTGAATCCTTTAATATAAGGTAACTTCACAGAATGTCTTTTTCGGTGCCAAAAAACAGTGGGTAGATCAGAACAAACTATATTTTGAATTTGTTGTTCAAAATCCTGAATTTTTGTTTGGAGAGCTGTGATACCCCTCGATTCTAGAACCACGGGTGATCAAGTCCGGGCACAGATCCGAAGGATACCAGACAATCAATATATAAACAAGCAGGAATAAAATTGAATTAAGAATAAAATAATGATATGCTGAAAAGAATTCTAATTGTAAAACCTCCAAAAATAAAAGTTTTAATATAAATTAACTTTCCAATCCGTACAACTCGGGAATCCAACTAGTGGACCCCTAATAATCACAACTGATAAAACTTTACAGAATAAAATCCAAAACTAAAACCAGAAAGAAAAATCCTATTTAGTCGGAAGAGTGAATGACTGTATCTGCATCGCCACGAACAAGCTCTAAACCTGTTATAGACGATCACCTGAAAAATAAGGGTGGGTCAGACCCACATGCAAGTTCCATGCCACTACAACCCATACATAAACCCGATACGCAGATACATCCTAGATAGCTCAACAATAGCTAAGATAGTCCATATAGATATAAGTACACACTATAGGACGTTCACCAGCCCACATAATCCGTCTCAACCCGAGTAGAACAACCAAGGAAACATCATCAGGCCTGGTTATCAATCCTTGGCAATATACGCACCCTAACCATGATCAGGAGACTCAAGCTCGTATCACGGCACTTAAGTATATATTTAAATCTCTTCCTAATATAGAAAAGTAAAGTAACCATCCATTATGTCATTCAACTGTTTAAGTTGACAGGACATGCATCCATGTAGGAGTTAACTGTTTGAGTTAATCCATTCCATATGTATGAAAGGGTAGGACTTAGTTTTTTTTTTTTTTATCTAATCCATCCCTAATATGTCACCGTCCCATACCGGTACATATAATGCAAATGATCCATCAATGATGCACACATGTTTGAACATCAAATCCATCCAGAAACCAACACAATAGAAATCAGATATTGATAAGATCCTATCATGCATCCAGTATATGTTTATAATCATAGATCCTTTTTTTAATTGTTAAAATAAGAATAAACAATTTAAACCATCCATTTTCATGTAATTGACAAAACCAAAATTAAGACAGTTCAGCAATTATCCTCCATAACATAATATAATGAATATCAAAATTTTAAACTGCACATTATACTAGAATTCCAAATCAACACATCCATACTAGTTCGTTTTAAATGTTAAAATGATGACTAGCATTTACATCCTCCCAAATCCTTTACGGCATGCAAATTTATAATTAAATCTCATGGCATCTATGTAATTCCCCATTATAAAATTCTGTGTCAGATATAATGACACTCCAAAGTTTAAGTACATCATATGAAACTTCAAAAGTATTTTATACCAGTTTCATTTAATTTGCTAACACGAAACTAGCAACTAACCTTCCACTACTCCCGACAATATACAACTTATTAGATACGAGTACATGACGTCATAACCAACATTCCTGGAACTGAACTATGCTAAATATATCATTGATATAAATTTTAACAACAATTACAATGTCAGTCCAAATTAAGTTGTCAAAACAACTTAGCAAAACAAGCATTCCTCCTTCCTTGACAGTAGGCCTATTATAAGCTTATGTTTTATGACATGCATTTAGGTTTAGCACCTTAGCATAAACCAACTATTTGAAGGCTTTAACAAGTTAATTTTAATCATTTAAAACCCCCCATCACTTTCCAGTAATTACCTTTAAGCCCCTGAACTTCAGAAAAATTATAGAAAACACCCGTAGGGGTTTTTTTCCCATAGGAGCCGGCTCCCCTTTATTGGAGCCGGCTCCTAGGATTCTAGAGCCGGATCTCCCTCATGGAGAGCCAGCTTTCTCTTCATGGGAGCCGGCTCCCACCATTTAGGAGCCGACTCTCACCCTTGAAAGCCCCTCTCTGCTTCACTACTTCGTCTTTGCTTCCGGCAGAAGTTCCAACTGTCTGTCCTAAGTTTCTTAAGGATTTTTAAAGGTTCAATTGAAGCCCTAATACTCCTATAAACTCCCTTGATTCTATTGCCAATTGTTCTATAAAAATCCAAACAATTACAGGGCAGTTTATGCAGAAACACCCACCGTTCCAATTTCAAAAACGCAGAACTAATTACAGAAATACTCTAACCTGCATACAATCCATTTTAAAAGTTTAATTAACTTCCTAACCATCCTAGAAACTCTTTACATTCCATTCCAAATTAATTTTACAGAGGTTTAACTCCAGCTCACAACAGTTTATACATACGAAGCAACTTCAGTTACAGAACGTGAAATAGTTATACACAGATTACAATTTAGTTTGTCATGAATACACATCTGTTTTAAAGTTTACTTAACTTCTTAACCATCCTAGCAACTCCTCACATTCCATTATGAATTAATTTACAAGAGTTTAACACATAATCCTCACCGTTTATGCAAAGAAACAAGCTTCAGTTATTTCAAAGGTTCCTCAATTACAGTCCGGCAAATATGCATCAATTATTGGTTTTAAAACTTTAATTAATCCCTTGGAGACTATTTAGAATGCACAGAACACAAGTTTACAGGAAGGAGATAGAATGAAACTTGCCTATGAGATTTTGAATTAAAACCTCTACGCCGTCTCTACGTTTCAGAATTCCCCAGATTGTTTTCCTCCTTTGATAAACCTTCTATTCCTCTGTTGCTTCTTGACTTACCCACGGGCAACTCCTCTGTTCATCCTCTATCCTTCCTCCATTAGCCTCATAGATTCTCTCAAGAACCCTCTCTGTTTTCCTCTCAAAATACTATTCCGTGAATAGGGTTTTGTTTTTGTTTCTCCAACCCTAGCAGACCATACAGTTTTATATATATAGGCTATTATTTAACCTATGTTTAAATCAATTAAATTTACAAGTCGGCTACACCATGAATAAATGAAACCCTAATTTAAATTAAAATAACCCTAAAATATAAACCATATAAGCCATAAACAAGACTCGTCAGTTAAAACCAATTAAATTAAAATAAATAAATAATTAATTTAAAACACCAATTCAATTAAACAATTAATTTAAAACCAATAAATAATTAAAATAAATCAATTAATCTAAAACAAATAATTCACACTTAATCAATTAAACAAACCAATTCACTATATAACAATTAAGAAAACAAAACACATAAGTCACATAATTAAAAAAAAAAAAATGCAATAAAAATCAAAATTAAATCCCCATTTTATCCTTTTGAAAACTAGGGGTATTACATTCTCCCCCCTAAACAAAAGGAATTCCGTCCTCGGAATTCACAAAACTCTGAATTAATAACTTTGCAAAATTCATTTCCGTTTTCGTGTGGCACAGCCCTTTATATGGAATCTTCCCATCCCCAAATAGTCAACCATTTCGTAGATAACCACACATGTCTAGGTTCCTTAGATTGGCTAAAGTTATGTATACCTACCAAATCCTACGACCACATACCCAAAATCCTAGCATAATTAACGTTATTTCGCCAAAATAGTAGTTGGTTGGTCACATGCTTGTATCCCCAACTAAATCGTAATCCCGATCCTGACTAAATTAACCAAAATGAAACACATACAGCACACAAGCTAAAACACAATAAAAAGCAATAGAATCTTACATAAAGCACCGTTCCTCCTAGCAAAGAAATCTCCTTTAGAAATTAACTTTACTTGATTTGTTCATATTCTCTTTTTCAATTCCAGAGGTAATCATCCAACCTCGACACATAAGCTCCAATCATAGCTCATAACATATCCATTTGCTTCAGCAAATTCCAAAGGCTTAACCTTCATCCTCCTTATAAACGAAATGCAAACCATCTAATGTAGCTTTAAGAAACAACTTAGACTGTCACAACCTAATTCCCACACTTCCCGGAACGTGATATAAAATCATTGCCCCGTTCTAAGAAGAACTCCATCCAATTCCTGAACCCCTGAAGAGTTCCTTTATCTACCTCCTTTAAAGGTAACCCAAAAGGTTAACTATCCACACCAACCCTATAAGTATCGTTCACTATTTTATTAGCGAACAACATCACCCTCGCACGATCCTTTATTAACAAGATTCAATACCCTCTTTCTGGGGTATGCTACAATTTTCTCCACTAGAATCCTCTTGGGACTCCTATTCCCTGTTTGTCTCCTTTATGAGAACAACTGCAATCGTGTTGGTCCCTTCATGCGGTGACCTCAAACACACTCCTAAATTCTTCCTTGGCCTATACCTCTAAAAGTAATGCCAACCGGAACTAAACCTTTGATCCCTAGTTCAGCTTCTGATAAAGAACTTGATAACATACTGCTTTACTCCTTTGGGTCTGAATCGCTGTTGCTGCGGACCCCATCTTCCTTCTAGTGTCAACCATTCTATACTTATAGAATATAATTGACATCAGCTGCTCCTCCTAACGAACTGTAAAAGAGTACAATGAATCCTAACATAGCTTTAAGTTTTAAGAGACGCAACGTGGAAGACTTCTAACGAAAGACACTCCTAAGAACACTAGAACCTGGAGTGCTCTGATACGAACTGTGATACCCCTCGATTCTAGAACCATGGGTGATCAAGTCCGGGCATAGATCCGAAGGATACCAGACAATCAATATATAAACAAGCAGGAAAAAACTGAATTAAGAATAAAATAATGATATGCTGAAAAGAATTCTAATTGTAAAACCTCCAAAAATAAAAGTTTTAATATAAATTAACTTTTCAATCCGTACAACTCGAGAATCCAACTAGTGGACCCCTAATAATCACAACTGATAAAACTTTACAGAATAAAATCAAAAACTAAAACCAGAAAGAAAAATCCTATTTAGTCGGAAGAGTGAATGACTGTATCTGCATCACCACGAACAAGCTCTAAACCTGTTATAGACGATCACCTGAAAAATAAGGGTGGGTCAGGCCCACATGCAAGTTCCATGCCACTACAATCCATACATAAACCTGATACGCAGATACATCCTAGATAGCTCAACAATAGCTAAGATAGTCCATATAGATATAAGTACACACTATAGGACGTTCACTAGCCCACATAATCCGTCTCAACCCAAGTAGAACAACCAAGGAAACATTATCAGGCCTGGTTATCAGTCCTAGGCGATATACGCACCCTAACCATGATCAGGAGACTCAAGCTCATATCACGGCACTTAAGTATATATTTAAATCTCTTCCTAATACAGAAAAGTAAAGCAACCATCCATTATATCGTTCAACTATTTTAGTTGACAGGACATGCATCCATGTAGGAGTTAACTATTTGAGTTAATCCATTCCATATGTATGAAAGGGGTAGGACTTAGTTTTTTTTTTTTAATCTAATCCATCCCTAATATGTCACCGTCCCATACCAGTACATATAATGCAAATGATCCATCAATGATGCACACATGTTTGAACATCAAATCCATCCAGAAACCAACACAATAGAAATCAGATATTGATAAGATCCTATCATGCATCCAGTATATGTTTATAATCATAGATCCTCTTTTTAAATTGTTAAAATAAGAATAAACAATTTAAACCATCCATTTTCATGTAATTGACAGAACCAAAATTAAGACAGTTCAGCAATTATCCTCCATAACATAATATAATGAATATCAGAATTTTAAACTGCACATTATACTAGAATTCCAAATCAACACATCCATACTAGTTCGTTTTAAATGTTAAAATGACGACTAGCATTTACATCATCCCAAATCCTTTACGGCATGCAAATTTATAATTAAATCTCATGGCATCTATGTAATTCCCCATTATAAAATTCTGTGTCGGATATAATGACACTCCAAAGTTTAAGTACATCATATGAAACTTCAAAAGTATTTTATACCAGTTTCATTTAATTTGCTAACACGAAACTAGCAACTAACCTTCCACTACTCACGACAATATACAACTTATTAGATACGAGTACATGACGTCATAACCAACATTCCTGGAACTGAACTATGCTAAATATATCATTGATATAAATTCTAACAACAATTACAATGTCCGTCCAAATTAAGTTGTCAAAACAACTTAGCAAAACAAGCATTCCTCCTTCCTTGACAGTAGGCCTATTATAAGCTTATGTTTTATGACATACATTTAGGTTTAGCACCTTAGCATAAACCAACTATTTGAAGGCTTTAACAAGTTAATTTTAATCATTTAAAACCCCCCATCACTTTCCAATAATTACCTTTAAGCCCCTGAACTTTAGAAAAATTACAGAAAACACCCGTAGGGGTTTTTTTCCCATGGGAGCCGGCTCCCCTTTATTGAAGCCCACTCCTAGGCTTCTAGAACCGGCTCTCCCTCATGGAGAGCTGGCTCTTTCTTCATGGGAGCCGGCTCCCACCATTTAGGAACCAGCTCTCACCCCTAAGAGCCCCTCTTTGCTTCACTACTTCGTCTTTGCTTCCGGCAGAAGTTCCAACTGTCTGTCCTAAGTTTCTTAAGGATTTTTAAAGGTTTAATTTAAGCCCTAATACTCCTATAAACTCCCTTGATTCTACTGCCAATTGTTCAATAAAAATCCAAACAATTACAGGGCAGTTTATGCAGAAACACCCACCGTTCCAATTTCAAAAACGCAGAACTAATTACAGAAATACTCTAACCTGCATACAATCCATTTTAAAAGTTTAATTAACTTCCTAACCATCCTAGAAACTCTTTACATTCCATTCCAAATTAATTTACAGAGGTTTAACTCCAGCTCACAACAGTTTATACATACGAAGCAACTTCAGTTACAGAACGTGAAATAGTTATACACAGATTACAATTTAGTTTGTCATGAATACACATCTGTTTTAAAGTTTACTTAACTTCTTAACCATCCTAGCAACTCCTCACATTCCATTATGAATTAATTTACAAGAGTTTAACACATAATCCTCACCGTTTATGCAAAGAAACAAGCTTCAGTTATTTCAAAGGTTCCTCAATTACAGTCCGGCAAACATGCATCAATTATTGGTTTTAAAACTTTAATTAATCCCCTGGAGATGATAAGTGCCGAATATTATATATTCAAGCGCCCTAAATTGCATTAGTTAAGTCCGCTGTTTGTTTAATTAAGTAGATTATCTTCATTTGTGTGTATGTATATATTTTCAGGTCCATTTGCCAAAAAAGGAGCAAAATCAAGGCTTTGTGGAGTTTTGGCCATCAAAAGGCACAAGGCTGAATTTCTGGCAGCAGTGGATCCTGAACTTTGCTCGCCATTTTGACCTTCCTAACTCAAGAACTGGACTTTCCTCATAACATGAAAGATTTAGAGCTCTGAATCAGCTTTCCAAATCTTCAAACGGTTTGTCATTCGGAGCTCGGAGCAGAGAGTTATGGCCTTGTTACCAGAGGCGCGCAGAACTGCCTGGCAGCAATGAAAATCTGCCTTGATCTTCATTTTCGACCAACTATCCTTGAGAATTGGATCTCCACCAAAACATAAAATATTTAGAGCTCTGAATCAGCTTTCTAAATCTTCAAACGGTTCATCATTCGGAGTTCGGAGTGCAAAGTTATGGCTGTTTAACCAAAGTAGGTCTGGGCGGAGCAAGTGAAGCATGGGCCTTTTTACACTAAATTCGAGTGCTCGAGGCCTTGCTTAGAGTGCTCGAATTTTGGGCAGAATGCCCTTCGGAAATGGCTCATTTCAGCCCACTTGCACCTTGGTTTCTTCACTTTGCTTTCCTCTTTAATGAAGTGGTTGGAGATGTTGGTTGGTGACCTTTTGGTGGTAGATAAGGCAAGGAAGGCCACACATATCATTATCCTATATTCTACAAGATAGAGGAGAGAGAAGAGAGCAAGAAGAAGAGGGTTCTTGGAGCAAAAGGAAGAGAGCTCGAAAATGGAGGAAAAGGGCAAGCTTCTTCCTTCTTCTAGCTCACTCATGGGTAACTAAACCTCATCTAGGGAGGTGATGAAGCCTCCCCTTTTGTTCATGTTCTAGATTAGGTTCTATTTTGGGGATTATAATGTATAAACTTTGGTCTTTTCATAGTTTAAGAGCTTATTACTTCTTGTAATGAATATTCATGTTTAAATGATTGATGTGAGTTATTTAGCTTGTCTTGATGATTCTTACATTAGTCTTATTGCTTTTATTTTCATAGTGACAATGAAGATATTAACTATGAATGGTTTTCAAGGCATGTTGATTTTGAAACTTGATATTCCATTGCTTAGGTACCTCCTTTGATGGATTATGCTTGATTCTTACCTTCATGTGCTTCATCATTTGATTGAATGCTTGATGGTCTTTTGCTTAAGTTAATGTATTTGATACTACACCCTAGTCTAGGTAGTCCAAATGTGTTGTCTTTTGATAGACCATTCTGGTTTTATTCTCATGAACTTCTTATTGGTTATGAAGCAACTATGTGTTGCTACATAATTCTTGATCATTGCTTATATAGTGTTTATCCCCAATTTAGTCTTGATTTAGCATGTATTTAGGGCGTAGGTGGATTCACTTCTCTAGTTTCCCCTTTTATTATCTCTAACTCTCATTTACTAACACTATTATTTTATGCACTTTGAATTCCTAATTTAAGTGACAACAAACAAACCCTCTATGAACACCCCTTATCACTCTAAAATGACTTTAGACACTTAGGTTGCCTTAAGACTAGCGCAGTCCCAGTGGTTCGACTTACCCGACCAATAGCCCTATTTTACAATGATTCGTGCTATTGCGAAGGTTGATGTATAGTTGATCAACCGATCAATTTTTGGCACCGTTGCCGGGGACTGCAAACGGTTTAGCGACCAAAGTTCTAGGGTTAATTTAGCTTGATTGTGCATATTGTGTTTTGTGAATATTTCTTGCGTGTTTTAACCATCTTTGTGTTGTAAGTGAGATCCTAGGGACTCGAAGCTCGCCGTGGGAATGCTAGCAAATTATAAGTCTAGAGGACCCCCGATAAGTCCTTGACCTTCTAGTTTCAAATTGTGAATATTGTGCATGTGTTAAGCTTAGAAATAGATAAATTGCAAGCCCTTGTCGAGGCTATTTCAATTGTGTATTTTCAATTCCAAGCATCGGTCCTTGTCGTGGCCATTTTAATTTTTGTCTTGATAATTGAGGAGAAAGGGAATATCATTGTATGTGGAGTTGATGATAAAGAATTGTTGTGTTGATTATGTTGTGTGTTGTTGATGTTTAACTCCTAGATGGAGAATAATTATCTCCCAACTCAATTCTACACACCACATGCATTTTGTGCTTTTTGCTCTAGTAATTCACATCATACAAGAGATTGTCTTCCAACGAGACAATTCTCGGATTTTTATCTAGAGCAACCAAATGAAAATTTCTTTGAACCGGGTAGTAATCCATACTTCAATGGTTACAACTCGGGTTGGGGAGACCAACAAAACTTCTTGTGGCATAACATAGGAAATTCAACCCCACAATCTCATATGCAACCTTTTCAACCCAATGATCATTCTTTCCCGCCCTCTTCTCCTTTTCCACCGTCTCCATTGGATGAGCTAATTGTTGCTAACAAACAAATGATGGAGTCTATGCACACGCAAATGATGGACTCCAACAATCAACTATTGGCCTCCCTTGCTAGCATGCAATCCACAGTAGAGTCTATCAATCAAGTGGTACCATATCACCAGTCCCAAGTTAGTGCAATGATAGATGACCAAATATCTCAAATTCAACAAAGGATTAATGCTAAAAATCATGAAGAGGAGGAAACATTTTCATTTGAATTTATGGCCAATCCAAAAGAAAATTCTATGAATGATGAGATTACTCCTAGTAACTTTCATCATGAGAATGATCAAGTGGTCATCACATATGAAAATGATGAAATAGTGGTTGAAGATCAAATTGTTGCCACTCATAAAATGGAAGAATTTGTGGTTAAAAATGAGGAAAAAGATGATGAGATTGCATCCTTTAAAACTCTAGAACAACCCCTAAATAATCCTTTGCTTGATGCACCTCCTTCAATGGAGGATCCTCTAAAAGCTTGTTTGGCTCATTTCAATTGTGAGGATTTTAATGTTGACAATTCCATTTCAGAGGTGAATTCTTTGCTTAATATTCATCCACCTATTCATTCTCTTCCTTGGTCAACATCAAATGTATCTCTTTCTTGGGAGCTTGCATCTCATCTCATTCCTTCTCCTGAGTTATCTCAAGCTGTTGAGCCCGAACCACCGGATAAGTGTGGGGAGGATGTTGAAAGTTTGAAGGACAATTCTCCGGGCATTCCCGTGCTAAATATGATTTTTCAAAAACCTTTGCTAGGTGTGCCCTCACTTGATCCACCTTTCCCTTATCCAAATCAGCCCCTAAATAATCCAAAGTTCTTCATTGAAGATGAAGAGTGGATTGAGGTCTTTCCATTACCTCTTTCCAACTTTTGTCTTCAAGCTCTTTTCCTTCCGCTTCCAAAAGAACTTTCTTACTTAGGGAAGCTTGAATCTCTAGAGAGACATGGTATAGGGTAAGGAGGACTAACTTGATCTCGGTGTGTCTAGCTATCGAGATTTTTGAGGATTAGTGCCTGCTCTAACTTCGTCTAGCTATCGACATTAAATTTAGCAAAGCAAGGGAATAAATTCTTTCGATGTTCCAAGCTTCCCTACCTTCTCAAATTGCTCGTGCCTTGAAATTTTCTGGGAAATGGTTTCGAAAAGCCAAAAATTTGATTTTTCTGAAATGGTCTTCAGTTGTGTTCCGCAATTTTAGACCGGCTTCTTAGACCTTCTCAGCCCTAATTTTCATTCCCGAAAATTTCCATCGCTTCCTAGCAATTTCATCGGATCTTGAGAATGCTTCTCATGTGCATATTTTCTCATTTTTAATGCACAAGTTGGAAATTTTCTCAAAATTCTCCATGCATTAGAGAGAAGCTGCAAGGTTTGAAAATTTTCTCAAAATTTTCCATGCATTGGAGATGAAATGCAAAGTTTGAAAAATTTTTCATCCAGGCATTAGAAATGTTGAGCAATTTGACAATTTTTCCAAAAATTTTCCACCCATGCATTGGAACGGACTGAATTTGCAAGTTTGAAAAATTATCCATGCATTAGAGAAAAGTTGCCAAGTTTAAAAATTTTTTAAATTCATCTAAGCATTGGCGCACAATTGCAAAGTTTGAAGAATTCTCAAAAATTAATCTATGCATTGGATTGACATTGCAAGTTTTAAAAATTTTTCTACATTCACCCATGCATTCATGTTGGCTGAAAAATTCATTTCCATGTTGCTCACATTGCACATTCCATTGCAATGAATTCATTTTCGAGCCTACTGATCCAATTTCGAGCAATCTACCTTCCCTGTCAAGTGCTCGTTGCTGCCTCCAATCTTGCATGCACCACTGTCCTAATTTCGAGCATTCAAGATCCAAGTTAGAGTGCTCGCAGCTGCACACCAATTTCAGCCCATCATTCGCAGCTACTGCCTCTATTTCGAGCCCTCGAATCCCAATTTTGAGTGCTCGAACCTCCTCCACATCTTGCCAATCTCTCTGCCCCAAGCTCGAGCACTCTAGCTCCCATTTGGAGTGCTCGAGCCTAGCCAACATGCCCACCATGCAACAAACCAAGCAACCTTCCAATCATCAACCAACCTCTTCACCCCATCCTCTCTACCATCCTCTCTACCAACCTCCAACCAATCCACAACCTCTTCCTCACTCACTCCCTCTCCCTGTCTCACTGCATCTCCTTCGGGCACTCGACGAACCCATTTCGAGTGCTCGAAATTCTCACCCCATCAAGCATGCCCATCTCTCGGCATCTTGCACCAATCTTTTCCACACCAAACCAACTTCCATGCATCTTCTCTGCACCACCACCCCACACCTCGCAACCGTGCATGCAAGCAACCATGCATGTGCTCACCAACTCACCCTCATCTCATCTCGGCAACTTCCCTTCATCAACCAACCAACACCATTCCCTCAACCTCATGCCTGCCCAAAACCATCTCTCTCTCTCGGCATCTCCATCCACAACCCCAACTCTCTAACAACCCACTCCATGCCAACCCCAAGCCACCCCACAACCTACAATTTCATGCACAAAGCTCCCCTCACCTCTCTGCCATATTTTTGAGCACTCGAAGCCAAGCTTCGAGTGCTCGCAATTGCTTGAGTTCTCACACAACAAACACCCGAGCCCACTGCCCCATTTTAGAGCACTCGAAGACACACTTCGAGTGCACGAACCAAGCCACCTCTCTTTTAAACACAACCTCAACCAACCAACTCCCTCTCACTCGGCTCAACCTCTCCACAACTCATCAACCTCACCTCACAACCCTCTCCCAAATCCACTACACCTCTCTCGGCAACCATGCACACCATCCTCGGCACCCTTAAGCTCCAACCCAACTATCCAAACCCACCACCTCATGCATGCCTCCATAACCAAACCACCACACAAGGAAATACATTCATGCATGCACCACCACTTCCACTCCCCATGCATGCTTACCCACCCATCTATCAATCTCTCATCCACATCTTCCATTAACCACAAATAATGGGCCTTGTGTTCTCCATTGTTGGGTAAGTGTCTACTCTTTTTTTTCTTTTAATTTTTGATCGATGGAGGATGGGATTGCTTGTGTGAAGGATTTGTGATTGTTTTGGAGTTGTGTATTGCATTTGCAGGGCCAAATTTTTGGATTTTCTCATCTCTAATCAACCTTTGGCCCTCTTCCTTTTTGTCTTGCACACCACGTGTTTGACGAATTGCCTAAGCCAACTTTATCTCTCTAAATGCACGGCTTTTGGCATTCTTTTGCTATCCATTTTAAACTTGTGGCTAATGTGTGCCAATTTATGTTTTTGTATAGATTTCTATCTTTCAATAACATTCATGTTCGTATTATTTTTTCTGTTCCTGTTTTTCTTAAGAGACCTATGCTTTTACATGTATATTTTAGTTGTATTTTGATAGGTCTTCATGTCCAAGTTTGGGGGACGCAGTTGCGCACTCACATAGCTGAACATCTTCGTCTGTGTCACTCCACTTGGTATTATTGTTCTTTTACCCTCTTTGCGCTTATTTTGATTTACTTGTCTTCTCACATTGAGGACAATGTGACATTCAAGTTTGGGGGTGCATTTATGTATTTTTGGTTTTACATTTTTGCTAAGCAATGATAATGGAATTTGAAACCTGTTGGAGATGAAAGCATATGTTTAAAACTTTGTGTATAGAAGCAGCTGATATTTTTGAAAATAAAAAAAATTTGAGTTGAAATGATCATGTAGATTCAAATTAGTCTGTATAAATGTCTCAATTAAATTCTCGCTGGATTTGACACTCTTTTAAGCTTCACAATGCACAGATGCACATTGGAAACTTAACTGTGAGGCATGCAACTTGATTGACCTTGACCTTGCCCTAGTTAATCTGATTTGATGAACCTAATGGATGAATACTTTTGGCATGAATCTAAAAAAAAAAATTAAAAAAAATAAATAAACTTAGAAAGAAAGAAAATAATGATCAGTTGATGTTCGTAGCCTTTCCAACTCGAGTTATTAAGCCCTAGGAGTGTCTCTACACTTAGCACCCTAAAACCGTCTGGTTTGGGAGTTGTTGGCCTAACGCTTGCTACAGGGGTTGGTTAGAAAGCTTAAGGGACTTAAACATTGCACGGTCATTCAAAAAAAAATAAACTGGAAATAAACATGGTTCGTTGGAGTTCGTAGCCTTTCCAACTTGAGCTATTAAGCCCTATGGAGTGTCTCTACACTTAACACCCTAAAGCCATCTGGTTTGGGAGTTGTTGGCCTAACGCTTGCTACATAGGTTGGTTAGAAAGCTTAAGGGACTTCAGCATTGCACAACCATTCTATGTTTCGCTTATGAGTTACAATAAATTGTCAATAAGCAACAAAAGTTCTCTTGTAAATAAAATCATGCCTTAGGGACCTCATTTAAAGGGGAATTCAATGATTTGAAAACTTGTGCTTTGGAATTGGAAAAGAAAGTAAAAGCCGCATGTTGAGAATCCAATTCACTTTCACTGAAGCTAGAGTTGATTTCCATTCAAGAGATGATAATTGAGTTATTTATATAGACTTTGATGTTGATGCATGTATGTGGAAATGTATTTAGCCAATTTTTGTATCAATGCTTCATATATGCAAGGTAGTTTTCCCAATGACCCCATCTCCAGTTTTTGTCTGTTCCAAGTTGTATTTGAGCTATGTATCTATATCATTTTACCATGGATGATATTTTTGTACTAGCATGCCCATGGTTGTCTTTTCATTGAAGTATTCATTGTAGTTTTGCTAAGGGACTAGCAAAATGTAAGTTTGGGGGTGTGATAAGTGCCGAATATTATATATTCAAGCGCCCTAAATTGCATTAGTTAAGTCCGCTGTTTGTTTAATTAAGTAGATTATCTTCATTTGTGTGTATGTATATATTTTCAGGTCCATTTGCCAAAAAAGGAGCAAAATCAAGGCTTTGTGGAGTTTTGGCCATCAAAAGGCACAAGGCTGAATTTCTGGCAGCAGTGGATCCTGAACTTTGCTAGCCATTTTGACCTTCCTAACTCAAGAACTGGACTTCCCTCATAACATGAAAGATTTAGAGCTCTGAATCAGCTTTCCAAATCTTCAAACGGTTTGTCATTCGGAGCTCGGAGCAGAGAGTTATGGCCTTGTTACCAGAGGCGCGCAGAACTGCCTGGCAGCAATGAAAATCTGCCTTGATCTTCATTTTCGACCAACTATCCTTGAGAATTGGATCTCCACCAAAACATAAAATATTTAGAGCTCTGAATCAGCTTTCTAAATCTTCAAACGGTTCATCATTCGGAGTTCGGAGTGCAAAGTTATGGCTGTTTAACCAAAGTAGGTCTGGGCGGAGCAAGTGAAGCATGGGCCTTTTTACACTAAATTCGAGTGCTCGAGGCCTTGCTTAGAGTGCTCGAATTTTGGGCAGAATGCCCTTCGGAAATGGCTCATTTCAGCCCACTTGCACCTTGGTTTCTTCACTTTGCTTTCCTCTTTAATGAAGTGGTTGGAGATGTTGGTTGGTGACCTTTTGGTGGTAGATAAGGCAAGGAAGGCCACACATATCATTATCCTATATTCTACAAGATAGAGGAGAGAGAAGAGAGCAAGAAGAAGAGGGTTCTTGGAGCAAAAGGAAGGGAGCTCGAAAATGGAGGAAAAGGGCAAGCTTCTTCCTTCTTCTAGCTCACTCATGGGTAACTAAACCTCATCTAGGGAGGTGATGAAGCCTCCCCTTTTGTTCATGTTCTAGATTAGGTTCTATTTTGGGGATTATAATGTATAAACTTTGGTCTTTTCATAGTTTAAGAGCTTATTACTTCTTGTAATGAATATTCATGTTTAAATGATTGATGTGAGTTATTTAGCTTGTCTTGATGATTCTTACATTAGTCTTATTGCTTTTATTTTCATAGTGACAATGAAGATATTAACTATGAATGGTTTTCAAGGCATGTTGATTTTGAAACTTGATATTCCATTGCTTAGGTACCTCCTTTGATGGATTATGCTTGATTCTTACCTTCATGTGCTTCATCATTTGATTGAATGCTTGATGGTCTTTTGCTTAAGTTAATGTATTTGATACTACACCCTAGTCTAGGTAGTCCAAATGTGTTGTCTTTTGATAGACCATTCTTGTTTTAATCTCATGAACTTCTTATTGGTTATGAAGCAACTATGTGTTGCTACATAATTCTTGATCATTGCTTATATAGTGTTTATCCCCAATTTAGTCTTGATTTAGCATGTATTTAGGGCGTAGGTGGATTCACTTCTCTAGTTTCCCCTTTTATTATCTCTAACTCTCATTTACTAACACTATTATTTTATGCACTTTGAATTCCTAATTTAAGTGACAACAAACAAACCCTCTATGAACACCCCTTATCACTCTAAAATGACTTTAGACACTTAGGTTGCCTTAAGACTAGCGCAGTCCCAGTGGTTCGACTTACCCGACCAATAGCCCTATTTTACAATGATTCGTGCTATTGCGAAGGTTGATGTATAGTTGATCAACCGATCAGGAGACTATTTAGAATGCACAGAACACAAGTTTACATGAAGGAGATAGAATGAAACTTGCCTATGAGATTTTGAATTAAAACCTCTACGCCGTCTCTACGTTTCAGAATTCCCCTGATTGTTTTCCTCCTTTGATAAACCTTCTATTCCTCTGTTACTTCTTAACTTACCCACGAGCAACTCCTCTGCTCGTCCACTATCCTTCCTCCATTAGCCTCACAGATTCTCTCAAGAACCCTCTCTGTTTTCCTCTCAAAATACTATTCCGTGAATAGGGTTTTGTTTTTGTTTCTCCAACCCTAGCTGACCATACAGTTTTATATATATAGGCTATTATTTAACCTATGTTTAAATCAATTAAATTTACAAGTCGGCTACACCATGAATAAATGAAACCCTAACTTAAATTAAAATAACCCTAAAATATAAACCATATAAGCCATAAACAAGACACGTCAGTTAAAACCAATTAAATTAAAATAAATAAATAATTAATTTAAAACACCAATTCAATTAAACAATTAATTTAAAACCAATAAACAATTAAAATAAATCAATTAATCTAAAACAAATAATTCACACTTAATCAATTAAACAAACCAATTCACTATATAACAATTAAGAAAACAAAACACATAAGTCACATAATTAAAAAAAAAAAAAATGCAATAAAAATCAAAATTGAATCCCCATTTTATCCTTTTGAAAACTAGGGGTATTACAGAACTGGTTCAGTTAACTGAATATCAATTCTCTTGTAATTAACTTCTTCCTTTAAAAAACTCAACTGTTGAGTTTTACTTTGAAGTAGAGTGATTGATTTAGATGTAGGAGAATCAATTACTGATTTTAATTCGTTCCTGGTAGGAGGACTAAGGAATTTGAATTGAACTTTGTGTCCAAAAGGTCGAGTGTCTAATCCTTCATTATCAGTGGTGAATGGATAGAGGAGGTAGATGAATGGAACACCTAATATTAGCTTACCAGTCATATATTTTACCAAGACAAATGATGTCTTAAAACATACATTGTTTTGGCAAATATGAGCTTTAAAAAGCTTGTATTTTATGTCCATTTTACTACCGTTAGCTGAGCTTAGCCTTTCAGAGGTTTTCTCATAGTATGTAGTTGGTATAAGACCTTCCTGAATGCAATTAAGATCAGCTCCTGTATCAACCAAAGCAATGACTTCAAGTTTGAAATCTTTGTTGATGATAAGGGTTACTTTAGTATACCATTTCTGGAATGAAATGTGATTTAAAGTCTGGAGTTTATTAGAAGATTCAGAACCAAAGGGGTTTAAATGTTTTGATTCAGCTGAATGAGAAGAAGTTTCCTCATCAGATGATTCAGAAGATTCTTTTCCGATAAAAGGAAAAGCAGAATTTTGCTTTAATTCCTGAATATCATTTTTGGCAACTTGGTGATCTGTCTTGAGATTTTTAATCTTAGTTTTTATTATGTTAATTTCTGTTTGCAGATCTTAGATAGTGACTTCTTTAGGTTTGTTATTAAACCTTTCTAGGGTTTTATATAGACTAAAATTGGGCTTACTAATTGTTGGGGCTTTAGGTTCTGAGTTACCTAATAATACCTTAAGTTTTTTAAGATATAAGGTTTTTAACTCAGGATCATCTACCTTACTAATTAAATCAATGAGTAGATGTTCTTGTTTATCATTTTTTGTAAGGACATTAAGTGACTTATTAGGATTGCAGCAACTATCTTTACATCCTAGTGTAATATTGGGAGAACTAGGAGAAGCATCAGATGACTGGGAAGAGGAACCAACTTCTGGATCACTACTGCTATCATCAGTGTCTTTTAACTGGAGAATTTTGTAAATGGATTCTTTGATTTCACTAGGGATTTGTAACTGGTTAATTTTTGTTTTTGCATAGCAATCTTTTGCAAAGTGACCCGTACGCCCACATTTGTGGCATTTATCATTTGTGGCAGGGGTATTCTTTTTCTTAAAATCCTTTTTCCTAAATTTCTTTTTAGGCTTAGGTTTTTTAGAATAGTATTCATTTTTAGGAAAGATTGATTTCCTGTTTTTGTAGTTTCGATGGTAACCTTTGTAACTCTTCTTGTGTGACTTGGGGCTTTGTCCAGATGGAGCTATGGGTGGAACACCGTATTGTTCACAAAAGGTTCCCATTTCATATTTAGCTCTTTTCCTATCATCATGTAACTGGTTACTAATTTTCATGTCAATACACATTCTTAATCCTTTCTTTTGGATTAAGCTAATGATATTGCCATATGTGAGATTATCATAATCAATGTTACCTGTGGCTTTACTAAGAGTATCTCGAATCTTATGAGCAAAGAGGTTGGGTAAACCATTAATGAATTTTTCTTTCCAAAATGGTTTGTTACTATCATCTCTTAGCATAACTCTAGACAAGAATACATCTTTATACCACCTGAAATCACTCATGGTTGGACAAGAGAGATCGGTAAGCTGGTCATGTATTCTAGAGGTGATGTTACTAGGAGTACCTTTAAAATGGTCTACTATAGTGTAAACAAGGGTATTGACTCCATAAGGAATGGCTCGTCCTATGGCTTCATCAAAAATAGGAAGACCATCATTATTTTTTTGAATAGCATTTTTGATTCCTGTTCGAGAATCTTCTGTTAGATGTTTTTCCCACCAAGATTTCAACATTCCTGAAAATCCTGAAGCAAGAAGATCAACTATTTTTGGTTGACTAAGGTTATGTGTAGTAACATAGCTATTAGCCACCATGAAAATATGATTGAGTTTACTAAGGATTTCTTGTTCTGATAAACCATCAATATTCCATTCATAGAATTTATCAGAGGAGACAGAAAATTGATTTTGAATATTTCTTTCTTCATATTGAAGATGAGGCGGTGTCGGTCTAGGGTACCAATTTTTGGTAAGACTAGTTGGGTTGACACGTTTATTGACTAAGCGATTAATCTCTAGATTAGAAAAAACATGTTCAATTTGTTGAATATCAGAGGGGTAACTAGAAGTAAAAGAAAGACTATCAGAATCATTAGTATTATTGATGACAGTGAGTGTTTTATCTTCTTTAATAGCTTTGCCTTTCTCCATAGTTTTGAGAAGAGTCTCAATTTGGAGAATGACAGATGGATCAGGAAGGGCTTTGGGAAGGCCTTTTCGCTGTGTAGGCATAGAAATAATTGGTGACTCAAGTGGGGTGGAAGTGACAAAAGGAATAGAAAATGGAGTGAGAGAAAGCTCAATTTTATCAAGTTGAGTCTCAATAGTATGTAAATATTGATTAGTAAAATTATTTTGTTCAATGATTTTTCTTGTGTCGTTATCAGTGACTGTGGTAGTAACTTTTAAAGGGGAGGCAGGAATTTCTATTCCCATATGATCTAGAACTACAGAGTCTAGAGTAGGATGGGAAGAGGAAATTACTGATTTATCTGATTTTTTCCATTTGACTTTAGTTAATACATTGACTTGATTATAACAGTTTTCTAGATAATCAAAAAATTTGATTTCTAGCTGATACTCTGTCATAAATCTTTGCCAATGATGGAGGATTCTTTGTTATTCCTTCTCAGTATGATTTTTCTGAATTTTTTTTCATTTTTCTTTGTTTTGCTGAGAGGAATATTCATCATGTAACTTGGGGAGATTATATTTAAAAGGTTTACTAATGGTGTTTAACGAAGGATCAACTGGGTTGATGTTACCAATGAAATCTGAAGGTGTAGGGGAATTAGGTGCAGATTGAGACTTGGCTGGAGGAGGCTGTTCATAACAAGGATGACTAATTTGTTCTTCAATGTGAATGCCTTTTAACTTAAGATCTTTGAACTGTGGATTAAGTCTTGAATTTTTTCTGTCAAGAGGAGGAACTGAGTTACTATCTTTGTCATGATCTAGTCTGGAGGAAGTAGAAGGACGAGAACAGGTTAGAAGGCGTTGTTCATCAAAGCTTATTCTAATTGTTTCGTCAATATATTCCTGGACTCTATCAAGACTACAGATATCATTTTGTATTTTTAATGGATGATTTTCATTCTCAAGAAACCACTCATTTGGTAAAGAAATGTCTTTCCAAGCAATAGTTTTCTTGAGTTGAATATTAGCATCAGCAGAACTACTTTCAATTAATAGAGTATGACCCTTAGCATCTTTTTTTATGGCTTTAATGTTGAGATTTGTTCCTCTTGTCTTATAATAAATTCGATAGATAAGTCCTAGGGGTTGTGAACCAGGGAGCATTTTGTAACCAGAAGTTTTAATATTAAAGGTTAAGGCTTTTAATAAATGAGGATCAGTGAGGCTGAGGGTTAGATCAAGGTAACAATTAAAATGAACTGGACCATTACAAAGACTGGTTTCGACTATTCCAAGGAGACTATCATCATATTTTAGGAATCTAGCATCACAAAGGGCTAAAAGTACTGAGGCATTGAAACCAGCACCACCAAATGGATTAATGGCCACTTGGACTAATCCTATGTGAATAAAATTGGATCCACGATCTTTATATTTCTTAATTGCTTTACTAGTGAGTAACTGGCATTTTTCATGTTTTCTAGATAAGGAGTAGATTTGTTCTACTGTTTTAACTGTGTAGTCACTAAGAAAGGTTGACTTGAAGAAACTGGTTTTGTAGATTTCTCTGGTTGGAATACGAGGAATACTCCAATCACTAAAATTTAAACTAATATCTTCAACCTGGTATTCTTCTTCATTAACTATGTTTGGAATATGAGGTAGACTAGTTCTGGATCTAGAACTCATTGAAGAGGAAGATCTGAATAACCTATTCATGGTTACTTATATCGGACTACCTGTGGTTGGATGACTGAATAAAGCATACTTTTTCATGACTCTCTCAAAGCGATATCTAATTCCTATCCTCGCGCTCATCCGCTCATGCCGTCCCACTCTGGCTTCTCTTGGGTCTTACTGTTTGGCTCGGGTCTTATTGTTTAGATCTGGACTTATAGGAAGAAATAAGAGTACAACGTTGTAAGAATCAATATATATATATATATATATATATAGGTTGTGATCATTAAGATAGCTAACAAGTTAGGCTCCTTGATATTTTATACCATTGTTAGATATGATATTATTATATTGATGTGTAAGTGAGCTAGCTAAAAAGTCATGACACTCTACTTATGCCATTGTTTAATATGACATTTATTTATTGTTGTTATATATTTATATAAATGTTGTTGGGGATAATTAACTCCCTTCAACCCATTCAATGGTTGGCTATTATTAAGAGTTAAATCCCTCCTTCATCACACACAGAGAAAGCATCGTCACATCACATTAACACAAGTATATATGGAGATAACAATCACACATCCACGCACAACACAATATTTTACATAGTTTGCCCAACTCTAGGGTTACGTCCATGGGCAAGAGAGATTTCACTATTATGAATCGAAGAAGAGAATATACAACCACATGTCAAAACCCACTCACTCACTCAACATCTCTTATGAGGCTACATGTATACACTCGGGAATTACATATACGCTCCCCTCTCCTCACAACACTCACCCTTAATCCCCTTACATCTTTTCTCTCTTCTTTCTCTCTTTCTAAACCTCTCATACCCATATCTATTTATGGAGTCTTCAAACCCAATTCCTTGTTGAAAAAGTATTCCTCAACTTGCCTATAGGAAGTTAACATAATGATCAAAACTCTAATATAGAAACATAATGGGATACACTTTCTTCTATAACTTTTAACCTTCCAAAACAAAATAGGAAACTAATTTTCTGCTCATAAATTTTGAGCCACAAACCCAACAATCTCCACCTTGGCTCAAAATTCAATCTTCACGTGCTTCTCCATACCCCCACCTCGAATAAGGATCTCTTCATAGCTCCACTTTGAACAAGGATCTCTTCATAGCTCCACCTCAATTAAAGATTTCTCCACTTCGAACAAAAGCATTATGATGAACTTGAGAAACACTCTAACAATCTTCACATTTTCTCAAATTCATCATTCTTCATTTTTTCTTCCATCTTCTCTATCCACCCCGTTGGTGTTCAATTATTCACGCATAGCAACCAATCAATCTTCAACTCATCTTCATCAATTACTTTTATAGATAAAAGCAAAAAATATCACATCTTCACACTTTATATTCCCCTTTGCTCTTTATCGGGCTTAGAGTAAACCCCTTCATTCTTCACACCCCTTTCTCCGACTATCTTGAAAACTAGCACTCGCCCTTTGCTTGTCCCCAAAACTTATTCTCATGGGCTTCATCTCTGCCATCTTTGCCCCATCTTAAAAATGAGCATCCTCTAGCTTGTTCTAAGACTTGTTCCTCATGGGCTTCACACCATCACCTTTTTCATACCTTTATGTCATCATCAAATCTGATTGAATCTCTATAGCACATAACGATTATCTTCTGTTCTGATAAATTTTGCTGCAATCTTCTTCTAATGATCTTCAGGACCAATCACAGGTTTTGACCCACCATCGGCTCTGATTGGGGATAATTAACTCCCCCCAACCCACTCAATGGTCGGCTGTTATTGAGAGTTAAATCCCTCAATCATCACATACAACGGAAGTAATATCACATCACATCAATATAAGTATATATGATGATAACAATCACACATCCACGCATAACATAATATTTTATATGGTTCACCCAACTCTAGGGTTATGTCCATGGGAGAGAAAGATTTCACTATTATGAATCAAGAAAGATAATATACAACCACATGTCAAAACCAACTTACTCACTCATTATCTCTTATGAGGCTACATGTATACACTCAGGAATTACATATATTCTCCCCTCTCCTCACAACACTCACCCTTAAACCCCTTACATCGTTTCTCTCTCAAAACCTCTAATACCTATCTCTATTTATAGAGTCTTCAAACCCAATTCCTTGTTGAATAAGTATTCCTCAACTTGCCGACAAGAAGTTACCATAATGATCAAAACTCCAAAATAAAAACATAATGGGATACACTTTCTACATCAATTTTCTGCACATAAATTTTGAGCCACAAACCCAACATATGTGAGTCATAATACGAGCTTGAGGTCTCGGGATCTTTGGTTAGGACTCAGGTGTATATTGCCAGATTAGATGGGTAACTGGAATAGGAGATGTGTGTACCCTGGTATAAGGGGAACTCTGAACCACCTCGTGTACGATTTTTCCAAGTGATACCCACTACACGATTGAGACTGCCCTATTATCCGGTGAGAGTCTTAATGTGTATATATGTATCGACTATGTAGATATAACATGAGTTTGGCAAGGGATGTATTGATTGCCCGTTCTTTAATCGGGTCCTAGTAGAGGGAACTTATTTGTGGGTTTAACCCTCTATTTTATTTTTCAGGTCTTGGGCAGTACCAGTTTTAAAGTTGTTCGTAGTTATCAGAGTTCATTCATCTTCACTCTTCCGTATCATTGATATAGGACATTTCTTTAGATTGTTCTTTTATTTATCAGAATTAGTAATTGATTATTATTTTAGTTTTGGGATTTATATAGGGGTCTTGTATTTATGGATTTCTGAGTTGTATTATGGAGAATCTTATTGATGGATATTTATTGGAATTTATTCATTGAGGATTTAATTATTTAATTAGTATTTTAGTTACCTTTTATCTTTTATTTATTCTTTATTTATCCATTTGTATTCCATGCTTCTTTTTTAAAAAATATTTGTTTGATATCCTTCGGTTTTATGCACGGACCTGATCAACCTTGTGTTCTGAAATTAGGGGGTTTCACAAACATCAACCTACCAAATAGCCATGGGATTCACATTTTGGGTTAAAAAAAGTCGTTGGCCAAGTTTCCCTCCAACCATATGGGTAGTTCAGTCATTTACCATAGCAACTTGAGGAGATTTCAGTAAAGTAGATAGGTCCGACACTAGGAGGGGTGGTCTATGTATTAGTCTCTATTTATGGTGACATAAATCCCTCCCTATAACACCGGAATTAAGAATTCTCACAACAACAAGATCTACTCGACACGAATTAGGATTTAATGAAACCCTTCACTGGAATTTTTCACAATGTTTTATTATTAGAGGAGGTCAGTGTAATTTCGAAAACCATAGGGTCCCTGTAATTATAGCAAACCATAGGGGAAGTCTGTGTAATTTACACTTTTTTTCTATTTGAAAGTATTAAAATATGAGGAGTAAAACGAACTTTTCACATCCAAAATTAACTTATGTTTGCTCATTAACCGTTTCAGGCGAGATCGAAGTAATAAGTCTCAAACACTCCATCTGTGTGTAATTTACAAAACGTGAGGGGTGGTCAGTGAATTTATCCTTCAATAAAATTACATCCTTGAAAACTTTAACAAAGAAACTACTGTGGAAGTCCGTATATTGTAAAATATTATTAGCGTCAACTTACAACCTTGGCAACTTACTTATTTATTTATTAGTTATTAGTTACATACATAGTTAATTTTTGTCCTATAAAATCAAATTTTAACTTTATATTTAGTAGGATGACAATATATGGTACGCATCCTCTATGGTTGCACCACAACGCTTTACAACAGCGATTCACTTTGATTAATCACATGTGGTAATGATCACGTGTGAATTATCGTGACCTTCATTTCAGTACAACATGGTGTTGTGGTGTTCTGTATTACAAGGATCCTAGCTCGAGAATATATACATGATAAATAGAATTAAAATAAATTTATTTGCCTACTACAAAACATTATGTTGGATTGATCTAAAATCTTCTTGCGGATAGTTGAATTTTAACTTTTGAGGTTATTTGAGAAGTGCGGATCCTCAATTGTAAAAGGTCATTTTACACTCGTGCTATAAGGCGTTTTGTGTCGTTTTACCATAAATAATTCTCACATCGTTGTTTTGTAAACCGTTACAAATTTAAACCCCAAACAACCTTAACTCCACAAACGGTGGTACAGCAATGATAATAAAAAATAAAATAAATAAAATAAAATAAATAAAAAAAATTAAAACAAGAAAATTGATTATTCAAATTTTCATTTTTTTTTACCCTCTCTGGTCCCATGATTGTTGAAGTCTCTCTCTATCTAATCATCTTTGATGAAAACACCTACAATCCCTACATTACTCAAAAGTGAACTTGGGTGGTCATTTATTGGAGAAAATATATCAAGGGTTGTGTTGTACTAAATGGTTAGATTCAGGATCTGATCTCACTCTTTTTCTTTCATTAAAATTGAATTTGGTTTTATATTCTCATGATGATGTTTTAAAGTTCTACAAAATAAATCTAAGTTTCAACACTTTTTAATCCAAAATTCAAGATTCGAAATCTAATGTTTTTTTTTTTAAATAATAAAAAATAAAACCATCACTTCATTTCATAAAAATAATTAAACACAAAAAAATTATCTATACACATTATTTTTATATTCTCATCCATTGTTACCAAAATCGATCCAAATCGACTACTCCTTTGAAGAATTATGTCCAATTTATGACCTGGGTTTATCAAGAGGGCAACATGTTTGTTCATATTCTGAGTCAACAAGCTATGGTGAGAAAGGATAGGATTGTGTTGGATTTTGATTTTCCTAGTGTAGCTATAGAGTTGGCTTCTCTCTTGCTTGGCTTGGGAAATATATATACACACATACTCATATTCTCTAACACAAAAAATTTTAGATTTTAACACACTTAATTCCTCTTTTCAGTTTATTATATCCAAAGCACTTAATTCTTGATTCATAATTCAACACACTTAATTATGTATGATTAAATATACTTCTTTTCAAACAACAACATTATGAAGTAAACACATTTTATTCAATACATTTAATAATTATAGAATTAAGCACACTTAATTCCATAATTAATGACATAATTACTGCAACATGAAGATATATTCATATGGGTTTTTAATGAATCATGTATTTTAGTTTTGCCCTCTTTTTGCATATGCAGCGATAGGAAGATGCGTCATTTTATCATTACCATGTTCTTCTTCTTCAGAATGAGGAAAATTTCCATTCTTATGTGCTACAATTGCAGCGATAGGAAGATGCGCCGCCCCCACACTACCTTGTCCCTGAGGATTTATATGACGTGCTGCATGATATAGTGCCGCCATCCCATCAGGTCCTCTCACTAGTGCGGACCCATGGACAAATAAGAGAGTGAGAACAAAGAAAACTCTGAACAAGACCGCCATGAAGATTAATTAATCCTTCCTTAGAGGCTCTTGCCAAATCCACTCTCTTTTTTTTTTTTTTTTTCTGCTTCTTCATTTCTATTTATACTTGCCATAAGATGCTTACAGGTCTGCCAACAATGCCTATTTAAAGAAACTACTTCTAAATTAATGTTTATTTTCCATAATACCTGCCAAAATAATAGTGTGTGTTCATACGTGTATGGTTGACTTTGCTACCCATGTCAAAGTCAATCATATGATTCATAACATTTACTATACATGTTGATACGATTATGGTTGGATAGTTATATAACCATATTATTTGACTGGATTTGAATTCTTTCTTAGCTTTCCCACTGATTGGGTAATTATCTAACCATACTATTTAATTGGGTTTGAGTTCTTTTTAGTTTTGGCAATTTAATTTCTTCTAGTATATGATGGATTATTATGGCATTGGAAAATGATTTGTAAATGAAAATAAACACTGTAAAACCAAATCGAAAGAAGTTAGCCTTTTGGTTAAGAAAAAGACAAAAATAAATAGTTAGGTGTAAAATGTTTAGATCTCTTTTTCACTTGCTTCTCTCTGTTGCAATAACACAATTCTACATTTTATATGATGATTAGAAAATTAATGATATTCAGAATGTAGAGTTTGAATGAAATGAGAGAGTTGAAAACTCTCAATTCATTGGAAACACTCAATTGGATCTCACATCGATCACTATTGGAAATCTCTGGCTTCTATTTTATTCAAATTCTTTTGCCTTAAAAGTCATTTTCCAGATTACAATGCAAAAAATGAGATCAGATTTTTTTCAGTTAAGTGGACGAGTCTAACAACTTCCATCTTATCCATTAGATCAATTTGGAGCAATAAGGAGCCATAGATGTAGTTGTACTGCACCCACAACAACTATAAGTATATTCTTGAAAACATCTTGATGGAGTGTGTGTGTGTGGTGCTTCAACTAATTTTATCAGTAAATAAGCTTCTGTTAGACTACAAAAGTTCATCCTATTGAAAAGCTAGATATCTTCGAATAGAATGGTGTCCTAAGATTCATTGAGCCTACGATAACTATGTTGATAGAACATTGTGTCCATGCACCTGAACACATTTTTTTTTTTTCTGAATAAAAGATATATATATACAGTGGCGTAGCCACAAAGGGACAAGTGGGGACAACTGCCCCCACTGAACTTTTAATTTTTTTTAATTTTATATTGATTTTTTTTTTATTTTATTTTTTATTTTTATATTTGTATAATTGCCCCCACTAAAATTTGACAATGCACGTATATGTACTATATATAAATACACACACACACACACACACACACACACACACACACACACACACACACACACACACACATATATATATATATATATATATATATATATAATCAAATGACCATTCACGGTATTACACAAAAATGTATATATATAATCTTTCCAAAAAATATGATATTTTTTTTCTTCTTTCTCAAAATATTATATTCTTTCCCACTTTCCCCCAAAAATACAAGATATTCTTTCACATTTTTAACTTTACCAAAAACAAATGTGTTGTTTTCATCACATTTTCAGTCAACATTTTTCTTTTAGCAAGTCTTCAACATTTCAAAAATTCTTAAAATCCAAACAAATACTACAGTGCAGAGACAAGTAATCTGATATATATATATTTTTATCATCATCTAAATTTACAATTATTATGCCATGAATATTTTGAAAACTCGACTGCACAATTGAATGGAAGACCAATGGATGAATGATATGATGGTTGTGTATATTGAGAGAGATATATTTAATACTGTTAACAATGATGTTATTATTCAACACTTTCAGAATATGAAAAATCGTTGAGGGTAGTTGTGAATGTACTGAGTAAAAATATTATGAATCAATGTTTTAATTTTTACATATATTATTTTGGTTCAAATTATATATATATATATATATATATATATGGGTTATGATCATTGAGATAGCTAACAAGTTAGGCTCCTTGATATTTTATACCATTGTTAGATTTGATTTTATTGTATTGATATGTAGGTGAGCTAGCTAATAAGTCATGACACGCTACTAATGCCATTATTCAATATGACATTTATTTATTGTTGTTATATATTTATATATATGTTGTTGGGGATAATTAACTCCCTCTAATCCACTCAATGGTTGGCTATTGTTGAGAGTTAAATCCCTCATTCATTACACATGGTAGAAGCATCGTCACATCACATCAACACAAGTATATATAGAGATAACAATCGCACATCCACGCACCACACATTGTTTTACATAGCTTGCCCAAGGTTACGTCTATGGGCGAGAGAGATTTCACTATTATGAATCAAGGAAGAAAATATACAACCATATGTCAAAACCCACTCATTCACTCATCATCTCTTATGAGGCTACATGTATACACTCGGGAATTACATACACTTTCCATTCTCCTCACAACACTCACCCTTAAACCCCTTACATCTTTTCTCTCTTCTCTCTCTTTCTAAACCTCTCATACCCGTATTTATTTATGGAGTCTTCAAACCCAAAATGTTGAAAAAGTATTCCTCAACTTGCCTATAAGAAGTTACCATAATGATCAAAACTCTAAAATTGAAACATAACAGGATACGCTTTCTTTTATAACTTTCAACCTTCCAAAACAAAATAGGAAACTAATTTTCTGCATAAAAATTTTGAACCACAAATCGAACAACCTCCACCTCGGCTCAAAATTCAATCTTCACGTGTTTCTCCATACCCCCAACTCGAATAAGGATCTCTTCATAGCTCCACCTTGAACAAGGATCTCTTCATAGCTCTACCTCAATTAAAGATTTCTCTACTTCGAACAAAAGCATTATGATGAACTTGAGAAACAGTTTAACAATCTTCACCTTTTCTCAAATTCATCATTCTTCATTTTTTCTTCCATCTTCTCTATCCACCCCGTTGGTGTTCAATTGCTCCCGCATGGCAACCCACCAATCTTCAACTCATCTTCATCAATTGCTTTTCTAGATAAAAGTAAAAAACCTCTCATCTTCACACTTCGTATTCCCCTTTGCTCTTTATCGGGCTTAGAGTAAACCTCTTCATTCTTCACACCCTTTTCCCCATCTTGAAAACTAGCACTCACTCTTGGCTTGTCCTCAAAACTTGTTCCTTGTGGGCTTTATCTCTATCATCTTTGCCCTATCTTGAAAATGAGCATCCTCTAGCTTGTTCTAAGACTCGTTCTTCATAGGCTTCACACCATCACCTTCTTCATACCTTCGTGTCATCATCAACTCTGATTGAATCTCCATAGCACCTCACGATTATCTTCTGCTCTGATAAACTTCGCAGCAATCTTCTTCTAATGATCTTCAGGACCAATCACAGGCTTTGACCCACCATCGGCTCTGATACCAGTTGTTAAGGATAATTAACTCCCTCCAACCCACTCATGTAATGTTGTGATTTATAAATATATATATGTGTGTGTGTGTGTGTGTGTATTAAATGGAAAAAGGTAGGATTTTTTTAATTAAAAAAAATAGTGGGACCTACCACTGTATTCATTTATGGCTAAGAGGCATTTTGGCCTCACCTTTCTCTCTTTCCCCGGTAGTTCTCTCTTTTCCTCTCTTTATTTTCATTTTTATTTTATTTTTCATTCAAAGCTTCAAATCTTGATTAATCTTCAACCAGTGAGAATTTTTGGATGCTGTTTGCGGCAAATCAAAGAGCTCGGCGAGATCTTCAAGTGGGTGTAAGCAATTTTAGTTTTGGTGCATCTTAGGATTTTTGAAATTAGGGCACAAAATTGGGGGTTTTCATCATTTTGGAGGTAGGGGTGTTTAATCTACAATCTCTTGGTTCTTGGTGAGTTATTCTCTCTTAATTTGTAGTATAACATGTTAAATTGTGATTAATTCATGCTAAGTTGTCTTGATGTTATGTGTATGAGTTATAATTCCATGTAAGTTTCATGTTTAGTGACGTGTATGTTGATTGTTGATGAAATATGATATAGACTTGCTTAAATGATTATATTTTTAATTTAAATGTGTAATTGTTGAGATTGTGCTAAGTGTAAGCATGTTAGGTTTTGTATAAAATTCCTTATTAAGCATATAAATTGTTAAGGTTGAATTGTATAAGTTATGTGAATTTCATGCTTAAATGGTATGCATAATTGATTTTTTTTTTTCATAATTAATTGATTTGTTGAAGGGATATGACAAAGGCATGCTTAAATGATTATGTTCTTAATTTAAATACGTTGTTATTGAAAATTGTACTAATTGTGAGTATGGAATGTGGTGTGTAAATTTCCTTATTAAGCATGCAAGGTTGTTAAAGTAGAATTATATAATTTTATGAAACATTTTATGTATAAGCATTGGGAAAGAAATGAGAAGTTGATTTTAAAGGAAAATAAAATGGGTTTTGGGGAAAAGTTTCTGAATGGGTTTATGAAAACCTGGCCGCCTAACAGTTGCTTAAAACTGCGGCGTTAGTGTGGCCTAGAGGGAACTTGGGAGATTTTCCTAGCGTGGTTGAGTTAACTGGGCCCCAAATGACGCCTTGGAGTTGCCTTGTGGTCATGGATAGTTAGCCAATCATTCTCTCGTGCCGCCATGGAGTTGCCATGGGACGGATTGCACTAACGGTTTGGAAATGATGGCAGAAATGATTTTTGGAAAATAGGGAGTGACATTGTATGACATTGCATCCCATTGCACGACATGGTTCGTTATTACTTGGATTGTTTGTTATTGATATTATGGTATTTAATTCCAGCATAAATTACTTAGCAAAAGCTTAAACCATGATCGCAACAGTTTATGTTTTCTCCGTTTGTCTTCTTCGCGTCCGGCGAAGTTCAACCCTCCGTTCTAGAATTTTTCTTACATTCCTAGGGTTCAATTTAGGTTCATTCAATCCTGAAACTCCTCAAATTCCCTTGTGAAAATATTGACAAAAATTTAAAACAAAAACACAAAAGTTCATAATTTCAAAAGCGAACAGGGGTTTAAAATTATACAGAGACTCTATCACGCATAAACATCCGTTTTAATAATTAAATTAGATTCCTGGAGACTATAGAGAATGCACAGAACACAAGTTTACAGGAGGGAGATAGAATGAAACTTGCCTTTAGGCTTCGGTTTGAAACCTTTCAACGCCGGGTCTCTAAATTCCGACAACCCTAACACTGTTATCCTCCTCTGACCATTGTTCCCTTCCTCTGTGACTTCTTGATTCTATCCAGAACCAACCCCTTCATTATTCGTTAGCCTCACAAGCTATCATCAAAACCCTCTCTGTTTCCCCTTAAGCTTCTCTATAGTTTTCCTCTCAAGACCTCTCTTTAGTTTCCTCTCAAAACCTTATCACGTGAATAGAGTTCTTCCCAACCCTAGCAGACGTATCAGGATATATATATAGGCATCCCAATCTTAAGTCTGATTATATCTATATCTCTATAGGCTTTAATTAAACCCTAATATAAGTTGGCGACCTAATTATACAAAAAAACAATAAAACCCTATGACACAAATAACATATAAAAGCTACCAAATATAATATACCAAAGACACGTCAATTAAAACCAATAAATCAAAGAAGTAAATTTAATCATAATTAAACAATTAAATAAAACCAACCAACAAATAATTATAATTAACCAATTAAATAAAACAAATACATAATAACAATTAACCAATTAATTTAAAATAAAGTCACATTAAATCAACTAAGCAAATAAACCACATAAGTCACATAATTAAATCAAAATGCTATAAAAACAAAATTAAATTCCCTTTTTATCCTTTTAAAAACTAGGGGTATTACATTCTCCCCCCCTAACAAAAGGAATTCCGTCCTCGGAATTCACGAAACTCTGAATTATTGTCGTTTTAAAATTCATTTCCATTTTCGTGTGGTATAGCCTCTTTTAGGTAAGCTCTACCAAATTCCCAACATAACCAACAATATACTAAGTTTCCATGTAAAAGAAATATAGCATAAATGTACAACTCCTAGGTTTTTTCTATCAATGATCCAATCATACCTATATTTAGCAAAGGGTAACAATCCCTATTCCTTCCAGTTCCATAGAATAAACACATAAAATTCATATGCATCCAGCGTTTAACACGTTGGTAACGCTAAATAATAAGATACTTCCTAAACCAATAACCAAAATCCGTGAAGAGTCAGTGCGATACGTGAACCTGACCTTCCTCTAAAAGACAATGTTTTGCCATGATCCGATATCCTGTCTAGAGATGTGAAGCATAGTTATTGCTCTAACACCTTCAAAACTCCATTGACATAGCAATGTTTAACTCCTATACGAGATAACCACAGACTACGACTCCGTTATCAGTGCAAAGAGGAACTTGACATAACATGCCAAAACAAACACCACCAACAGTGATGTCCACAATCGAACTTGCTTGATCCACGACTCCTAATTCAGATGGAAGTAAAATTCTAACCAATGTCGGTACTTCCTACCAACCATCCCCTCCCGATCGGTCCTACTTCCATGTTGATATAGGAAGTAACTAAACCTCCGATGATATCCAAGTATCAAATTTTTTTTTTTTTCCCCCCACCCTGTTAACAGATGATACTCTTTGAGCCAGATATGTATATGTCCCTATCCGTACCGCACCAAAACTAACATTGCATGTTATGATGCAACTCATAACTATTTGACTGCACTGTAAAATTTCACTAATTTACATTGCAGTTACTTCAACCTTACTAAAATCAGGAAGACACTACTAATCTTCCTTTAGTACCCTAAACTCATCCAAGTAAGGTACTACTTCTTGTGAGATCAGCTCCAATATTTTAAGTTAACTATCTCCATTCCCCTAGTAATATACCAAAGATACGTCAATTAAAACCAATAAATCAAAGAAGTAAATTTAATCACAATTAAACAATTAAATAAAACCAACTAACAAATAATTACAATTAACCAATTAAATAAAACAAATACATAATAATAATTAACCAATTAATTTAAAATAAAGTCACACTAAATCAACTAAGCAAATAAACCACATAAGTCACACAATTAAATCAAAATGCTATAAAAACAAAATTAAATTCCCTTTTTATCCTTTTAAAAATTAGGGGTATTACAGTCATTGATAAGGAACTTTCTTACGAGGAGGACCAATTCAGATCCTTGACACACAATAGAAGGTGCTGAGGAATAAGACAATACCATTGGTGAAAGTTCTCTGGAGGCATCAAGGAGTTAAGGAGGCTACTTCGAAGTTTAAACAGGAGGTTCGCTCTAAGTATGCAGAGTTGTTTTCTCCCTCAGGTATGCTTGATTTTGGGGACGAAATCTTTTATTTTGGGGATAACGTAATGTTATGATATATATATATATATATATATATATATATGTATGTATTAAATGAAAAAATGTGGGATTTTTTTATAAAAAAAAAAATAGTGGGACCCACCACTTTATTCATTTGTAGCTAATAGGCATTTTGGCCTCACCTTTCTCCCTCTCCCCGGCAGTTCTTTCTTTTCCTCTCTTTATTTTCATTTTCATTTTCTTTTTCATTCAAAGCTTCAAATCTTGATTAATCTTCAACCGGTGAGAATTTTTGGATGCCGTTTGCGGCAAATCGAAGAGCTCGCAAGATCTTTAAGTGGGTGTAAACAATTTCAGTTTTGGTGCATCTTAGGATTCTCAAAATTAGGGCACAAAATTGGGGGTTTTATCATTTTGGAGGTAGGGGTGTTTAATCTACAATCTCTTGGTTCTTGGTGAATTATTCTCTCTTAATTTGTAGTATAACATGTTAAATTGTGATTAATTCATACTAAGTTGTCTTGATATTATGTGTATGAGTTATGATTCCATTTAAGTTTCATGTTTAGTGACATGTATGTTGATTGTTGATGAAATATGATACAGACATGCTTAAATGATTATATTTTTAATTTAGATGTGTGATTGTTGAGATTATGCTAAGTATAAGCATGTTAGGTTTTATATAAAATTCCTTATTAAGCATGTAAGTTATTAAGGTTGAATTGTATAAGTTATGTGATTTTCATGCTTAAATGGTATGCATAATTGATTTGTTGAAGGGATATGACAAAGGCATGCTTAAATGATTATGTTCTTAATTTAAATACGTTGTTGTTGAAAATTGTACTAATTGTGAGTATAGAATGTGGTGTAAATTTCCTTATTAAGCATGCAAGGTTGTTAAAGTAGAATTATATAATTTTATGATACATTTTATGCATAAGCATTAGGAAAGAAATGGGAAGTTGATTTTAAAGGAAATGAAAATGGTTTTGGGGAAAAATTTGTAAAAGGGTTTGTGAAAACCCGGCCACCTAGGAGTTGCTTAGAGACTGTGGCGTTAGTGTGGCCTAGAGGGAACTGGGGAGATTTCCCTAGTGTAGTTGAGTTAACGGGCCCCAAATGACACCCTGGAGTTGCTTGTGGTCAGAGATAGTTAGCCAATCCTTCTCTCGTGCCGCCATGGAGTTGCCATATGACGCGTTGCACTAATGGTTTGGAAATGATGGTAGAAATGGTTTTTAGAAAATGGGGAGTGACATTTCATGACATTGCATCCCATTACACGGCATGGTTTGTTATTACTTGGATTATTTGTTGTTGATATTATGGTTATATTATCTTCCCGGAGTTGTATGATCCCGTTTTCTTTTGCTCTATTCATTGTTTGGATTCACGGGGTAACAAGAGGTGTGCCTTAGGCACCTCCTACTGAGCTTTTGCTCACCCATTCCTCTTAACATTTTTCAGAACACGGCAAGGAGGTGGCGGATGACAATATGTAATACCCTAATTTTAAAAGGATAGTGTCGGTAGTTTATTTTATGGTTTTATTGTAATCTGTGCATTTGTATGTGGTTATTTGGCTATTTGCTTATTTGTTTTATTTATTGTTAATTAATTGAATTAATTGTAGTATTTGTTTTATTTAATCGAATGATTTAATTGAGTATTTGTTTTAATTTTTCTTTCTTTATTATATGCTTATGTGGATTAATGAATTAATTGTTTTAATGGTTTTCGTATTCATTATAATTCTAAGTTTTTATGTTTCACGGTTTAGCCGACTAGGTTTATTTCTTAGTTGAGGTTTCTGTATCGTAATATAGTAGAATTAGGTTTTCCTTAAACCTTTATAAATATAGTATTAAACGTCAGCTTAGGGTTTATAAATCAAAAACCCTGTTCACGTATACAGAGAGGGACTTGAGAGAAAACAGAGAGAACTGGTTAGTGCTTCGGCCGTGGATTAAAGGTTGGACCAGGGTGAGACAGAAGGAGTATTGTTCGTGTTGGAACCAAGGCAACAGAGGAGTCGGGAACAGTAGGAATTGCCGAAAATTTTAGGAAGACGACGCTGAGGTTTTGAATCGAAACCTCAAAGGCAAGTTCTATTCCTAACTCTCTCCCTTTGATCGTGTTCTTTACATGCCTAAAGCAATTCCAGGAGTAAATAAACGTAAAATTAATATTTTATGTATGTGAAATTTTATATAAAACAGTATGTGTTTACATGTTCTAGTTTTGTTTGATTTTGCGTTTGTTTGCATAAATACTTGTTTGAATTGATTTAAATGGAGGCATATGAAATTTTATAATCTCTAGAACACACTGGGACATAGAATTAACCAGTAAGAACCCTAACAATGGATGACAAAAGGAACAGAAGTCGCCGAAGGTGAAATTGGTGAAAGAAACGAGCATAGTTGGTCATTCGGGGCAAAGAGGCGGCTCCACATGGTGTGGAGCCGGTTCCACTTAAGGGGGAGGCGGCTCCCCTTGTGGGGGAGGCGGCTCTTCCCCCTTTCTCATGATTTTTGACGATTTGTTAATTCTGGGCTGGGTTTTTGACGTTCCAGAGATAGTTAGGGGCTATGGATAGGAAGTTAAATGATGTCTAAGGACATTTTAGAGCTCCAGAGGGTTTGACAATACATAATAAATCATAGAGAATTAGTATATGGAATACTATGAAGTTCGTAAGTAAACTGGCATATTGATCTTGGATGCGGATGATTCAATTTGTTTATCTCTAAGTTAGTAGTTGACTTATGGCTGTTATAGTTTAAATCATGCCACAATGATATAAAAAATAAGCATGTGAAGTTATATATTCTATTATGCTTATTTGGAATTAATTGGTTTGTTGTTTCTGGATGAAAATGATTTTAAATTGCTTAATCTTAGGATAGCAATTCTCATGGATGAATTTTTAGTTAATCATGTTCCAGTGTTATAAAATATACATGTGAAGATATATATTCTATTATACTTACTTCGAATTAATTGGTTTACATGTATGATCTATATTATCAATCAGTGGACTTTGCGGAGTAGCATCGAATAAGCTTGTTAAATTACAGAATTTTATCATGCTTAGTATGGAACAATTGATGTTTATATTTAATATTTTAATTATCAATTGTTGGATGTATGGATTAGTTGATGTTTACATTCATTGTCTGTATTATCAACTACTGGATTGATGGATTGTATGCACCGGTACGGGACAATGTTATACTAGGGGGATTAGCTCAAAAACGCTAAGTCCTACTTACTCTGGAATTAAGGAATGGATTAACTAAAAGTTAAATCCTATTGATTTGTAGTGTTAAGGCAACGAATAGTTGAGCGGCACTACTATGGATTCTGGATGGATTTTAAATATATTGTTATGGTACCTCGATATGAGCTTGAGTCTCAGGATCGATGGTTAGGGCGCGTATATGCATTGGGATGCATAGCTGGCTATGATGGTTGGAGGTGTACCCTGTTAGGCTTAGGTATACATGCCTACTTCGGGTGCATTTTGCATGTTACCTCTATTCATGTTGAGACCGGCCTGTAGTCCAGTGAGAGTCATTTAGTGTGAATATATATATATTTACGGACTATATAATTATTGCTGAGTTGGTTAGAATGTACATGCGTATCGAGTCTCTGCTTGGATTATAGTAGGATAAAACTTGTTCATGGGCCCGACCCACTTTTATTTTTCAGGTGTTCGACAGTTCTAGTCGTAGACTCGATCGTGCTAAGTAGAGACTATCACTTACTCTTCCGACGACGTAGGACTTCTCTCTGTGGTTTAACTTTAGATGTTCTTTCAGTTTACTTTAATTTCAGTTTGGTTTTAATTAAGGGTCCACTAGAGATGGATTCCCGAGTTGTTAAACTATTGGAAGGTTTTGAAATCCTGGATTTTAAGCATTAATTTTAAAGGATTTTATTTTTTAGAATTCATTCAGCTTTTATTTATTTCTTATTTCATTTTGTATTCCGTGTTCATTTATATATTAATTGTTTGATATTTCCTCGGGTTTGGGCTTGGGCCTGATCAACCCATGTCTTGGATCTGAGGGGTATCACACAATCCACCACAGGCATGTAAAGACTAGAAGTGTATTTTGAAATCATTTTGTAAACTTGAGCCCATTTTTTGTATAGCACCATGACAGGAATGTATTAAGTTGTTTAACATGGGTTTGTATTATAACTTTAAGCTTAACTTTACTTTGTTGTAAATTGAACTAGTTATAAATATTATGTAAAATTCTTATGTAGAAGAAGAAAATGGTGTTGTCTTGTATCATATTATTGATGTTCATAACCATGGAATGAAGAATGTATTATTTGCATTATGTGTTGGGACAGGTTAGATAAATTTTGAAGGTCTAAGAGAGGTCATTACACTTTTATGCATTAAAGCTGGTTGTTGTAGGACCCTTTTTAACAGAGGTCATGCCGAATTTTTACTTTTTTATTTTTAATAATTGGAATAATTTTAGGGTCATTAGAGCTCAACGTTCTGCTGTTATTGATATTTAAATCCCTCAATCATCACACACAGCGGAAGCATCATCACATTACATCAACACAGTATATATGAACATAACAGTCACACATCCACACACAGCACAATATTTTACAGTGTTCACCCAACTCTAAGGTTACATCCATGGGAGAGAGAGATTTCACTATTATGAATCAAGGAAGAGAATATACAACCACATGTCAAAACCCACTTGTTTACTCATTATCTCTTATGAGGCTACATGTATACACTCACGAATTACATATACTATCCCCTATCCTCACAACACCCAGAAAAGCTAGATACCTTCTGTGAGATATATTTTTGTAAATTGGCTTATTTTAGTAACAAAACAAGTCCTAGTCAAGTTATAATTTCAATTACCATATCCGACTTGACATCGACTGCGGAATTGGAAGTTTGTTTAGAAGAGGAAAGTAATATTGATCATCGAAAAAGAAAGAACAACGATTAGGACATCGTTTCCCACTTAGGACACATTGATATATATGGTATATTTTCAGAGTTCAAAAATTACAGAATTTCCAAGTTCATATTAGATTCTGTTAAGTGGAACCAGTACCAAGATATGGGAACCAGTTCCAAGTTCTAATATAATAGAACAAACTCACTGTCCTTTAGGAACCAGTACCAAGATTGGGAACCAGTTCTATAAGTCCTGATTGCAAAAAAAAGTCCAGTTTCCTTGATCTGTTTAATACCTTTTTTTATCCAACTTTCCTTCCAAGTCTTATGCATGAAATTTCCTTTATTTACAGAAGGAATAGGACTTTACAAACCTCTATATGAACCATGTCATATACATTGGTTTATTTACGGCTTTTGTTATATAGATTCAATATTCTTAAAAGCCTTAGAAGATTATTTTTTGCAGAAAATCGGAGTTGATTTTTCTGTCATCTTTCTAGAACACATACACATAAACACATAGTGAGTTTAGAGTTGTGGTGTTCAAATCCTGATCGTAATCATACAGTTGCATCTACAATGATCAGACAAAAACAGATCTTCTTCTACATCATTCAGACGATTGAAGAACAGAAGTAAAAGCAATCACACTTTGAAAGGGTTGGGGCATTCGAGGAGTGTTGTCTAATCTACCTGCTACTTTTCTACAAATATCAAGCATAAGCCTGAGGTCAAGTTGCTGTTGGACGGGGAGTCGTAAAGTCAGAGGATTGTCAGCAGTTGGTGTTTGGTAGAACAATAGGGTGTGAGCCAGAGTCAAATTTCAGTATACTTTGTTTCAAGTATAGTGGATTGGTTTACTTTAGACTACACAGTCCACGAGGTTTTTCCCATAGCAGTTGAAGTATTTTATCAATTGGGGTTTCCTCGCTAAAATCCTAGTGTCATCTCTAACATTATATTTTGTTTTATTTTATTTGCATGTGATTAATTGTTTAATTACTAAAATAAGTAATGTTGGTAACGACACAGATCTGTTTTAAAACAAATAAAACTTTCTAAGTATTTTCTGTTGCATACGACTCACAATTTGGTATCAGAGCCAATCTCTACACATTGAGTTGATCCTTGCTGAAAAGTTTTGTTTTGTTTTTCAAAAATTATTTTCAAAATCATGTCTTTTGTGTTGAAAGAAGGTGGTTCTAATTAACGTGGTCCTTTATTTGAAGGAGATAATTATAATTTTTGGAAATCAAAGATGAGAGCCTATTTACAAAATTCTAGTGGTAAAACTTGGGCAATAGTTGAAACTGGTTACACACTTCCTACAGTAGATACAGCTATGGATGGAAAAATAGTCAAAGAGTTAAAAGATACTTTTGCTTTTACTACTATTGAAGCTTAGCGTAATGATGTTAATGGCTAAGCTTTATATTCAATTATTAATTCTATTATTCCATCTGAATATGTTAGAATTTCTGATTGTAAAACTGCTAAAGAAGCTTGGGATATTTTGCAGGTTACTCATGAAGGAACTTCTAAAGTGAAGTTGTCCAAAATTCAGTCACTTTCTCATAACTTTGGGAACATTGTGATGAAAGAAGATGAAACCTTTTCTGATTTTTATTCTAGTCTTCTTGAAATGATTTCTGAATTGCATCACTTAGGTAAAAAAGTTAGTGATAAGAAAATCTGTGAGAAAATCTTAAGGTCTTTACCTAAAAGATTTCAGATTAGAGTTAAAACAGTCACTGAACATTGGGATTTGTCTACCAGTAAAGTAGATAAGATGGTAGGTTTATTGAAAACTTTTGAGATATAGAATTTTGATTTAGACCAGAAGGAGAAAAATTTTGCTTTAAAATCTACACAGGTTGAGAATTCAATGGATGACAACTCTGATGATGATCTGGAATTCTTGTCAAGGCAATACAGTCAGATTTTGCAAAGGCAACTGAAGAGTAGGAATAGCAACATGGCTAATCCTAATTTTTTTGACAAAAGGTCAAAGTTTAGGTTTAATGAAAAGAAAGTAGAAAAATTAAAAGAAACTGAATTCATTCGCTGGAATTGTGGTGGCAAAGGTCACGCATCTAATGTTTGTCTTAGTCCTAGGAAAGAACAAAAGGATAAGAATTAAGGAAAAGCAATGAAAGTTTCTATGTTTGAAAATTCTACTTTAAGTGATAATGATTCTCCTCTAGATGATACTAATGATTTTTCTTATGTCGCTTTTCTTGATAGAGGTCCTCATGTCATGTCTTTATCTTACTGATATTTCAGATAACGAAGACAATGAGTTTTATCATGAACAGGTACAAGAGGCTGAAAAGGACGATGAAAAGTTGAAGAAGATGGTGAAAGAAATTATTGAAGTCAAACAGGCGATCAATAAGCTAGCAAATGAGCTTGTCCAAGCAAAATGAGAGAATAAAGATCTAAAGAAACAGATTGATGAAGCAAAAAGGAAAGCTTTTGAAAGCAATTCCGTTATCACTGAGCTTGAGAAGAAGATCATCATTCTTGAGGATAAGTTAAGTATAGTTAACTTATTGAAGGAATGTCTTGCTTTGAAAAATGATTATCTTGAAATTGAATTGAAATCTAAAAAGGATAAACTGAAAGGGTTCAATATGAGTCAAAATAGTTTGAATAAGATAATTAGTATGGGTAAGGATGTGAATGATAAAACAGGGTTAGGATTTGTTAAAGGTTCTTCTAGTAATCAAGGTAAAACAACTTTTGTTAAACCTGTTATTAGGCCTAATCCATGTTTGCCTGATGTATCACATTTTGATAAGTCTTATGTGCCTAAATTGTTGCATTGCATTTTTTGTGGAAAGAATGGACATAAGTATAATTCATGCCTTCATAGGAAAAAGAAAGACTTTTCTGAAAATCATTCTAAAAATTCTTATACTAAGAAAAAGGTGCATTCTAGGAAGAAAAAGAATGTTGTGACACCTAAGATTTCTAAAGTTGATAATTTGCCTAAAAAAGAGGTAAAAAAAGAAAAAGAATTTCAGGAAATGAGAGTGAGATCTGTTTGGATCAAAAAGTCTGATTTGATTCATTATATGCCTGTTAAGTCCATGTAATATGTTTCCAAAAGGACTTCACATTCAAACTAAGTCCTATGAAATTTAGTGATCGTGGCTTGTGTTTAAAAGTAAAATTTTGTTACCATTGGATCACTTGTTAGGGTTTGGTTAGGGTTTTGAGTTTCTGATCATAGTTTTCATAATGTGTTTGAGAAAATTCTTCCATTGAATTTATGATCTATCTTTGAATGTAAATTGGACACATGATTTTTGATTAAAAATAGATTCTTGGTTTGTAATTTATACAATGAAAGTTGATTTGCATTGATTAAGGAATTTTTTGATTTGAATCTTTTAAGTTCATAACCTTTTGTGCATTAATCCAAATCTGAAAATTTTGATTAAAAATCTTTGAATTATTGGTTAGGGTATATTGATCATAAAAGCTATAAAGGTTATTGTCTGAAAAAAATAGGAGCTTAAAAAAATGAATAAATTCAGTTAAAGAAAAATGTTGAATTAGGAAAATGCTACCTATTGAGATGTGTTTGAAAGCTCCGATTAAACTTTGAAGTGGAGCTTGTTGTCTGCTCTTTAGAGTGAAAGCCACCTTACTTAGAAAAATTGCTCAAAGACAATTTTATCTTGATGTTTTTCGATCAATATGGTATGGACAATGATTTATTGATAATTGATTGAAAATTGATAAGATAGATTGCACACACTTACTTAAACTTGCTAGATTGATTTCTAATTGTTTCATTAATATTTGCTAAAATTTATGTGGTGATTATTTTTTAAGAATTGAAATTAATTGAATATTTTGTGGAGTTGAAATTTTCATTCATAAATATCTCTGAAAATTTTCTGGAAATATTGAATTAGGTGTGGACTTGAAAGACTTTGGTTGACTGCTCAATGATTTGTTTTTAATTGTGCTTTGTTTTAAAATTAAAAAAATTGAAAAAATTTGAAAAGTTATAAAAAATTCAAAAAGATTTTTGTTTTTAGTTTGTAGTTTTTTTGATTTGTTTGATCATTGAGTAAATCACAAAGTCAAAGGAAAAATTCTCTTGAAAACTTTTTCAAGGAAGCTTACTGTCCATTTCTTACCGGTTTCACCTATTCGCTAACGGTTCAAGGTACACAAATGTTAGGCTCAAGTTTCTGGAGCCTGGCTACCGGTACCACAAATTTGGCACCAATTCAAAAGTGGTCCAAATCCATATTTTAGTCACTGCCCAGTGGGAACCGGTTCCTGGCAGCAAGATTGGGTATTAAAGTTTCACTTTTTAACTTTGTTGGGCATTGTTGCATACACTTCCTCTCTCTCTATATTGTGCTCACTCTCTATCTACAAAACTCCATAGATATATACATCATATATATTATCTTGATCTTGCATCCTTATCATTATAACGTTGCATAAACAACATAGAATCGTTAGATTGCAAGTTAGAATGAAGATTAAAGGTTGAGTTTTGAATAGAATTTGTGGAGTTTGGGAGTTTGAGAAAATTAGAGGATTGGTTAAGATATTGATCTTTTGGGTTGTTTAAGAGATTGAAGTCTTGGGTATTGATTGTTGTGGCTTTAATTACTTGTTGTGTTGATTGGTTTTTGGGATTTTGAAGAATCAAATTAAGCTTGTCCAAGAACAAGTGTTGAAGGACATGCTAAGTGTTCGACAAATTTACCAAGTGAACTCTGAAGTTTCAAACCAAATTTCTTTGAACACAAGATGCCTCCGAGACTATCCAAGAAGGACAAAGGAAAGGGTATTGCTTCTCCTCCACCCCCAAAGAAAGCCCGAACAACAATTTCTATTCGGGAATCGCAAGAGGGTTCAATTGTTCCAAGGAATGAACCGTCTTCACCTAGCTCTCCTACCACTGAGATACCACCTGGGTATCCATCAGTATCTGACACAGGGAAGATTCAGTTTGCTCAAGAACACTTTTACAACGAGCATGCTTGGTAAGTATACACTAAAGTGTATAAGGATGGTTCGATTAAGTCAGAACGAAATGTGAACTTGAAGAAGTTAAGAGATAGTCCGGGAAAGAAATTGGTTGATTATATTGAGAAGTACAAGTGGTTGTTCTTTACCACTATGGCAAATTCCTACAGTCCCAATCTATTTCACTATTTTTACTCAGATATCCACAAGGTTTATGACTCAGGATATTTTGAGGTTTCATTATTTGGGAAAGACTATGTGGTACATAGAGATGTGATTGGCAAAGTTCTTGGCATTCCCAAGAATTTTTCAAACATTGGCTATCATCTTCCACTGGTACATTCCGACCTAAAGTGAGAAGATAGTTATAATGAATTATGTGTTCCAGAATCACCAAGGTTTCTTGAATACATCCCGAATTGCTATTTTACAAATAAGGCGGTTTTTCTCAATTTATTTGCGATCTCCAACCTTGGCTACTTTGGGAAAAAGGATGTCATTTATGTAGATCATGTAGAGGTACTATATCTTCTATCTATTAATGTAGAGATATATCTTGACTCTTCTATATATGGACTGATGATAGCGCATCACAAGAATAATTTCAAGAAGAAATCATCTCCATTCCCTATGATCATTATGGCATTATATCGGTATTTTGAGATTCCACTTCCACCCCGTGCTCATCATATTGAGATCATATCCGAGATGGATATAAGGGCTTTTAACAAGGCTAAATCTATAAGAGCTTCATTTAAGAAAGCAAGCAGGGGTGCAACTGCTTCTTCATCATATCTTCCGGAGGTTACTACGCTCTTTCCAACTAAGCGAACGTTTAACACTCTGGATGCCAATTTGCTCTATTCATTGATTCTTCATAATCAAAAAGCCTTGATAGATGCTATTTTTGATCTTTAAGAGGATGTTAGGTTGCATAAGGAGTAGAAGACGAGTGGTACCTCTGAGGATGTATACAAACCAGCCCCTCCAGATCCGTCACTTGTGGTTGAGGATGATAGAGATGAGGATGACGAGTCAGATGATGCAGACGATGATACCAGTGGGAGTGACACTAATGGTGGTTGTGATACCCCTCGATTATAGAGCCACGGGTGATCAAGTCCGAGCACAGATCCGAGGGATACCAAACAATCAATACGTAAACAAGCAAGAGTACAAAAGAATTTAAAATAAAATAATATGCAGAACAGAAATCTAAATGTAAAACCTCCAATGATAAACTTTAATAATAATTAAACTTTCCAATCTGTACAACTCGGGAATCCAACTAGTGGACCCCTATTAATCCCAAATGGTAAAACTTTACAGAATTCAAAATCCAAAAACTAAAATAAGAAAGAACATCCTATGTAGTTGGAAGAGTGAATGACTGTATCTACATCACCACGATCAATTCTAAGCCTGATACTGAAAATCACTTGAAAAATAAGGGTGAGTTAGGCCCACATGCAAGTTCCATACAACTATAATCCATACATAAATCCGATATGCAGATACATCCTAGATAGCTCGGCAATAGCTAAAATAGTCTATATAGATATAGGTACACACTATAGGATGCCCACTAACTTATAGTCATCACACCTATGTAGAAGGTAACATGCAAAATGCACGTAGCGTAGTCGTGCACCTAGACCTACCAGGGAACGTCATTAGGTCCAATTCTCCATCCAATGCGATATACGCACCCTAACCATGGTCCTGAGACTCAAGCTCATACCATGGCACATATAATAAATATATAAAGTCCGTACTCCTAATACAAAATATCATCCATCTGTATAGTGGTCTGATATATGTATAACAAATCCATCTTGAAACCAAAATAGGTCATTCAATTTATTTGATTGACATGACACAAGTAGGTGAGGGACTTAACCTTTATGGTTAATCCATACCTTAATCCAAATTAGGTAGGACTTAGTGTTTTGAACTAATCCATTCCCAATATAGGTAGGTCTTAGTGTTTTGAACTAAGCCATCCCTAATATGACATCGTCCCATACCGGTTCATATATATCCATATAAGTAGGACCTAACCTTTTTATGGGCAATCCAACTCATTCCAAATTAGGTAGGATTTAGTGCTTGAACTAATCCATACCTAGTATGTCACCGTCCCATACCGGTACATACAATCCTCCAATTAACGTAGTTGGCAAAACAATATTAAATAGTCATCAACCACATTCCACAATATGCACAAGACAAGTTAATCTATATACATAAATATTAGGCATTCAATACAAAACCTAAAATCCAACTCCAATAATGTAAATTGCAACACAATTTGCACACATTTACATTTTCCATCATAATCCATGAATTGATACAATTTAGTACAATTTTAAGTATCAATTAAACCCAAGTTAAGCACAGGGAAATTCAGTTAATTCATTATACTTCAAATACCATAGAATTATGATTTATATATATATTTAAATCATACACAACAACCTTGCCAAGCTCCGGTATATAAACCTAGCAAATCCTCCAATATAGTCCACGAATTGATACAGTTAATAGAAATTTGAGTATCAATTAAACCCAAGCTAAGCATAGGTAATTTTAGTTAATTCACCATACTTATAACACTGTGGAGATATGATTATATATAATTAAATCATATAAAAACTTTGACAAGTTCCGGTAAGTAAAAACTAGCAAAAACAGTGTGCATCCTACACGCCTTTCCCTTTGGTTCTTCTTGCCCTATTCCTTAGTCAGATTATGAATTTATGTCTCCTCATAATTTTACAGGTTTATGACCATCATATATATCACTTAAAATAGTTTAAACGAAGTGCAAAATCTCTGTATAGTCCAAACACAGCCTAAAAACCAACAATACGTAAAACTGGGCGTTTAAAACCAAAAATCCCAACTGAGCAAGCTAAGTTACAACTGAGTAGGCTAAGTTAGAAACTTAGTCGGTTGAGTTGCTAACTTAGTCGGCTAAGTTGATAACTTAGTCGGCTTAGTTTTCAATTGAGTCAGCTAAGTTGCCAACTTAGTCGGCTCAGTTTCCAACTGAGTCGGCTAAGTTGGTGCTGAAGCTGTCTTCTTCGTTTGTTCAGCCTCTGTAAACCCTAAAACTCCATTGTTAATGCCTCTAAGCTTCAACCTATGTCCCATACACCCATACTAAATTATTTTAAGTCTTTTAGTAGGCAAAGAATCAACTTAAACAACAGTTCACTGGTAGTTTTGCTTGAACTATGTGCAAGAATTCAGGTAAATATTTGTCCAAGAGCTGAAGTGAACAGAGATAAAATATTTCCTTGGTTCCTTAAACAATTGTAATTTATTTTTCTGCTTTGGGTAGATTATACATTGTTCTTAGGGTTTTGTCATGAAATTGCCAAAGGGGGAGATTGTGAGATATATTTTTGTAAATTGGCTTATTTTAGTAACAAAACAAGTCCTAGTCAAGTTGTAATTTCAGTTACCATATCCGACTTGACATCGACTATGGAATTGGAAGTTTGTTCAGAAGAGGAAAGTAATGTTGATCATCGAAAAAGAAAGAACAACGATTAGGACATCGTTTCCCACTTAGGACACATTTATATACATGGTATATTTTCAGAGTTCAAAAATTATAGAATTTCCAAGTTCATATTGGATTCTGTCAAGTGGGAACTGGTTCCAAGTTCTAATATACGAGAATAAACTCACTATCCTTTGGGAACCAGTACCAATATTGGGAACCAGTTCCACAAGTCCTCATTGCAAAAGAAGTCCAGTTTCCTTGATCTGTTTAATACCTTTTTTATCCAACTTTCCTTCCAAGTCCTATGCACAAAATTTCCTTTATTTACAAAAGGAATAGGACTTTGCAAACCTCTATATAAACTATGTCATATACATTAGTTTATTTACGGCTTTTGTTATACATATTCATTATTCTTAAAAGCCTTAGGAAGATTATTTTTTGCAGAAAATCAGAGTTGATTTTTCTGTCATCTTTCTAGAACATATACACATAAACACATAGTGAGTTTAGAGTTGTGGTGTTCAAATCCTGATCGTGATCATACAGTTGCATCTACAATGATCAGACAAAAACAGATTTTCATCTATATCATTCAGACGATTGAAGAACAGAAGTAAAAACAATCACACTTTGAAAGGGTTGGAGCATTCGAGGAGTGTTGTCTAATCTACCTGCTACTCTTCTACAATTATCAAGCATAAGCCTGAGGTCAAGTTACTATTAGACGGTGAGTCGTAAAGCCAGAGGATTATCAGCAGTTAGTGTTTGGTAGAACGATAAGGTGTGAGCCAGAGTCAAAGTTCGGTATACTTTGTTTCAAGCATAGTGGATTGATTTACTTTGGATTGTACAGTCCATGAGGTTTTTTCCATAACAGTTGACGTATTTTATCAATTGGGGTTTCCTCGCTAAAATCTTGGTGTCATCTCTAACTTTATATTTTGCTTTATTTTATCTGCATATGATTAATTGTTTGATTGCTAAAATAAGTAAAGTTGGTAACGACACAGATCTATTTTAAAACAAACAAAACTTTCTAAGTATTTTTCGCTGTGTATGACTCACAATTTGGTGTAGTATGGTGTTCTAAGATTCATACAGCCAATAATAACTATGCTGATAGAACATTGTGTCCATGCAACTTAATACATTTTTTTTTCTGAATAAAAGATATATATATATATATATATATATAAAACAAGTTAGGCTCCTTGATATTTTATACCATTGTTAGATATGATATTATTGTATTGATGTGTAAGTGAGCTAGCTAAAAAGTCATGATATATATATGTTGATGGGGATAATTAACTCCCTTCAACTGTGATACCCCTCGGATTAGAGACACGGGTTGATCAGGCCCAAGCTCAAACCTGAGGGATATCAAACAATTAATATGTTATAACGAACATAGATTACTAAAGGAAATAAGAAATAAAGTTTAAGCTGAAAGGAACTAAAAATAGAATCCGCAAAATAATATAATTATTAAAATCCATCAAACCCAAACTCTAAAACTCCATCAGTTTACAACTCGGGAATCCATCTTTAGTGGACCCCTATTAAACATCCAGAAATAAACTATAGAGAGAATCCTACATCGTCGGAAGAGTAAATAGAGACCTCTGCTCAGCACGAACACGTCTAAGTCTGGAACTGTCGTGTACCTGAAAAATAGAAGTGGGTCAGGCCCACGCGCAAGTTCTATACTACTATAATCCAAACAGAGGCCCGATACGCATATACATCCTAAACAATTCAACAATAGCTAATAGTCCGTAAGTGTATATATATATAGTCACACTAAAGGACTCTCACTGGACTACAGGCCGGTCTCAACCTAAATAAAGGTAACATGCTAAAACACACACGAAGTGGGCATGTGTACCTAAACCTAAACAAGGTACACCTCTAACCATCACATCCAGCTATGCATCGCAATGCATATGCGCTCCCTAAACGTTGATCCTGAGATTCAAGCTCATATCGAGGTACCATAACAATATATTTAAAGTCCATCCCGAATCCTAGTAGTGCCGCTCAACTAGTCGTTGCCATGACACTACAATTAATAGGACTTAACTTTTAGTTAATCCAATTCTTAATCCAGAGTAGGTAGGTTTTGGTATTTTGAAACCAAACCATCCCTAGCATACTACCGTCCCATACCGGTGTATACTATCCAATCATCCAGCAGTTGATAATATCAACAATTAAAGTAAACATTAGCGAAATCCATATTTCCATTACTGATACTAACAGGTATAGTGTAAGCATCAATAAAAAGAATCAAATATATACATAAATAGATTCAGTTTTATATCCAACACTAATACTAACAGACATAATGTAAGCATCAAGAATCATGGTCACTGTATGTACACAAACTTACTCAGTTTAGGTTGTTTCATTTAATCAGATATAATGATAAGATTATTTTAAATTATCATTCAATACTCAACAGTTGATAATACATACATTTAAGATAACCATTAACAAGTCTATTCCTCCAATAGTTGATACTAATAGCATTGATGCAAGCATCAAGACAGAACCACAGTAGGTGCATATACCTACTTAGTTTAGGTTGTTTTACAAAGTCCCATTAGTGTTAATTTAAGAATTATTATTCTTCAACACTACCATATTCTAAGCAAGTGTAATTCAGATACATACTCATGATATAGAATTATACATGTTCCAATTATATCATTCGTCTCAAAAGATTTCAGAATTAAACACAGTCTACTCACATAATTCAACATTGTGGAATTACTTGTTTAAAACCTTACTGTCCAAACTTTTCTACGTAAGTAGACTTAGTTAATACCACATATGAAGCTTTAATTTATCTCTATACATTACTTAGACCTTCCATATTCAATTCTGCACTCAATTGAAAACTCCAAAATCAACCATTGCATGCAAAACTGACTGGAAACGAAGAAAATTACAAAAACTGAGCAAGGAGACATCTCCAACAATTGGAGCTGCCTCCTTTAAACCTTGGAGCCGGCTCTAATTTCTTGGAGCCTCCACACTAAGGGGAGCCGGCTACCTCTAAGGGAGAGCCGGCTCCCTCCCTCTCTGCTTCGTCGTTTTCTCCTTCGATGAACTCTGCCGCCTCTACACCTCACCGTTTTGACTTCCAAATCCTGTAACCTAACCCTAGTGTGTTCTCAGTCCATGTTTAAGTCCTTATACCATTATTATTCATGAATTTAATTCAAGAATTATGCACACAATTATCAAGTTTCAACAGTTTAAGAACCATGCAACACATACTGGTGTGTATCAAACTTTAGCACGAACAGAGAAACTTTTTAAGTTACAATTAATCCTGGAATAGTTTAAGAATGCAAAGAACATGAAGCCTAAGGGAGAGAGTAAGGATAGAACTTGCCTTACACTGACGTTCGTCTATAATTTCCGGCGAAACTCTCCTTTGTTTGCGCTCTGTTTAATTGCCGTCTTTAAAACTGCTCTCAGACTTACGATGTTGTAATCTTTTTCTTAAAACCCTAGGCAGACATCCTAAGTGAGTATTTATAGGCCACACAAATCCTAAGTTCCCTCAACCCTAATTGGATTTCAAGTTTATACAATGACGGCTACTGTGTATACCTAATGGAACGATATAACAGTCACGTTTGTTTTTTTTTTTTTTTTTAAAAAAAAAACAAATTAACCATTTTTACTTTAATTACCAATTAAACTTTATACCAATTAACCAAATAACACTAACTAAAACATTTAACAAATAATTAAAATTAAATAACACACGTAAGAAAATAAAATTAACTCAATGAAACAATTTAAATAAATAAAGTCAACAACCAGGTCAACTTATCAACGAATTATAATTAAACCAATTAAAACATTAAATAAAACAATTAATGAAAAGAAAACAATTAATCAAAATATCGAGACTATCCTTTTGAAAATTAGGGGTATTGCATCAACCCACTCAATGGTTGGCTATTGTTGAGAGTTAAATCCCTCCTTCATCACACACATAGGAAGCATCGTCACATCACATTAACACAAGTATATATGGTGATAACAATCACACATCCATGCACAACACAATATTTTACATGGTTTGCCCAACTCTAGGGTTACGTCCATGGGCAAGAGAGATTTCACTATTATGAATCAAAGAAGAGAATATACAACCACATGTCAAAACCCACTTACTCACTCAACATCTCTTATGAGGCTACATGTATACACTCGAGAATTACATATACTCTCCCCTCTCCTCACAACACTCACCCTTAAACCCCTTACATCTTTTCTCTATTCTCTCTCTCTTTCTAAACCTCTCATACCCTTATCTATTTATGGAGTCTTCAAACCCAATTCTTTGTTGAAAAAGTATTCCTCAACTTGCCTATAGGAAGTTAACATAATGATCAAAACTCTAAAATAGAAAAATAATGGGATACACTTTCTTCTATAACTTTCAACCTTCCAAAACAAAATAGGAAACTAATTTTCTGCTCATAAATTTTGAGCCACAAACCCAGCAATCTCCACCTTAGCTCAAAATTCAATCTTCACGTGCTTCTCCATATCCCCACCTCGAACAAGGATCTCTTCATAGCTCCACTTTGAACAAGGATCTCTTCATAACTCCACCTCAATTAAAGATTTCTCCACTTCGAACAAAAGCATTATGATGAACTTGAGAAACACTCTAACAATCTTCACATTTTTCTCAAATTCATCATTCTTCATTTTTTTCTTCCATCTTCTCTATCTACCCCGTTGGTGTTCAATTGCTCACGCATGGCAACCAATCAATCTTCTACTCATCTTCATCAATTGCTTTTATAGATAAAAGCAAAAAATATCACATCTTCACACTTCATATTCCCCTTTGCTCTTCATCGGGCTTAAAGTAAACCCCTTCATTCTTCACACCCCTTTCTCCGACTATCTTGAAAACTAGCACTCACTCTTTGCTTGTCCCCAAAACTTATTCTCGTGGGCTTCATCTCTACCATCTTTGCCCTATCTTGAAAACGAGCATCCTCTAGCTTGTTCTAAGACTTGTTCCTCATGGGCTTCACACCATCACCTTTTTCATACCTTCGTGTCATCATCAAATCTGATTGAATCTAAATAGCACCTTACGATTATCTTCTGTTCTGATAAATTTCGCAGCAATCTTCTTCTAATGATCTTCAGGACCAATCACAGGTTTTGACCCACCATCGGCTCTGATACCAGTTGTTAGGGATAATTAACTCCCCTCAACCCACTCAATGGTCGGCTGTTATTGAGAGTTAAATCCCTCAATCATCACATACAACGGAAGCAATATCACATCACATCAATATAAGTATATATGATGATAACAATCATACATCCACGCATAACACAATATTTTATATGGTTCACCCAACTCTAGGGTTATGTCCATGGGAGAGAAAGATTTCACTATTATGAATTAAGGAAGAGAATATACAACCACATGTCAAAACCTACTTACTCACTCATTATCTCTTATGAGGCTACATGTATACACTCATTTATTACATATATTCTCCCCTCTCCTCACAACACTCATCCTTAAACCCCTTACATCTTTTCTCTCTCAAAACCTCTAATACCCATCTCTATTTATAGAGTCTTCAAACCCAATTCCTTGTTGAATAAGTATTCCTCAACTTGCCCACAAGAAGTTACCATAATGATCAAAACTCCAAAATAAAAAACGTAATGGGATACACTTTCTACATAAATTTTCTGTACATAAATTTTGAGCCATAAACCCAACATATGTGAGTCATAATACGAGCTTGAGGTCTCGGGATCTTTGGTTAGGACTGAGGTGTATATTGCTAGATTATATGGGTAACTGGAATAGGAGATGTGTGTACCCTGGTATAAGGGGAACTCTGAACCACCTCGTGTGCGATTTTTCCAAGTGATACCCACTACACGGTTGAGACTGCCTTATTATCCAGTGAGAGTCTTAATGTGTATATATGTATCGACTATGTAGATATAACATGAGTTTGGCAAGGGATCTATTGATTGCCCGTTCTTTAATCGGGTCGTAGTAGAGGGAACTTATTTATGGGTCTAACCCTCTATTTTATTTTTCAGGTCTTGGGCAGTACGAGTTTTAAAGTTGTTCGTACATATCAGAGTTCATTCATCTTCACTCTTCCGTATCATTGATATAGGACATTTCTTTAGATTGTTCTTTTATTTATCAGACTTAGTAATTGATTATTATTTTAGTTTTGGGATTTATATAGGGGTCTTATATTTATGGATTTCTGAGTTGTATTATGGAGAATCTTATTGATGGATATTTATTGAAAATTATTCATTGAGGATTTAATTATTTAATTAGTATTTTAGTTACCTTTTATCTTTTATTTATTCTTTATTTATCCATTTGTATTCCATGCTTCTTTTTTAAAAAATATTTGTTTGATATCCTTCGGTTTTGTGCACAGACCTGATCAACCTTGTGTTCTGAAATTAGGGGGTTTCACAAACATCAACCTACCAAATAGCCATGGGATTCACATTTTGGGTTAAAAAAAGTCGTTGGCCAAGTTTCCCTCCAAACATATGGGTAGTTCAATCATTTACCATAGCAACTTGAGGAGATTTCAGTAAAGTAGATAGGTCCGTCACTAGGAGGGGTGGTCTATGTATTAGTCTCTATTTGTGGTAACATAAATCCCTCCCTATAACACAGGAATTAAGAATTCTCACAACAACAAGATCTACTCGACACGAATTAGGATTTAATGAAACCCTCACTGGAATTTTTCACAATGTTTTATTATTAGAGGAGGTCAGTGTAATTTTAAAAACTATAAGGTCCCTGTAATTATAGCAAACCATAGGTGAAGTCTATGTAATTTACACTTTTTTTCTATTTGAAAGTATTAAAATATGAGGGTTAAAACGAACTTTTCACATCCAAAATTAACTTATGTTTGCTCATTAACAGTTTCAGGGGAGGTCGAAGTAATAAGTCTCAAACACTCCATCTGTGTGTAATTTACAAAACGTGAGGGGTGGTCAGTGAATTTATCCTTCAATAAAATTACATCCTTGATAACTTTAACAAAGAAACTACTGTGGAAGTCCGTATATTGTAAAATATTATTAGCGTCAACTTACAACCTTGGCAACTTACTTATTTATTTATTAGTTATTAGTTACATACATAGTTAATTTTTGTCCTATAAAATCAATTTTTAACTTTATATTTAGTAGGATGACAATATATGGTATGCATCCTCTATGGTTGCACCACAACGCTTTACAACATCGATTCACTTTGATTAATCACATGTGGTAGTGATCACGTGTGAAATATCATGACCTTCATTTCAGTACAACATGGTGTTGTGGTGTTCTGTATTACAAGGATCCTAGCTCGAGAAGATATACATAATAAATAGAATTAAAATAAATTTATTTGCCCAGTACAAAACATTATGTTGGATTGATCTAAAATCTTCTCGCGGATAGTTGAATTTTAACTTTCGAGGTTATTTGAGAAGTGCGGATCTTCAATTGTAAAAGGTCATTTTACACTCGTGCTATAAGGCGTTTTGTATCGTTTTACCATAAATAATTCTCACATCGTTGTTTTGTAAACCGTTACAAATTTAAACCCCAAACGACGTTAACTCCACAAACGGTGGTACAGCAACGATAATAAAAAAAAAAAAATTTAAAACAAAAAAGTTGATAATTCAAATTTTCAATTTTTTTTTACCCTCTGGTCCTATGATTGTTGAAGTCTCTCTCTATCTAATCATCTTTGATGAAAACACCTACAATCCCTACATTACTCAAAAGTGAACATGGGTGGTCATTTATTGGAGGAAATATATCAAAGGTTGTGTTGTATTAAATGGTTAGATTCAGGATCTGATCTCACTCTATTTCTTTCATTAAAATTGAATTTGGTTTTATATTCTCATGATGATGTTTTAAAGTTCTACAAAATAAATCTAAGTTTCAACACTTTTTAATCCAAAATTCAAGATTCGAAATCTAATGTTTTTTTTTTAAATAATAAAAAATAAAACCATCACTTCATTTCATAAAAATAATTAAACACATAAAAATTATCTATACACATTATTTTTATATTCTCATCCATTGTTACCAAAATCGATCCAAATCGACTACTCCTTTGAAGAATTTTGTCCAATTTATGACCTGGGTTTATCAAGAGGGCAACATGTTTGTTCATATTCTGAGTGAACAAGCTATGGTAAGAAATGACTGGATCGTGTTGGATTTTGATTTTCCTGGTGCAGCTATAGAGTTGGCTTCTCTCTTGCTTGGTTTGGGAAATATATATACACACATACTCATATTCTCGAACACAAAATTTTTCAGATTTTAACACACTTAATTCCTCTTTTCAGTTTATTATATCCAAAGCACTTAATTATTGATTCATAATTCAACACACTTAATTATGTACGATTAAATATACTTATTTTCAAACAACAACATTATGGAGTAAACACATTTTATTCAATACATTTAATAATTATAGAATTAAGCACACTTAATTTCATAATTAATGACATAATTACTGTAACATGAAGATATATTCATATGGGTTTTTAATGAATCATGTATTTTAGTTTTGCCCTCTTTTTGCATATGCAGCGATAGGAAGATGCGTCGTTTTATCATTACCATGTTCTTCTTCTTCAGAATGAGGAAAATTTCCATTTTTATGTGCTACAGTTGCAGCGATAGGAAGATGCGCCGCCCCCACACTACCTTGTCCCTGAGGATTTATATGACGTGCTGCATGATATAGTGCCGCCATCCCATCAGGTCCTCTCACTAGTGCGGATGATAAGCGCCGAATATTGTATATTCAAGCGCCCTAAATTGCATTAGTTAAGTCCATCGTTTGATTATTTAAGTAGATTATCTTCATTTGTGTGTATGTATATATTTTCAGGTCCATTTGCCAAAAAAGGAGCAAAATCAAGGCTTTGTGGAGTTTTGGCCATCAAAAGGCACAATTCTGAATTTCTGGCAGCAGTGGAGTCAGGACTTTGCTCACCATTTTGACCTTGCAAACTCGAGAACTGGACTTCCATTATAAAATGGCATATTTAGAGCTCTGAATCAGCTTTCCAAATCTTCAAGCAGTTCGTCATTCGGAGCTTGGACCAGAGAGTTATGGCCTTGTCACCAGAGGTGCGCAGAACTGCCTGGCAGCAATGAAATTCTGCCTTGATCTTCATTTTCGACCAATCATCCTTGAGAATTGGATCTCCACCAAAACATGAAGTTTTTAGAGCTCTGAATTAGCTTTCCAAATCTTCAAACAGTTCATCATTTGGAGTTTAGAGCACAAAGTTATGGCCGTTTTACCAAAGTAGGTCCGGGATGAGCAAACCAAGCATAGGGCATTCTGGCCAATTTTCGAGTGCTCGAGGCCTAATTTCGAGTGCTCGAAATTAGGGCAGATTGCTTCACGAGATCAGCAGTGGAGTTAGGACTTTTCTCGACATTTTGACCCAGAAAGCTCGAGAACTGGACTTCCATCATAACATGAAAGATTTAGAGCTCTGAATTAGCTTTCTAAATCTTCAAACGGTTCATCATTCGGAGCTCGGAGCAGAGAGTTATGGCCTTGTTACCAGAGGTGCGCAGAACTGCCTGGCAGCACTGAAGTACTGCCTTTCTCCCCATTTTCGACCAACCAGACTTGAGATTTGGGTCTTCATCAAAACATGAAGTTTTTAAAGCTCTGAATCGGCTCTCCAAATCTTTAAACGGTTCATCATTCGGAGTTCGGAGCGTAAAGTTATGGCTGTTTAACCAAAGTAGGTCTGGGCGGAGCAAGTGAAGCATGGGCATTTTTACACTAAATTCGAGCGCTCGAGGCCTTGCTTAGAGTGCTCAAATTTGGGGCAGAATTGCCTTCGGGAATTCTCATTTTGGCAGCCACTTGTGCATTGGTTTCCTCATTTTCTACTTACTTCTTTATGAGGTGGTTGGGGATGTTTTTTGGAGGAGAGAGAGAGCTTTGTTGAAGGAGATAAGGCAAGGAAGGCCACACATATCATTATCCCATATTCTACAAGATTAGAGGAGAGAGAAGAGAGCAAGGAGGGAGAGTTCTTCAAGCTTGAAGAAGGGAGCACGAAAATGGAGATGGAGTCTTCTTCTTCCTCTTCCATTTTTGTATCCATGGATAACTAAACCTCCATCTAGGGAGGTGATGAAACTCCTCCTTGTAAGCATGTCTAGTTTTTGATTTATTTTGGGGAATGAAATGTGTATTTGACTAGTTCCATAATCTAGAGCATGTTACATAATGTAATGGATGTTTTAATGTTCTAAAGATCATGTTGCATTAAATACTCTTGTCTTAGATGATTTAATCTCATGGTTGTATGGCTTGTAGTTTCATAGTGACAATGGAGCTAAGACTATGGAATGGTTTTAATGGCATGATTTTGAGTAGCTTGTTAATTCATTGCTTAAGAATTTCTTTTGATGAATTAACCTTGTGACTTGTTATCATGTGCTCTCATCAATTGGTTACTTGTTTGACAATCTCTAGCTTAGTGAGCATGTTGAGGATTGCACCATAGTTTAGGTAATTTAAGCATGTGGAGCTTTGATAGGTTGTTCTTACATTTTAATTAATTGAATTTCTTGAAGATGATATAGTAGTCATGAATTGCTATTCATCAAGGTCATTTCTACATTAATTCCCCAAATCAATCATATAATTAGCTTGTGTAGAGGTTTGGAGTGGATTCACTTCCCTAGACTTCCTTCTCTAAATCTTGTCTTTTAATCTCCTTCAATTTATTGTGTATGCATTCTGAATTTGTAATTTAGTGACAAACAAAACAAACACAACCTCTATGAACACCCCTTCATCATCCTAAGAATGACTTTAAACACTTAGGTTGCCTTAGACTAGCGCAGTCCCAGTGGTTCGACTTACCCGACCAATAGCCCTATTTTACAATGATTCGTGCTATTGCGAAGGTTGATGTATAGTTGATCAACCGATCAATTTTTGGCGCCGTTGCCGGGGACTGCAAACGGTTTAGCAACCAAAGTTTAGGGTTCATTTTAATTTGATTGTGAATACTGTGTCTTGTGAATATTCCTTGCGTGTTTTGATCATCTTTGTGTTGTAAGATTCTAGGGACTCGGAGCTCGCCGTGGGATTGCTAGCAAATTGTAAGTCTAGAGGACCCCAGGTAAGTCTCTTGACTTCTAGTTTCGCATTGTGAATATTGTGTATGTGTTTAATTTAGTTGTGAAGCCCTTGTCGAGGCTCTTAACTTGTTTATATTTTGTGTTCAAGCATCGGTCCTTGTCGTGGCCATTTACATTTTCTGTCTTGATAATTGAGGAGAAAGGGAACATCGTATGTGGAGTTGTGGTTGATGAATTGCTTTGTTGAGTATATGCTTTGTTGTTGATGTTCGGTCGTAGGTCACTTTCCTTACCCACAATCGATTCTCCCATTGATATTAACTCTCTTGAAAGAACTCTTAGACGGAACCTTAGGGAACCCACTCTTACAAGGGACCTTGAAACTGAATTCAATATAATGGGGGATAACGTAGGAAATCCGGGGAATGAAAGGGCTGAAATTCCTAATGTAGAACCAATGACTCTTAGAGATCATTTCATTCCTACCACCTATGCTTCTCCTTCTTGTATAGTGATGCCAAACATCGATGCAGCTCAATATGAGATCAAGTCTAGTACCATTCAAATGCTTCTATCATTTCATGGCCTTGATAATGAAGATCCATATAAGCACCTTGATGAGTTCCTTGAAATCTGTTCGACCATCCGGTTGAGAGGTTTTCCGGACAATGCACTTCATCTCCATCTTTTCCCATTCTCCCTAAAGGATAGGGCAAAATATTGGTTGAACTCCCTCGCTCCCAACTCTATTACTTCTTGGGCTCAATTGCAACAAGAATTTCTTAAGAAGTACTATCCGGTGAGTAAAACCAACCAAATGAGGCGTTCCATTCTAAGCTTTTCTCAAGTTGATGGAGAACAACTCCACGAGACTTGGGAAAGGCTACAAGATCTTCTTCGAAAATGTCCTCATCATTTGATCCCAAAATGGCAATTAGTGCAAGCTTTCTATGCTGGCTTGACCGAAACCCATAGATTCATGGTTGACTCTTCTTGTGGTGGGATGTTCATGTCCAAGAATGCGGATGAGGCTTGGACCTTACTTGAGAATTTGAGTGAAAATTCACTTCAACACAATTCTCGTAGGGCTCCGACCTCAACCACTCCAAAGAACACCAATCCTTGTCAACAAAAATCAATAAGGGAGGAATCATCTCAAGTGGATGCCATAGCTCATAAATTCTACCAATTGATGGCACCACATCTTCCTCCTTCAGTGTCTCAAAATTCGGCAAGTTCGGTTTGTGCCTCATGTAATAGTCCATTTCATCTCTCGGAAGATTGCCCCACACCGGAGCAATTTCCCAATCCCAACCAAGAGCAAGCTAATGCCATGTTCTCACGGCCCGGGAACAATCCATATTCCAACACCTACAATCCGGGTTGGCGAGACCATCCGAATTTTTCGTGGAGGCAACAAGCCCCACAAAATTCCCAACTTCAAAATCAAGGGCCTCAAAATCAGCCCTCTTCTCAATATCAAGGTAGGCCTTTCCAAGCCTCTTCAAGCTACCAACCTCCATACAATCCAAATGTCTCCACTCAACCTCCTGTGAATCCAATTGATGAGATAGTGGCTGCAAACAAGCAAATGATGGAATCATTAAATGTGCAAATGATGGAATCATTAAACAAGCAAATCATAGATTCCAACAAGCATCTCTTGACATCCTTGCAACCTACTCTCCAAATGGTTCACTCCCATACTCAATCCATAGCTAGGCTCGAAAATCAAATGGGACAAATAGCTAACCAAGTGAACCAACTTCTTCAAAAAGACAAGGGTAAGCTTCTCGCTCAACCATTTGAAAATCCTAGAGGAATGCATGTGATTGATGAAACCCCTCCTCCGAGTGGGCCGACTCATGAACATGTTCAAGCTATCACCACCCTTCGGAGTGGTAGAGTGGTTGACAACAAGGTTGATGGAGACACAAGTGAGAAAAACCCTCCGTTGAAAAATCCAAATTCAAGCTCTTCAACTCCAAATCCAAGTTCTTCTTGTCCAAATACCATTCACGGAAGTCCCACGCATGTCACCCCAAATGTGGAAACTACTTATGAGCCAAAAGCTCCGTTCCCTCAACGTCTTCAAGAGTCGACACATTTTGGGAATAAGAATTGCAAAATTCAAGACATGTGGGAGGTCTTTAGGCAAGTAAAGATCAATCTTCCTCTCTTGGATGCTATCAAGCAAATTCCTCCCTATGCAAAATTCCTTAAGGATTTGTGCACTCAAAAGCGCACTTCCAGAAGTCATTTACCAAAGAAAGTGAGGTTAACCGAAAATGTTAGTGCGATCATTCAGCACAGCACTCCTCCGAAGTATAAGGATCCGGGTGCCCCCACAATCTCTTGTGTCATTGGTGACAACAAAATCGAGAGGGCCCTCCTTGACTTAGGAGCTAGTGTGAATTTGATTCCATATTCGGTTTACCTACAACTTGGTTTGGGAGATCTAAAGCCAACTCCGATAGTGTTGCAATTTGCTGATCGATCTATTAAGCAACCACGGGGAATTATTGAAGATGTGATCATAAAAGTGGACAAATTCTACTTCCCGGTAGACTTCGTGGTTCTTGATACGGAACCAGTCCATGATCCAAGAAAACACATTCCCATAATTCTCGGACGTCCTTTTCTAGCTACAGCTAATGCTTCCATTAACTGTAGATCCGGATTGATGGATATCTCTTTTGGGAATATGAATGTTAAGCTCAATATCTTCAATGCTGTGCAACTTCCTTCAGATGACAATGAGTGTTTTGAAATCACTATTGCTGATGAACACATTCAAAATCCAATCCCACCTCCTTCAACGGAGGATCCCCTACATGCTTGCTTGGTCCCTTTTGATTTTGAGGATTTTGGTGTGGACAAATCCATTCGGGAAGTCAACTCCTTGCTTGATATTCCATCACCATTTTCCTCTCCTTTATGGGAAGCACCAAATCCATCTCTATCGTGGGATTGTCCATCTCCTTCCATTTCTTCACCGGAGTTACCTCAACATTTTGAGGGTGAACCACCGGACAAAGGTAAGGAGAATATTGACAAGTTGCTGAAAATTCTTCCAATCATTCCAGCCCAATCTAGAATCATTGTCCATGATACTCAACCTGTGAACAAACCATTTGAGTACAATGAGGTATATGACTTGGAGATTGCAAATATGGAAGGTCATGATCCTACCATTGTTAGTCAAAACAATGACATTCAACGAGCCTCCATAATCTCGAACAAGCAACACCTTTGCTTAAATCTGAAAATAAAAGAAGTGAGATTAAAAGCGATGCTCAAATCCTCTAAGGCCAAACTTGTTTCTCTTCGGAAGGATCAATATCCCTCACCATTCATTGATCTAAGTTTGAGACCATATGAAGGAGGCAAGTTGCATACGAAGCGTTAAGGATCCATCTCTCCAATGGATCCTGATCCTGGTTCGTCTAGCTATCGACATTAAATTTAGCAAAGCAAGGGAAGAAATTCTTTCGATGTTCCAAGCTTCCCTACCTTCTCAAATTGCTCGTGCCTTGAAATTTTCTGGGAAATGGTTTAGAAAAGCCAAAAATTTGATTTTTCTGAAATGATCTTCAGTTGCGTTCCGCAATTTTAGACTGGCCTCTTAGACCTTCTCAGCTCTAATTTTCATTCCCGAAAATTTCCATCGCTTTCGAGCAAGTTCATAGGATCTTTGACATGCAACTCATGTGCACAACCTCTCATTTTCAACGCATTGTTGGATCATGGTTCCCCAAAATTTTCCATGCATTGGAGATGAAATGCAAAGTTTGAAAATTTTTCATCTAGGCATTAGAAATGTTGAGCAATTCGACAATTTTTCCAAAAATTTTCCATCCATGCAGTGGAATGGACTGAATTTGCAAATTTTAAAATTTTTTCCATGCTTTAGAGATAAAGTGCTAAGTTTCAAAAATTTTCCATCCATGCATTGGATTGGAATTCTCTTGCAAGGCTTCAAAAATTTTCCCTACATTAAAATTCATTGTATGCATTCTTTCATTGCATGCATTCATTGCATGCATTCTTTCATCTCCAAGCCACTGAATTTCCATGCATGGACTCCATTTTGAACAACTTCCATTTCCATGTTGCTCACATTCCATATTCCATTGCAACAAATTCAACTTCTATGGTGCTCACTGTCTTGCATGTTTTCCCTTTCACTCATTGCTTCAGTCCTCACAGCCGAGCTCACCCCCTAGCCTACTGAGCCAATTTCGTGCCCTCCAAATCCCATTCAGATTGCTCCAAATTACCACACCAATTTTGCATGCTCACTGCCCAAGTTTGGAGTGCTCTAGCTTCCATTTGGATTGCTCCAAACTTCTCCACCATCATTCCGAGGCTGCTGCTTGTATTTAGAGCACTCTAATTCCATTTTAGAGTGCTCTAAATGTGAACCAATCTCATCCCAAGCTACTGCCTTCATTTAGAGCACTCTAGCTCCCATTTGGAGTGCTCTAAATGTGAACCACCACCCTCTCGGCATCTCCATCCACCACCCCAACTCTCTAACAACCCACTCCATGCCAACCCCAAGCCACCCCACAACCTACATTTTCATGCACAAAGCTCCCCTCACCTCTCTGCCATATTTTCGAGCACTCGAAGCCAAGCTTCGAGTGCTCGCACTTGCTTGAGTTCTCACACAACAACCAGCCGAGGCCACTGCCCCTATTTCGAGCACTCGAAGGCACCCTTCGAGTGCTCGAACCAAGCCTCTCTCTCTCTCCCTTTTAAAACCCCAGCCCACCACTCTCACTCAACCTCATCTCCTCTCCTCGGCTGCCAACCCCTCTCCTCCACCAACTTCACAACCCAACCACCCTCAACCTCACCACCCCATGCAAACCCACCTTCACCTCCTCCACCTTTTTCCCCACTCTCCTCTAACCCAAGCACCATCATCAACCTCTCATCCACATCTTCCATTAACCACAAATAATGGGCCTTGTGTTCTCCATTGTTGGGTAAGTGTCTACCCTCTTTTTCTTTCAATTTTTGATCAATGGAGGATGGGATTGCTTGTGTGAAGGATTTGTGATTGTTTGGGAGTTGTGTATTGCATTTGCAGGGCCAAATTTTTGGATTTTCTCATCTCTAATCAACCTTTGGCCCTCTTCCTTTTTGTCTTGCACACCACGTGTTTGACGAATTGCCTAAGCCAACTTTATCTCTCTAAATGCACGGCTTTTGGCATTGTTTTGTTTTCCATTTTACACTTATGACTCATGTGTGCTAATTTGTATTTTGTATGGATTTTTACCTTGCAATCACATTCGTCTTAGTGTTTTCATTTCTGTTTTGATTTTTTTTCTTAAGAGACCTATGCTTTCACCTGTGTACATTAGTTCTGTCTTGATAGGTCTTCATGTCCAAGTTTGGGGGACGCCGTTGCGCACTCACATGGCTGAACATCTACGTCGTCGTCACTCCACTTGGTATTATTGTTCTTTTACCCTCTTTGCGCTTATTTTGATTTACTTGTCTTCTCACATTGAGGACAATGTGACATTCAAGTTTGGGGGTGCATTTATGTATTTTTGGTTTTACATTTTTGCTAAGCAATGATAATGGAATTTGAAACCTGTTGGAGATGAAAGCATATGTTTAAAACTTTGTGTATAGAAGCAGCTGATATTTTTGAAAATAAAGAAAATTTGAGTTGAAATGATCATGTAGATTCAAATTAGTCTGTATAAATGTCTCAATTAAATTCTCGCTGGATTTGACACTCTTTTAAGCTTCACAATGCACAGATGCACATTGGAAACTTAACTGTGAGGCATGCAACTTGATTGACCTTGACCTTGCCCTAGTTAATCTGATTTGATGAACCTAATGGATGAATACTTTTGGCATGAATCTAAAAAAAAAAAAAAATAAAAAAAAAAAATAAAAAAAAAAAAAAACTTAGAAAGAAAGAAAATAATGATCAGTTGACGTTCGTAGCCTTTCCAACTCGAGTTATTAAGCCCTAGGAGTGTCTCTACACTTAGCACCCTAAAACCGTCTGGTTTGGGAGTTGTTGGCCTAACGCTTGCTACAGGGGTTGGTTAGAAAGCTTAAGGGACTTAAACATTGCACGGTCATTCAAAAAATAAACTGGTAATAAACATGGTTTGCTAGAGTTCGTAGCCTTTCCAACTTGAGCTATTAAGCCCTTTGGAGTGTCTCTACACTTAACACCCTAAAGCCATCTGGTTTGGGAGTTGTTGGCCTAACGCTTGCTACATAAGTTGGTTAGAAAGCTTAAGGGACTTCAGCATTGCACAACCATTCTATGTTTCGCTTATGAGTTACAATAAATTGTCAACAAGCAATAAAAGTTGTCTTGTAAATAAAATCATGCCTTAGGAACCTCATTTAAAGGGGAATTCAATGATTTGAAAACTTGTGCTTTGGAATTGGAAAAGAAAGTAAAAGCTGCATGTTGAGAATCCAATTCACTTTCACTGAAGCTAGAGTTGATTTCCATTCAAGAGATGATAATTGAGTTATTTATATAGACTTTGATGTTGATGCATGTATATGGAAATGTATTTAGCCAATTTTTGTATCAATGCTTCATATATGCAAGGTAGTTTTCCCAATGACCCCATCTCTAGTTTTTGTCTGTTTCAAGTTGTATTTGAGCTATGTATCTATCTCATTTTACCATGGATGATATTTTTGTAGTAGCATGCCCATGGTTGTCTTTTCATTAAGTTTTTCATTGTAGTTTTGCTAAGGGACTAGCAAAATGTAAGTTTGGGGGTGTGATAAGCGCCGAATATTGTATATTCAAGCGCCCTAAATTGCATTAGTTAAGTCCATCGTTTGATTATTTAAGTAGATTATCTTCATTTGTGTGTATGTATATATTTTCAGGTCCATTTGCCAAAAAAGGAGCAAAATCAAGGCTTTGTGGAGTTTTGGCCATCAAAAGGCACAATTCTGAATTTCTGGCAGCAGTGGAGTCAGGACTTTGCTCACCATTTTGACCTTGCAAACTCGAGAACTGGACTTCCATTATAAAATGGCATATTTAGAGCTCTGAATCAGCTTTCCAAATCTTCAAGCAGTTCGTCATTCGGAGCTTGGACCAGAGAGTTATGGCCTTGTCACCAGAGGTGCGCAGAACTGCCTGGCAGCAATGAAATTCTGCCTTGATCTTCATTTTCGACCAATCATCCTTGAGAATTGGATCTCCACCAAAACATGAAGTTTTTAGAGCTCTGAATTGGCTTTCCAAATCTTCAAACGGTTCATCATTTGGAGTTTAGAGTACAAAGTTATGGCCGTTTTACCAAAGTAGGTCCGGGATGAGCAAACCAAGCATAGGGCATTCTGGCCAATTTTCGAGTGCTCGAGGCCTAATTTCGAGTGCTCGAAATTAGGGCAGATTGCTTCACGAGATCAGCAGTGGAGTTAGGACTTTGCTCGCCATTTTGACCCAGAAAGCTCGAGAACTGGACTTCCATCATAACATGAAAGATTTAGAACTCTGAATTAGCTTTCTAAATCTTCAAACGGTTCATCATTCGGAGCTCGGAGCAGAGAGTTATGGCCTTGTTACCAGAGGTGCGCAGAACTGCCTGGCAGCACTGAAGTACTGCCTTTCTCCCCATTTTCGACCAACCAGACTTGAGATTTGGGTCTTCATCAAAACATGAAGTTTTTAAAGCTCTGAATCGGCTCTCCAAATCTTTAAACGGTTCATCATTCGGAGTTCGGAGCGTAAAGTTATGGCTGTTTAACCAAAGTAGGTCTGGGCGGAGCAAGTGAAGCATGGGCATTTTTACACTAAATTCGAGCGCTCGAGGCCTTGCTTAGAGTGCTCAAATTTGGGGCAGAATTGCCTTCGGGAATTCTCATTTTGGCAGCCACTTGTGCATTGGTTTCCTCATTTTCTACTTACTTCTTTATGAGGTGGTTGGGGATGTTTTTTGGAGGAGAGAGAGAGCTTTGTTGAAGGAGATAAGGCAAGGAAGGCCACACATATCATTATCCCATATTCTACAAGATTAGAGGAGAGAGAAGAGAGCAAGGAGGGAGAGTTCTTCAAGCTTGAAGAAGGGAGCACGAAAATGGAGATGGAGTCTTCTTCTTCCTCTTCCATTTTTGTATCCATGGATAACTAAACCTCCATCTAGGGAGGTGATGAAACTCCTCCTTGTAAGCATGTCTAGTTTTTGATTTATTTTGGGGAATGAAATGTGTATTTGACTAGTTCCATAATCTAGAGCATGTTACATAATGTAATGGATGTTTTAATGTTCTAAAGATCATGTTGCATTAAATACTCTTGTCTTAGATGATTTAATCTCATGGTTGTATGGCTTGTAGTTTCATAGTGACAATGGAGCTAAGACTATGGAATGGTTTTAATGGCATGATTTTGAGTAGCTTGTTAATTCATTGCTTAAGAATTTCTTTTGATGAATTAACCTTGTGACTTGTTATCATGTGCTCTCATCAATTGGTTACTTGTTTGACAATCTCTAGCTTAGTGAGCATGTTGAGGATTGCACCATAGTTTAGGTAATTTAAGCATGTGGAGCTTTGATAGGTTGTTCTTACATTTTAATTAATTGAATTTCTTGAAGATGATATAGTAGTCATGAATTGCTATTCATCAAGGTCATTTCTACATTAATTCCCTAAATCAATCATATAATTAGCTTGTGTAGAGGTTTGGAGTGGATTCACTTCCCTAGACTTCCTTCTCTAAATCTTGTCTTTTAATCTCCTTCAATTTATTGTGTATGCATTCTGAATTTGTAATTTAGTGACAAACAAAACAAACACAACCTCTATGAACACCCCTTCATCATCCTAAGAATGACTTTAAACACTTAGGTTGCCTTAGACTAGCGCAGTCCCAGTGGTTCGACTTACCCGACCAATAGCCCTATTTTACAATGATTCGTGCTATTGCGAAGGTTGATGTATAGTTGATCAACCGATCAGCGGACCCATGGACAAATAAGAGAGCGAGAACAAAGAAAACTCTGAACAAGACCGCCATGAAGATTAATTAATCCTTCCTTAGAGGCTCTTGCCAAATCCACTCTGTTTTTTTTCTGCTTCCTCTTTGTCTCTATTTATACTTGCCATAAGATGCTTACAGGTCTGCCAACAATGCCTATATAAAGAAACTACTCCTAAATTAATGTTTATTCTCCACAATACCTGCCAAAATAATAGTGTGTGTTGATACGTGTATGGTTGAATTTGCTGCCCATGCCAAAGTCAATCATATGATTCATAACATTTACTATACATGTTGATACGAGTATGGTTGGATAATTATATAACCATACTATTTGATTGGATTTGAATTCTTTCTTAGCTTTCCCAATGATTGGGTAATTATCTAACCATACTATTTAATTGGGTTTGAGTTCTTTTTAGTTTTGGCAATTTAATTTCTTCTAGTATATGATGGATTATTATGGCATTGGAAAATGATTTGTAAATGAAAATTAAACCAAATCGAAAGAAGTTAGCCTTTTGGTTAAGAAAAAGAAAAAATAAATAGTTAGGCGTAAAATGTTTCCATCTCTTTTTCGCTTGCTTCTCTCTTGTAATAACACAATTCTACATTTTATATGATGATTAGAAAAGTAACGATATTCAGAATGTAGAGTTTGAATGAAATGGGAGAGTCGAAAACTCTCAATTCATTGAAACACTCAATTGGATCTCACATCGATCATTATTAAAAATCTCCAGCTTCTATTTTATTCAAACACTTTTGCCTTAAAAGTCATTTTCCTGATTACAATACAAAAAATGAGATTAAATTTTTTTCGGTTAAGTGGAGGAGTCCAACAACTTCTATCTTATCCGTTAGATCAATTTGGAGCAGTAACAAGCCATAGAAGTATTTGTACTGCACCCACAACAACTAAAAGTATATTCTTGAAAACATGGAGTGTGTGTGTGTGGTGCTTCAACTAATTTTATCAGTAAATAAGCTTCTGTTTGAACTAAATGTTGCTTTTTTGGGAGTTCTGCTTGGTGCTTTATGGATCAAAGGGCAACGCTAAAGTAGAAGAAAGATAGTAATGTTTATGATTTTTTTTATTTTTTTATTTTAGTAATGTTTATAATTGTGGTGTAGAAAAAGAAAAAGGAAAATTTTATTTAAAAAGGTGGAGGGACCCACCACTAGTATATATGTGTGGCTTATAGACCCATTTGGTCTCATTCTTCCTCTCTCTCCCATAGCTCACTCTCACCCCTCTCATTCTCCAATTTTTTTTTTTTTTTACAAGATTTCAATCCTAAATTTCTCCCTCAATTTTTGGAGTTTTTAATTGCCGTTTGCGGCAAATTAGAGATCACGACGAGATCTTCGATTTGATAGAAGCAAAGGTGGTTTTGGTGCACCCTAAGAATTTTGAAATCTAGGGTTTGGATTCGGCAAATTGGGAGTTTTTGCAATTCTTGAGGTAGGGGTTTCCAATCCACAATTTTCTTTGACTTTTTTGAGTTTTCTTATAAATGTTGTTAAGTTGTTTACTAAATTATGAGTATTGTTTATGGTTATAGACATTTTATATATAATGAGCATGACAAGGTGTATAATGTGTTGGAAGTGATAAAAATTGCTTGTATTATTTATTGATTTTGATTATATGCACTTGAATGCTTTAATGTCAAATACTATGTTGTCAAAATTGTTAATTGAGAGTTTATTAATTTAATTTTCCCAAAAGCAAGCAAATGAGATATAGATGAATTGTATGGAATTGTGAACTTGACATAGTATGGTGATCAAAGCATGAAGCATTCATGCATTGCATTGGATAAGGAAGGGAAAATTTGTTTTGAAATGAAATGAAATAATTTTGGGAAAATTGTTTTGGAAAGTGTTTGTGAAAACCGGACGCTTAGGAGGCGCCTAGTGGTTCGTGGTGTTATTGTAGTCTAGAGAAGACTAGGGATTAAGTTAACTAGGCCAGATGCGACGCCTTGGAGGTGCCTTGTGGTCGTGGATAGTTAACCAATCCCCCTTTCGTAACGCCTTGGAGGTGCATTGGGTCGGATTATACTAACGATTTGGAAGTTGAAATGATATTGTTTCGGAAATAGGGAGTGGCATTACTTGGCATGGCCCATCATTGGCATACTTGGTGCATTTGGTAGTTGGTTGATATATGTATGTTTAATGATGATACAGTGGTTTTACTCGACTTCTGAGATATGATCCCGTTCTCATGCTTTCTATTCTCTATGTGGATTCACGGGGTCATAAGAGGTGTGTCTTAGGCATCTCCTACTGAGCAATTTTCTCACTCCTTATATTTAATATTTTTCAGGACACAGGGTTCGATAGGTTAGTAGACCGTTTTGACATACTTTGTAGCTATGATCTCATTTTATTATTATTATTATTTTTTATAAACCCTGAGATGACAGGTTTATTATGTACTGACATAGGAAAGTACGGTGGAGCCCTTAGTTGACCTTGGGTTCGGGTAAGGACTCGATTAGCGATTTGGACCCTCAGGTTCGAGTCGTTACAAAGATAGTGTCGGCATCCTCTATGGGTACAACATGCAGCGGTTGGCTGTGATTTCCCACGTGCGGAGCGATCTCATGTGAATGATTATAATCGTCCATTGCAGTACAACACGGTGTTGTGTATTGCAAGGATCCTTGGTCGAAAACATATTGTGTTGGATTGATCTTAAATCTTCTCGTGGATAGCTAAATTTTAACTTTCGAGGTTATTTGAGAAGTGCCAACGATAATAAAAAATATAAAAAAAAAAAAAAAAAAAAAAAAAAAAAAAAAAAATTAAAACAAGAAAATTGATTATTCAAATTTTCATTTTTTTTTTTTTTACCTTCTCTCGTCCCATGATTGTTGAAGTCTCTCTCTATCTAATCATCTTTTATGAAAACACATTCAATCCCTACAATACTCAAAAGTGAACACTGGTGGTCATTTATTGAATGAAATATATCAAAGGTTGTGTTGTAATAAACCGTTAGATTCAGGATCTGATCTCACTCTATTTCTTTCATTAAATTGAATTTGGTTTTATATTCTCATGATGATGTTTTAAAATTCTACAAAATAAATCTAAGTTTCAACACTTTTAATCCAAAATTCAAGATTCGAAATCTAATGTTTTTCTTTCTTTTTTTTAAATAATAAAAAATAAAATCATCACTTCATTTCATAAAAATAATTAAACATATAAAAATTATCTATACACGTTATTTTTATATTCTCATCCATTGTTACCAAAATTGATCCAAATCGACTACTCCTTTGAAGAATTTTGTCCAATTTATGACCTGGGTTTATCGAGAGGGCAACATGTTTATTCATATTCTGAGTCAACAAGCTATGGTAAGAAAGGACTGGATCGTGTTGGATTTTGATTTTCCTGGTGCAGCTATAGAGTTGGCTTCTCTCTTCCTTGGCTTGGGAAATATATATACACACATACTCATATTCTCTAACACAAAATTTTTCAGATTTTAATAGGGGTGTTCAAAAAATCCGGTAAACCGAAAAACCGGACTAGACTGTATAGAATTGGGCGATTTGGGCTAGTTGTACAGCGGCTTGGTCCGGTCCTGGGCCAAAATTATGGAATCATAATTTTTCGGTCCAGTCCTGGTTTAGGGTCGTGCTGCATCGTACCAGTCCGGACCAAACCGTTACATATCTTTAACCTAAATCAAGTAAAGTTATTGCGTGCCCCCTTTCTTTCTTTTGTTCTTTAAATTCTTTAAATTTCTTTTTAAAAAAGTCAAATTTCCCTTTTCAAATATATCTTAATTTTCTTTCCTTTCAAATATATCTCAATTTTATTTCCTTTTTTTATTTTTTATTATTATTATTTTTTTTTTGCGTGTTATGTCAATGTTAGTTGATTTCTATTTATTTATTTAAAAAAAAACTTTGCCCCCTCTAAATTAAAAAAAAAAAAAGAAAAAGAAATCAACTGAAATTGACAAACCGAACCGAACCTAACCGGTTTTTTGCGGTTTGGTCTAGTTTGGTTTCATGTACATTATGGTTCGGTCTGGATTCAAAAATAGTAGAACCGTTACAAATAATTTGGTCCCAAAATACTCCCAATCCGGTCCAAACCGGACCATGTGCACCCCTAGATTTTAACACACTCAATTCCTTTTTGCAGTTTATTATATCCAAAGCACTTAATTCTTGATTCATAATTTAACACACTTAATTATGTACGATTAAATATACTTATTTTCAAACACCAACATTATGAAGTAAACACATTTTATTCAATACATTTAATAATTATAGAATTAAGCACACTTAATTCCATAATTACTGCAACATGAAGATATATTCATATGTGTTTTTAATAATTATAGAACTAAGCACACTTAATTCCATAACTACTCCTTTGAAGAATTATGTCCAATTTATGACCTGGGTTTATTAAGAGGGCGACATGTTTGCTCATATTCTGAGTCAACAAGCTTTGGTAAGAAAGGACTGGATCGTGTTGGATTTTTATTTTCCTGGTGCAGTTATAGAGTTGGCTTCTCTCTTGCTTGGCTTGGGAAATATATATACACACATACTCATATTCTCTAACACAAAATTTTTCAGATTTTAACACACTTAATTCCTCTTTTCAGTTTATTATATCCAAAGCACTTAATTCTTGATTCATAATTCAACACACTTAATTATGTACGATTAAATATACTTATTTTCAAACAACAACATTATGAAGTAAACACATTTTATTCAATACATTTAATAATTATAGAATTAAGCACACTTAATTCCATAATTAATGACATAATTACTGCAACATGAAGATATATTCATATGGGTTTTTAATGAATCATGTATTTTAGTTTTGCCCTCTTTTTGCATATGCAGCGATAGGAAGATGCGTCGTTTTATCATTACCATGTTCTTCTTCTTCAGAATGAGGAAAATTTCCATTCTTATGTGCTACAATTGCAGCGACAGGAAGATGCGCCGCCCCCACACTACCTTGTCCCTGAGGATTTATATGACGTGCTGCATGATATAGTGCCGCCATCCCATCAGGTCCTCTCACTAGTGCAGACCCATGGACAAATAAGAGAGCGAGAACAAAGAAAACTCTGAACAAGACCGCCATGAAGATTAATTAATCCTTCCTTAGAGGCTCTTGCCAAATCCACTCTGTTTTTTTTCCGCTTCCTCTTTGTCTCTATTTATACTTGCCATAAGATGCTTACAGGGTCTGCCAACAATGCCTATATAAAGAAACTACTCCTAAATTAATGTTTATTCTCCACAATACCTGCCAAAATAATAGTGTGTGTTAATACGTGTATGGTTGAATTTGTTACCCATGTCAAAGTCAATCATATGATTCATAACATTTACTATACATGTTGATACGAGTATGGTTGGATAATTATATAACCATACTATTTGATTGGATTTGAATTCTTTCTTAGCTTTCCCAATGATTGGGTAATTATCTAACCATACTATTTAATTGGGTTTGAGTTCTTTTTAGTTTTGGCAATTTAATTTCTTCTAGTATATGATGGATTATTATGGCATTGGAAAATGATTTGTAAATGAAAATAAACACTGTAAAATCAAATCGAAAGAAGATAGCCTTTTGGTTAAGAAAAAGACAAAAATAAATAGTTAGGTGTAAAATGTTTCGATCTCTTTTTCACTTGCTTCTCTCTGTTGCAATAACACAATTCTACATTTTATATGATGATTAGAAAATTAATGATATTCAGAATGTAAAGTTTGAATGAAATGGGAGAGTTGAAACTCTCAATTCATTGAAACACTCAATTGGATCTCACATCGATCATTATTGGAAATCTCCGGCTTCTATTTTATTCAAACTCTTTGGCCTTAATAGTCATTTTCCAGATTACAATGCAAAAAATGAGATTAGAATTTTTTCGGTTAAGTGGAGGAGTCTAACAACTTCCATCTTATCCATTAGATCAATTTGGAGCAGTAAGGAGCCATAGATGTATTTGTACTGCACCCACAACAACTATAAGTATATTCTTGAAAACATCTTGATGGAGTGTGTGTGTGTGGTGCTTCAACTAATTTTATCAGTAAATAAGCTGCTGTTAGACTACAAAAGTTCATCATATTGAAAAGCTAGATACCTTCGAAAGGAATGGTGTCCTAAGATTCATTGAGCCAATGATAACTATGTTGATAGAACATTATGTCCATGCACCAGAACACATTTTTTTCCTGAATAAAAGATATGTATATACAGTGGCGTAGCCACAGAGGGACAAGTGGGGACAGCTGCCCCCACTGAACTTTTAATTTTTTTTAATTTTATATTGAATTTTTTTTTTATATTTGTATAATTGCCCCCACTAAAATTTGACAATGCACGTATATATATATATATATATATATATATATATATATATATATATATATATATATATATAATAAAATGACCATTCACGATATTACACAAAAATGTATATATATAATCTTTCCAAAAAATATGATATTTTTTTTTTCTTTCTCAAAATATTATATTCTTTCCCACTTTCCCCCAAAAATACAAGATATTCTTTCACATTTTTAATTTTACCGCAAACAAATGCATTGTTTTCATCACATTTTCAATCAACATTTTTCTTTTAGCAAGTCTCCTTGATATATATATGGGTTGTGATCATTGAGATGGCTAACAAGTTAGGCTCCTTGATATTTTATACCATTGTTAGATTTGATTTTATTGTATTGATGTGTAGGTGAGCTGGCTAATAAGTCATGACACGCTACTAATGCCATTGTTCAATATGACATTTATTTATTGTTGTTATATATTTATATATATGTTGTTGGGGATAATTAACTCCCTCTAATCCACTCAATGGTTGGCTATTGTTGAGAGTTAAATCCCTCCTTCATTACACATGGCGGAAGCATCGTCACATCACATCAACACAAGTATATATGGAAATAACAATCGCACATCCACGCACCACACATTATTTTATATGGCTTGCCCAACTCTAAGGTTACGTCCATGGGCGAGAGAGATTTCATTATTATGAATCAAGGAATAAAATATACAACCACATGTCAAAACCTACTCATTCACTCATCATCTCTTATGAGGCAACATGTATACACTCGAGAATTACATATACTTTCCATTCTCCTCACAACACTCACCCTTAAACCCCTTACATCTTTTCTCTCTTCTCTCTCTTTCTAAACCTCTCATACCCGTATCTATTTATGGAGTCTCCAAACCCAAAATGTTGAAAAAGTATTCCTATACTTGCCTACAAGAAGTTACCATAATGATCAAAACTCTAAAATTGAAACATAACGGGAAACTAATAGGAAACTAATTTTTTGTATAAAAATTTTCTGTATAAAAATAGGAAACTAATTTTCTGTATAAAAATTTTGAGCCACAAATCGAACAACCTCCACCTTGGCTCAAAATTCAATCTTCACGTGCTTCTTCATACCCCCACCTCGAATAAGGATCTCTTCATAGCTCCACCTTGAACAAGGATCTCTTCATAGCTCTACCTCAATTAAAGTTTTCTCCACTTCGAACAAAAGCATTATGACGAACTTGAGAAACACTTTAACAATCTTCACCTTTTCTCAAATTCATCATTCTTCATTTTTTCTTCCATCTTCTCTATCCACCCCGTTGGTGTTCAATTGCTTGCGCATGGCAACCCACCAATCTTCAACTCATCTTCATCAATTGCTTTTCTAGATAAAAGTAAAAAACCTCTCATCTTCACACTTCATATTCCCCTTTGCTCTTTATCGGGCTTAGAGTAAACCTCTTCATTCTTCACACCCTTTTCCCCATCTTGAAAACTAGCACTCACTCTTGGCTTGTCCTCAAAACTTGTTCCTCATGGGTTTTATCTCTACCATCTTTGCCCTATCTTGAAAACGAGCATCCTCTAGCTTGTTCGAAGACTCGTTCTTCATGGGCTTCACACCATCACCTTCTTCATACATTCGTGTCATCATCAACTCTGATTGAATCTCTATAGCACCTCATGATTATCTTCTGCTCTGATAAACTTCGCAGCAATCTTCTTCTAATGATCTTCAGGACCAATCACAGGCTTTGACCTACCATCGGCTCTGATACCAGTTGTTAAGGATAATTAACTCCCTCCAACCCACTCATGTAATGTTATGATTTATAAATATATATGTGTGTGTGTGTGTGTGTGTGTGTGTGTGTGTGTGTGTGTGTATTAAATGGAAAAAGGTAGGATTTTTTTAATAAAAAAACTGGTGGGACCTACCACTTTATTCATTTATGGCTAAGACGCATTTTGGCCTCACCTTTCTCTCTCTCCCCGGCAGTTCTCTCTTTTCCTCTCTTTATTTTCATTTTTATTTTATTTTTCATTCAAAGCTTCAAATCTTGATTAATCTTAAACCGGTGAGAATTTTTGGATGCTGTTTGCGGCAAATCGAAGAGCTCGGCGAGATCTTCAAGTGGGTGTAAGCAATTTCAGTTTTGGTGCATCATAGGATTTTTGAAATTAGGGCACAAAATTGGGGGTTTTCATCATTTTGGAGGTAGGGGTGTTTAATCTACAATCTCTTGGTTCTTGGTGAATTATTCTCTCCTAATTTATAGTATAACATGTTAAATTGTGATGAATTCATGCTAAGTTGTCTTGATGTTATGTGTATGTGTTATAATTCCATGTAAGTTTCATGTTTAGTGACTTGTATGTTGATTGTTGATGAAATATGATATAGACTTGCTTAAATGATTATATTTTTAATTTAGATGTGTGATTTTTGAGATTATGCTAAGTGTAAGCATGTTAGGTTTTGTATAAAATTCCTTATTAAGCATATAAGTTGTTAAGGTTGAATTGTATAAGTTATGTGAATTTCATGCTTAAATGGTATGCATAATTGAATTTTTTTTTTTTTTTTTCATAATTAATTGATTTGTTGAAGTGATATGACAAAGGCATGCTTAAATGATTATGCTCTTAATTTAAATATGTTGTTATTGAAAATTGTACTAATTGTGAGTATGGAATGTGGTGTGTAAATTTCCTTATTAAGCATGCAAGGTTGTTAAAGTAGAATTATATAATTTTATGATACATTTTATGTTTATGCATTGGGAAAGAAATGAGAAGTTGATTTTAAAGGAAAATAAAATGGTTTTGGGGAAAAGTTTTTGAAAGGGTTTATGAAAACCCGGCCGCCTAAGAATTGCTTAAAACTGCGGCGTTAGTGTGGCCTAGAGGGAACTTGGGAGATTTTCCTAGTGTGGTTGAGCTAACTGGGCCCCAAATGACGCCTTGGAGTTGCCTTGTGGTCAGGGATAGTTAGCCAATCTTTCTCTTGTGCCGCTATGGAGTTGCCATGGGACGGATTGCACTAACGGTTTGGAAATGATGGCAGAAATGGTTTTTGGAGACATTGCATCCCATTGCACGGCATGGTTCGTTATTACTTGGATTGTTTGTTATTGATATTATGTTTATATTTTCTCCCCGAAATTGTATGATCCCGTTTTCTTTTGCTCTATTCATTGTTTGGAAACATGGGGTCACAAGAGGAGTGCCTTAGGCACCTCTTACTGAGCTTTTGCTCACCCCTTCCTCTTAACATTTTTAAGAACATGACATGGAAGTGGCGGATGACAATCCACCACAGGCATGAAAGGACTAGAAATGTATTTTGAAATCATTTTGTAAAGTTGAGCTCATTTTTGTATAGCACTATGACAAGAATGTATTAAGTTGTTTAGCATGGGTTTGTATTATAAATTTGAGCTTGACTCCACTTTGTTGTAAATTGAACTGGTTATAAAGATTATGTAAAATCCTTATGTAAAAGAAGAAAATGGTGTTGTTTTGTATCATATTTTTGATGTTCATAACCATGCAATGAAGAATGTATTATTTGCATTGTGTGTTGGGGCAGGTTAGATAAATTTTGAGGTCTAAGAGTGGCTATTACATTTTTATGCATTAAAGCAGATTGTCGTAGGGCCTTTTTTAGCAGAGGTCATGCCAATTTTTTTTATTTATTTATTATTATTATTTTTAAATAATTGGTATCATTTTAGGGTCGTTACAAACTTGGTATTAGAGCGATGGTTCGAAAACCCTTAGGACGACGGGTAGAGGCCTGCATAAGGTTGTGTGGGAAGTTATTTGTATATCTATGTGGCTATTTGTTAAAATGTTTTGCTATGTGAAAAACATGCTTAACTGTTTACTTGCTTACGTGCTTACGTGTTTAAATGCTTATATTAATGTGTTCATTGCATAGTCTTGCAGGCTAAGTGTTTATCTAGTATCATTTTTTGTTAAGTTGTTCACAGTTGGACCTTAGTGTTATCGTTATTGAACCATTTTTTTTTTTTTTTTTTTTTTTTTTTGTTTTATAGCACGATGCCACCGCGAAAGGAACCGAGATAAATTAGCCCTAGGCCTATAAGGGGTGATGTTGGTGAAAGTTCTAGCTCTAATCCGGCGGAGCAAGTTGAAGATGATACACTTCTTAGGGATTTGATTACCCCTAGAGGTGTTCTTACAAGAAGGGACAATGTTGAAGCGGGTGAAGGTTCAGCTGAGTTGGCGCTGAATCGTCTGTTGCAGAATGCTTTGAGGGCAACAATTACTTCTCTTCCACAGCCAGTACTACAACCGGTAGTTCAAGTTGAGGAGACGCCAGCACAAAAATGTCTTAAGTTGATTGCGGGGTTTTCGAAGTTGATGTCGATGATGTTTGAGGGTGGTGCGGACACGATAGAAGTGGACGACTACATGGACCAAGTGGAAACCCACTTGACTTCTATGGATGTGACGGATGATCATGTAAAAATCAACCTAGCCACTTACAAGTTTTCAAAAGATGCTAAGCTATGGTGGAAGTCAGTCACTAATCAGCATAAGGTTGAGGATATAAGTTGGGAGATATTTAAAGAGTTGTTTTATGAAAAATATTTTCTGATTACCAAAAGGTGGGAACTAAGGAAGTAGTTTGATGATCTCATCCAAGGTAATATGTCGGTGATGGAGTATGAGAACAAGTTTACCTTTCTTTCTCGCTTTGCCCTAGAGATAATGAGAAATGAAGTTGATAAGACTTAGAAGTTTGTTTTCGGTCTCCATTACCAAATAAGACTGTTAATAACGGCCCAGTATTTCAAGGTGTACTCGGAGGCAATGGAAAGGGCATCGATGCTTGAGGTGGAAGCTAAGGACAGAAATGCAGGAAAGGAACAGTGGAAGCAAAAGAGGAATGCAGGACCATCTTCGGAAGAGCAATCATAGAAGAGGAACAGGGGTGGTCCGTCTCAGTCTCAGGGGCAGCAGTCGGCACGATCTGCTCCTACTACCCCTATACCAGCAGGGTCTGCCAGGAGTGGTGTTATCTATTATCGCTATAATTAGCCGGGCCACTACAAGACAGAGTGTCCACAGACGTCGGTGCCACTACAAGACAGAGTGTCCATAGATGTCGGTTAATTCTGGGGTTTGCTTTAGTTGTGGCCAACAGGGCTACAGGGATAAAGAATGTCCGAATTTGAGAGCAGGCACCGGTAGTGGCAGAGGGTCACAGCAGAGGCTGTCATAGTCGGCTACAACTCAGTCAGATTTCAGACCACCGCCACCACCACAGCCTGCTATATCTTCTTAGGGTTTACTGCCAGCTAAGAGAGATACTCCTACTATGTCAATGCAGCAGTTAGGTTGACAGGTTGGCAGTTCCCAGGCACAGACACCGTAGGGATGTGTCTTTGCACTTGCCCAGCCTGATGCATCTTTTAGACCATCAGTTCTCTAAGGTATCTTTCTAGTGTTTGGTTCTTGGGCTCGTGTTTTGTTTAACTCTGGTGCATTTCATTCTTTCATTTTGTCATCATTTGCACTTGCATCGAGGTTAGAGGTCAGTTTTATTGATCATGTGTTGTGTGTTGATACGCTAGTTGGGATTTCAGTGTCTTTGAGCAGAGTTATGAGGGATTGTTCCATCGTGATAGCTGGACGGAATTTTATGTTTGATCTATTCCTCCTTGAGATGACTGGCTTTGATGTCATTCATGCGATGGATTGGTTAGCTTCATTTCATGCCACAATTGATTGTTTCAGAGGAAGAGTCACAGTTTGCACTCCCGAGGGGGATTATTTCTTTTACGTGGGAGATCAGAGTGATTCCCATACTCTATCATTGTACAAGATTCGTAGACGAGGTCGTGGTAACTACTTCTTGGCTAGTCTTTTAGCCGAAGAAGATGGTGTTGCAAAAGGGGTTTATTCGGCAGTTGTTCGTGATTTTCTGGATGTGTTTCTGGAGGATTTGACAGAGTTGCCTCCACATCAAGAAGTGGAGTTTACTGTTGATCTGATGCTCGGTACCGCGCCAATTTCTATGGCACCGTATCATATGGCACCAGTTAAGTTGGAAGAATTGAAGAGGCAACTTGATGATTTGAGGATAAAATGTTTCATCCAACCGAGTGTGTCACTATGGGGCACACCTGTCTTGTTTGCTAAGAAGAAAGATGGTTCTCTAAAGTTGTGCATTGATTACTGGAAGTTGAATTATGCCACTATCAAGAGCAAGTATCCTTTGCCAAGGATAGATGATTTGTTTGATCAGTTGAGGGGAGCCAGTTGTTTTTTAAAGATTAACTTGAGGTTAGGCTACTATTAGTTACGGGTTAGGGATGAGGATATCCTAAAGATGGTGTTTCATACTTGGTATGGATATTATGAGTTCCTTGTTATGCCCTTTGGCTTAACTAATGCGCCAACGACATTCATAGACTTGATGAACCGCATCTTTTACGATTACTTGGACCAGTTTGTGGTAGTTTTCGTGGATGACATTCTTATGTATTCACGGACTCAGGAGGAGCACGAGATCCATTTGAGTATTGTATTGTAGATTTTGCGAGAGCACTATTTGTATGCCAAATATGAAAAGTGTGAGTTTTGGCTATAAGAGGTGAAATTTTTGGGGCATGTTATCTCGGAAGGTAGTGTGTTAGTGGATCTATCGAAGATAGAAGCGGTTTTGAATTGGGAGCAACCCAAAAATGTTTTTGAGATCCAGAGTTTTCTTGGCCTAACATGTTATTATTATAGATTTGTGAAGGATTTTTCCCGTTTAGCAGCACCTATGACTCGCTTGACCCGGAAGGTGATCAAGTTTACATGGAATAAAGCCTGTGAGTCATCCTTTCAAGAGTTAAAGACAAGATTGACTACAACTCCAGTATTGGTGACACCCAAACATGGCTTGGGTTATATGATCTATTATGACGCTTCACGTGATGGTTTGGGATATGTGCTGATGCAGGATGGTAAAGTTCTGGCTTATAGGTCTCAACAGTTGAAGACTCATGAGTACATGCAACTACCCTACTCATGATCTGGAATTAGCAACAATTGTATTTGCCTTGAAGTGTTGGAGACACTTTTTGTATGGTGAGACATTTTACGTAGGGGTGACAATTTTTACCGCCCCGCTGGTGCTCCGCCCGTCCTGCCCCTTCAATAATGGGTATGAGAAAAATTTTTATACCGTTGGGGCGGGTATGGATATATTTTTGTACTCGTCGAGGGTCATAGGGCGGGAACGGGTTCTGATTCATATCCGCCCCGCCCCGCCCCGCCCCGCCCCGCTAAACATATAACTATATATATATATATTATATAATATTAATAACTTATAATCAATTTATATAATATAACAACTCTACAAGTTACACAACCCTAACTTTTTTGTTTCTCTTTATCAGGTATTCCGTCCTTCTCTCTCTCATGACTTTTTTTGTTTCTTCATACTCTAATATTATTTCGTTGATATCATGTATGAATAGTATGATTATGTATCTATGTTTGTGGTTCTGATATCGTACTTGGTCTTGATTTTTAAGGTTTTTGATTTCTGTAGATCTTTTTGTTTTTTTGATGTAGTCTATGATTTAAGTTTTATATTTATATATATATATATATATATATATATATATATATATATATTCTTTCAGTGGATATATATATTTATGTTTATTATATATATATTTTATCATACCCACTTATGCATTGGAGTCTGATAACGTTCCTTTAGAACAGATAGCTTGAGTTCGAGGTAGAACGACGATGAAAGCTTGAACTCCTCAAACTGGACTATTACAAATTTGAATACTAGTTGAGAAGGTAATTTTTTTTCTTTTTTTTCGTCTCTCCTATGCAATAATGTTTCAGCTGTTTTGGATTTTACATTTGTTGATTGATTAATCTATATAGAACTACTTTTTTTTCGTTTACGTGATAAAGGGTTGTGGGATGACCCACATGGGAATTAAATTTTTTTTTTTTCATTTTTATATTTTAAAAAACCAAGCTTTTTTGTTTTATTCAATTATATTGGCACTTCTCATTCCCCTTTATCATGTTCATTTGTCAGTTTGATTATCCATTGAAAGTGAACCTTTGAATTAATTACTTCTATATTTTTTTTATCTAGCAAGTGGTTGATATAATGTCCCAGCTAACTCAAAATATGGAAAGTGTGCCATCTGCATCAGCTACACAACCTATAAGTTTTGATGCACCAATTGAAATCAATTTTGAATCAGCACCCACTCCAAGTTTAGGGGTCATAGGACTCGCAACATCACATGCGAGGAAGAGAAAATTGACTTCAAAAGTTTGGAAGGATTTTGAAAATGTGATATTGGATGGGCCAAATGGGGGGTTTTTTGCTATTTGTCATCATTGTAAGAAGAAGCTTGTTGCTGAACCTTCATCTGGTACTAGTCATTTAAAACAACATTTAAAGAGGTGTGTGAAGCGAACTAATACTGATATACGTCAAAAAATGATTGCACGTTCTCCAAATGTTGATGGGTCAATGCAATTTGGCAATTTTACATTTACCCAAGAAGTTTCAAGGAATGAACTTGCTAATGCAATTGTTTTGCATGAGTATCCTCTTAGTATTGTTGAGCATATTGGATTTAGAAGGTTTGTTAGCAGCCTCCAGCCCGGCTTCACAACGATGACTCGGAATACAATCAAGAGTGATATTATGAAGCTTTATTAGTCGGAGAAAGTGAAAGCTTATAGGTTGTTTAACAAACTTGAGAGCCAAGTTGCTATCACGACTGATATGTGGTCTTCTAGACAGAAAAGCGGTTATATGTCAATCACTGCTCACTATGTTTATGAATTTTGGCGCTTGCAAAATATGATTATTGGGTAAGTATTTAATCTTTATTTATTTGTTTTGTTTCAATTACAGGATATCTCAAAAGTTGGTTGTCCATCAGTGACTAACTTTTATATTTAATTCATGAATACTTTCAGGTTTGTTTATGTGCCTTCTCCACATACAAGTGAGATTCTCTGTGATGCACTTATGAATTGCTTCTTGGATTGGAACTTGGATAGAAAGATATCTACTATTACGGTAGATAATTGTACAACCAATGATGCATTGATTCAGGGTCTTTCGAACAAGTTGTCTATTCGTAATAAGTCACTTCTCTTGGATGGTAAAATTTTTCATATGCGTTGTGTTGCACATATATTACACTTGATTGTGAAGGATGGTTTAGATATAATTGGAGGCGCAATTGGGAAAATTCGTGATAGTGTTCACTTTTGGACGGCTAGCCAAGCTAGAGAAGAAAAATTTGTGGAGGCAACCAGTCAATTAAAAAATCCATGCCATAAAAAACTGTCTCTTGATTGCAAAACTAAATGGAATTCTACATATTTGATTCTTGAAACAACTATATGTTATAAGGATGTGTTTCCACGATTGAAACAACGTGAGAGACTTTATACATCTTTGCCATCGGAGGAGGAATAGAGCTTAGCACAAGAAATTTGTCGGAGATTGGAACTATTTTATTCTATTACTGAAATTTTCTCTGGGACTCGATTTGTCACCACAAATTATCTCTTTCCAAAAATTTGTGAGGTAAAATTGGCATTGCGTAGTTGGTGCAATTGTCAGAACGAGGTGGTAAAAAAAATAGCAGCAAGTATGATAGAGAAATTTGATAAGTATTGGAGTGAGTGCCATCTTGTTACAGGAATAGCAATAGTGTTAGACCCAAGGCATAAAATGACCTTTTTGGAGCATGTTCTTCAGAGGATACACGGGGACAAATCTTTCTCTCAAAAAGATCGTGTACGCCAAGCATGTTATGATTTACTTCAAGAGTATCAACATAGAAGTAAGGAGGGAACTAGTCTAAGTGAAGATCTAAGTGGATTGGCTGCATCTTTAAGCTCTACAAGTAAAGAATGGGACATTTATGCTGAGTATGATATAATTATTAGTGATTTATCAAGGATTGGGAATGTGAAATCAGAGTTAGACCATTACTTAGATGAACTCGTCTTGCCACGCACCATGGATTTTAACATTTTAAATTGGTGGGTTGCAAATAAGAGTAAGTATCCTACATTGCAGCTGATGGCACTAGACATCTTGGCTATTCCAGTATCAACTGTCGCATCTGAATCAGCATTTAGTATAAGTGGTAGGTTGGTGAGTCCACATCGCAGTCGACTTAGTCCTGGCCTTATAGAGGCTTTAATGTGTTCTCAATCTTGGTTGTGGAATGATCTAGAAGGTAATGAAATTTTAAATATGCTTTTATATTGAATGTCCCATTTAGTTTTTTTCTTTTTCATTTTTTTTATAAAAATTTTACACTGTTTTGCAGCAAATGCATCGGCGTCAACTCTTTCTGCTGGAATTTCTCGGTTAACAATCTGTGATGAAGAAAAAGATTAAAAGGCTTCAAGGTATAGTTTTTTTTTTTTTTTTCCTTCTTCCTCCCTTTTGCAGTTTAGTAATATTAACTATTGTTAAATCAATGTATAGTTTTTTTTATAATTAGTCACCATCAATTACTAAAAGAAGATCTGTTTTGATCTCATCTGATATTGTTATAGAACATGAGTTATGCAAGTATTAAATTAAAATTTAGTGTGCTAATTAGTACTACTATACTTTGATTTATCTTGTATTATCCAGACTTAGGAGAGTGCAGTGTTATAGTTGATAGTTACAGAAGATATTGAGCATGAAAAAGATGCAAAAATTTGTGTGGAACACCAGACCTTATCAAGTAGTAGTAGACACCAATCTGTCTCTATAGGAGCAGCGGTGAGTCTCTTTCATTGGCTTTCTTTTCCTCTCTCAACATCAGTAGCGGCTTTAATAAAGCATTTTAGTGAAGCTGTTTGTGCATATGTGTTAATTGATGAACAGAGAGGCAAGGGGTCACGAATTGTAACGAACATTTTTATTTTTTATTGAAAAGGTACAACTGGTACAAGCTAGCAATTTAGCACACCGGTGTTGAACATAAGATTGTTGTTTTTGGAATTATAGTTTTCATATAAATTTTATTTTCTTCAATTTGTTGATCATTTTTTTATGTATTAAATGATTCATTTGTTCATAATTTTCAGATTTTGATTAATTCATGAACACTGTGGAAGACATGGGAGATTGCAAATGCTAATAGATTATTTAAGGGATTTAAATCAATTTTTGTGTTTTTGTTATCTTTTGTTAATTTCAGACTTCAATTTTGAATAATTTGGGATGTAAACTTGCTTTTGTTTTGGTTATGGTGGAAAGTTGGAGCTTAGAACTTGTTATGATTTGGTTGTATTAAACCCTTATTTTTGTTGATTATGTTCTTTGAATTATGCTACTAGCATGCTATTTATTTATTTATTTATTTTTATTGGGATTCATATATGTTATGCCATTTCCAAGCTTTTTGTATTAAAACATAGTGGTGGCAATTTTTATCGCCCCGCCGAGGCTCCTCCCCGTCCCGCCCCTTCAACAATGGATATGAGAACAATTTGTATACCGTTGGGGTAGGGATGGATATAAAAATTTAACCCGTCGCGGGGCACGGGGCGGGTATGGAGTTGCCATTAATCAAACGGGGCAGGGATGGATTTAGGTAAACCCGCTCCAAACCCGCCCCGTTGCCATTCCTAGTTTTACGGGAGTTTCACACTTCCCGCTTTACAGTTCATCCGGGTGGTACTAAAATGTATCACAATTTGAAACGTTAGTATTGGTGGATTGGAATGAAGAAAGATGTTGCACAGTTTATGACTAGATGCCTTACTTGTCAGCAGGTGAAGGACGAACACCAGAGACCAGCTGGTTTATTGCAACCATTGCCTGTAGTGCAATGGAAATGGGAGCAGATTGCTATGAATTTTGTGATGGGTCTTCCTAGATCACGGAGGGAAAATAAAGCCATATGGGTCATTATTGATAGATTGACCAAGATGGCTTACTTTTTGCCTATTAAGGCAATAGATAACGCAGAGGCACTTGGTGTTCTTTATGTGAAAGATTGTGAAGTTGCACGGAGTTCCAGTGGCTATTGTTTCCAATAGGGATGTCAAGTTCACTTCGAGGTTCTAGGAAGGGCTTCAGGCAGCGTTTGGTTCATCGTTGCACTTTAGTACGGCATTCCATCCATAGACGGACAGCCAGTCGGAGCGTACCATCCAGATTTTAGAGGATATGCTTTGGGCATGTGTACTTGATTTGGGAGGTAGTTGGGAGGATCACCTTCCACTTATTGAGTTTACCTACAATAGCAGTTATCAGGAGAGTATTCAGCTGGCTCCATTTGAGGCGTTGTATGGTAGACCTTGTAGGTCTCCTATTTATTGGACTGAGGTAAGCGAGACAGACGTCTTAGGACCCGACATTGTACTTGAGACTACTAAGAAGATTAAGTTGATTAGATAGAGGTTGCTCACAGTTTAGAGCCTATAGAAGAGCTATGCGGATAGACAGTGATGACCGTTATCCTTTGAGGTGGGAGACCACGTTTTTCTACGGGTTTCTTCACGAAAGGGGTTATTGAGGTTCGGGAAGAGTGGTAAGTTGTCGCCATGATTCATTGGACCTTTTGAGATCTTGGACTGGGTAGTAGAGGTTTCCTACAGACTTGCTTTGCCACCGCAGATGGATAGAGTCCACAATGTCTTTCATATATCGATGCTACAGAAATATGAGCCTGATCCATCTCACATTTTGAGTTGGGTTGATGTGGACATTGATAAGGATCTTTCCTACGAGGAGGACCAATTCAAATCCTTGACACACAATAGAAGGTGTTGAGGAACAAGATGATACCATTAGTGAAAGTTCTCTGGAGGCATCATGGAGTTAAGGAGGCTACTTGGGAGTTTAAACAGGAGGTTCGCTTCAAGTATACAGAGTTGTTTTCTCCTTCACGTATGGCTTGATTTTGGGGACGAAATCTTTTATTTTGGGGTTAATGTAATGTTATGATATATATATATATATATATATATATATATGTATTAAATGGAAAAATATGGGATTTTTTATATAAAAAAAAATGGTGGAACCCACCACTTTATTCATTTGTAGCTAATAGGTATTTTGGCCTCACCTCTCTCTCTCTCCCCGGCAGTTCTCTCTTTATTTTCATTTTCATTTTCTTTTTCATTCAAAGCTTCAAATCTTGATTAATCTTCAACTAGTGAGAATTTTTGGATGCCGTTTGCGGCAAATCGAAGAGCTCGCAAGATCTTCAAGTGGGTGTAAGCAATTTCAGTTTTGGTGTAGCTTAGGATTCTAGAAATTAGGGCACAAAATTGGGGGTTTTATCATCTTGAAGGTAGGGGTGTTTAATCTACAATCTCTTGGTTCTTGGTGAATTATTCTCTCTTAATTTGTAGTATAACATGTTAAATTATGATTAATTCATGCTAAGTTGTCTTGATATTATGTGTATGAGTTATAATTCCTTTTAAGTTTCATGTTTAGTGACATATATGTTGATTGTTGATGAAATATGATATAGACATGCTTAAATGATTATATTTTTAATTTAGATGTGTGATTGTTGAGATTGTGCTAAGTGTAAGCATGTTAGGTTTTGTATAAAATTCCTTATTAAGCATGTAAGTTGTTAAGGTTGAATTGTATAAGTTATGTGATTTTCATGCTTAAATGGTATACATAATTGATTTGTTGAAGGGATATGAAAAGGCATGCTTAAATGATTATGTTCTTAATTTAAATACGTTGTTGTTGAAAATTGTACTAATTGTGAGTATGGAATGTGGTGTGTAAATTTCCTTATTAAACATGCAAGGTTGTTAAAGTAGAATTATATAATTTTATGATACATTTTATGCATAAGCATTGGGAAAGAAATGGGAAGTTGATTTTAAAGGAAATGAAAATGGTTTTGGGGAAAAATTTGTGAAAGGGTTTATGAAAACCCGGCCACCTCAGAGTTGCTTAGGGACCGCGGCATTAGTGTGGCCTAGAGGGAACTGGGGAGATTTCCCTAGCGTAGTTGAGTTAACGGGTCCCAAATGACACCCTGGAGTTGCCTTGTGGTCAGAGACAGTTAGCCAATCCTTCTCTCATGCCACCATGGAGTTGCCATATGACGGGTTGCACTAACAATTTAGAAATGATGGCAGAAATGGTTTTTGGAAAATGGGGAGTGACATTTCATGACATTGCATCCCATTACACAGCATGGTTTGTTATTACTTGGATTATTTGTTGTTGATATTATGGTTATATTATCTTTCCGGAGTTGTATGATCCCATTTTCTTTTGCTCTATTCATTGTTTGGATTCACGGGGTAACAAGAGGTGTGCCTTAGGCACCTCCTACTGAGCTTTTGCTCACCTCTTCCTCTTAACATTTTTCAGAACACGGCAAGGAGGTGGTGGATGACAATCTGTAATACCCTAATTTTAAAAGGATAGTGTCAGTAGTTTATTTTATGGTTTTATTGTAATTTGTGCATTTGTATGTGGTTATTTGGCTATTTGCTTATCTGTTTTATTTATTGTTAATTAATTGAATTAATTATGGTATTTGTTTTATTTAATCGAATGATTTAATTGAGTATTTGTTTTAATTTTTCTTTCTTTATTATATACTTATGTGGATTAATGAATTAATTGTTATAATGGTTTTCGTATTCATTATAATTCTAGGTTTTTATGTTTCACGGTTTAGCCGATGTGATACCCCCTAATTTTGGAACACGGGTTGATCAAATCCGCGCACAAAATCAGGGGATATCAAAACAATTAGAGTATTTAACAAGCACAGATGACAAAAAGAAAATAGGAATGAATAAATAACTCGCGGAAGGAAAATCTATTAAATAATAAATCCATTAATAACTCTCGAATGGTTACAGCTCGGGAATCCTGTAACTCAAGGACCCCTTAACCAAAATCCACTATCTAGAAGTTCATTATTAAATACTCACATTAAATGAAAATAACAATAATATCCTACGGGAAAAAAAAAAAAAAAAAAAAAACGAAAGAATGAATAAGTCCTCCAGCTGCGGATCCTCAACTTTGAGACTTGAACTTCTAATAACCTGAAAAATAAATCGTGGGTTAAACCCTACGAGCAAGTTCACTCTACCAAGTCTCTGAAAACCAATAAACAGATCATCTCTGATCAAAATCAAACCTAATGAAGTTTTTAACTTTAATCTAGCATGATATATATATATATATATATATATATATATATATATATATATATACATACTACACTAATCACATCCATTAATAGATTTATTAAATTTTCAAAACTATTAAACAATGATTAAAATAATAATCATACCTATCCCAATCCACCATTTCTTTTAAAAAGAAATTCATTTAACCTTAATTCCATTCTAGTGAGTTGTTTAATCATTTAAACAATAAATTATAATAAAAGGAAGATTATATTTAACCTAAAACCCGACAATGATTTTAATTATTTAAATCACATATCCAAAATCTATGTTTTGACAAATCATCAGTGTTTACACCAATATTATTTTATTAATATAAAATAATACACTAACCATTAAGTACTAGATTATTCTAATTTAAGAATATCTAATCATAATCCAATCTACACATGCAATAATCATAAATGATATTTTAATCATCTAACACGTAGCAATTTAAATACGCTTTGGCAAATAAACCATGCCATGATAAATATTTTCATTTATAAATTGGCAACTCAACCATGACTCCTTGAATATATTTATTTATATCTTGGCAAATCAACTATGCCTCCTTAAGTATATATTTATTTATACTTTTAATTAGCAACTCATCCATACTTTCCAATTATGTATTTTATTCATACAAATAAGGTAAGAGATTTAAGTCTTTGGCAAGTCATCCATGCCTATAATTCAACCATGTACCAAACCTTAAAAGTTAATTTACCAACCAAACAATTCCTACGTAGGAAAATCAACTTACAAACAAAACAACTCATGCGTAGACATTCCATGCATATCTCATGTATATAATTAATTTAATAATCGGCCTATCCATATATATCAAATATGAATAACAATACAAATAACCTTAATTCACATACATATATATATATATATATATATATATATTTATATATCCTTCCTTCCATACTAATCATAATTTAATAAAATCAACGTGTACGCATATATATAATTATACACACAACACACACACACACACACACACACACACACACACACACCTATATACACCTTCTTCCATAACAATATAATAATTTATTATATTTACACAATTTAAAACGCCACTAAATCTCGTCATAAATAATTTTTATAAATCCTCCATCTCGGTAAATAATTTTTCAATACTGTCTCACTAAAACATAAATACCTCATACTATGATGGGAATCTAATAATGAAATTGGTACCATTGGAAAGAGCACAAAAAATCTTTGAATTTGAGCTCAAGAATGACCCAATTTCGATTTAAGATGACTAAGTTATGACCGTTTTAATTTTATGTCACAAATAGGCAAAAATAATTGGCTGAGCTTAAACGCTACTGTGAGCGCGCCCACACTGGATTAGCTCACTTGAGCTCACACAAATGCACCCACACCAGATTAATCTTCTGTTGACCAAACCTAATCCATGGTCCAGATTCACATGCGCACCATACTTCAATGTACCGTGAAGCACTAGATCAATCCACCTATATCAAACTTTTTCAACAGCCTAGATTAGCAATCACACCATCATTCCATGCGCCATCCCACACTGGATCACAACCCTATACTTGCGCCAACTACCGACGTCTCCTCCAGTGTGCATATATGTCTAAATAATATATATATATATATATATATATATATATATATATTTCCAATAAATATATAATGATAAATTCTAATAAATTACTAAAAATACCAGAAAAATATCAGAAAATTCCAGAAAATTTAAGAAAAATTCCAGAAATTTTAAAACACTAATTAACCTATCTTGGGTCCAAATCCAGCATATCTGTTGATGTAAACAAAATATACAACACATATATACAACAATAAAAATCTAAAATTCCAAAAAATAAAATATAATAATTCATATTTTAAATATTCCGTTCTAACCATCCTTTAATCAATAAATTTAACCTTAGATTTTGATACTCAAGGTGAAATCCTTATGAGTTCTAAGAGGAAAGTTAGAGAAGAACTCGCCTAAAGGTTTCAAAACGAAACCGAAACTTCAAGCCTTGATTGCTTCCTCCAAATCCGACGTACTCTTTCTCTATCCCGGCCTCCTCTTTGTCGGCCTTCTCCTTCTCTCTTTCTCTTATTTTTCTAACGTGTAAATTTTTAATCCTAAACCTTATGTGTATATTTATACATTAAAACCTAAATCCTATTCCAATTAGGACTACCTAATAAGATAATAATCTTTAAATAATATAATATATATAAACATATATTATATTACACCCATATATATATTTATCTTCCATAATTAACCATTAGTTAATTAAATCATATAAACCTATATATATCCATAAATATATATCTCTATATATATATATTTTCATAACAATTATTAATTAATTATATTTATATAAAATTATATATATTTATAATTAATACAAAAATGATCATTTAAATAATTAAATAATCATGGACCTTTATTAATTAACCCAATAAGGCGTCATACATGCCCAATACCACATCTTTTGGTCTAACTTCCCTTAATCCCAAATCCAATTAATTTAAATAAATCAAATAATTAAATAGACACTTAAATAATAAAAACTAAAAATTAATTACACTAAGCACATAAACAAAACAATAAATTACAACCAAGTTATACCATACCAAAAAATTAACACGCCAACAATTCAATCAATAATTAAACACACAGACAACAATCATCATATCAATAATTCACGAAATATAAATAAAATAAAATAATTAATCTAAGCACTCAATAAAACAAATCAATTAAAAATTAAAATAAATGCAATTAATTCAAATTAAATCAAATACATCATTTAAAAATAAAATAAAAGTAATTAATTCCAATTAATAAATCATTTAAAATATCGGGGTATTACAGCCGACTAGGTTTATTTCTTAGTTGAGGTTTCAGTATCGTAATATAGTAGAATTAGGTTTTCCTTAAACTTTTATAAATATAGTTTTAAACGTCAGCTTAGGGTTTAGAAATCAAAAACCCTGTTCATGTATACAGAGAGGGACTTGAGAGAAAACAGAGAGAACTGGTTAGTGCTTCGGCCGTGGATTAAAGGTCGGACCAGGGTGAGATGGAAGGAGTATTGTTCGTGGTTGGAACCAAGGCAACAGAGGAGTCGGGAACAGTAGGAATCACCAGAAATTTTAGGAAGATGACACTAAGGTTTTGAATCGAAACCTCAAAGGCAAGTTCTATTCCTAACTCTCTCCCTTTGATCGTGTTCTTTACATGCCTAAAGCAATTCCAGGAGTAAATAAACGTAAAATTAATCTTTCATGTATGTGAAAATTTATATAAAACAGTATGTGTTTACATGTTCTAGTTTTGCTTGATTTTGCGTTTGTTTGCATAAATACTTGTTTAAATTGATTTAAATGGAGGCATATGAAATTTTATAATCTCTGGAACACACTGGGACATAGAATTAACCAATAGGAACCCTAACAATGGATGACAGAAGGAACGGAAGTCGCCGGAGGTGAAACGGGTGAAGGAAACAAGCAGAGTTGGTCATTCGGGGCAAAGAAGCGGCTCCACATGGTGTGGAGCCGGCTCCACTCAAGGGGGAGGCGGCTCCCTTTGTGGGGGAGGCGGCTCTTCCCCCTTTCTTTTGATTTTTGACGATTTGTTAATTCTAGGTTGGGTTTTTGACGTTCCAGAGATAGTTAGGGGCTATGGATGGGAAGTTAAATGATGTCTAAGGACATTTTAGAGCTCCAAAGGGTTTGATAATATATAATAAATCATAGAGAATTAGTATATGGAACAGTATGAAGTTCGTAAGTAAACTGGCATATTGATCTTGGATGCGGATGATTCAATTTGTTTATCTCTAAGTTAGCAATTGAATTTAAGGCTGTTATAGTTTAAATCATGCCACAATGATATAAAAAATAAGCATGTGAAGTTATATATTCTATTATGCTTATTTGGAATTAATTGGTTTGCTGTTTCTGGATGAAAATGATTTTAAATTGCTTAATCTTAGGATAGCAATTCTCATGGATGAATTTTCATTTAATCATGTTCCAGTGTTATAAAATATGCATGTGAAGATATATATTCTATTATACTTACTTGGAATTAATTGGTTTACATGTATGATCTATATTATCAATCAGTGGACTTTGCGGAGTAGCATTGAATAAGCTTGTTAAATTACAGAATTTTATCATGCTTAGTATGGTACAATTGATGTTTATATTTAATATTTTAATTATCAATTGTTAGATGTATGGATTAGTTGATATTTACATTCATTGTCTGTATTATCAACTACTGGATTGATGGATTGTATGCACCGGTACGGGACGGTGGCATACTAGGGAGATTAGCTCAAAAACGCTAAGTCCTACCTACTCTGGAATTAAGGAATGAATTAACTAAAAGTTAAATCCTATTGATTTGTAGTGTTAAGGCAACGAATAGTTAAGCGGCACTACTATGGATTCTGGATGGATTTTAAATATGTTGTTATGGTACCTCGTTATGAGCTTGAGTCTCAGGATCGATGGTTAGGGCACGTATATGCATTGGGATGCATAGCTGGCTATGATGGTTGGAGGTGTACCCTGTTAGGCTTAGGTATACATGCCTATTTCGGGTGCGTTTTGCATGTTGCCTCTATTCATGTCGAGACCTGCCTGTAGTCCAGTGAGAGTCCTTTAGTGTGAATATATATATATATATATATATATATATATATATATATTTACAGACTATATAGTTATTGCTGAGTTGGTTAGAATGTACATGCATATCGAGTCTCTGCTTGGATTGTAGTAGGATAGAACTTGTTCGTGGGCCTGACCGACTTCTATTTTTTAGGTGTTCGACAGTTCTAGTCGTAGACTTGATCGTGCCAAGTAGAGACTATCACTCACTCTTCCGACGACGTAGGACTTTTCTCCGTGGTTTAACTTTAGATGTTCTTTCAGTTTACTTTAATTTTAGTTTGGTTTTAATTAAGGGTCCACTAGAGATGGATTCCCGAGTTGTTAAACTATTGGAAGGTTTTGAAATGCTGGATTTTAAGCATTAATTTTAAAGGATTTTATTTTTTAGAATTCATTCAGCTTTTATTTATTTCTTATTTCATTTTGTATACCGTGTTCGTTTATATATTAATTGTTTGATATTCCCTTGGGTTTGGGCTTGGGCCTGATCAACCCATGTCTTGGATCCGAGGGGTGTCACACAATCCCCCACAGGCATGTAAAGACTAGAAGTGTATTTTGAAATCATTTTGTAAACTTGAGCTCATTTTTTGTATAGCACCATGACAGGAATGTATTAAGTTGTTTAACATGGGTTTGTATTATACCTTTGAGCTTGACTCTACTTTGTTGTAAATTGAACTAGTTATAAAGATTATGTAAAATTCTTATGTAGAAGAAGAAAATGGTGTTGTCTTGTATCATATTATTGAAGTTCATAACCATGGAATGAAGAATGTATTATTTGCATTATGTGTTGGGACAGGTTAGATAAATTTTGAAGGTCTAAGAGAGGTCATTACACTTTTATGCATTAAAGCAGGTTGTCGTAGGACCCTTTTTAGCAGAGGTCATGTCGAATTTTTTTATTATTTAATAATTGGTATAATTTTAGGGTCGTTACAACTCAACGATCGGCTGTTATTGAGAGTTAAATCCCTTAATCATCACACACAGCGGAAGCATCATCACATTACATCAACACAGTATATATGAAGATAACAATCACACATCCACGCACAACACAATTTTTTACATTGTTCACCCAACTCTAAGGTTACGTCCATGGGAGAGAGAGATTTCACTATTCTGAATCTAGGAAGAGAATATACAACCACATGTCAAAACCAAGTTGCTTACTCATTATCTCTTATGAGGCTACATGCATACACTCACGAATTACATATACTCTCCCCGACCTCACAACACTCAGAAAAGCTAGATACCTTTTGTGAGATATATTTTTGTAAATTGGCTTATTTCAGTAACAAAACAAATCCTAGTCGAGTTGTAATTTCATTTACCATATCCGACTTGACATCGACTGCGGAATTGGAAGTTTGTTCAGAAAAGGAAAGTAATATTGATCATCGAAAAAGAAAGAACAACTATTAGGACATCGTTTCCCACTTAGGACACATTGATATACATGGTATATTTTTAGAGTTCAAAAATTACAGAATTTCCAAGTTCATATTAGATTCCGTTAAGTGGAACCAGTACCAAGATATGGGAACCAGTTCCAAGTTCTAATATAAGAGAACAAACTCACTGTCCTTTAGGAACCAGTACCAAGAATGGGAACCAGTTCCATAAGTCCTGATTGCAAAAAAAGTCCAGTTCCCTTGATCTGTTTAATACCTTTTTTTATCCAACTTTCCTTCCAAGTCCTATGCACAAAATTTCCTTTATTTACAGAAGAAATAGGACTTTACAAACCACTATATGAACCATGTCATATACATTGGTTTATTTACGGTTTTTGTTATATAGATTCAATATTCTTAAAAGCCTTAGAAGATTATTTTTTGCAGAAAATCGGAGTTGATTTTTCTGTCATCTTTGTAGAACACAAACACATAAACACATAGTGAGTTTAGAGTTGTGGTGTTCAAATCCTGATCGTGATCATACAGTTGCATCTACAACGATCAGACAAAAATAGATCTTCTTCTACATCATTCAAAGGATTGAAGAACAGAAGTAAAAGCAATCACACTTTGAAAGGGTTGGAGCATTCGAGGAGTGTTGTCTAATCTACCTGCTACTCTTCTACAAATATCAATCATAAGCCTAAAGTCAAGTTGCTGTTGGACGGGGAGTCGTAAAGCCAGAGGATTGTCAGCAGTTGGTGTTTGGTAGAACAATAGGGTGTGAACCAGAGTCAAAGTTCAATATACTTTGTTTTAAGTATAGTGGATTGGTTTACTTTGGACTGCATAGTCCACAAGGTTTTTCCCATAACAGTTGACGTATTTTATCAACTGGGGTTTGCTCGCTAAAATCCTGGTGTCATCTCTAACTTTATATTTTCCTTTATTTTATCTGCATGTGATTAATTGTTTAATTGCTAAAATAAGTAATGTTGGTAATGACACAGATCTGTTTTAAAACAAATACAACTTTCTAAGTATTTTTCGTTGCATACGACTCACAATTTGGTATCAGAGCCAATCTCTACACATTAAGTTGATCCTTGCTGAAAAGTTTTGTTTTATTTTTCAAAAATTATTTTCAAAATCATGTCTTATGGGTTGAAAGAAGGTGATTCTAATCAACCTGGTCTTTTATTTGAAGGAGATAATTACAATTTTTGGAAATCAAAGATGAGAGCCTATTTACAAAATTCTAGTGGTAAAACTTGGGCAATAGTTGAAACTGGCTATACACTTCCTACAGTAGATACAACTGTGGATGGAAAAATAGTTAAAGAGTTAAAAGATACTTTTGCTTTTACTACTATTGAAGCTTAGCGTAATGATGTTAATGGCTAAGCTTTATATTCAATTATTAATTTTGTTATTCCATCTGAATATGCTAGAATTTCTAATTGTAAAACTGCTAAAGAAGCTTGGGATATTTTGCAGGTTACTCATGAAGGAACTTCTAAAGTGAAGTTGTCCAAAATTCAGTCACTTTCTCATAACTTTGGGAACATTGTGATGAAAGAAGATAAAACCTTTTCTGATTTTTATTCTAGTCTTCTTGAAATAATTTCTGAATTGCGTCACTTAGGTAAAAAAGTTAGTGATAAGAAAATCTGTGAGAAAATCTTAAGGTCTTTACCAAAAAGATCTCAGATTAGAGTTGAAACAATCACTAAACATTGGGATTTGTCTACCAGTAATGTAGATAAGATGGTAGGTTTATTGAAAACTTTTGAGATGTAGAATTTTGATTTAGACTAGAAGGAGAAAAATCTTGCTTTAAAATCTACACAGGTTGAGAATTCTATGGATGACAACTCTGATGATGATATGGAATTCTTGTCAAGGCAATACAGTCAGATTTTGCAAAGGCAACTAAGGAGTAGGAATAGCAACATGGCTAATCCTAAATTTTTTGACAAAATGTCGAAGTTTAGGTTTAATGAAAAGAAAGTAGAAAAATCAAAAGAAACTGAATTCATTTGCTGGAATTGCGGTGGCAAACGTCACGCATCTAATGTTTGTCTTAGTCCTAGGAAAGAACAAAAGGATAAGAATTAAGGAAAAGCAATGAAAGTTTCCATGTCTGAAAATTCTACTTTAGTGATAATGATTCTCCTTTGGATGATACTAATGGTTTTTCTTATGTCGCTTTTCTTGATAGAGGTCCTCATGTCGTGTCTTTATTTTACTGATATTTCAGATAACGAAGACAACGAATTTTATCATGAACAGGTACAAGAGTCTGAAAAGGACGATGAAAAGTTGAAGAAGATGGTCAAAGAAATTATTGAAGTCAAACAGTCAATAAGCTAGCAAATGAGCTTATCCAAGCAAAATGAGAGAATAAAGATCTAAAGAAACAGATTGATGAAGCAAAAAGGAAAGCTTTTGAAAGCAATTCCGTTATCACTGAGCTTGAGAAGAGGATCATCACTCTTGAGGATAAGTTAAGTATAGTTAACTTATTGAAGGAATGTCTTGCTTTGAAAAATGATTATCTTGAAATTGAATTGAAATCTAAAAAAGATAAAATGAAAGGGTTTAATATGAGTCAAAACAGTTTGAATAAGATAATTAATATGGGTAAGGATGTGAATGATAAAACAGGGTTAGGATTTGTTAAAGGTTCTTCTAGTAATCAAGGTAAAACAACTTTTGTTAAACCTGCTATTATGCCTAATCCATGTTTGCCTGATGTATCACATTTTGATAAGTCTTATGTGCCTAAATTGTTGCATTGCACTTTTTGTGGAAAGAATGGACATAAGTATAATTCATGCCTTCATAGGAAAAAGAAAGACTTTTCTGAAAATCATTCTAAAAATTCTTATACTAAGAAAAATGTGCATTCTAGGAAGAAAAAGAATGTTGTGACACCTAAGATTTCTAAAGTTGATAATTTCCCTAAAAAAGAGGTAAAAAAAGAAAAAGAATTTCAGGAAATGAGAGTGAGAACTGTTTGGATCAAAAAGTCTGATTTGATTCATTATATGCCTGTTGAGTCTATGGAATATGTTTCCAAAAGGACTTCACCTTCAAACTAAGTCCTATGAAATTTAGGGATCGTGGCTTGTGTTTAAAAGTAAAATTTTGTTACAATTGGATCACTTGTTAAGGTTTGGTTAGGGTTTTGAGTTTCTGATCATAGTTTGCATGATGTATTTGAGAAAATTCTTCCATTGAATTTATAATCTATCTTTGAATGTAAATTGGACACATGATTTTTGATTAAAAAAAGATTCTTAGTTTGTAATTTATACAATGAAAGTTGATTTGCATTGATTAAGGGATTTTTAGATTTGAATATCTTAAGTTCATAACCTTTTGCGCACTAATCCAAATCTGAAAATTTTGATTGAAAATCTTTGAATTATTGGTTAGGGTATATTGATCACAAAAGCTATAAAGATTATTGTCTGAAAAAAAATAGGAGCTTAAAAAAATGAATAAATTCAGTTTAAAAAAAATGCTGAATTAGGAAAATGCTACCTATTGAGATGTGTTCGAAAGCTCTGATTAAACTTTGAAGTGGAGCTAAATGAGTAAAAAGAAAGGTAGAGACAAGTTGAATTAAGGAATTGTTGTCTGCTCTTTAGAGTGAAAGCCACCTTACTTAGAAAAATTGTTCAAAGACAATTTTATCTTGACGTTTTTCGATCAATATGGTTTGGACAATGATTTATTGATAATTGATTGAAAATTGATAATATAGATTGCACACACTCACTTGAACTTGTTAGATTGATTTCTAACTGTTTCATTAATATTTGCAAGTTAAAATTTATGTGGTGATTATTTTTTGAGAATTAAAATTAATTGAATATTTTGTGGAGTTGAAATTTTCATTCATAAATATCTCTGAAAATTTTCTGGAAATATTGAATTATGTGTGGACTTGAAAGACTTTGGTTGACTGCTCAATGATTTATTTTTCATTGTGTTTTGTTTTAAAATTAAAAAAATTGAAAAAAATTGTAAAGTTATAAAAAATTCAAAAAGATTTTTGTTTTTAGTTTGTAGTTCTTTTGATTTGTTTGATCATTGAGTAAATCACAAAGTCAAAGGAAAAATTCTCTGGAAAACTTTTTCAAAGAAGCTTACTGTCCATTTCTTACCGGTTTCACCTATTTGCTACCGGTTCAAGGTACACAAATGTTAGGCTCAAGTCTCTGGAGCCTGGCTACCGGTACCACAAATTTGGCACCAATTCAAAAGTGGTCCAAATCCATATTTTAGTCACTGCCCAGTGGGAACCGGTTCCTGGCAGTAAGATTGGGTATTAAAGTTTCACTTTTTAACTTTGTTAGGCATTGTTGCATACACTTCCTCTCTCTATATATTGTGCTCACTCTCTATCTACAAAACTCCATAGATATATACATCTGATCTTGCATCCTTATCATCATAACATTGCATAAACAACATAGAATCATTAGATTGCAAGTTAGAATGAAGATTAAAGGTTGAGTTTTGAATAGAATTTGTGGAGTTTGGGAGTTTGAGAAAATTAGAGGATTGGTTAAGATATTGATCTTTTGGGTTGTTAAAGAGATTGAAGTCTTGGGTATTGATTGTTGTGGCTTTAATTGCTTGTTGTGTTGATTGGTTTTTGGGGTTTTAAAGAATCAAATTAAGCTTGTCCAAGAACAAGTGTTGAAGGACACGCCAAGTGTTCGACAAATTTACCAAGTGAACTCCGAAGTTTCAAACCAAATTTCTTTGAACACAAGATGCCTCCGAGACCATCCAAGAAGGACAAAGGAAAGGGTATTGCTTCTTCTCCACCCCCAAAGAAAGCCCGAACAACAATTTCTATTCAGGAATCGCAAGAGGGTTTAATTGTTTCAAGGGATGAACGTCTTCACCTAGCTCTCCTACCACTGAGATACCACCTGGGTATCCGTCAGTATCTGACACAGGGAAGATTCAGTTTACTCAAGAACACTTTTACAACGAGCATGCTTGGTTAGTATACACTAAAGTGTATAAGGATGGTCCGATTAAGTCAAAACGAAATGTGAACTTGAAGAAGTTAAGAGATAGTCCGGGAAAGAAATTGGTTGATTATATTGAGAAGTACAAGTGGTTGTTCTTTACCTCTATGGCAAATTCCTACAGTCTCGATCTAGTTCACTATTTCTACTCAGATATCCACAAGGTTTATGATTTAGGATATTTTGAGGTTTCATTATTTGGGAAGGACTATGTGGTACATACAGATGTGATTGGCAAAGTTCTTGGCATTCCCAAGAATTTTTCAAACACTGGCTATCATCTTCCACTGGTACATTCTGACCTAAAGTGAGAAGATAGTTATAATGAATTATGTGTTCCAGACTCACCAAGGTTTCCCGAATACATCCTGAATCACTATCTTACTAATGAGGCGATTTTTCTCAATTTATTTGCGATCTCCAACCTTGGCTACTTGGGGAAGAATGATGTTATTTATGTAATCGTGCAGAGGTACTATATCTTCTATCTATTGATATAGAGATATATCTTGACTCTTCTATATATGGACTAATGATAGCAAATTACAAGAATAATTCCAAGAAGAAATCATCTCCATTCCCTATGATCATTATGGCATTATATCGGCATTTTGAGATTCCACTTCCACCCCGTGCTCATCATATTGAGATCATGTCTGAGATGGATATGAGGGCTTTTAACAAGGCTAAATCTATAAGAGCTTCATCTAGGAAAGCTAGCGGGGGTGCAACTACTTCTTCATCATATCTTCCGGAGGTTACTACGCTCTTTCCGACTAAGCGAACGTTTAACACTTTGGATGCCAATTTGCTCTATTCATTGATTCTTTAGAATCAAAAAGCCTTGATAGATGCTATTTTTGATCTTCAAGAGGATGTTAGGTTGCATAAGGAGCAGAAGACGGGTGGTACCTCTGAGGATGTATACAGACTAGCCCCTCTAGATCCGTCACTTGTGGTTGAGGATGATATAGATGAGGATGACGAGTCAGATGATGATGCAGAGGATGATACCAGTGGGTGTAACACTGATGGTGGTTGTGATACCCCTCGATTCTAGAGTCACGGGTGATCAAGTCCGAGCACAGATCCGAGGGATACCAAACAATCAATACGTAAACAAGCAAGAGTACAAAAGAATTTAAAATAAAATAATACGTAGAACAGAAATCTAAAAGTAAAACCTCCAATAATAAACTTTAATAATAATTAAACTTTCCAATCTGTACAACTCGAGAATCTAACTAGTGGACCCCTAATAATCCCAAATGGTAAAAGTTTACAGAATCCAAAATCCAAAAACTAAAATAAGAAAGAACATCCTATGTAGTTGGAAGAGTGAATGACTGTATCTGCATCACCACGATCAAGTCTAAGCCTGGTACTGAAAATCACCTGAAAAATAAGGTGAGTCAGGCCCACATTCAAGTTCCATACTACTATAATCCATACATAAACCCGATACGTAGATACATCCTAGATTGCTCGGCAATAGCTAAAATAGTCCATATAGATATAGGTACACACTATAGGATGCCCACTAACCTATAGTCATCACACATGTGTAGAAGGTAACATGCAAAACGCATGTAGCGTAGTCGTGCACCTAGACCTACCAGGAAACGTCATTAGGTCCAGTTCTTCATCCAATGCGATTACGCACCCGAACCATGGTCCTGAGACTCAAGCTCATACCATGACACATATAATAAATATATAAAGTTCGTACTCCTAATACAAAATATCATCCATCTATATAGTGGTCTGATATATGTATAACAAATCCATCATAAAACCATAATAGGTCATTCAATTTATTTGATTGACATGACACAAGTGGTGAGGGACTTAACCTTTATGGTTAATCCATACCTTAATCCAAATTAGGCAGGACTTAGTATTTTGAACTAATCCATTCCCAATATAGATAGGTCTTAGTGTTTTGAACTAAGCCATCCCTAATATGACACCATCCCATACCGGTTCATATATATCTATATAAGTAGGACCTAACCTTTTTATGGTCAATCCAACTCATTCCAAATTAGGTAGGATTTAGTGCTTGAACTAATCCATACCTAGTATGTCACTGTCCCATACCGGTACATACAATCCTCCAGTTAACATAGTTGACAAAACAATATTAAATAGTCATCAACCACATTCCACAATATGCACAAGACAAGTTAATTTATATACATAAATATTAGGCATTCAATACAGAACCTAAAATCCAACTCTAATAATGTAAATCGCTACACAATTTGCACACATTTACATTCTCCATTATAATCCATGAATTGATACAATTTAGTACAATTTTAAGTATCAATTAAACCCAAGTTAAGCACAGGGAAATTCAGTTAATTCACTAGTAGTTTTGCTTGAACTATGTGCAGGAATTTAGGTAAATGTTTGTCCAAGAGCTGAAGTGAACAGAGATAAAATATTTCCTTGGTTCCTTAAACAATTGTAATTTATTTTTCTGCTTTGGGTAGATTATACATTGTTCTTAGTGTCACGAAATTGCCAAAGGGGGAGATTGTGAGATATATTTTTGTAAATTGGCTTATTTTAGTAACAAAACAAGTCATAGTCGAGTTGTAATTTCAGTTACCATATCTGACTTGACATTAACTGTGGAATTGGAAGTTTGTTCAGAAGAGGAAAGTAATGTTGATCATCGAAAAAGAAAGAACAATGGTTAGGACATCGTTTCCCACTTAGGACACATTGATATACATGGTATATTTTCAGAGTTCAAAAATTACAGAATTTCCAAGTTCATATTGGATTCTGTCAAGTGGGAATTGATTCCAAGTTCTAATATACGAGAATAAACTCACTATCCTTTGGGAACCAGTACCAATATTGGGAACCGGTTCCACAAGTCCTAATTGCAAAAGAACTCCAGTTTCCTTGATCTGTTTAATACCTTTTTTTTATCCAACTTTCCTTCTAAGTCCTGTTCACGAAATTTCCTTTATTTACAGAAGGAATAGGACTTTGCAAACCTCTAAATAAACTATGTCATATACATTAGTTTATTTACGGCTATTGTTATACATATTCATTATTCTTAAAAGCCTTAGGAAGATTATTTTTTGCAGAAAATCAAAGTTAATTTTTTTGTCATCTTTCTAGAGCACATGCATATAAACACATAGTGAGTTTAGAGTTGTGGTGTTCAAATCCTGATCGTGATTATACAGTTGCATCTACAATGATTAGACAAAAGCAGATCTTCATCTATATAATTCAGACGATTGAAGAACAGAAGTTAAAATAATCACACTTTGAAAGGGTTGGAGCATTCGAGGAGTGTTGTCTAATCTACCTGCTACTCTTCAACAATTATCAAGCATAAGCCTGAGGTCAAGTTACTGTTGGATGGGGAGTCACAAAGCCAGAGGATTGTCAACAGTTTGTGTTTGGTAGAACGATAGGGTGTGAGCCAGAGTCAAAGTTCGGTATACTTTGTTTCAAGCATAGTGGATTGATTTACTTTGGATTGTATAGTCCATGAGGTTTTTTCTATAACAGTTGACGTATTTTATCAATTGGGGTTTCCTCGCTAAAATCTTGGTGTCATCTCTAACTTTATACTTCGCTTTATTTTATCTGCATATGATTAATTGTTTGATTGCTAAAATAAGTAAAGTTGGTAACAACACAAATCTATTTTAAAACAAACAAAACTTTCTAAGTATTTTTCGCTGCGTACGACTCACAATTTGGTGTAGTATGGTGTTCTAAGATTCATACAGCCAATAATAACTATGTTGATAGAACATTGTGTCCATGCAATTGAATACAATTTTTTTTCTTCTGAATAAAAGATATATATATATATATATATATATATATATATAACAGTTTTCTAGATAATCAAAAAATTTGATTTCTAGCTGATGCTCTGATACCAAAAGGGGAAGCGCATAATACTTTAAAATAGAGTAAACATTAAAGTAGATAAGGTGGTGTATAACCGACCAAGATATATAACAAGATAAATAACTGAATATTAAACTGATATTAAAATCAGAAAGTAATTATAACAAAAGGTTACTAATATAAACTTACAAATTAATGTAACTAATAGAGGTCTGAAGAATACAACATATTGGTGAAGTATTACACTCAGAAAGGGTAAATAAACAAGAACTGAATATTACAATCGGAACTGGATAGGGAAGCCTGAATACTCTCTCTCAAAGTCTGGAAGAGTAGCCTGAATAAAGCCTGATGAGTAATGGGACTGACCACTGCATTTATAGGCGAGGCTGAAGACATCTGAGGCGCGATTTCCGGCTTTCAAAAAGTTTCTTTTGACTTTTGAGGTATTTGTGACTGTTCATGAATAGTAAGCTATTGTTCCTGTCGTTTGTGCTGACGGTTACTGTAGATGAATAGTTCTTTGTTGGGAGCACTGTAGAAATAGTGATTTTGCCGACAATTACTGTAGAAATAGTGACTTTGACCTGTTACTGTAGCATTGTTGACTTTTCCTAAAAATCCTTAGTAAGGATCATCATAGGGATTTTGACTATCTTGGAATACTGAGTCATCATATAGATTAACTGGGTGACTAGACCCAGCTTCAGAAGATGCATCATCAGCTTCTTCCTCTTCTTGGGAGAGCTCTTGGAGGCGATCAGTTATGGAAGCAGCCATTTTCTTGAGCTCTTCAATCTCCGATTTGGGAGTTTTCTTAGATTTGGAGGTAGGTGCAGAAAAGGAGGTCTGTTTATGTTGAGTTACTGGCTGTGGTTGTGAAACCGCTGTGACTGGTGTTGGTGACTGCTGGGGAAATTCTCCCTCAATGTAACCAATGATTCTGTCAATTTGGAATGCATCCCACCATTTAACATAGTGACGACGGATAACTAGTGTGCCTTGGATATCGTATTGCCATTTGAAAATCCATGGAATTTTGTATTTGTAGGAGAACAGGAGGAGAATAGGGAACTGAGAATTATGTTCACTGACTTTGTACACAGTGTGAAAATATTTGATTTGGTTGGCAAGAGTTAGGGGCAAGATTTCTGGAATGAAGCTATACTGAGACCACTATTTCAAAAACTAGGTAGGGAGTGGAGTTTTGTAATTGAATTGGTTATCAAAATTGAGAAACCAAGAATGTGTAAATGACTTATTTTGGTGAAGCAGGATGATGAACCAGGCATTCATGTAATCATGGTAATTAAACACATGATCATTATCGGGTAATGGTTTGCATAGAGCAGGATGACTACCCCATTCTTCTAAGGACATGATTTTTTGTATATAGAGAGAATGGTAAAGAACCTTTGTATTATTAGTGAATGCTAGAGCAGGATGACTACCCCATTCAGGTGCAGGGTTAACTAGAGCAGACTTGAAGGTTGGTAACCGAGAAGTAAGTGGTTGAAATCTATTGGTGAATGCTAGGGCAGAAGATTGTGACTGGGATTGTGATCTGGTAACTGGGGTTTTGCCGGAGCAAATATCAAAAGGTTTAACTCTATGGGGCCTCTGGGGAGGCTGTCTGTCTGCCATCGGCTTTCTGCTACAAGAATTCTCTTGTAAGAAAATCTGGAATAGAATTGTTACTTCCTTTGATATATTCTATATCAAAATCGAATATACTTAATATAGCTTGCCACCGGGCAAAAATTTGTTTAGAAGCAATATTCTCAACATCTTTTTCTAAAACATATTTTGCGCTTTGACAATCAACTCTGAGGAAAAACTTTTGATTCAAAATATCATCTTGAAATTTACTAATACATAAAACAATAGATAAAATTTCTTTCTTAATAGTACTACAGTTACTTTGTGCTTTTGTCCAAACACCAGAATAGAATCGAACTAATTGTTCAGGTGTATTTGGACTGACTCGTTGCTTGAGGATGCCACCATAGCCAATGTCAGAGGCATCGGTTTCAATTATTTTAAAAGAATCAGTAGTTGGAATGCCAAGACAAGGCAAAGACTTGACATAACGCTTAATGGATTTAACTATATCAGTATGGATAGAGGTCCATGAAGGAGGGTTATTCTGCAGACGTTTAAATAGGGGTTTACATTGTTTGCGAAGATCTTTGTAAAAATCAGCAATGTAATTTAGAGACCCTAAGAATCGCTGTAATTGTGACTTCTCTAGAATTTGATCTGGTAATTTATCAGCAAATTGAAGAGATCTATCAATAGGACGAATTTGGCCTTGATAGATATGGTAACCAAGAAACCTAATGTTGGTTTGGAATAACTTGATTTTTGTAGCAGAAACAATAAGACCATTTTTTTGAATTGTTGTTAGAAACAATTTCAAATGTTTCCAGTGTTCATCAATGGACTTGGAATAGATAAGAACATCATCAATATAAACAATGGAAAAGTGACTATAGGGATTGAAAATATCATTCATAATATTTTGGAATTCATTAGAAGCATTTTTTAATCCAAAGGGCATTACTTTCCATTCATAATGACCAAAGGGAGTAGTGAAGGCAGTTTTGTATCTATCTTTCTTGCGGAGACGAATCTGCCAAAATCCTGATTTCATATCAAATTTGGAAAAAATAACTGCTTGACTAAGGCGACTAATAAGATCTTTTTTATTGGGAATAGGATACCTAATCCATTCTAAGACCTTATTTAGAGGTTTGTAATTGATGACTAGGCGAGGAACACCTCTTTCTAGTTCAGAATTTTTCTGAACATAAAAAGCTGGACATGACCAAGGTGACTTGCTTTTTTTTAATAATCTTCTTATGTAGAAGATCATTAATTTCTTTTTTGCAGAATTCCATGACTTCAGGACTCATTTGTATTGGTCTGGCTTTAGTGGGAATATGTATTCTCTTGAATCCTTTAATATAAGGTAACTTCACAGAATGTCTTTTTCGGTGCCAAAAAGCAGTGGGTAGATCAGAACAAACTGTATTTTGAATTTGTTGTTCAAAATCTTGAATTTTTGTTTGGAGAACTGGTTTAGTTAACTGAATATCAATTCTCTTGTAATTAACTTCTTCCTTTAAAAAACTCAACTGTTGAGTTTTACTTTGAAGCAGATTGATTGATTTAGATATAGGAGAATCAATTACTAATTTTAATTCGTTCCTGGAAGGAGGACTAAGGAATTTGAATTGAACTTTGTGTCCAAAAGGTCGAGTGACTAATCCTTCATTATCAGTGGTGAATGGATAGAGGAGGTAGATGAATGGAACACCTAATATTAGCTTATCAATCATATTTTTGACCAAGACAAATGATGTCTTAAAACATACATTGTTTTGGCAAATATGAGCTTTAGAAAGCTTGTATTTTGTCCATTTTACTACCGTTAGCTGAGCTTAGCCTTTCAGAGGTTTTCTCATAGTATGTAGTTGGTATAAGACCTTCCTAAATGCAATTAAGATTAGCTCCTGTATCAACCAAAGCAACGACTTCAAATTTGAAATCTTTGTTGATGATAAGGGTTACTTTAGTATACCATTTTTGGAATGAAGTGTGATTTAAAGTCTGGAGTTTATTAGAAGATTCAGAACCAAAGGGGTTTGAATGTTTTGATTCGGCTGAATGAGTAGAAGTTTCCTCATCAGATGATTCAGAAGATTCTTTTCCGATAAAAGGAAAAGCATAATTTTGCTTTAATTCTTGAATATCATTTTTGGCAACTTGGTGATCTGTCTTGAGATTTTTAATCTTAGTTTTTATTATGTTAATTTTTGTTTGCAGATCTTGGATAGTGACTTCTTTAGGTTTGTTATTAAACCTTTCTAGGGTTTTATATAGACTAAAATTGGGCTTACTAATTGTTGGGGCTTCAGGTTCTGAGTTACCTAATAATGCCTTAAGTTTTTTAAGATATAAGGTTTTTAACTCAGGATCATCTACCTTACTAATTAAATCAATGAGTAGATGTTCTTATTCATCATTTTTTGTAAGGACATTAAGTGACTTATTAGGATTGCAGCAACTATCTTTACATCCTAGTGTAATATTGGGAGAACTAGGAGAAGCATCAGATGACTGGGAAGAGGAACCAACTTCTGGATCACTACTGCTATCATCAGTGTCTTTTAACTGGAGAATTTTGTAAATGGATTCTTTGATTTCACTAGGGATTTGTAACTGGTTAATTTTTGTTTTTGCATAGCAATCTTTTGCAAAGTGACCCGTACACCCACATTTGTGGCATTTATCATTTGTGGCAGGGGTATTCTTTTTCTTAAAATCCTTTTTCCTAAATTTCTTTTTAGGCTTAGGTTTTTGAGAATATTATTCATTTTTAGGAAAAACTGGTTTCCTGTTTTTGTAGTTTCGACGGTAACCTTTGTAACTCTTCTTGTGTGACTTGGGGGTTTGTCTAGATGGAGCTATGGGTGGAACACCGTATTGTTCACAAAAGGTTCCCATTTCATAGTTAGCTCTTTTCCTATCATCATGTAACTGGTTACTAATTTTCATGTTAATACACATTCTTAATCCTTCCTTTTGGATTAAGCTGAAGATATTGCCATATGTGAGATTATCATAATCAATGTTACTTGTGGCTTTACTAAGAGTATCTCGAATCTTATGAGCAAAGAGGTTGGGTAAACCATTAATGAATTTTTCTTTCCAAAATGGTTTGTTACTATCATCTCTTAGCATAACTCTGGACAAGAATACATCTTTATACCACCTAAAATCACTCATGGTTGGACAAGAGAGATCGGTAAGCTGGTCATGTATTCTAGAGGTGATGTTACTAGGAGTACCTTTAAAATGGTCTACTATAGTGTAAACAAGGGTATTGACTCCATAAGGAATGGCTCGTCCTATGGCGTCATCAAAAATAGGAAGACCATCATTATTTTTTTGAATAGCATTTTTGATTCCTGTTCGAGAATCTTCTGTTAGATGTTTTTCCCACCAAGATTTCAACATTCTTGAAAATACTGAAGCAAGAAGATCAACTATTTTTGGTTGACTAAGGTTATGTGTAGTAACATAGCTATTAGCCACCATGAAAATATGATTGAGTTTATTAAGGATTTCTTGTTCTGATAAACCATCAATATTCTATTCATAGAGTTTATCAGAGGAGACAGAAAATTGATTTTGAATATTTCTTTCTTCATATTGAAGATGAGGCGGTGTCGGTCTAGGGTACCAATTTTTGGTAAGACTAGTTGGGTTGACACGTTTATTGACTAAGCGATTAATCTCTAGATTAGAAAAAACATGTTCAATTTGTTGAATATCATAGGGATAACTAGAGGTAGAAGAAAGACTATCAGAATCATCAGTATTATTGATGACAGTGAGTGTTTTATCTTCTTTAATAGCTTTGCCTTTCTCCATAGTTTTGAGAAGAGTCTCAATTTGGAGAATGACAGATGGATCAAGAAGGGCTTTGGGAAGGCCTTTTCGCTGTGTAGGCATAGAAATAATTGGTGACCCAAGTGGGGTGGAAGTGACAAAAGGAATAGAAGATGGAGTGAGAGAAAGCTCAATTTTATCAAGTTGAGTCCCAATAGTATGTAAATATTGATTAGTAAAATTATTTTGTTCAATGATTTTTCTTGTGTCGTTATCAGTGACTGTGGTAGTAACTTTTAAAGGGGAGGCAGGAATTTTTGTTCCCATATGATCTAGAACTACAGAGTCTAGAAGAGGATGGGAAGAGGAAATTATTGATTTATCTGATTTTTTCCATTTGACTTTAGTTAACACATTGACTTGATTATAACAGTTTTCTAGATAATCAAAAAATTTGATTTCTAGCTGAAGCTCTGTCATAAATCTTTGCCAATGATGGAGGATTCTTTGTTATTCCTTCTCAGTATGATTTTTCTGAATTTTTTTTTCATTTTTCTTTGTTTTGCTGAGAGGGATATTCATCATGTAACTTAAGGTCATTATATTTAAAAGGTTTACTAATGGTGTTTAACGAAGGATCAACTGGGTTGATGTTACCAATGAAATCTGAAGGTGTAGGGGAATTAGGTGCAGATTGAGTCTTGGCTGGAGGAATCTGTTCATAACAAGGATGACTAATTTGTTCTTCAATGTGAATGCCTTTTAACTTAAGATCTTTGAACTGTGGATTAAGTCATGAATTTTTTCTGTCAAGAGGAGGAACTGAGTTACTATCTTTGTCATGATCTAGTCTGGAGGAAGTAGAAGGACGAGAACGGGTTAGAAGGCGTTGTTCATCAAAGCTTATTCTAACTGTTACATCAATATATTCCTGGACTCTATCAAGACTACAGATATCATTTTGTATTTTTAATGGATGATTTTCATTCTCAAGAAACCACTCATTTGGTAAAGAAATGTCTTTCCAAGCAATAGTTTTCTTGAGTTGAATATTAGCATTAGCAGAACTACTTTCAATTAATAGAGTATGACCCTTAGCATCTTTTTTTATGGCTTTAATGTTGAGATTTGTTCCTCTTGTCTTATAATAAATTCGATAGATAAGTCCTAGGGGTTGTGAACCAGGGAGCATTTTGTAACCAAAAGTTTTAATATTAAGGGTTAAGGCTTTTAATAAATGAGGATCAGTGAGGCTGAGGGTTAGATCAGGGTAATAATTAAAATGAATTAGACCATTACAAAGACTGGTTTCGACTATTCCTAGGAGACTATCATCATATTCTAGGAATCTAGCATCACGAAGGGCTAAAAGTACTGAGGCCTTGAGACCAGCACCACCAAATGGATTAATGGCCACTTGGACTAATCCTATGTGAATAAAATTGGATCCACGATCTTTATGTTTCTTAATTGCTTTACTAGTGAGTAACTGGCATTTTTCATGTTTTCTAGACAAGGAGTAGATTTGTTCTACTGTTTTAACTGTATAGTCACTAAAAAAGGTTGACTTGAAGAAACTGGTTTTGTAGATTTCTCTAGTTGGAATACGAGGAATACTCCAATCACTAAAATCTAAACTAATATCTTCAACCTGGTATTCTTCTTCATTAACTATGTTTGGAATAGGAGGTAGACTAGTTCTGGATCTAGAACTCATTGAAGAGGAAGATCTGAATAACCTATTCTTGGTTACTTATCTCGGACTACCTGTGGTTGGATGACTGAATAAAGCATACTGTTTTCATGACTCTCTCAAAGCGATATCTAATTCTTATCCTCGCGCTCATCTGCTCACACCGTCCCGCTCAGGCCTCTCTTGGGTCTTACTATTTGGCTCGGGTCTTATTGTTTGGATCTAGACTTATAGGAAGGAATAAGAGTACAACATTGTAAGAATCAATATATATATATATATATATATATATATATATATATGGGTTGTGATCATTGAGATAGCTAACAAGTTAGGCTCCTTGATATTTTATACCATTGTTAGATATGATATTATTGTATTGATGTGTAAGTGAGCTAGCTAAAAAGTCATGACACTTTACTTATGCCATTGTTTAATATGACATTTATTTATTGTTGTTATATATTTATATATATGTTGTTGGGGATAATTAACTCCCTTCAACCCATTCAATGGTTGGCTATTGTTAAGAGTTAAATCCCTCCTTCATCACACACAGAGGAAGCATCGTCACATCACATTAACATAAGTATATATGTAGATAACAATCACAAATCCACGCATAACACAATATTTTACATGGTTTGCCCAACTCTAGGATTACGTCCATGGGCAAGAGAGATTTCACTATTATGAATCGAAGAAAAGAATATACAACCACATGTCAAAACCCACTCACTCACTCAACATCTCTTATGAGGCTACATGTATACACTCGGGAATTACATATACTCTCCCCTCTCCTCACAACACTCACCCTTAAACCCCTGACATCTTTTCTCTCTTTCTAAACCTCTCATACCCGTATCTATTTATAGAGTCTTCAAACCCAATTCCTTGTTCAAAAAGTATTCCTCAACTTGCCTATAAGAAGTTAACATAATGATCAAAACTGTAAAATAGAAACATAATGGGATACACTTTCTTCTATAACTTTTAACCTTCCAAAACAAAATAGGAAACTAATTTTCTGCTCATAAATTTTGAGCCACAAACCCAACAATCTCCACCTTGGCTCAAAATTCAATCTTCACGTGCTTCTCCATACCCCCACCTCGAACAAGGATCTCTTCATAGCTCCACTTTAAACAAGGATCTCTTCATAGCTCCACCTCAATTAAAGATTTCTCCACTTCGAACAAAAGCATTATGATGAACTTGAGAAACACTTTAACAATCTTCACCTTTTCTCAAATTCATCATTTTTCATTTTTTCTTCCATTTTCTCTATCCACCCCGTTGGTGTTCAATTGCTCACGCATGGCAACCAATCAATCTTCAACTCATCTTCATCAATTGCTTTTATAGATAAAAGCAAAAAATATCACATCTTCACACTTCATATTCCCCTTTGCTCTTTATCGGGCTTAGAGTAAACCCCTTCATTCTTCACACCCCTTTTCTCCGACTATCTTGAAAACTAGCACTTGCTCTTTGCTTGTCCCCAAAACTTATTCTCATGGGCTTCATCTCTGCCATCTTTGCCCCATCTTGAAAACGAGCATCCTCTAGCTTGTTCTAAGACTTGGTCCTCATGGGCTTCACACCATCACCTTTTTCATACCTTCATGTCATCATCAAATCTGATTGAATCTCTATAGCACCTAACGATTATCTTCTGTTCTGATAAATTTCACTGCAATCTTCTTCTAATGATCTTCAGGACCAATCACAGGTTTTGACCCACCATCGGCTCTGATTGGGGATAATTAACTCCCCTCAACCCACTCAATGGTCGGCTGTTATTGAGAGTTAAATCCCTCAATCATCACATACAACGGAAGCAATATCACATCACATCAATATAAGTATATATGATGATAACAATCACACATCCACGCATAACATAATATTTTATATGGTTCACCCAACTATAGGTTTATATCCATGGGAGAGAAAGATTTCACTATTATGAATCAAGAAAGAGAATATACAACCACATGTCAAAACCTACTTACTCATTCATTATCTCTTATGAGGCTACATGTATACACTCAGGAATGACATATATTCTCCCCTCTCCTCACAACACTCACCCTTAAACTCCTTACATCGTTTCTCTCTCAAAACCTCTAATACCCATCTCTATTTATAGAGTCTTCAAACCAAATTCCTTGTTGAATAAGTATTCCTCAACTTGCCTACAAGAAGTTACCATAATGATCAAAACTCCAAAATAAAAACATAATGGGATACACTTTCTATATAAATTTTCTGCACATAAATTTTGAGCCACAAACCCAACATATGTGAGTCATAATACGAGCTTGAGGTCACGGGATCTTTGGTTAGGACTGAGGTGTATATTGCCAGATTACATGGGTAACTGGAATAGGAGATGTGTGTACCCTGGTATAAGGGGAACTCTGAACCACCTCGTGTACGATTTTTCCAAGTGATACCCACTACACGATTGAGACTGCCCTATTATCCGGTGAGAGTCTTAATGTGTATATATGTATCGACTATGTAGATATAACATGAGTTTGGCAAGGGATGTATTGATTGCCCGTTCTTTAATCGGGTCCTAGTAGAGGGAACTTATTTGTGGGTTTAATCCTCTATTTTATTTTTCAGGCCTTGGGCAGTACCAGTTTTAAAGTTGTTCGTAGTTATCAAAGTTCATTCATCTTCACTCTTCCGTATCATTAATATAGGACATTTCTTTAGATTGTTCTTTTATTTATCAGACTTAGTAATTGATTATTATTTTAGTTTTGGGATTTATATAGGGGTCTTGTATTTATGGATTTCTGAGTTGTATTATGGAGAATCTTATTGATGGATATTTATTGGAATTTATTCATTGAGGATTTAATTATTTAATTAGTATTTTAGTTACCTTTTATCTTTTATTTATTCTTTATTTATCCATTTGTATTCCATGCTTCTTTTTTAAAAAATATTTGTTTGATATCCTTCGGTTTTGTGCACGGACCTGATCAACCTTGTGTTCTGAAATTAGGGGGTTTCACAAACATCAACCTACCAAATAGCCATGGGATTCACATTTTGGGTTAAAAAAAGTCGTTGGCCAATTTTCCCTCCAACCATATGGGTAGTTCAGTCATTTACCATAGCAACTTGAGGAGATTTCAGTAAAGTAGATAGGTCCGTCACTAGGAGGGGTGGTCTATGTATTAGTCTCTATTTATGGTGACATAAATCCATCCCTATAACACAGGAATTAAGAATTCTCACAACAACAAGATCTACTCGACATGAATTAGGATTTAATGAAACCCTTCACAGGAATTTTTCACAATGTTTTATTATTAGAGGAGGTCAGTGTAATTTCGAAAACCATAGGGTCCCTGTAATTATAGCAAACCATAGGTGAAGTCTGTGTAATTTACACTTTTTTTCTATTTGAAAGTATTAAAATATGAGGGGTAAAACGAACTTTTCACATCCGAAATTAACTTATGTTTACTCATTAACCGTTTTAGGGGAGATCGAAGTAATAAGTCTCAAACACTCCATCTATGTGTAATTTACAAAACGTGAGGGGTGGTCAGTGAATTTATCCTTCAATAAAATTACATCCTTGATAACTTTAACAAAGAAACTACTGTGGAAGTCCGTATATTGTAAAATATTATTAGCGTCAACTTACAACCTTGGCAACATACTTATTTATTTATTAGTTATTAGTTACATACATAGTTAATTTTTGTCCTATAAAATCAATTTTTAACTTTATATTTAGTAGGATGACAATATATGGTACGCATCCTCTATGGTTGCACCACAACGCTTTACAACAGCGATTCACTTTGATTAATCACATGTGGTAGTGATCACGTGTGAATTATCATGACCTTCATTTCAGTACAACATGGTGTTGTGGTGTTCTGTATTACAAGGATCCTAGCTCGAGAATATATACATGATAAATAGAATTAAAATAAATTTATTTGCCTAGTACAAAACATTATGTTGGATTGATCTAAAATCTTCTCGCGGATAGTTGAATTTTAACTTTTGAGGTTATTTGAGAAGTGCGGATCCTCAATTGTAAAAGGTCATTTTACACTCGTGCTATAAGGCGTTTTGTGTCGTTTTACCATAAATAATTCTCACATCGTTGTTTTGTCAACCGTAACAAATTTAAACCCCAAACGACCTTAACTCCACAAACGGTGGTACAACAACGATAATAAAAAAAAAAAATTTAAAACAAGAAAATTGATTATTCAAATTTTCATTTTTTTTTACCCTCTCTGGTCCCATGATTGTTGAAGTCTCTCTCTATCTAATCATCTTTGATGAAAACACCTACAATCCCTACATTACTCCAAAGTGAACATGGGTGGTCATTTATTGGAGAAAATATATCAAAGGTTGTGTTGTATTAAATGGTTAGATTCAGGATCTGATCTCACTCTATTTCTTTCATTAAAATTGAATTTGGTTTTATATTCTCATGATGATGTTTTAAAGTTCTACAAAATAAATCTAAGTTTCAACACTTTTTAATCCAAAATTCAAGATTCGAAATCTAATGTTTTTTTTTTTTTAAATAATAAAAAATAAAGCCATCACTTCATTTCATAAAAATAATTAAACACATAAAAATTATCTATACACATTATTTTTATATTCTCATCCATTGTTACCAAAATCGATCCAAATCGACTACTCCTTCGAAGAATTATGTCCAATTTATGACCTGGGTTTATCAAGAGGGCAACATGTTTGTTCATATTCTGAGTCAACAAGCTATGGTGAGAAAGGACTGGATTGTGTTGGATTTTGATTTTCCTAGTGCAGCTATAGAGTTGGCTTCTCTCTTGCTTGGCTTGGGAAATATATATACACACATACTCATATTCTCTAACACAAAAAATTTCAGATTTTAACACACTTAATTCCTCTTTTCAGCTTATTATATCCAAAGCACTTAATTCTTGATTCATAATTCAACACACTTAATTATGTATGATTAAATATACTTATTTTCAAACAACAACATGATGAAGTAAACACATTTTATTCAATACATTTAATAATTATAGAATTAAGCACACTTAATTCCATAATTAATAACATAATTACTGCAACATGAAGATATATTCATATGGGTTTTTAATTAATCATGTATTTTAGTTTTGCCCTCTTTTTGCATATGCAGCGATAGGAAGATGCGTCGTTTTATCATTACCATGTTCTTCTTCTTCAGAATGTAGAAAATTTCCATTCTTATGTGCTACAATTGCAGCGACAGGAAGATGCGCCGCCCCCACACTACCTTGTCCCTGAGGATTTATATGACGTGCTGCATGATATAGTGCCGCCATCCCATCAGGTCCTCTCACTAGTGCAGACCCATGGACAAATAAGAGAGCGAGAACAAAGAAAACTCTGAACAAGACCGCCATGAAGATTAATTAATCCTTCCTTAGAGGCTCTTGCCAAATCCACTCAGTTTTTTTTCCGCTTCCTCTTTGTCTCTATTTATACTTGCCATAAGATGCTTACAGGGTCTGCCAACAATGCCTATATAAAGAAACTACTCCTAAATTAATGTTTATTCTCCACAATACCTGCCAAAATAATAGTGTGTGTTAATACGTGTATGGTTGAATTTGTTACCCATGTCAAAGTCAATCATATGATTCATAACATTTACTATACATGTTGATACGAGTATGGTTGGATAATTATATAACCATACTATTTGATTGGATTTGAATTCTTTCTTAGCTTTCCCAATGATTGGGTAATTATCTAACCATACTATTTAATTGGGTTTGAGTTCTTTTTAGTTTTGGCAATTTAATTTCTTCTAGTATATGATGGATTTTTATGGCATTGGAAAATGATTTGTAAATAAAAATAAACACTGTAAAACCAAATCGAAAGAAGTTAGCCTTTTGGTTAAGAAAAAGACAAAAATAAATAGTTAGGTGTAAAATGTTTCAATCTCTTTTTCACTTGCTTCTCTCTGTTGCAATTACACAATTCAATATTTTATATGATGATTAGAAAATTAATGATATTCAGAATGTAAAGTTTGAATGAAATGGTAGAGTTGAAAACTTTCAATTCATTGAAACACTCAATTGGATATCACATCGATCATTATTGGAAATCTCCGGCTTCTATTTTATTCAAACTCTTTTGCCTTAATAGTCATTTTCCAGATTACAATGCAAAAAATGAGATTAGATTTTTTTCGGTTAAGTGGAGGAGTCTAACAACTTCCATCTTATCCATTAGATCAATTTGGAGCAGTAAGGAGCCATAGATGTATTTGTACTGCACCCACAACAACTATAAGTATATTCTTGAAAACATCTTGATGGAGTGTGTGTGTGTGGTGCTTCAACTAATTTTATCAGTAAATAAGCTTCTGTTAGACTACAAAAGTTCATCATATTGAAAAGCTAGATACCTTCGAATAGAATGGTGTCCTAAGATTCATTGAGCCAACGATAACTATGTTGATAGAACATTGTGTCCATGCACCTGAACACATTTTTTTCCTGAATAAAAGATATGTATATACAGTGGCGTAGCCATAGAGGGACAAGTGGGGACAGCTGCCCCAACTGAACTTTTAATTTTTTTTAATTTTATATTGAATTTTTTTTTATATTTGTATAATTGCCCCCACTAAAATTTGACAATGCACGTATATATATATATATATATATATATATATATATATATATATAATCAAATGACCATTCACGATATTACACAAAAATGTATATATATAATCTTTCCAAAAAATATGATATATTTTTTTTCTTTCTCAAAATATTATATTCTTTCCCACTTTCCCATAAAAATATAAGATATTCTTTCACATTTTTAATTTTACCACAAACAAATGCGTTGTTATCATCACATTTTCAATCAACATTTTTCTTTTTGCAAGTCTCCTTGATATATATATGGGTTGTGATCATTGAGATGGCTAACAAGTTAGGCTCCTTGATATTTTATACCATTGTTAGATTTGATTTTATTGTAGTGATGTGTAGGTGAGCTGGCTAATAAGTCATGACACGCTACTAATGGCATTGTTCAATATGACATTTATTTATTGTTGTTATATATTTGTATATATGTTGTTGGGGATAATTAACTCCCTCTAATCCACTCAATGGTTGGCTATTGTTGAGAGTTAAATCCCTCCTTCATTACACATGGCGGAAGCATCGTCACATCACATCAACACAAGTATATATGGAGATAACAATCGCACATCCACACACCACACATTATTTTACATGGCTTGCCCAACTCTAAGGTTACATCCATGGGCGAGAGAGAATTCATTATTATGAATCAAGGAATAAAATATACAACCACATGTCAAAACCCACTCATTCACTCATCATCTCTTATGAGGCTACATGTATACACTCGAGAATTACATATACTTTCCATTCTCCTCACAACACTCACCCTTAAACCCCTTACATATTTTCTCTCTTCTCTCTCTTTCTAAACCTCTCATACCCGTATCTATTTATGGAGTCTTCAAACCCAAAATGTTGAAAAAGTATTCCTCAACTTGCCTACAAGAAGTTACCATAATGATCAAAACTTTAAAATTGAAACATAACGGGATACACTTTCTTCTATAACTTTCAACCTTCCAAAACAAAATAGGAAACTAATTTTCTACATAAAAATTTTGAGCCATAAATCAAACAACCTCCACCTTGGCTCAAAATTCAATCTTCATGTGCTTCTCCATACCCCCACCTCGAATAAGGATCTCTTCATAGCTCCACCTTGAACAAGGATCTCTTCATAGCTCTACCTCAATTAAAGATTTCTCCACTTCGAACAAAAGCATTATGATGAACTTGAGAAACACTTTAACAATCTTCACCTTTTCTCAAATTCATCATTCTTCATTTTTTCTTCCATCTTCTCTATCCACCCCGTTGGTGTTCAATTGCTCGCGCATGGCAACCCACTAATCTTCAACTCATCTTCATCAATTGCTTTTCTATATAAAAGGAAAAAACCTCTCATCTTCACACTTCATATTCCCCTTTGCTCTTTATCGGGCTTAGAGTAAACCTCTTCATTCTTCACACCCTTTTCCCCATCTTGAAAACTAGCATTCACTCTTGGCTTGTCCTCAAAACTTGTTCCTCGTGGGTTTTATCTCTACCATCTTTGCCCTATCTTGAAAACGAGCATCCTCTAGCTTGTTCTAAGACTCGTTCTTCATGGGCTTCACACCATCACCTTCTTCATACACATTCGTGTCATCATCAACTCTGATTGAATCTCTATAGCACCTCATGATTATCTTCTGCTCTGATAAACTTCGCAGCAATCTTCTTCTAATGATCTTCAGGACCAATCACAGGCTTTGACCTACCATCGGCTCTGATTCCAGTTGTTAAGGATAATTAACTCCCTCCAACCTACTCATGTAATGTTATGATTTAAGTTATGTGAATTTCATGCTTAAATGGCATGCATAATTGATTTTTTTTTTTTTCCACAATTAATTGATTTGTTGAAATGATACGATAAAGGCGCTAAATGATTATGTTCTTAATTTAAATACGTTGTTATTGAAAATTGTACTAATTGTGAGTATGGAATGTGGTGTGTAAATTTCCTTATTAAGCATGCAAGGTTGTTAAAGTAGACTTATATAATTTTATGATACATTTTATGTTTATGCATTGGGAAAGAAATGAGAAGTTGATTTTAAAGGAAAATAAAATGGGTTTTGGGGAAAAGTTTTTGAAAGGGTTTATGAAAACCCGGCCGCCTAAGAGTTGCTTAAAACTGCGGCGTTAGTGTGGCTTATAGGGAACTTGGGAGATTTTCCTAGCGTAGTTGAGTTAACTGGGCCCCAAATGACGCCTTGGAGTTGCCTTGTGGTCAGGGATAGTTAGCCAATCTTTCTCTTGTGCCGCCATGGAGTTGCCATGGGACGGATTGCACTAACGGTTTGGAAATGATGGTAGAAATGGTTTTTGGAGACATTGCATCCCATTGCACGGCATGGTTCGTTATTACTTGGATTGTTTGTTATTGATATTATGGTTATATTTTCTCCCCGGAATTGTATGATCCCGTTTTCTTTTGCTCTATTCATTGTTTGGAAACATGGGGTCACAAGAAGAGTGCCTTAGGCACCTCTTACTGAGCTTTTGCTCATCCCTTCCTCTTAATATTTTTCAGAACATGGCATGGAGGTGGCAGATGACAATCCACCACAGGCATGAAAGGACTAGAAATGTATTTTGAAATCATTTTGTAAACTTGAGCTCATTTTTGTATAGCACTATGACAAGAATGTATTAAGTTGTTTAGCATGGGTTTGTATTATAAATTTGAGCTTGACTCCACTTTGTTGTAAATTGAACTGGTTATAAAGATTATGTAAAATCCTTATGTAAAAGAAGAAAATGGTGTTGTTTTGTATCATATTTTTGATGTTCATAACCATGCAATGAAGAATGTATTATTTGCATTGTGTGTTGGGGCAGGTTTGATAAATTTTGAGGTCTAAGAATGGCTATTACATTTTAATGCATTAAAGCAGATTGTCGTAGGACCTTTTTTAGCAGAGGTCATGCCAAATTTATTTATTTATTTATTTATTATTATTTTTAAATAATTGGTATCATTTTAGGGTCGTTACAAACTTGGTATCAAAGTGATGGTTCAAAAACCCTTAGGACGACGGGTAGAGGCCTACCTAAGGTTGTGTGGGAAGTTATTTGTACATCTATGTGGCTATTTGTTAAAATGTTTTGCTATGTGAAAAACATGCTTAACTGTTTACTTGCTTACGTGCTTACGTGTTTAAATGCTTATATTAATGTGTTCATTGCATAGTCTTGCATGCTAAGTGTTTATCTAGTATCATTTTTTGTTAAGTTGTTCACAGTTAGACCTTAGTGTTATCGTTATTGAGCCATTTTTTTTTTTTTTGTTTTATAGCACGATGCCACCACGAAAAGAACCAAGATAAGTTGGCCCTAGGCCGACAAGGGGTGATGTTAGTGAAAGTTCTAGCTCTAATCCGGCAGAGCAAGTTGAAGATGATACATTTCTTAGGGATTTGATTACCCCTAGAGGTGTTCTTACAAGAAGGGACAATGTTGAAGCGGGTGAAGGTTCAGCTGAGTTGGCGCTGAACCGTCTGTTGCAGAATGCTTTGAGGGCAACAATTACTTCTCTTCCGCAGCCAGTACCACAACCAATAGTTCAAGTTGAGGAGACGTCAGCACAAAAATGTCTTAAGTTGATTGCGGGGTTTTCGAAGTTGATGTCGATGATGTTTGAGGGTGGAGCGGACACGATAGAAGTGGACGACTACATGGACCAAGTGGAAACCCACTTGACTTCTATGAATGTGACGGATGATCATGCAAAAATCAACCTAGCCACTAACAAGTTTTCAAAAGATGCTAAGCTATGGTGGAAGTCAGTCACTAATCAGCATAAGGTTGAGGATATAAGTTGGGAGATATTTAAAGAGCTGTTTTATGAAAAATATTTTCTGATTACCAAAAGGTGGGAACTAAGGAAGTAGTTTGATGATCTCATCTAAGGTAATATGTCGGTGACGGAGTATGAGAACAAGTTTACCTTTCTTTCTCGCTTTGCTCTAGAGATAATGAGAAATGAAGTTGATAAGACTTAGAAGTTTGTTTTCGGTCTCCATTACCAAATAAGACTGTTAATAACGGCCTAGTATTTCAAGGTGTACTCGGAGGCAATGGAAAGGGCATTGATGCTTGAGGTGGAAGCTAAGGACAGAAATGCAGGAAAGGAACAGTGGAAGCAAAAGAGGAATGTAGGACCATCTTCGAAAGAGCAGTCATAGAAGAGGAACAGGGGTGGTCCGTCTCAGTCTCAGGGGTAGCAGTCGGCACGATCTGCTCCTACTACCCCTATGCCAGTAGGGTCTGCCAGGAGTGGTGTTATCTATTAACGCTGTAATCAGCCGGGCCACTACAAGACAGAGTGTCCACAGACGTCGGTGCCACTACAAGACATAGTGTCCATAGATGTCGGTTAATTCTGGGGTTTGCTTTAGTTGTGGCCAACAGGGCTACAGGGATAAAGAATGTTTGAATCGGGGAGCAGGCACCGGTAGTGGCAGAGGGTTACAGCAGAGGCCGCCACGGTCGGCTACAACTCAGTCAGATTTTAGACCACCGCCACCACCACAGCCTGCTATATCTTCTCAGGGTTCACTGCCAGCTAAGAGAGATACTCCTACTATGTCAATGCAGCAGTTAGGTTAACAGGTTGGCAGTTCCTAGGCACAGACACCGTAGGGACGTGTCTTTGCACTTACCCAGCCTGATGCATCTTCTAGACCATCAGTTCTCTAAGGTATCTTTCTAGTATTTGGTTCTTGGGCTCGTGTTTTGTTTAACTCTGGTGCATTTCATTCCTTCATTTTGTCATCATTTGCACTTGCATCGAGGTTAGAGGTCAGTTTCATTGATCATACGTTGTGTGTTGATATGCCAGTTGGGATTTCAGTGTCTTTGAGCAGAGTTTTGAGGGATTGTTCCATCGTGATAGCTGTACGGAATTTTATGTTTGATCTATTCCTCTTTGAGATGACTGGCTTTGATGTCATTCACGGGATGGATTGGTTTGCTTCATTTCATGCCACAATTGATTGTTTCGGAGGAAGAGTCACAGTTTGCACTCCCGAGGGGGATTGTTTCTTTTACGTGGGAGATCGGAGTGATTCCCATACTCTATCATTGTACAAGATTCGTAGACGAGGTCGTGGTAACTACTTCTTGGCTAGTCTTTTAGCCGAAGAAGATGGTGTTGCAGAAGGGGTTTATTCGGCAGTTGTTCGTGATTTTCTGGATGTGTTTCTGGAGGATTTGACAGAGTTGCCTCCACATCGAGAAGTGTTTACTATTGATCTGATGCTCAGTACCGCGCCGATTTCTATGGCACCGTATCATATGGCACCAGTTAAGTTGGAAGAATTGAAGAGGCAGCTTGATGATTTGAGGATAAAATGTTTCATCCGACCGAGTGTGTCACTGTGGGGCACACCTGTCTTATTTGCTAAGAAGAAAGATGGTTCTCTGAAGTTGTGCATTGATTACTGGAAGTTGAATTATGCCACTATCAAGAGCAAGTATCCTTTGCCAAGGATAGATGATTTGTTTGATCAGTTGAGGGGAGCCAATTGTTTTTTGAAGATTGACTTGAGGTTAGGCTACTATTAGTTACGGGTTAGGGATGAGGATATCCTAAAGACGGTGTTTCGTACTTGGTATGGATATTATGAGTTCCTTGTTATGCCCTTTGGCTTGACTAATGCGCCAACGACATTCATAGACTTGATGAACCACATCTTTTACGATTACTTGGACCAGTTTGTGGTAGTTTTCGTGGATGACATTCTTGTGCATTCACGGACTCAGGAGGAGCACGAGATCCATTTGAGTATTGTATTGTAGATTTTACGAGAGCACTATTTGTATGCCAAATATGAAAAGTGTGAGTTTTGGCTACAAGAGGTGAAATTTTTGGGGCATGTTATCTCGGAAGGTAGTGTGTTAGTGGATCTATCGAAGATAGAAGCAGTTTTGAATTGGGAGCAACCCAAGAATGTTTTTGAGATCTGGAGTTTTCTTGGCCTAACATGTTATTATTATAGATTTGTGAAGGATTTTTCCCGTTTAGCAGCATCTATGACTCGCTTGACCCGGAAGGTGATCAAGTTTACATGAAATAAAGCCTGTGAGTCATCCTTTCAAGAGTTAAAGACAAGATTGACCACAGCTCCAGTATTGGTGACACCCAAACATGGCTTGGGTTATGTGATCTATTATGACGCTTCACGTGATGGTTTGGGATGTGTGTTGATGCAGGATGGTAAAGTTGTGGCTTATAGGTCTCAACAGTTGAAGACTCATGAGTACATGCAACTATCCTACTCATGATCTGGAATTAGCGGCAGTTGTATTTGCCTTGAAGTGTTGGAGACACTTTTTGTATGGTGAGAGATTCGAGGTGTTCTCGGATCACAAGAGTCTCAAGTATTTTTTCTCCCAAAAAAACTTGAACAACAGACAGAGGCGATGGGTTGAATTCTCGGAGGACTACATCTTTGAATTACAATATCATCTGGGCAAGGCAAATGTGGTAGCTAATGCCTTAAGCCGGAAATCTCGAGGGACTTTGGCCGGTTTAGCCATTCGGAAGTGGAAGATACTTGAGGATTTGGCAGAAATGTGATTGTTTTGTTTTGATGATGATGTTGACAATGAGTCAGCATTCTTGTTTAGTCTCGTGGCTCAGCCAACTCTTGTCAGGAGAGTGATTGGGTCATAGAGGTAAGATCTGGATTTAGATGTTATTCACATTTTGATTTCTGGTGGTGAGACAGTAAAGGATTGGACTTTGCATACAGATGGAGGTTTACGGTTCAGGGGTTTGTTAGTCATTCCCACAGTTTGTCGTGATGACATTTTACGTAGGGGTGACAATTTTTACCGCCCCGCCGGTGCTCCGCCCCGTCCCGCCCCTTCAATAATGGGTATGAGAACAATTTTTATACCGTTGGGGCGGGTATGGATATATTTTTGTACCCGTAGAGGGTCATGGGGCGGGAACGGGTTCTGATTCATATCCGCCCCGCCCCGCCCCGCTAAATATATAACTATATATATATATATATTATATAATATTAATAACTTATAATCAATTTATATAATATAACAACTCTACAAGTTACACAACCCTAACTTTTTTGTTTCTCTTTATCAGGTATTCCGTCCTTCTCTCTCTCATGACTTTTTTTGTTTCTTCATACTCTAATATTATTTCGTTGATATCATGTATGAATAGTATGATTATGTCTCTATGTTTGTGGTTCTAATATCGTACTTGGTCTTGATTTTTAAGGTTTTTGATTTCTGTAAATCTTTTTGTTTTTTTGATGTAGTCTATGATTTAAGTTATATATATATATATATATATATATATATATATATATATATATATTCTTTCAGTGGATATATATATTTATGTTTATTATATATATATTTTATCATACCCACTTGTGCATTGGAGTCTGATAACGTTCCTTTAGAACAGATAGCTTGAGTTCGAGATAGAACGACGATGAAAGCTTGAACTCCTCAGACTGGACTATTACAAATTTGAATACTAGTTGAGAAGGTAATTTTTTTTTCTTTTTTTTTTCGTCTCTCCTATGCAATAATGTTTCAGCTGTTTTGGATTTTACATTTTTTGATTGATTAATCTATATAAAACTACTTTTTTTTCGTTTACGTGATAAAGGGTTGTGGGATGACCCACTTGGGAATTAAAATTTTTTTTTTTTCATTTTTATATTTTAAAAAACCAAGCTTTTTTGTTTTATTCAATTATATTGGCACTTCTCATTCCCCTTTATCATGTTCATTTGTCAGTTTGATTATCCATTAAAAGTGAACCTTTGAATTAATTACTTCTATATTTTTTTTATCCAGCAAGTGGTTGATATAATGTCCCAGCCAACTCAAAATATGGAAAGTGTGTCATCTACATCAACTACATAACCTACAAGTTTTGATGCACCAATTGAAATCAATTCTGAATCAGCACCCACTCCAAGTTTAGGGGTCACAGGACTCGCAACATCACATGCGAGGAAGAGAAAATTGACTTCAAAAGTTTGGAAGGATTTTGAAAATGTGATATTGGATGGGCCAAATGGGGGGTCTTTTGCTATTTGTCATCATTATAAGAAGAAGCTTGTTGCTGAACCTTCATCTGGTACTAGTCATTTAAAACAACATTTAAAGAGGTGTGTGAAGTGAACTAATACTGATATACGTCAAAAAATGATTGCACGTTCTCCAAATGTTGATGGGTCAATGCAATTTGGCAATTTTACATTTACCCAAGAAGTTTCAAGGAATGAACTTGCTAATGCAATTGTTTTGCATGAGTATCCTCTTAGTATTGTTGAGCATATTGGATTTAGAAGGTTTGTTAGCAGCCTCCAGCCCGGCTTCACAATGATGACTCGGAATACAATCAGGAGTGATATTATGAAGCTTTATCAGTCGGAGAAAGTGAAAGCTTATAGGTTGTTTGACAAACTTGAGAGCCGAGTTGCTATCACGACTGATATGTGGTCTTTTAGACAGAAAAGAGGTTACATGTCAATCACTGCTCACTATGTTGATGAATTTTGGCGCTTGCAAAATATGATTATTGGGTAAGTATTTAATCTTTATTTATTTGTTTTGTTTCAATTACATGATATCTCAAAAGTTGGTTGTCCATCAGTGACTAACTTTTATATTTAATTCATGAATACTTTCAGGTTTGTTTATGTGCCTTCTCCACATACAAGTGAGATTCTCTATGATGCACTTATGAATTGCTTCTTGGATTGGAACTTGGATAGAAAGATATCTACTATTACGGTAAATAATTGTACAACCAATGATGCATTGATTCAGGGTCTTTCGAACAAGTTGTCTATTCGTAGTAAGTCACTTCTCTTGGATGGTAAAATTTTTCATATGTGTTGTGTTGCACATATATTAAACTTGATTGTGAAGGATGGTCTAGATATAATTGGAGGTGCAATTGGGAAAATTCGTGATAGTGTTCACTTTTGGACGGCTAGCCAAGCTAGAGAAGAAAAATTTGTGGAGGCAGCCAGTCAATTAAAAAATCCATGCCATAAAAAACTATCTCTTGATTGCAAAACTAGATGGAATTCTACATATTTGATGCTTGAAACAGCTATATGTTATAAGGATGTGTTTCCACGATTGAAACAACGTGAGAGACTTTATACATCTTTGCCATTGGAGGAGGAATGGAGCTTAGCACAAGAAATTTGTCGGAGATTGGAACTATTTTATTCTATTACTGAAATTTTCTCTGGGACTAGATTTGTCACCACAAATTGTCTCTTTCCAAAAATTTGTGAGGTAAAATTGGCATTGCGTAGTTGGTGCAATTGTGAGAACGAGGTGGTAAAAAAAATGGCAGCAAGTATGATAGAGAAATTTGATAAGTATTGGAGTGAGTGCCATCTTGTTGCAGGAATAGCAATATTGTTAGACCCAAGGCATAAAATGACCTTTTTGCAGCATGTTCTTCAGAGGATACATGAGGACAAATCTTTCTCTCAAAAAGATCGTGTATGCCAAGCATGTTATGATTTACTTCAAGAGTATCAAGATAGAAGTAAGGAGGGAACTAGTCTAAGTGAAGATCTAAGGGGATTGGCTGCATCTTTAAGCTCTACAAGTAAAGAATGGGACATTTATGCTGAGTATGATATAATTGTTAGTGATTTGTCAAGGATTGGGAATGTGAAATCAGTGTTAGACCATTACTTAGATGAACCCGTCTTGCCACGCACCATGGATTTTAACATTTTAAATTGGTGGGATGCAAATAAAAGTATCCTACATTGCAGCTGATGGCTCTAGACATCTTGGCTATTCCAGTATCAACTATTGCATCTGAATCAGCATTTAGTATAAGTGGTAGGTTGGTGAGTCCACATCGCAGTCGACTTAGTCCTGGCCTTATAGAGGCTTTGATGTGTTCTCAATCTTGGTTGTGGAATGATCTAGAAGGTAATGAAATTTTAAATATGCTTTTATATTGAATGTCCCATTTAGTTTTTTTCTTTTTCATTTTTTTTTTTTTTAAATTTTACACTGTTTTGCAGCAAATGCATCGGCGTCAACTCTTTCTACTGGAATCTCTCGGTTAACAATCTGTGATGAAGAAAAAGATTAAAAGGCTTCAAGGTATAGTGTTTTTTTTTTTTTTTTTTTTTTTTTTTCTTTTTTCCTTCCTCCTCCTTTTTGCAGTTTAGTAATATTTACTATTGTTAAATCAATGTATAGTTTTTTGGACAATTAGTCACCATCAATTACTAAAAGAAGATCTGTTTTGATCTCATCTGATATTGTTATAGTACATGAGTTATGCAAGTATTAAATTAAAATTTAGTGTGCTAATTAGTACTACTATACTTTGATTTATCTTGTATTATCCAGACTTAGGAGAGTGCAGTGTTATAGTTGATAGTTACAGAAGATATTGAGCATGAAAAAGATGCAGAAATTTGTGTGGAACACCAGACCTTATCAAGTAGTAGTAGACACCAATCTGTCTCTATAGGAGCAGCGGTAAGTCTCTTTCATTGGCTTTCTTTTTCTCTCTCAACATCAGTAGCGGCTTGAATGAAGCATTTTAGTGAAGCTGTTTGTGCATATGTGCTAATTAATGAACAGAGAGGCAAAGGGTCACGAATTGTAACGAACATTTTTATTTTTTATTGAAAAGGTACAACTGGTACAAGCTAGCAATTTAGCACGCCGGTGTTGAACATAAGATTGTTGTTTTTCAAGACTGCTTGATGATCATTGGAATTATAGTTTTCATATAAATTTTATTTTCTTCAATTTGTTGATCATTTTTTTATGTATTAAATGATTCATTGGTTCATAATTTTTAGATTTTGATTAATTCATGAACACTGTGGAAGACATGGGAGATTGCAAATGCTAATAGATTATTTAAGGGATTTAAATCAATTTTTGTGTTTTTGTTATCTTTTGTTAATTTTAGACTTCAATTTTGAATAATTTGGGATGTAAACTTGCTTTTGTTTTGGTTATGGTGGAAAGTTGGAGCTTAGAACTTGTTATGATTTGGTTGTATTAAACCCTTATTTTTGTTGATTATGTTCTTTGAATTATGCTACGAGCATGCTATTTATTTATTTATTTTTATTGGGATTCATATATGTTATGCCATTTCCAGGCCTTTTGTATTAAAACATAGTGGTGGCAATTTTTATCGCCCCGCCGGGGCTCCGCCCCGTCCCGCCCCATCCCGCCCCTTCAACAATGGATATGAGAACAATTTGTATACCATTGGGGCAGGGATGGATATAAAAATTTAACCCGTCGCGGGGCACAGGGCGAGTATGGAGTTGCCATTAATCAAACGGGGCGGGGATGGAATTAGGTAAACCCACTCCAAACCCGCCCCGTTGCCATTCCTAGTTTTACGGAAGTTTCACACTTCCCGCTTTACAGTTCATCCAGATGGTACTAAAATGTATCACAATTTGAAACGTCAGTATTGGTGGATTGGAATGAAGAAAGATGTTGCTCAGTTTATGACTAGATGCCTTACTTGTCAGCAGGTGAAGAATGAACACCAGAGACCAGTTGGTTTATTGCAACCATTGCCTGTAGTGCAATGGAAATGGGAGCAGATTGCTAAGAATTTTGTGACTGGTCTTCCTAGATCACGGAGGGAAAATAAAGCCGTATGGGTCATTATTGATAGATTGACCAAGATGGCTTACTTTTTGCCTATTAAGGCAACAGATAATGCAGAGGCACTTGGTGTTCTTTATGTGAAAGATTGTGAAGTTGCACGGAGTTCTAGTGGCTATTGTTTCCAATAGGGATGTCAAGTTCACTTCGAGGTTCTAGGAAGGGCTTCAGGCAGCGTTTGGTTCATCGTTGCACTTTAGTATGGCTTTCCATCCATAGACGGACAGCCAGTCGGAGCGTACCATCCAGATCTTAGAGGATATGCTTTGGGCATGTGTACTTGATTTGGGAGGTAGTTGGGAGGATCACCTTCCACTTATTGAGTTTACCTACAATAACAGTTATCAAGAGAGTATTCAGCTGGCTCCATTTGAGGTGTTGTATGGTAGACCTTGTAGGTCTCCTATTTATTGGACTAGGGTAAGCGAGACAGACGTCTTTGGACCCGACATTGTACTTGAGACTACTGAGAAGATTAAGCTGATTAGATAGAGGTTGCTCACAGTTCAGAGCCTATAGAAGAGCTATGCTGATAGACGGCGACGACAGTTATCCTTTGAGGTGGGAGACCACGTTTTTCTACGGGTTTCTCCACGAAAGGGGTTGTTGAGGTTCGGGAAGAGTGGTAAGTTGTCGCCATGATTCATTGGACCTTTTGAGATCTTGGACTGGGTAGTAGAGGTTTCCTACAGACTTGTTTTGTCGCCGCAGATGGATAGAGTCCACAATGTCTTTCATATATCGATGCTACAGAAATATGAGCCAAATCCATCTCACATTTTGAGTTGGGTTGATGTGGACATTGATAAGGATCTTTCCTACGAGGAGGACCAATTCAGATCCTTGACACACAATAGAAGGTGTTGAGGAACAAGACGATACCATTGGTGAAAGTTCTCTAGAGGCATCATGGAGTTAAGGAGGCTACTTGGGAGTTTAAATAGGAGGTTCGCTCCAAGTATACAGAGTTGTTTTCTCCTTCACGTATGGCTTGATTTTGGGGACGAAATCTTTTATTTTGGGGTTAATGTAATGTTATGATATATATATATATATATATATATATATATGTATGTATTAAATGGAAAAATGTGGGATTTTTTATTAAAAAAAAAAAAAATGGTGGAACCCACCACTTTATTCATTTGTAGCTAATAGGCATTTTGGCCTCACCCCTCTCTCTCTCTCCCCCGCAGTTCTCTCTTTCCTCTCTTTATTTTCATTTTCATTTTCATTTTCTTTTTCATTCAAAGCTTCAAATCTTGATTAATCTTCAACTAGTGAGAATTTTTGGATGCCGTTTGCGGCAAATCGAAGAGCTCGCAAGATCTTCAAGTGGGTGTAAGCAATTTCAGTTTTGGTGCATCTTAGGATTCTAGAAATTAGGGCACAAAATTGGGGGTTTTATCATCTTGAAGGTAGGGGTGTTTAATCTACAATCTCTTGGTTCTTGGTGAATTATTCTCTCTTAATTTGTAGTATAACATGTTAAATTGTGATTAATTCATGCTAAGTTGTCTTGATATTATGTGTATAAGTTATAATTCCATTTAAGTTTCATGTTTAGTGACAAATATGTTGATTGTTGATGAAATATGATATAGACATGCTTAAATGATTATATTTTTAATTTAGATGTGTGATTGTTGAGATTGTGCTAAGTGTAAGCATGTTAGGTTTTGTATAAAATTCCTTATTAAGCATGTAAGTTGTTAAGGTTGAATTGTATAAGTTATGTGATTTTCATGCTTAAATGGTATACATAATTGATTTGTTGAAGGGATATGACAAAGGCATGCTTAAATGATTATGTTCTTAATTTAAATACGTTGTTGTTGAAAATTGTACTAATTGTGAGTATGGAATGTGGTGTGTAAATTTCCTTATTAAGCATGCAAGGTTGTTAAAGTAGAATTATATAATTTTATGATACATTTTATGCATAAGCATTGGGAAAGTAATGGGAAGTTGATTTTAAAGGAAATGAAAATGGTTTTGGGGAAAAATTTGTGAAAGGGTTTGTGAAAACCCGGCCACCTCGGAGTTGCTTAGGGACCGCGGCATTAGTGTGGCCTAGAGGGAACTGGGGAGATTTCCCTAGCGTAGTTGAGTTAACGGGCCCCAAATGACACCCTAGAGTTGCCTTGTGGTCAGAGACAGTTAGCCAATCCTTCTCTCGTGCCACCATGGAGTTGCCATATGACGGGTTGCACTAACAATTTAGAAATGATGGCAGAAATGGTTTTTGGAAAATGGGGAGTGACATTTCATGACATTGCATCCCATTACACGGCATGGTTTGTTATTACTTGGATTATTTGTTGTTGATATTATGGTTATATTATCTTCCCGGAGTTGTATGATCCCATTTTCTTTTGCTCTATTCATTGTTTGGATTCACGGGGTAACAAGAGGTGTGCCTTAGGCACCTCCTACTGAGCTTTTGCTCACCCTTCCTCTTAACATTTTTCAGAACACGGCAAGGAGGTGGTGGATGACAATCTGTAATACCCTAATTTTAAAAGGATAGTGTCGGTAGTTTATTTTATGGTTTTATTGTAATCTATGCATTTGTATGTGGTTATTTGGCTATTTGCTTATCTGTTTTATTTATTGTTAATTAATTGAATTAATTATGGTATTTATTTTATTTAATTGAATAATTTAATTGAGTATTTGTTTTAATTTTTCTTTCTTTATTATATGCTTATGTTGATTAATGAATTAATTATTTTAATGGTTTTCGTATTCATTATAATTCTAGGTTTTTATGTTTCACGGTTTAGCCGACTAGGTTTATTTCTTAGTTGAGGTTTCTGTATCGTAATATAGTAGAATTAGGTTTTCCTTAAACTTTTATAACTATAGTTTTAAACGTCAGCTTAGGGTTTAGAAATCAAAAACCCTGTTCATGTATACAGAGAGAACTGGTTAGTGCTTCGGCCGTAGATTAAAGGTCGAACCAGGGTGAGACGGAAGGAGTATTGTTCGTGGTTGGAACCAAGGCAACAGAGGAGTCGGGAACAGTAGGAATCGCCAGAAATTTTAGGTAGACGACGCTGAGGTTTTGAATCGAAACCTCAAAGGCAAGTTCTATTCCTAACTCTCTCCCTTTGATCGTGTTCTTTACATGCCTAAAGCAATTCTAGGAGTAAATAAACATAAAATTAATCTTTCATGTATGTGAAAATTTATATAAAACAGTATGTGTTTACATGTTCTAGTTTTGCTTGATTTTGCGTTTGTTTGCATAAATACTTGTTTAAATTGATTTAAATGGAGGCATATGAAATTTTATAATCTCTGGAACACACTGGGACATAGAATTAACCAGTAGGAACCCTAACAATGGATGACAGAAGGAACGGAAGTCGCCGGAGGTGAAACGGGTGAAGGAAACAAGCAGAGTTGGTCATTCGGGGCAAAGAAGCGGCTCCACATGGTGTGGAGCCGGCTCCACTCAAGGGGGAGGTGGCTCCCCTTGTGGGGGAGGCGGCTCTTCCCCCTTTCTCTTGATTTTTGACGATTTGTTAATTCTGGGTTGGGTTTTTAACGTTCCAGAGATAGTTAGGGGCTATGGATGGGAAGTTAAATGATGTCTAAGGACATTTTAGAGCTCCAAAGGGTTTGATAATACATAATAAATCATAGAGAATTAGTATATGGAGCAGTATGAAGTTCGTAAGTAAACTGGCATATTGATCTTGGATGCGGATGATTCAATTTGTTTATCTCTAAGTTATCAATTGAATTTAAGGCTGTTATAGTTTAAATCATGCCACAATGATATAAAAAATAAGCATGTGAAGTTATACATTCTATTATGCTTATTTGGAATTAATTGGTTTGCTGTTTCTGGATGAAAATGATTTTAAATTGCTTAATCTTAGGATAGCAATTCTCATGGATGAATTTTCAGTTAATCATGTTCCAGTGTTATAAAATATGCATGTGAAGATATATATTCTATTATACTTACTTGGAATTAATTGGTTTACATGTATGATCTGTATTATCAATCAGTGGACTTTGCGGAGTAACATTGAATAAGCTTGTTAAATTACAGAATTTTATCATGCTTAGTATGGTACAATTGATGTTTATATTTAATATTTTAATTATCAATTGTTGGATGTATGGATTAGTTGATATTTACATTCATTGTCTGTATTATCAACTACTGGATTGATGGATTGTATGCACCGGTACGGGATGGTGGCATACTAGGGAGATTAGCTCAAAAACGCTAAGTCCTACCTACTCTGGAATTAAGGAATGAATTAACTAAACTAAAAGTTAAATCCTATTGATTTGTAGTGTTAAGGCAACGAATAGTTGAGCGGCACTACTATGGATTCTGGATGGATTTTAAATATATTGTTATGGTACCTCGTTATAAGCTTGAGTCTCAGGATGGATGGTTAAAGCGCGTATATGCATTGGGATGCATAGCTGGCTATAATGGTTGGAGGTGTACCCTGTTAGGCTTAGGTATCCATGCTTACTTCGGGTGCGTTTTGCATGTTGCCTCTATTCATGTTGAGACCTGCCTATAGTCCAGTGAGAGTCCTTTAGTGTGAATATATATATATATATATATATATATATATATATATATATATATATTTACGGACTATATAGTTATTGCTGAGTTGGTTAGAATGTACATGCATATCGAGTTTCTGCTTGGATTGTAGTAGGATAGAACTTGTTCGTGGGCCTGACCCACTTCTATTTTTCAGGTGTTCGACAGTTCTAGTCGTAGACTCGATCGTGCTAAGCAGAGACTATCACTCACTCTTCCGACGACGTAGGACTTCTCTCCGTGGTTTAACTTTAGATGTTCTTTCAGTTTACTTTAATTTTAGTTTGGTTTTAATTAAGGGTCTACTAGAGATGGATTCCCGAATTGTTAAACTATTGGAAGGTTTTGAAATACTGGATTTTAAGCATTAATTTTAAAGGATTTTATTTTTTAGAATTCATTCAGCTTTTATTTATTTCTTATTTCATTTTGTATTCCGTATTCGTTTATATATTAATTGTTTGATATTCCCTCGGGTTTGGGCTTCGGCCTGATCAACCCATGTCTTGGATCCGAGGGGTGTCACACAATCCACCACTGGCATATAAAGACTAGAAGTGTATTTTGAAATCATTTTGTAAACTTGAGTTCATTTTTTGTATAGCACCATGACAGGAATGTATTAAGTTGTTTAACATGGGTTTGTATTATACCTTTGAGCTTGACTCTACTTTGTTGTAAATTGAACTAGTTATAAAGATTATGTAAAATTCTTATGTAGAAGAAGGAAATGGTGTTGTCTTGTATCATATTATTGATGTTCATAACCATGGAATGAAGAATGTATTATTTGCATTATGTGTTGGGACAGGTTAGATAAATTTTGAAGGTCTAAGAGAGGTCATTACACTTTTATGCATTAAAGCAGGTTGTCGTAGGACCCTTTTTAGCAGAGGTCATGTCGAAAAATTTTTTTATTTAATAATTGGTATAATTTTAGGGTCGTTACAACTCAACGATCGGCTGTTATTGAGAGTTAAATCCCTTAATCATCACACACAGCGAAAGCATCATCACATTACATCAACATAGTATATATGAAGATAACAATCACACATCCACGCACAACACAATTTTTTACAGTGTTCACCCAACTCTAAGGTTACGTCCATGGGAGAGAGAGATTTCACTATTATGAATCAAGGAAGAGAATATACAACCACATGTCAAAACCCAGTTGTTTACTCATTATCTCTTATGAGGCTACATGCATACACTCACGAATTACATATACTCTCCCCAATCCTCACAACACTCAGAAAAGCTAGATACCTTCTGTGAGATATATTTTTGTAAATTGGCTTATTTCAGTAACAAAACAAATCCTAGTCAAGTTGTAATTTCATTTACCATATCCGACTTGACATCGACTGCGGAATTGGAAGTTTGTTCAGAAGAGGAAAGTAATATTGATCATCGAAAAAGAAAGAACAACGATTAGGACATCGTTTCCCACTTAGGACATATTGATATACATGGTATATTTTCAGAGTTCAAAAATTATAGAATTTCCAAGTTCATATTAGATTCTGTTAAGTGGAACCAGTACCAAGATATGGGAACCATTTCCAAGTTCTAATATAAGAGAACAAACTCACTGTCCTTTAGGAACCAGTACCAAGATTGGGAACCAGTTCCATAAGTCCTAATTGCAAAAAAAGTCCAGTTCCCTTGATCTGTTTAATACCTTTTTTTATCCAACTTTCCTTCTAAGTCCTATGCATGAAATTTCCTTTATTTACAGAAGAAATAGGACTTTACAAACCTCTATATGAACCATTTCATATACATTGGTTTATTTACAACTTTGGTTATATAGATTCAATATTCTTAAAAACCTTAGAAGATTATTTTTTGCAGAAAATCGAAGTTGATTTTTCTGTCATCTTTCTAGAACACATACACATAAACACATAGTGAGTTTAGAGTTGTGGTGTTCAAATCCTGATCGTGATCATATAGTTGCATCTACAACGATCAGACAAAAATAGATCTTCTTCTACATCATTTAGAGGATTGAAGAACAGAAGTAAAAGCAATCACACTTTGAAAGGGTTGGAGCATTCGAGGAGTGTTGTCTAATCTACCTGTTACTCTTCTACAAATATCAAGCATAAGCCTGAAGTCAAGTTGCTGTTGGACGGGGAGTCGTAAAGCCAGAGGATTGTCAGCAGTTGGTGTTTGGTAGAACAATAGGGTGTGAACCAGAGTCAAAGTTCAGTATACTTTGTTTCAAGTATAGTGGATTGGTTTACTTTGGACTGCACAGTCCACGAGGTTTTTCCCATATCAGTTGACGTATTTTATCAACTGGGGTTTCCTCGCTAAAATCCTGGTGTCATCTCTAACTTTATATTTTGCTTTATTTTATCTGCATGTGATTAATTGTTTAATTGCTAAAATAAGTAATGTTGGTAACGACACAGATCTGTTTTAAAACAAACAAAACTTTCTAAGTATTTTCCGCTGCATACGACTTACAATTTGGTATCAGAGCCAATCTCTACACATTGAGTTGATCCTTGCTGAAAAGTTTTGTTTTGTTTTTCAAAAATTATTTTCAAAATCATGTCTTATGGGTTGAAAGAAGGTGATTCTAATCAACGTGGTCTTTTATTTGAAGGAGATAATTACAATTTTTGGAAATCAAAGATGAGAGCCTATTTACAAAATTCTAGTGGTAAAACTTGGGCAATAGTTGAAACTGGCTATACACTTCCTACAGTAGATACAACTGTGGATGGAAAAATAGTTAAAGAGTTAAAAGATACTTTTGCTTTTACTACTATTGAAGCTTAGCGTAATGATGTTAATGGCTAAGCTTTATATTCAATTATTAATTTTGTTATTCCATCTGAATATGCTAGAATTTCTAATTGTAAAACTGCTAAAGAAGCTTGGGATATTTTGCAGGTTACTCATGAAGGAACTTCTAAAGTGAAGTTGTCCAAAATTCAGTCACTTTCTCATAACTTTGGGAACATTGTGATGAAAGAAGATGAAACCTTTTCTGATTTTTATTCTAGTCTTCTTGAAATAATTTCTGAATTGCGTCACTTAGGTAAAAAAATTAGTGATAAGAAAATCTGTGAGAAAATCTTAAGGTCTTTACCAAAAAGATTTCAGATTAGAGTTGAAACAATCACTAAACATTGGGATTTGTCTACCAGTAAAGTAGATAAGATAGTAGGTTTATAGAAAACTTTTGAGATGTAGAATTTTGATTTAGACCAGAAGGAGAAAAATCTTGCTTTAAAATCTACACAGGTTGAGAATTCTATGGATGACAACTCTGATGATGATATGGAATTCTTGTCAAGGCAATATAGTCAGATTTTACAAAGGCAACTAAGGAGTAGGAATAGCAACATGGCTAATCCTAAAAATTTTGACAAAATGTCGAAGTTTAGGTTTAATGAAAAGAAAGTAGAAAAATCAAAAGAAACTGAATTCATTTGCTGGAATTGCGGTGGCAAAGGTCACGCATCTAATGTTTGTCCTAGTCCTAGGAAAGAACAAAAGGATAAGAATTAAGGAAAAGCAATGAAAGTTTCCATGTCTGAAAATTCTACTTTAGTGATAATGATTCTCCTTTGGATGATACTAATGATTTTTCTTATGTCGCTTTTCTTGATAAAGGTCCTCATGTCATGTCTTTATTTTACTGATATTTCAGATAACGAAGACAACGAATTTTATCATGAACAGGTACAAGAGGCTGAAAAGGATGATGAAAAGTTGAAGAAGATGGTCAAAGAAATTATTGAAGTCAAACAGGCAATCAATAAGCTAGCAAATGAGCTTATCCAAGCAAAATGAGAGAATAAAGATCTGAAGAAACAGATTGATGAAGCAAAAAGGAAAGCTTTTGAAAGCAATTCCGTTATCACTGAGATTGAGAAGAGGATCATCACTCTTGAGGATAAGTTAAGTATAGTTAACTTATTGAAGGAATGTCTTGCTTTGAAAAATAATTATCTTGAAATTGAATTGAAATCTAAAAAAGATAAAATGAAAGGGTTTAATATGAGTCAAAACAGTTTGAATAAGATAATTAATATGGGTAAGGATGTGAATGATAAAACAGGGTTAGGATTTGTTAAAGGTTCTTCTAGTAATCAAGGTAAAACAACTTTTGTTAAACCTGCTATTATGCCTAATCCATGTTTGCCTGATGTATCACATTTTGATAAGTCTTATGTGCCTAAATTGTTGCATTGCACTTTTTGTGGAAAGAATGGACATAAGTATAATTCATGCCTTCATAGGAAAAAGAAAGACTTTTCTGAAAATCACTCTAAAAATTCTTATACTAAGAAAAAGGTGCATTCTAGGAAGAAAAAGAATGTTGTGACACCTAAGATTCTAAAGTTGATAATTTGCCTAAAAAAGAGGTAAAAAAAAGAAAAAGAATTTCAGGAAATGAGAGTGAGAACTATTTGGATCAAAAAGTCTGATTTGATTCATTATATGCCTGTTGAGTCCATGGAATATGTTTCCAAAAGGACTTCACCTTCAAACTAAGTCCTATGAAATTTAGTGATCGTGGCTTGTGTTTAAAAGTAAAATTTTGTTACAATTGGATCACTTGTTAAGGTTTGGTTAGGGTTTTGAGTTTCTAATCATAGTTTTTATGATGTATTTGAGAAAATTCTTCCATTGAATTTATAATCTATCTTTGAATGTAAATTGGACACATGATTTTTGATTAAAAAAAGATTCTTAGTTTGTAATTTATACAATGAAAGTTGATTTGCATTGATTAAGGGATTTTTAGATTTGAATATCTTTAGTTCATAACCTTTTGCGCACTAATCCAAATCTGAAAATTTTGATTGAAAATCTTTGAATTATTGGTTAGGGTATATTGATCACAAAAGCTATAAAGGTTATTGTCTGAAAAAAAATAGGAGCTTAAAAAAATGAATAAATTCAGTTTAAAAAAAATGCTGAATTAGGAAAATGCTACCTATTGAGATGTGTTCGAAAGCTCCGATTAAACTTTGAAGTGGAGCTAAATGAGTAAAAAGAAAGGTAGAGACAAGTTGAATTAAGGAATTGTTGTCTACTCTTTAGAGTGAAAGCTACCTTACTTAGAAAAATTGCTCAAAGAAAATTTTATCTTGACGTTTTTCGATCAATATGGTTTGGACAATGATTTATTGATAATTGATTGAAAATTGATAATATAGATTGCACACACTCACTTGAACTTGTTAGATTGATTTCTAACTGTTTCATTAATATTTGCTAGTTAAAATTTATGTGGTGATTATTTTTTGAGAATTGAAATTAATTGAATATTTTGTGGAGTTGAAATTTTCATTCATAAATATCTCTGAAAATTTTCTGGAAATATTGAATTAGGTGTGAACTTGAAAGACTTTGGTTGACTGCTCAATGATTTATTTTTAATTGTGTTTTGTTTTAAAATTAAAAAAATTGAAAAAAATTGTAAAGTTATAAAAAATTCAAAAAGATTTTTGTTTTTAGTTTGTAGTTCTTTTGATTTGTTTGATCATTGAGTAAATCACAAAGTCAAAGGAAAAATTCTCTGGAAAACTTTTTCAAGGAAGCTTACTGTCCATTTCTTACCGGTTTCACCTATTGATAAGCGCTGAATACTGTATATTCAAGTGCCCTAAATTACATTAACAAAGTCCATTAAGTGATTATTTTATGTAGATTAACTCCATTTGCATGTTTTTGTGCATTTTCAGGTTAAAGTGCAAAAAGGAAGCAAAAATGATGCCTTGTGGAATTTTGAACAAAAAGGGTGCCAATTCTGAATTTCTGGCAGCAGTAGATCCTGACTTTTGTCGCCATTTTCGACCTAGTAAAATCAAGAACTGGACTTCCATCATAACATGAAATATTTAGAACTCTGAATCAGCTTTCCAAATCTTCAAGCAGTTCGTCATTCGGAGTTCGGAGCAGAGAGTTATGATCTTCTTAACAGAGGTGCACAGAACTGCCTGGCAGCACTGAAGTACTGCCTTTCTCCCCATTTTCGACCAACCAAACTTGAGAATTGGGTCTTCATCAAAACATGAATTTTTTAAAGCACTGAATAAGCTCTCCAAATCTTCAAACAGATCATCATTCGGAGTTCGGGGTACAAAGTTATAGCAGTTTTACCAAAGTAGGTCAGTGCTGAGCAAGAAGAGCATGTTACACATTACACTAATTTAGAGTGCTCGAAAATCAGGCAGATTGCACTCGGAAATGGCTCAATTTCAGCCACTTGCACATTGGTTTCCTCAATGCCATCTTCCTTCTTTATGAAGTGGTTGGAGGTGTTCCTTGGAGGAGAGAGAGCCTTGACTTGAGCTTGATAAGAGAGAGGAAGGACCACACAAAACATTATGATATATTCTAGGAAGATAGAGGAGAGAGAAGAGAGTAAGAAAGGTGTTCTTCAAGCTCCAAGAAGGTTGCACGAAAATGGCCATGAAGATGGAGCTTCTTCCTTCTTCTAGCTTGGCAATGGGTAACTAACTCCCTATCTAGGGAGGTGATGAAGCCCTACTTTGTAAGCATGTCTTAGTTTTGGTTTAATCTTGGGAAATATGTATATATATGGCACTTTCATGGTCTAGAGCTTGTATTTGATGTAATGAACATAAACTCTTATAAATGATCATGTTGAATATATTATCTTCTCTTAGAGTGTATGTTCTCATGGTTGTATTGCTTTCATTTCCATAGTGACAATGGAAACAAGATTGTGAAAGTGTTTTTATTGGCATGTATTTGAGAATCTTGTTAGTCCATAGCTTAGGGTCCCCCTTTGATGGATTTATTCTTGATTCTTAGCTCCATGTGCTATCACCATAGTTATTGAGGGGTTTGATAGTCCCTAGCTTAGTGAATATGTGAAGCTACAATTTCATTTAGGTAGTCAAGCATGTATAACTTTGAGGGATTATGCTTAAATCTTGATTCTATGAAATTCTTGGAGATAGTGTAGTAATTTTGTATTGCTACATATCATTGCCATATATCTAATTTGTTTCCTAAGTTAACCACATACTAGCATGTTAATAGAGTAGGTAATGGATTCATCTCCCTAGTCTTTTCTACTTGTATCTCACTTCTTTACATTCCTTGCAATCTACTAGTTTATGCATCTTTACATTTCTAGTTTAGTGACAAACAAACAAACCCTTATTACCCCTTATCATTCTAAGAATGATTCTAGACATTTAGGTTGCCTTAGACTAGCGCAGTCCCAGTGGTTCGACTTACCCGACCAATAGCCCTATTTTACAATGATTCGTGCTATTGCGAAGGTTGATGTATGATTGACCAACCGATCAATTTTTGGCGCCGTTGCCGGGGACTGCAAACGGTTTAGCAACCGAAGTTTCTAGGGTTAATTTTAGTTTGATTGTGCATATTGTGTCTTGTGAATATTCCTTATGTGTTTTGATCATCTTCGTATTGTAAGATTCTAGGGACTCGAAGGTCGCCGTGGGATTGCTAGCAAATTGTAAGTCTAGAGAACCCCAGGTAAGTCTCGTGACTTCTAGTTTCGAATTGTGAATATCGTGCATGTGTTAAGCTTAGAAGTAGATAAATTGCAAGCCCTTGTCGGGGCTATTTCAATTGTGTAGTTTCAATTCCAAGCATCGGTCCTTGTCGTGGCCATTTATTTTCTGTCTTGATAATTGAGGAGAAAGGGAACATCGTATGTGGAGTTGATGATAAAGATTTGTTGTGATGATGTTGTTGTGAATTGTTGATGTTTGGCCGTAGGTCACTCTCTCTACCCACACTTAACTCGCCTATTGATATAAATTCACTTGAAAGAACTCTTAGACGGAACCTTAGGGAACCCGCTCTTACAAGGGATCTTGAAACTGAATTCAATATAATGGGGGATAACGTAGGAAATCCGGAGAATGAAAGGGCTGAAATTCCTAATGTAGAACCAATGACTCTTGGAGATCATTTCATTCCTACCACCTATGCTTCACCTTCTTGTATAGTGATGCCAAACATTGATGCAGCTCAATATGAGATCAAGTCTAGTACCATTCAAATGCTTCCATCATTTCATGGCTTTGATAATGAAGATCCATACAAGCATCTTGATGAGTTCCTTGAAATCTGCTCGACCATCCGGTTGAGAGGTTTTCCGGACAATGCACTTCATCTCCATCTTTTCCCATTCTCCCTAAAGGATAGGGCAAAATATTGGTTGAACTCCCTCGCTCCCAACTCTATTACTTCTTGGGCTCAATTGTAACAAGAATTTCTTAAGAAGTATTATCCGGTGAGTAAAACCAACCAAATGAAGCATTCCATTCTAAGTTTTTCTCAAGTTGATGGAGAACAACTCCACGAGACTTGGGAAAGGCTACAAGATCTTCTTCGAAAATGTCCTCATCATTTGATCCCAAAATGGTAATTAGTGCAAGCTTTCTATGCTGGCTTGACCGAAACCCATAGATTCATGGTTGACTCTTCGTGTGGTGGGATGTTCATGTCCAAGAATGCGGATGAGGCTTGGACCTTACTTGAGAATTTGAGTGAAAATTCACTTCAACACAATTCTCGTAGGGCTCCGATCTCAACCACTCCAAACAACACCAACCCTTGTCAACCAAAATCAATAAGGGATGAATCATCTCAAGTGGATGCCATCGCTCATAAATTCTACCAATTGATGGTACCACATCTTCCTCCTTCATTGTCTCAAAATTCGGCAAGTTTAGTTTGTGCTTCATGTACTAGTCCATTCCATCTCTCGGAAGATTGCCCCACACTGGAGCAATTTCCCAATCCCAACCAAGAGCAAGCTAATGCCATGTTCTCGCGGCCCGGGAACAATCCATACTCCAACACCTACAATCCGGGTTGGCGAGATCATCCGAATTTCTCGTGGCGGCAACAAGCCCCACAAAATTCCCAATTCTAAAACCAAGGGTGACAAAATCAGCCCTCTTCTCAATATCAAGGTAGACCTTTCCAAGCCTCTTTAAGCTACCGTCCTCCTTACAATCCAAATGTCTCCAATCAACCTCCTGTGTGTCCAACTGACGAGATAGTAGCTGCAAACAAGCAAATGATGGAATCATTAAATAAGCAAATAATGGATGCCAACAAGCAACTCTTGACATCCTTGCAGCCTACTCTCCAAATGGTTCACTCTCATACTCAATCCATAGCTAATCTCGAAAATCAAGTGGGCCAAATAGCTAACTCGGTAAATCAATTGCTTCAAAAGGACAAGGGCAAGCTTCCCTCTCAACCTTTTGAAAATCCTAGAGGAATGCATGTGATTGACGAAACCCCTCCTCCGAGTGGGCCGATTCATGAACAAGTTCAAGCGATCACCACCCTTCGGAGTGGTAGAGTGGTTGACAACAAGGTCGATAGAGACAAAAGTGAGGAAGTTTCTCCTTTGAAAAATCTGAATCCAAGCTCTTTTAATCCAAATTCAAGCTCTTCTAATCCAAATTCTTGTCCAAATACCATTCACGGAAATCCCACACGTCACCCCAAATGTGGAAACTACTTATGAGCCAAAAGCTCCGTTTCCTCAACGTCTTCAAGAGTCGACACATTTTGGAAACAAGAATTGTAAAATTCAAGACATGTGGTAAGTTTTCAAGCAAGTGAAGATTAACTTGCCCCTCTTAGATGCTATCAAGCAAAATCCCTCCCTATGCAAAATTACTCAAAGATTTGTGCACTCAAAAGCGCACTTCTAAAAATCATTTGCCAAAAAAGGTGAGGTTGACTGAAAATGTTAGTGCTATCATTCAGCACAGCACTCCTCCGAAGTATAAGGATCCGGGCGCCCCCACAATCTCTTGCGTCATTGGTGACAGCAAAATCGAGAGGGCCCTCCTTGACTTAGGAGCTAGTGTGAATTTAATTCCATACTCAGTCTACCTACAACTTGGTTTGGGAGATCTTAAGCCGACTTCCGTAGTTTTGCAACTTGCCGATAGATCGGTTAAGCATCCACGAGGTATTCTCGAGGTCGTTATCATCAAAGTGGACAAATTCTACTTCCCGGTAGATTATATGGTTCTTGATACGGAACCGGTCCATGACCCAAAAAAGCACATTCCCGTGATCCTTGGTAGGCCATTTTTAGCCACGGCTAATGCATCAATTAATTGCCGAACCGGGGTGATGGACATTGCTTTTGGAAACATGTAAGTCAAACTCCACATCTTTCATGCAACTCAACATCCCTCCAATGAGGATGATTGTTTTCTTGTGGATGTCATTGATGAAGTGGTCGAAGAATCTCTCCCCTTCCTTCTAAGCAAAGATCTTCTTGAAACTTGCATGTCCCATTTTGACTTCTCAAACTTTGATGTTGATCAAGCCATTCAAGAAGTAAATTCCTTGCTTGATATTAATGCTATCATGGATGTACCTCCTTGGAAAATTCCAAAAGAACCACTTCCCCAACTTTCCACCACTCCTCCGGTCCCATCATTGTTATCTCCGCCACAACTTGAGCTTAAGCCCCTCCCGGCCCATCTCAAGAATGTGTTCCTTGGTCCAAAGCAAACCCTTCCGGTCTTTATTGCCTCGGACCTTCAAAAAGACCAAGAGACCAACCTTTTAGCGGTGCTCCAAGAGCATAAAGAAGCTATTGGTTGGACAGTGGCAGATTTGAAAGGAATTGACCCCTCCATTTGTATGCACCGCATTCATATAGAGGATGACGCAAAGCCTACTAGAGAGGTCCAACGCCGGTTAAATCCAAATATGAAGGAAGTGGTCATGAAAGAGGTGATCAAATTGCTAGATGCGGGAATCATCTACCCTATCTCTGATAGCAAGTGGGTGAGCCCCACACAAGTTGTCCCCAAGAAATTCGGTCTCACCGTTGTTGAAAATTCAGCGGGTGAGCTCGTGCCACAACGAACCACCACCGGGTGGTGTGTGTGCATTGACTACCGGAAGCTCAATTCATCAACTACGAAAAATCATTTCCCACTCCCATTTATTGATCCAATCCTAGAAAGGTTAGCCGGCCAAAGCTTCTATTGTTTTCTTGATGGTTATTCCGGCTATAACCAAGTGGCAATCGCCCCCCAAGATCAAGAGAAAACAACATTCACATGTCCCTTTGGTACTTTTGCCTATTGACGCGTGCCTTTTGGTCTATGCAATGCACCGGCAACGTTCCAAAGGTGCATGATGTCCATATTCTCCGATATGGTTGAAAAGTTCTTGGAAGTTTTCATGGATGATTTTTCCATATTTGGCTCCTCCTTTGACTCGTGTCTCAAAAATTTATCTCTTGTGCTCTAAAGATGCAAAGAGACGAATCTCATTCTAAGTTGGGAGAAAAGCCACTTCATGGTCCAAGAAGGCATTGTTTTAGGACATGTCATTTCTAAGCGGGGAATCGAGGTAGACAAGGCAAAAGTTGAGTTAATCTCTAATCTTCCTCCTCCGAATTCCGTCCGTCAAATCCGTTCTTTTCTTGGCCATGATGGATTCTATCGTCGCTTCATCAAAGATTTTAGCAAAATCTCACGGCCCTTGTGTAATCACTTAGCCAAGGATGTTCCGTTCAATTTTGATGACGCTTGCATGGAAGCTTTCATCAAACTTCGCATTCTCCTCTCATCCGCCCCAATCATGAAACCCCCTAATTGGTCTCTTCCCTTTGAGATCATGTGTGATGCATCTGACTATGCATTAGGGGCGGTTTTGGGCCAACGTGTGGATAAACTTCCGCATGTCATTTATTATGCTAGCAAAACTCTCTGCGATGCCCAATTGAACTACACCACCACTGAAAAAGAATTGCCAGCTGTGGTGTACGCCTTGGATAAATTTCGCTCTTATCTTCTTGGCTCCAAGGTCATCGTCTTTTCAGATCATGCCGCTCTTAGGCATTTGTTAGCAAAAAGAGAGACAAAACCCCGTTTAATTCGATGGATCCTCTTACTTCAAGAGTTTGACATTGACATCCGGGACAAAAAAGGGACCGACAATGTTGTCGCCGACCATCTCTCTCGCTTACTTATTGAGAAATCTTCAGAATTCGCAGCCATCCGTGATTCCTTTCCGGATGAGCAACTTCTTCAAGTTTCACATTCTACTCTTCCATGGTTTGCGGATATTGTCAATTATCTTGCGGTTGGCAAAATTCCAGCCCATTGGTCCAAACAAGAGAGGGACCGGTTTTTCTCCCAAGTGAAGCATTTCTTTTGGGAAGATCCGGAACTATTCAAGTATTGCCCGGACCAAATCATCCGGCGATGCATTCCTGAAACCGAGGCCACAAGCATTCTAAATTTTTACCATACTCTTGCTTGTGGAGGCCATTTCAGTGCCAAAAAGACCGCTAACAAAGTCCTTCAAAGCGGATTCTTTTGGCCTACCTTGTTTCGGGATGCGTATAATTTTTGCAAATCGTGTGAACGATGTCAAAAACTTGGATCCATGTCCCGAAGAGACATGATGCCCCTCACCAACATTTTAATTGTTGAAATTTTTGATGTGTGGGGGATTGACTTCATAGGACCATTTCCATCTTCTTATGGCTATGAGTACATCCTTGTAGCGGTGGATTATGTGTCTAAATGGGTTGAAACCGAGGCTACCAAAACCGATGATCATAAAGTCGTGATCCATTTCATTCAGTCTCACATCTTTAGTCGTTTTGGTACGCCCCGAGCAATCATTAGTGATGGCGGATCTCATTTCCGAAATCGTTATCTAAAATCCGTCCTTGCTAAGTATTCCGTCATTCATAAGGTTGCTACACCTTACCACCCTCAAACGAGTGGTCAAGTAGAGATTTCTAACCGGGAGATTAAGCACATTTTGGAAAAAACGGTTAGACCGGACCGCAAAGATTGGTCAGTAAGGCTAAACGATGCGATTTGGGCTTACCGGACAGCTTATAAGACACCCATTGGCATGTCACCATATCGACTTGTCTTTGGCAAAGCATGTCATCTCCCGGTAGAATTAGAGCACCGTGCTTATTGGGCCATAAAAAGGTTTAATTTTGATCTCAAACAAGCCGGCTCTAATCGTGCGTTGCAATTAAATGAACTTGAGGAATTGCGTAATGACGCGTACGAAAGCGCAAAAATTTACAAGGCAAAGACTAAAGTTTTTCATGACAAACACATCGTCAAGAAGTCTTTTTCCCCGGGACAAAAGGTCTGGCTTTTCAATTCCCGCTTGAAACTCTTTCCCGGTAAACTCCGGTCAAGATGGGATGGTCCATAAATTGTCACTACCGTCTTTCCTCATGGAGCAATCGAACTTCATGATCCTGCAAGTGGATCACTCTTCAAGGTAAATGGCCAAAGGCTTAAGCCTTGCATTGACGGCACAATCCTAACCCGAAAAGTTGAGGAAGTCCTCTTGACGGATCCAATTTATGAGGATTAGTGCCTGCTCTAGCTTTGTCTAGCTATCGACATTAAATTTAGCAACTCAAGGGAAGAAATTCTTTCAATTTCCAAGCTTCCTTCTCTTTGAAATTGCTCGTGCCTTGCAAATTTTCTGGGAAACGGTGTAGAAATGCCAAAATTTAACTTTCTCTGGAACTATCTTAAGTTGTGTTCCACATTTTTAGACTGGCTTCTTAGACCTTCGCATCTCTTGTTTTCATTCCCGGAAGTTTCCGGCTCTATCAGGCAATTTTCTCGGACTTCCGATATGGCACTCACATGCATAGCCTCTCATCTTCAATGCATTGTTGAAATGTTCTTAAACTCATCCATGCATTGTGTGAAGTGCAAAGTTTGAAATTTTTTCTAATTTGATCAATGCATTAGCAAGATGTTGCAAAGTTTGACAAATTATCCATCTATGCATTGGATTGGAATAATGTGCCAAGTTTCTAATTTTCCATGCATGGCTTGAATTTAGGACTGACATGCAAATTTTCAAAAATTCTCTATGCTTGAAATATTCATTTTTGAGAATTCCATCCATTTTGCATCATGTTGCAATGTTTTAAGCTTCAAATTTTCTTTTTTGAAAAATTCCATCCATTTTGCATCATGTTGCAATGTATCAAGGCTTGGAAAGTTTTCCATTGACATGAACGTAAAATAATAATAATAATAATAATAATAATAATAAATAAAAAATAATAATAATAATAATAATAATTATTATTATTATTATTATTTTACGCCAACTTACTATTATTATTATTGTTAATAATAATAATAATAACGCCAATTTTTAAGGTTACAGTTCACAGTTTTCTTGCATGCATTGCATTCATGCATCATGATACCTGCATTCAGCTCTCAGTGCATGCATTGCCTTCATGCATGCATGCAAATTCCATGTAGCAATTCTTGCATGCCTTAACCCCTTGCATGCATCGGACTCAATGTTACATGGCATGCCACTGTCGTCATTTGCTAACTGGCATGCTCACTGTCCCTCCATGGTTCAATGGTTTCAAGAACCAGCTTCATCCTCCTACCCAAGCCCCGATTGCTCAAGTTCACAACCTCTTTTAAACCATAACATTCTGAGCCTACTGACCCACTTTCGAGCACTCAAACTCCAATTTGGAGTGCTCGAGCTTCCTTGCATTTTTCCTCGACCTCTCTGGCTTCATTTCGAGCAATCTAAGCTCCAATTTGGAGTGCTCGCGGTCCATGCATTAAACCACTGAACCTACTGCTCTCAATTCGAGCACTCGCAATACCATTTAGAGTGCTCGACATTGTTTACGCCAAACACCCACCTCACTGCTCTCAGTTCGAGCACTCGCCGAGCCTATTTAGATTGCTCGAACTCCACTTTCTTTCTTTCTCAATAGCCAACCCCACACATCATGCATGCCATCTCTTGGCCACCCCTCACCTATCCACCATGCATGCCTCCACAACCCTTCCCATGCAACCACCTGCCGAGTGCTCGTGCACTCTCCAGCAACACCAACCTGCCAACCTTCCCACTCTCAAGCTCTCGGTTTCCCCCTTCTCCCCACCAACTCCAACCAAACCATCCTCATCTCTCTCATCCAACCATCCCAACAACCTCTCCTTCACCACCCAAGACATCCATGCATGCATGCAAGCTCCATGCATGCATGCATGCAAACCCACGCAGCCCTCCCCACCAATTCATCACCACTCTCACACCATGCCCCTCAACCCCACACAACCAACCCCATCCATGCAAACCACAACCAACCTCCTCACCAACCCACCATCCACCACCCTCACTCTCGGCAACTTAACCCACACTCCAACTAACCTCCTCTTCACTCCACCTCCCTCATCTTTCTTTCTCTCCTAACCCATCCCCAAGACATGCATGCATGCATGCAACTTCACCATCAAACCCAACCATGAAACCACCACCAACCTCACCACCCTCATACCCACTTCAACCCTCCCATGCATGCCCCCAACACCCAACCAACCCCCACTTCACTCACACACCACACCAATCCTCTCCACCAACCTTCAACCAACCCAACACACCCCATCTCCAAACCCACTTCTTTCAACCTCACCCACTGCTCATATTTCGAGCACTCGAAGCCCAAGCTTCGAGTGCTCGACCTCTTCATACCCTTGGCCCGAGCCCTCTGTCCTTATTTCGAGTGCTCGAAGGGCCTCTTCGAGCACTCGAACCTAACCAACCCCTCATACCTTTTAACCCCCAGCCCTCCTATCACTCACTCCACCCCCAAAAATCCCCAACCTTCACTTCCCCTCTCGGCTCATCTCTCTCTCTCTCCCTTCACCCACAACAACTCACCCAACCCTCACCTCTCTCTCTCTCTCTCAACCATCACCACCTCCATCAAGCCTTTCCACCACCTTTCCTCTCTCATCAATCCTCTCGGCAGCAACCACCTCTCTGCAACCTCTCATCACCTCCACCCACAACCACCACCTTTCTCTCCCCCATGCAATTCACCATACTCACCCACCTACCCTCATCAACAACCACCACCCCATCATCTCCCCTACCTCTTTCTACCATTCTTCTTACTCTACGATAGAGTGCAATTCGGGTCAGTCTCTTCTACCTTTGTTTTTCCTGCCTTTGTTCATTCATGATGATTTTACAAGGAGGATGGGCTTGTAATGTTGGTGTTTTGTTGTGTTGATGATTTGTTGATACTAGCTCTATGCTAGAGCTTCATTGCTTGTCAAAATTTTTGGGTTTGCTTCATCCACCTCACTCATTTTCACCCTCTCCTTTTTGTGGTGCACGCCAGGTGTTCGCTGAAATTCCTCAACCAAGTCCACCTCTCTAAATGTCTCGTGCCGGTCCTTCTCGCCCTCCTAGACCCTCTTCGGGTGCCCGTGCTGTCAATCGTGAGCGACCACGTGGGATCGTAAACAACTCAACTACGAACTCTCATTTCCGCTCACGGATGCCTTTGACATTCTACCCACTACTTCGTGGGCTGTCGCCGAATTGACTAACCGGCGTCTGCAGCACATTTGCGCACCCCTTGCCAGGGTTGCCTACCCCCGTGTAGTGCGCCTCTTCTACTAGAATCTCCAATGCCCTGAAGAGCCACCCATTTCTCTCACTACATCCATTGATGGCACCACCTATGCTTTCACTATGACTGACATCATTCAGGTTTCTGGTTGCCCCATTGAGTTCCCCGATGACATTATCAATCGTGAAAATCTCCCTTTGTATGAGGAGCCGGATACATTAACTGTGGAGCAGATTACAGCTGCCATTTGCACTGTTGACGATCCTACCAAGCCCCGGTCTTTTATCCGCAAAACCAATCTTCCGGAACGCCTCTGGTTCATTGACACTGTCTTCAAGCACAATGTCTGCCCTTTGGTGCATAGCACCGAGCGTAGGGGCCTCCTTTTGCAAGCCTTATATGCCATGGACCAAGGCCAATGGTTCTCCATCCCAGAGCTCATTTGGACCACATTTATGAAGTTTTGGCATGACGCTCATAATGCACGGGTTCCGCGAGTTGAAAATCGGAAATTGCCTTTGCCGTTTTTCATCACTCGGCTCCTTCAGCACAAGGGTTTCATTGTTCCTCCCCATGAACCAAAAGGCGAAAAGATTAAAATTTTTACCAAATGCCGTTGGATCAATGTTCTTAGCCATTCTAGTACCCCTCAGCCTGCTGCCCCCCTGTTCATCCAAGCTCCACCTCCTCCTCCTTCTGAGGATGCTTCCACAGCAGCAGCCGCTGCAAGGGTAGAGCCTCCGGTCGACTCTCACCAGGACCAGGCTTTCATCCGGGCTAGCATTGCCGGTATTCATGAGCGACTGGATCATTTTGAGAATTCTTTGTCCACGTACACTCGGACTCTGTGTGAGACTTCTTCACGTGCCGAAGAAGATCGTCGTCTTGCTGCTGAAGACCGTCGTGTCGCAGCTGAGGAACGTCGTTTGGCTTCCGCTGAACGGCGTAAGACTCAATCTCTCCACCATTCCATCCTCGCCTGTTTACCCTCTGGACCGTAGCTTGTTGTGAGTGTTGGCCCTTATATTTTTGTTTCATATGTACATATTTCTCTTGTATCTTTTGTTTTCCTTTTGAACTTCCGGAATTTGCTATGTATAGGTTGCTCTAGTAGACATGATCTATGTACAGCTCTTTTGTAATCATGTAAAAACTCTTTTTGAAATGCAAATTCTCTCTTTTCTGTTAACTTTATGTACATTATTTTTCTATATTTATGCTTGTGCTATTAATGCTTTTTGTGGTTGTTTCTTTTTGTTCTTCGTGATACTCTCCAGGTTGCGCAGTCCAATTCAAGTTTGGGGGTTTTGTATCCCATGACGTTTCCTCCCCCTGGGTATTTTTGTTCCTTTTTATACTCTTTGTCATTTTTGTCTCTAACTTACATCCATGTCCCACATTGAGGACACTGTGTAGTTTAAGTTTGGGGGTGCACCAAAGCATTCTTGGCATAGTTTTGGTATCATATTTTTGAAAAGCAATGATAGTGTAACTTGGAACTTGTCGGAGACAAAGCATATGTTTAATACCTTGTGTATAGAACCAATTGAGAAATTTTTGAAAATAAAGAAATTTGAAATTGAAGTGATCATGCAAATACATGTAGTCTATATAAATGCCTCAATTAGATTCTTGCTGGATTTACACTCTTATAAGCTTCACAATGCACAGATGCACATTGGAAACTTAACTGTGAGGCATGCAACTTGATTGACCTTGACCTTGGCCTAGTTAATCTGATTTGATGAACCTGATAGATGGATACCTTTGGCATGAATCTAAAAACAAAAAAAAATAAAAAAAAAATAAATAAATTGAAAAAATTGAAAAGATGACCAGTTGACGTTCGTAGCCTTTCCAACTCGAGCTATTAAGCCCTAGGAGTGTCTCTACACTTATCACCCTAAAGCCATCTGGTTTGGGAGTTGTTGGCCTAACGCTTGCTACAAGGGGTGGTTAGAAAGCTTAAGGGACTTAAACATTGCACGGTCATTCAAAAAAAAAAAAAATTGTAATAAACATGGTTCGCTAGAGTTCGTAGCCTTTCCAACTTGAGCTATTAAGCCCTTTGGAGTGTCTCTACCCTTAACACCCTAAAGCCATCTGGTTTGGGAGTTGTTGGCCTAACGCTTGCTACATAGGTTGGTTAGAAAGCTTAAGGGACTTTAGCGTTGCACAACCATTCTATGTTTCGCTAATGAGTTACAATAAATTGTCAACAGGCAACAAAAGTTGTCTTGAAAATAAAATCATGCCTTAGGGACTTCATGTAAAGGGAATTCATTGATTTGAAAACTTGTGCCTTGGAATTGGAAAAGAAAGTAAAAGCCGCATGTTGAGAATTCAATTCACTTTCACTGAAGTAGAGTTGATTTCCATTTAAGAGATGACAATTGAGTTATTTATATGGCGATGATGTTGATGCATGCATGTTGAAATGGTTTTTGTAAATTTTTGTATCAATGCTTCATATATGCAAGGTAGTTTTCCCAATGACCCCATCTCCAGTTTTTGTCTGTTTCAAGTTGTATTTGAGCTATGTATCTATTTTATTTTACCATGGTAGATATTTTTGTAGTAGCAGTCCCATGTTTGTCATTCCATTGAGTTTTACATTTTGGTTTTGCTAAGGGACTAGCAAAATGTAAGTTTGGGGGTGTGATAAGCGCTGAATACTGTATATTCAAGCGCCCTAAATTACATTAACAAAGTCCATTAAGTGATTATTTTATGTAGATTAACTCCATTTGCATGTTTTTGTGCATTTTCAGGTTAAAGTGCAAAAAGGAAGCAAAAATGATGCCTTGTGGAATTTTGAACAAAAAGGGAGCCAATTCTGAATTTCTGGTAGCAGTAGATCCTGACTTTTGTCGCCATTTCCGACCTAGTAAACTCAAGAACTGGACTTCCATCATAACATGAAAGATTTAGATCTCTGAATCAGCTTTCCAAATCTTCAAGTGGTTCATCATTCGGAGGTCGGAGCAGAGAGTTATGATCTTCTTAACAGAGGTGCACAGAACTGCCTGGCAGCACTGAAGTACTGCCTTTCTCCCCATTTTCGACCAACCAGACTTGAGAATTGGGTCTTTATCGAAAAATGAAGTTTTTAAAGCACTGAATCAGCTCTCCAAATCTTCAAACATATCATCATTCGGAGTTTGGGGTACAAAGTTATAGCAGTTTTACCAAAGTAGGTCAGTGCTGAGCAAGAAGAGCATGTTACACATTACACTAATTTAGAGTGCTCGAGACCACTCTTCGAGTGCTCGAAAATCAGGCAGATTGCACTCAGAAATGGCTCAATTTCAGCCACTTGCACATTGGTTTCCTCAATGCCATCTTCCTTCTTTATGAAGTGGTTGGAGGTGTTCCTTAGAGGAGAGAGAGCCTTGACTTGAGCTTGATAAGAGAGAGGAAGGACCACACAAAACATTATGATATATTCTAGGAAGATAGAGGAGAGAGAAGAGAGTAAGAAAGGTGTTCTTCAAGCTCCAAGAAGGTTGCACGAAAATGGCCATGAAGATGGAGCTTCTTCCTTCTTCTAGCTTGGCAATGGGTAACTAACTCCCTATCTAGGGAGGTGATGAAGCCCTACTTTGTAAGCATGTCTTAGTTTTGGTTTAATCTTGGGAAATATGTATATATATGGCACTTTCATGGTCTAGAGCTTGTATTTGATGTAATGAACATAAACTCTTATAAATGATCATGTTGAATATATTATCTTCTCTTAGAGTGTATGTTCTCATGGTTGTATTGCTTTCATTTCCATAGTGACAATGGAAACAAGATTGTGAAAGTGTTTTTATTGGCATGTATTTGAGAATCTTGTTAGTCCATAGCTTAGGGTCCCCCTTTGATGGATTTATTCTTGATTCTTAGCTCCATGTGCTATCACCATAGTTATTGAGGGGTTTGATAGTCCCTAGCTTAGTGAATATGTGAAGCTACAATTTTATTTAGGTAGTCAAGCATGTATAACTTTGAGGGATTATGCTTAAATCTTGATTCTATGAAATTCTTGGAGATAGTGTAGTAATTTTGTATTGCTACATATCATTGCCATATATCTAATTTGTTTCCCAAGTTAACCACATACTAGCATGTTAATAGAGTAGGTAATGGATTCATCTCCTTAGTCTTTTCTACTTGTATCTCACTTCTTTACATTCCTTGCAATCTACTAGTTTATGCATCTTTACATTTCTAGTTTAGTGACAAACAAACAAACCCTTATTACCCCTTATCATTCTAAGAATGATTCTAGACATTTAGGTTGCCTTAGACTAGCGCAGTCCCAGTGGTTCGACTTACCCGACCAATAGCCCTATTTTACAATGATTCGTGCTATTGCGAAGGTTGATATATGATTGACCAACCGATCAACTATTCGCTACCGGTTCAAGGTACACAAATGTTTGGCTCAAGTCTCTGGAGCCTAGCTACGGGTACCACAAATTTGGCACCAATTCAAAAGTGGTCCAAATCCATATTTTAGTCACTGCCCAGTGGGAACCAGTTCCTGGCAGTAAGATTGGGTATTAAAGTTTCACTTTTTAACTTTGTTGGGCATTGTTGCATACACTTCCTCTCTCTATATATTGTGCTCACTCTCTATCTACAAAACTCCATAGATATATACATCTGATCTTGCATCCTTATCATCATAACATTGCATAAACCACATAGAATCATTAGATTGCAAGTTAGAATGAAGATTAAAGGTTGAGTTTTGAATAGAATTTGTGGAGTTTGGGAGTTTGAGAAAATTAGAGGATTGGTTAAGATATTGATCTTTTGGGTTGTTAAAGAGATTGAAGTCTTGGGTATTGATTGTTGTGGCTTTAATTGCTTGTTGTGTTGATTGGTTTTTGGGGTTTTAAAGAATCAAATTAAGCTTGTCCAAGAACAAGTGTTGAAGGACACGCCAAGTGTTCGACAAATTTACCAAGTGAACTCCAAAGTTTCAAACCAAATTTCTTTGAACACAAGATGCCTCCGAGACCATCCAAGAAGGACAAAGGAAAGGGTATTGCTTCTCCTCCACCCCCAAAGAAAGCCCGAACAACAATTTCTATTCGGAAATCGCAAGAGGGTTCAATTGTTCCAAGGGATGAACCGTCTTCACCTAGCTCTCCTACCACTGAGATACCACCTGGGTATCCATCAGTATCTGACACAGGGAAGATTCAGTTTACTCAAGAACACTTTTACAACGAGCATGCTTCGTTAGTATACACTAAAGTGTATAAGGATGGTCCGATTAAGTCGGAACGAAATGTGAACTTGAAGAAGTTAAGAGATGGTCTGGGAAAGAAATTGGTTGATTATATTGAGAAGTACAAGTGGTTGTTCTTTACCTCTATGGCAAATTCCTACAGTCTCAATCTAGTTCACTATTTCTACTCAGATATCCACAAGGTTTATGACTCAGGATATTTTGAGGTTTCATTATTTGGGAAGGACTATGTGGTACATACAGATGTGATTGGCAAAGTTCTTGGCATTCCCAAGAATTTTTCAAACACTGGCTATCATCTTCCACTGGTACATTCTGACCTAAAGTGAGAAGATAGTTATAATGAATTATGTGTTCCAGACTCACCAAGGTTTCCCGAATACATCCTGAATCGCTATCTTACAAATGAGGCGATTTTTCTCAATTTATTTGTGATCTCCAACCTTGGCTACTTCGGGAAGAAGGATGTTATTTATGTAATCGTGCAGAGGTACTATATCTTCTATCTATTGATATAGAGATATATCTTGAATCTTCTATATATGGACTAATGATAGCGCATTACAAGAATAATTCCAAGAAGAAATCATCTCTATTCCCTATGATCATTATGACATTATATCGGCATTTTGAGATTCCACTTCCACCCCGTGCTCATCACATTGAGATCATGTCTGAGATGGATATGAGGGCTTTTAACAAGGCTAAATCTATAAGAGCTTCATCTAGGAAAGCTAGTGGGGGTGCAACTACTTCTTCATCATATCTTCCGGAGGTTACTACGCTCTGATAAGCGCCGAATATTGTATATTCAAGCGCCCTAAATTGCATTAGTTAAGTCCATCGTTTGATTATTTAAGTAGATTATCTTCATTTGTGTGTATGTATATATTTTCAGGTCCATTTGCCAAAAAAGGAGCAAAATCAAGGCTTTGTGGAGCTTTGGCCATCAAAAGGCACAATTCTGAAATTCTGGCAGCAGTAGAACCTGACTTTTGTCGCCATTTTCGACCTAGCAAACTCAAGAACTGGACTTCCATCATAACATGAAAGATTTAGAGCTCTGAATCAGCTTTCCAAATCTTCAAGCGGTTTGTCATTCGGAGTTTGGAGCAGAGAGTTATGATCTTCTTATTAGAGGTGCTCAGAACTGCCTGGCAGCAATGAAAGTCTGCCTTGTTCTTCAATTTCGACCAATCAGACTTGAGAATTGGATCTCCACCAAAACACAAAGTTTTTAGAACTCTGAATTATCTTTCCAACTCTTCAAACAGTTCATCATTTGGAGTTCGGACCCCAAAGTTATGGCAGTTTTACCAAAGTAGGTCCGGGCAGAGCAAACCAAGCATAGGGCATTCTGGCCAATTTTCGAGTGCTCGAGGCCTTATTTCGAGTGCTCGAAATTAGGGCAGATTGCTTCACGAGATCAGCCACTTGTGCTCAGAAATTTGCTAACTTTGTATGCTCTCTTTATGAGTTGGTTGGGGATGTTTCTTGGAGGAGAGAGAGGGCTTTTTGAGTGGAGTAACATGTCTACAAAAGAGGGGAGCCAATTCTGAAATTCTGGCAGCAGTGAAGGTCGATTTTGATTGCCACTTTTGACACAGAAAGCTCGAGATCTGGACTTCCATTATAGAATGGCATATTTAGAGCTCTGAGTTAGCTTTCTAAATCTTCAAACGGTTTGTCATTCGGAGCTCGGAGCAGAGAGTTATGGCCTTATTACCAGAGGTGCGCAGAACTGCCTGGCAGCAATGAAATTCTGCCTTGATCTTCATTTTCGACCAACCATCCTTGAGAATTGGATCTCCACCAAAACATGAAGTATTTAAAGCTCTGCATTAGCTCTCCAAATCTTCAAACGGTTCATCATTCGGAGTTTGGAGCGCAAAGTTATGGCTGTTTAACCGAAGTAGGTCTGGGCGGAGCAAGGCAAGAATGGAGCATTCTGCTCCAATTTCGAGTGCTCGAGCCCTTATTTCGAGTGCTCGAAATTAGGGCAGAATTGCATCCGGAAATGGCCCATTTTTAGCCACTTGCATCTTGGGTTCCTCAATTCTAATTTCCCTCCTTAATGGTTGGTTGGAGATGTTGGTTGGTGGGGGTTTTTTGAGCCTTATCTCTAGAAGATAAGAGAGGGAAGCCACACAATACTTAAGCTTCATTTTTGGGAAGATAGAGAGAGAGAAGAGAGGAAGGAGGGTGTGTTCTTGAAGCCAAAGGAAGGGAGCTCGAAAATGGCTTATTCTTCCGAGCTTCCTTCTTCCATTTTTGTATCCATGGATAACTAAACCTCCATCTAGGGAGGTGATGAAGCTCTCTCTTGTAAGCATGCTTTAATTTCATCTAATTTGGGGAATGATTCATGTACATGGTAGTTTCATGATTTAGAGCACTTACACTTGTTGTAATGGATTTCAATGCCTATAAATGATCATGTTGAGTTCATTATCTTGTCTTAGATTTTATCCTCTCATGATTATATAACTTGCATCTTCATAGTGAGAATGGAAATGAAATTGTGAAATGGGTTTAAAGGCATGTTGTATGAGAAATTTGTTAATCCATAGCTTAAGACTTCCTTTTGATGGATTAATCTTGTATCTTGACTTCATGTGCTATTACCATAGTGATTGAGGGGTTTGATGGTCCCTAGCTTAGTGAGCATGTTATGGCTACACCCTAATCTAGGTAGTTCTAGCATGTGGCTCTTTGAGGGATTATACTTAAATCTTGATCCTATGATTTTCTTGAGGATAATGTAGCAATCTAGTATTGCTACATATCATTGCCATGTAGTGAAATTGTTTCCCAAGTTAATAGAAATTTAGTATGTTTATAGGATTGGTGGTGAATTCACTTCCCTAGACCTCTTTTTCTAGACTTCTTCCTCTTAAATTCCTTGCATTTATTTCTTTAAGCACATTTCGATTCTAGTGACTAAGTGACAAACCAACAAAACTCTATACACCCCCTCATCATTCTAAAAGTAATCTAGACTCTTAGGTTGCCATAGACTAGCGCAGTCCCAGTGGTTCGACTTACCCGACCAATAGCCCTATTTTACAATGATTCGTGCTATTGCGAAGGTTGATGTATAGTTGATCAACCGATCAATTTTTTGCGCCGTTACCGGGGACTGCAAACAGTTTAGCGACCATAGTTCTAGGGTTAAATTTAGTTTGATTGTGAATACTTGTTTTGTGAATATTTCTTTTGTGGTTTAACCATCTTTGTGTTGTAAGTGAGATTCTAGAAACTCAAGGCTTGCCGAAGGAAAATTGAGAAAATTGTAAGTCTAGAGGACTTCCGGTAAGTTTTTCAAGGTTCTAGTCTTTCAAATTGTGAATATCTTGCATGTGTTTAACTTAGTGTTATTTAGCTTGTGAAGCCCTTGTCGAGGCTATTATTTTGTTTTAATTTCGTGTACAAGCATCGGTCCTTGTCATGGCCATTTATTTTTGTCTTGATAATTGAGGAGAAAGGGAACATTTTATATGGAGTATTGATGATGAATTGTGTTGCTGAATATGTGCTTTGTTGTTGATGTTTGGCCGTAGGTCACTCTCTCTACCCACACTTGACTCGCCTATTGATATAAATTCACTTGAAAGAACTCTTAGAAGAAACCTTAGGGAATCTACTCTTACAAGGGATCTTGAAACTGAATTTAATACAATGGGAGATAACGTAGGAAATCCGGGGAATAAAAGGGCTGAAATTCCTAATGTAGAACTAATGACTCTTAGAGATCATTTCATCCCTACCACCTATGCTTCACCTTTTTGCATAGTGATGCCAAACATCGATGCAGCTCAATATGAGATCAAATCTAGTACCATCCAAATGCTTCCATCTTTTCATGATTTTGATAATGAAGATCGATATAAGCATCTCGATGAGTTGCTTGAAATCTGTTCGACCATCCGGTTGAGAGGATTTCCTGAAAATGCACTCCACTTACATCTTTTCCCATTCTCCCTAAAGGATAGGGCAAAATATTGGTTGAACTCCCTCGCTCCCAACTCTATTACTTCTTGGGCTCAATTGCAACAAGAATTTCTTAAGAAGTATTATCCGGTAAGTAAAACCAACCAAATGAGGCGTTCTATTCTAAGCTTTTCTCAAGTTGATGGAGAACAACTCCACGAGACTTGGGAAAGGTTACAAGATCTTCTTCGGAAGTGTCCTCATCATTTGATTCCAAAATGGTAATTAGTGCAAGCTTTCTATGCCGGCTTGACCGACACCCATAGATTCATGGTTGACTCTTCTTGTGGTGGGATGTTCATGTCCAAGAATGCGGATGAGGCTTGGACTTTACTTGAGAATTTGAGTGAAAATTCACTTCAACACAATTCTCGTAGGGCTCCGACCTCAACCACTCCAAAGAACACCAATCCTTGTCAACAAAAATCAATAAGGGAGGAATCATCTCAAGTGGATGCCATTGCTCATAGATTCTACCAATTGATGGCACCACATCTTCCCCCTTCATTGTCTCAAAATTCGACAAGTTCGGTTTGTGCTTCATGTACTAGTCCATTCCATCTCTCGGAAGATTGCCCTACACCGGAGCAATTTCCCAATCCCAACCAAGAGCAAGCTAATGCCATGTTCTCAAGGCCCGGGCATAACCCGTATTCCAATACATATAATCCAGGTTGGAGGGACCATCCGAATTTTTCGTGGAGGCAACAAGCCCCACAAAATTCCCAACTTCAAAATCAAGGGCCTCAAAATCAGCCCTCTTCTCAATATCAAGGTAGGCCTTTCCAAGCCTCTTCAAGCTACCAACCTTTATACAATCCAAATGTCTCAACTCAACCTCCTGTGAATCCAATTGATGAGATAGTGGCTGCAAACAAGCAAATGATGGAATCATTAAATGTGCAAATGATGGAATCATTAAACAAGCAAATCATGGATTCCAACAAACATCTCTTGACATCCTTGCAACCTACTCTCCAAATGGTTCACTCCCATACTCAATCCATAGCTAGGCTCGAAAATCAAATGGGACAAATAGCTAACCAAGTGAACCAACTTCTTCAAAAAGACAAGGGTAAGCTTCCCGCACAACCATTTGAAAATCCTAGAGGAATGCATGTGATTGATGAAACCCCTTCTCCGAGTGGGCCGACTCATAAACAAGTTCAAGCTATCACCACCCTTCGGAGTGGTAGAGTGGTTGACAACAAGGTTGATGGAGACACAAGTGAGAAAAACCCTCCTTTGAAAAATCTAAATTCAAGCTCTTCAAGTCCAAATTCAAGCTCTTCTTGTCTAAATACAATTCACGGAAAGCCCACTCATGTCACCCCAAATGTGGAAACTTCTTATGAGCCAAAAGCTCCGTTTCCTCCCTATGCAAAATTCCTTAAGGATTTGTGCACTCAAAAGCGCACTTCCAGAAGTCATTTACCAAAGAAAGTAAGGTTAACCAAAAATGTTAGTGCGATCATTCAGCATAGCACTCCTCTGAAGTATAAGGATCCGGGTGCCCCCACAATCTCTTGTGTCATTGGTGACAACAAAATCAAGAAAGCCCTCCTTGACTTAGGAGCTAGTGTGAATTTGATCCCATACTCGGTTTACTTACAACTTGGGTTGGGAGATCTAAAGCCAACTCCAATAGTGTTGCAATTTGCTGATCAATCTATTAAGCAACCACGGGGAATTATTGAAGATGTGATCATAAAAGTGGACAAATTCTACTTCCCGGTAGACTTCGTGGTTCTTGATACAGAACTAGTCCATGATCCAAGAAAACACATTCCCATAATTCTCGGATGTCCTTTTCTAGTTACAGCTAATGCTTCCATTAACTGTAGATCCGGATTGATGGATATCTCTTTTGGGAATATGAATGTTAAGCTCAATATTTTTAATGTTGTGCATCTTTCTCTGGATGAGAGTGAGTGTTTTGCAATCACTATTGCTGATGAACTCATTGAAAATCCAATTCCACCTCCTTCAACGGAGGATCCCCTACAAGCTTGCTTGGTCCATTCTGATTTTGAGGATTTTGGTGTGGACAAATCCATTCGGGAAGTCAACTCCTTGCTTGATATTCCATCACCATTTTCCACTCATTTATGGGAAGCACCAAATCCATCTCTATCTTGGGATTGTCCCCCTCCTTCCATTTCTTCACCGGAGTTACCTCAACATTTTGAAGGTGAATCACCGGACAAGGGTAAGGAGAATGTTGGCAAGTTGCTGGAAATTCTTCCAATCATTCCGGCCCAATCTAGAATCATTGTCCATGATACTCAACCTATGAACAAACCATTTGAGTACAATGAGGTATATGACTTGGAGATTGCAAATATGAAAGGTCATGATCCTCCCATTGTTAGTCAAGACAGTGACATTCAACGAGCCTCCATAATCGCGAACAAGCAACACCTTTGCTTAAATCTGAAAATAAAAGAAATGAGATTAAAAGCGATGCTCAAATCTTCTAAGGCCAAACTTGTTTCTCTTCGGAAGGATCAATATCCCTCACCATTCATTGATCCAAGTTTGAGACCATATGAAGAAGGCAAGTTGCATACGGAGCGTTAAGGATCCATCTCTCCAATGGATCCCGATCCTGGTTCGTCTAGCTATCGACATTAAATTTAGCAAAGCAAGGGAAGAAATTCTTTCGATGTTCCAAGCTTCCCTACCTTCTCAAATTGCTCGTGCCTTGAAATTTTCTGGGAAATGGTTAAGAAAAGCCAAAAATTTAATTTTTCTGGAAATCTCTTCAGTCGTGTTCCAAAATTTTAGACTAGCTTCTTAGACCTTCTCAACTCTAATTTTCATTCCCGGAAGTTTCCATCGCTTTCTAGAAATTTCAGCGCATCTTGGGAATGCTACTCATGTGCATAATGTCTCATTTTTAATGCATTTTTAAAAAAATTTCCCAAATTCCATCCATGCATTGAAACTCTTGCACCGTTTAAAATTTTTCCATGCATTTGCAATGTTTGAAAAATTTTCAATAATCTCCATGCATTAGAGAAAAATTGCAACTTGTGAACAATTTTCAAAATTTTCCATGCATTGGATTAAAATGAAGTTGCAAAGTTTTTTTTTTTTTTAAAAATTTCCATGCATTTGAGATGATGTGCAATTTCAATTTTTCCCTCCTTGCATTAGAATGGATTGAAGTTCAAAAGTTTGAAAATTGTCCATGCATTAGAACGAAGTTGAAAAGTTTTCAAAAAATTTCATCCATGCTTTGGAATGGAATGAATTTGCAAGGTTTACAAAATTTTCCTACATTCATCCATGCATTTGAAGAGACCAAATTCCACCCATGCATTGGAATGGACTGAATTTGAAATTTTTAAAAAAATTTCCATGCTGAAAAAAATTTGCACAGTTTGAAGCATTTTCCAAATTTTCCATGCATTGCATGAAGTTGCCAAGTTCTTGATTTGTATCCATGCATTGGTTTGGAATAATGCATGTAAGGTCTGAAAATCCATCTATGTATTGCTTGGCATCAGGTGCAGTAGTTGCAAAAAAATGTCTTCACCATCAATTCGAATGCTACTGTCAAAATTTGGAGCAATCTAACTCTCATTTGGATTGCTCCAAACTTCCTCACCATTATTCCGAGGCTACTACATGTATTTGGAGCGCTCTAGCTTCCGTTTGGATTGCTCCAATTGTGAACCAAACTTCCATGAGCCTACTGCCTTCATTTAGAGCACTCTAGCTCCCATTTGGAGTGCTCTAAATGTGAACCATCAATCCCAAGCTCACTGCCTTCATTTAGAGCACTCTAGCTTCCCATTTGGATTGCTCCAAGTTTTCAGCCCAACTTCCGTAGCCTTCTGAGCCATTTTAGAGCACTCTAAATTCTGGTTTGAGTGCTCGAACTCCATGCACCAACCAACCCTCACTCTCTGCCAAAATCTTGAGCACTCGCAATACCATTTCGATTGCTTGAAATTGCTTGCACCAAACACCCGAGACACTGCCTTCATTTCGACTGCTCGCAGGCTCATTTTCGAGCACCCGAAATTAGCCTCTCACTCTCTTTTAAACTCACCACTCCACATCTCTCTCTCACCACTCAGCAAACCCAAGACCTCTATACTTGCAGCAGGCTCCTACAACCATGCAACCTTCTCTCTCTCTCGGCAACTTGAGACATGCCAACTTCAAACCATTCAACCTCTCACCATGCATGCCCTCAAGCACACCACCCAACCCTCGCCTTCACCCAACTCCACACCTCAACCTACAACCAACCTACTCTCAGCTTCCTCACAAAACACCATCCCCAACCCACCCACACTCCATGCAAACCATCTCTCTCTCGGCATGAATTCCACTCCCACCAACCAACCCCCATTTCCTGTAACCTACCCAAACCATCCCTCTCAAACCAACCTTCTCTCTCTCTCAACCTCACACTCCACCTCCACATTCAACCAACCCAACTCACAAACTCAACCTCATCTCCTCTAACCACAACCACCTCACCACCCCCTTGCATGCACACCACCCTCTCAACCAAACCAACCACTCATGCGACCAACCCCTCATGCACATCTTAAAATATATATATATATATATAATACTAATAATAATAATACTAAATAAATAAATACATCAATTTTTTTGGCATTATTTTGTTTTTCATCTTGCACTAAACTTCAGGTTAGAGTTTTTATTTCTGTTTTGGTTTTTCTTACGAGCCCTATGCTTTTCCATGTATATTTTAGTTGTGTTTTGATAGGTCTTCATGTCCAAGTTTGGGGGACACGTTTGCGCATTTACATCGATGGATATTTTTGCATTCGTCATTCTACTTGGTAATATTGTTCTTTTACCTTCTTTGCTCTTATTTTTGTTTCACTTGTCTTCACACATTGAGGACAATGTGACATTCAAGTTTGGGGGTGCAATAGGACATTTTTGGTTTTGCATTTTTGCTAAGCAATGATAGTATAACTTGACACTAGTTGGAGATGAAGCATATGTTTAATACCTTGTGTATAGAAGCAATTGACATTTTTGAAAATAAAGAAAAATTTGAGTTGAAATGATCATGTGGATTCAAATTAGTCTGTATAAATGTCTCAATTAGATTCTCACTGGATTTGACACTCTTTTAAGCTTCACAATGCACAGATGCACATTGGAAACTTAACTGTGAGGCATGCAACTTTATCGACCTTGACCTTGGCCTAGTTAATCTGATTTGATGAACCTAATAGATGAATATCTTTGGCATGATTTAAGTTGTCTAAAAATAAATAAAAATAAAAACTGAGAAAGAAAGAAAAAAAATGACCAGTTAACGTTCGTAGCCTTTCCAACTCGAGCTATTAAGCCCTAGGAGTGTCTCTGCACTTGACACCCTAAAGCTATCTGGTTTGGGAGTTGTTGGCCTAACGCTTGCTACAAGGGTTGGTTAGAAAGCTTAAAGGACTTAAACATTGCACGGTCATTCAAAAAAATAAACTGGTAATAAACATGGTTCGTTGGAGTTCGTAGCCTTTCCAACTTGAGCTATTAAGCCCTATGGAGTGTCTCTACACTTAGCACCCTAAAGCCGTCTGGTTTGGGAGTTGTTGGCCTAACGCTTGCTACATAGGTTGGTTAGAAAGCTTAAGGGACTTCAGCATTGCACAACCATTCTATGTTTCGCTTATGAGTTACAATAAATTGTCAACAAGCAACAAAAGTTGTCTTGTAAATAAAATCATGCCTTAGGGACCTCATTTAAAGGGGAATTCAATGATTTGAAAACTTGTGCTTTGGAATTGGAAAAGAAAGTAAAAGCCGCATGTTGAGAATCCAATTCACTTTCACTGAAGCTAGAGTTGATTTCCATTCAAGAGATGATAATTGAGTAATTTATATAGACTTTGATGTTGATGCATGTATGTGAAAATGTATTTAGCCAATTTTTGTATCAATGCTTCATATATGCAAGGTAGTTTTCCCAATGACCCCATCTCCAGTTTTTGTCTGTTTCAAGTTGTATTTGAGCTATGTATCTATCTCATTTTATCATGGATGATATTTTTGTAGTAGCATGCCCATGGTTGTCTTTTCATTAAGTTTTTCATTGTAGTTTTGCTAAGGGACTAGCAAAATGTAAGTTTGGGGGTGTGATAAGCGCCGAATATTGTATATTCAAGCGCCCTAAATTGCATTAGTTAAGTCCATCGTTTGATTATCGTTTGATTATTTAAGTAGATTATCTTCATTTGTGTGTATGTATATATTTTCAGGTCCATTTGCCAAAAAAGGAGCAAAATCAAGGCTTTGTGGAGCTTTGGCCATCAAAAGGCACAATTCTGAAATTCTGGCAGCAGTAGAACCTGACTTTTGTCGCCATTTTCGACCTAGAAAACTCAAGAACTGGACTTCCATCATAACATAAAAGATTTAGAGCTCTGAATCAGCTTTCCAAATCTTCAAGCGGTTTGTCATTCGGAGTTTGGAGCAGAGAGTTATGATCTTCTTATTAGAGGTGCTCAGAACTGCCTGGCAGCAATGAAAGTCTGCCTTGTTCTTCAATTTCGACCAAACAGACTTGAGAATTGATTCTCCACCAAAACATAACGTTTTTAGAAATCTGAATTAGCTTTCCAAATCTTCAAATAGTTCATCATTTGGAGTTCAGACCGCAAAGTTATGGCCGTTTTACCAAAGTAGGTCCGGGCGGAGCAAACCAAGCATAGGGCATTCTGGCCAATTTTCGAGTGCTCGAAATTAGGGCAGATTGCTTCACGAGATCAGCGCTTGTGCTCAGAAATTTGCTAACTTTGTATGCTCTCTTTATGAGTTGGTTGGGGATGTTTCTTGGAGGAGAGAGAGGGCTTTTTGAGTGGAGTAACATGTCTACAAAAGAGGGGAGCCAATTCTGAAATTCTGGCAGCAGTGAAGCTCGATTTTGATTGCCACTTTTGACCCAGAAAGCTCGAGATCTGGACTTCTATTATAAAATGGCATATTTATAGTTCTGAGTTAGCTTTCTAAATCTTCAAACGGTTTGTCATTCGGAGCTCGGAGCAGAGAGTTATGACCTTGTTACCAGAGGTGCACAGAACTGCCTGGCAGCAATGAAATTCTGCCTTGATCTTCATTTTCTACCAACCATCCTTGAGAATTGGATCTCCACCAAAACATGAAGTATTTAAAGCTCTGCATTAGCTCTCCAAATCTTCAAACGGTTCATCATTCGGAGTTTGGAGCGCAAAGTTATGGCTGTTTAACCGAAGTAGGTCTGGGCGGAGCAAGGCAAGAATGGAGCATTCTGCTCCAATTTCGAGTGCTCGAGCCCTTATTTCGAGTGCTCGAAATTAGGGCAGAATTGCATCCGGAAATGGCCCATTTTCAGCCACTTGCATCTTGGGTTCCTCAATTCTAATTTCCCTCCTTAATGGTTGGTTGGAGATGTTGGTTGGTGGGGGTTTTTTGAGCCTTATCTCTAGAAGATAAGAGAGGGAAGCCACACAATACTTAAGCTTCATTTTTGGAAAGATAGAGAGAGAGAAGAGAGGAAGGAGGGTGTGTTCTTGAAGCCAAAGGAAGGGAGCTCGAAAATGGCTTATTCTTCCGAGCTTCCTTCTTCCATTTTTGTATCCATGGATAACTAAACCTCCATCTAGGGAGGTGATGAAGCTCTCTCTTGTAAGCATGCTTTAATTTCATCTAATTTGGGGAATGATTCATGTACATGGTAGTTTCATGATTTAGAGCACTTACACTTGTTGTAATGGATTTCAATGCCTATAAATGATCATGTTGAGTTCATTATCTTGTCTTAGATTTTATCCTCTCATGATTATATAACTTGCATCTTCATAGTGAGAATGGAAATGAAATTGTGAAATGGGTTTAAAGGCATGTTGTATGAGAAATTTGTTAATCCATAGCTTAAGACTTCCTTTTGATGGATTAATCTTGTATCTTGACTTCATGTGCTATTACCATAGTGATTGAGGGGTTTGATGGTCCCTAGCTTAGTGAGCATGTTATGGCTACACCCTAATCTAGGTAGTTCTAGCATGTGGCTCTTTGAGGGATTATACTTAAATCTTGATCCTATGATTTTCTTGAGGATAATGTAGCAATCTAGTATTGCTACATATCATTGCCATGTAGTGAAATTGTTTCCCAAGTTAATAGAAATTTAGTATGTTTATAGGATTGGTGGTGAATTCACTTCCCTAGACCTCTTTTTCTAGACTTCTTCCTCTTAAATTCCTTGCATTTATTTCTTTAAGCACATTTCGATTCTAGTGACTAAGTGACAAACCAACAAAACTCTATACACCCCCTCATCATTCTAAAAGTAATCTAGACTCTTAGGTTGCCATAGACTAGCGCAGTCCCAGTGGTTCGACTTACCCGACCAATAGCCCTATTTTACAATGATTCGTGCTATTGCGAAGGTTGATGTATAGTTGATCAACCGATCAATTTTTTGCGCCGTTGCCGGGGACTGCAAATAGTTTAGCGACCATAGTTCTAGGGTTAAATTTAGTTTGATTGTGAATACTTGTTTTGTGAATATTTCTTTTGTGGTTTAACCATCTTTGTGTTGTAAGTGAGATTCTAGAAACTCAAGGCTTGCCGAAGGAAAATTGAGAAAATTGTAAGTCTAGAGGACTTCCGGTAAGTTTTTCAAGGTTCTAGTCTTTCAAATTGTGAATATCTTGCATGTGTTTAACTTAGTGTTATTTAGCTTGTGAAGCCCTTGTCGAGGCTATTATTTTGTTTTAATTTCGTGTACAAGCATCGGTCCTTGTCATGGCCATTTATTTTTGTCTTGATAATTGAGGAGAAAGGGAACATTTTATATGGAGTATTGATGATGAATTGTGTTGCTGAATATGTGCTTTGTTGTTGATGTTTGGCCGTAGGTCACTCTCTCTACCCACACTTGACTCGCCTATTGATATAAATTCACTTGAAAGAACTCTTAGAAGAAACCTTAGGGAATCTACTCTTACAAGGGATCTTGAAACTGAATTTAATACAATGGGAGATAACGTAGGAAATCCGAGGAATAAAAGGGCTGAAATTCCTAATGTAGAACTAATGACTCATAGAGATCATTTCATCCCTACCACCTATGCTTCACCTTCTTGCATAGTGATGCCAAACATCGATGCAGCTCAATATGAGATCAAATCTAGTACCATCCAAATGCTTCCATCTTTTCATGGTTTTGATAATAAAGATCCATATAAGCATCTCGATGAGTTGCTTGAAATCTGTTCGACCATCCGGTTGAGAGGATTTCCTGAAAATGCACTCCACTTACATCTTTTCCTATTCTCCCTAAAGGATAGGGCAAAATATTGGTTGAACTCCCTCGCTCCCAACTCTATTACTTCTTGGGCTCAATTGCAACAAGAATTTCTTAAGAAGTATTATCCGGTAAGTAAAACCAACCAAATGAGGCGTTCTATTCTAAGCTTTTCTCAAGTTGATGGAGAACAACTCCACGAGACTTGGGAAAGGTTACAAGATCTTCTTCGGAAGTGTCCTCATCATTTGATTCCAAAATGGTAATTAGTGCAAGCTTTCTATGCCGGCTTGACCGACACCCATAGATTCATGGTTGACTCTTCTTGTGGTGGGATGTTCATGTCCAAGAATGCGGATGAGGCTTGGACTTTACTTGAGAATTTGAGTGAAAATTCACTTCAACACAATTCTCGTAGGGCTCCGACCTCAACCACTCCAAAGAACACCAATCCTTGTCAACAAAAATCAATAAGGGAGGAATCATCTCAAGTGGATGCCATTGCTCATAAATTCTACCAATTGATGGCACCACATCTTCCCCCTTCATTGTCTCAAAATTCGACAAGTTCGGTTTGTGCTTCATGTACTAGTCCATTCCATCTCTCGGAAGATTGCCCTACACCGGAGCAATTTCCCAATCCCAACCAAGAGCAAGCTAATGCCATGTTCTCAAGGCCCGGGCATAACCCGTATTCCAATACATATAATCCAGGTTGGAGGGACCATCCGAATTTTTCGTGGAGGCAACAAGCCCCACAAAATTCCCAACTTCAAAATCAAGGGCCTCAAAATCAGCCCTCTTCTCAATATCAAGGTAGGCCTTTCCAAGCCTCTTCAAGCTACCAACCTTTATACAATCCAAATGTCTCAACTCAACCTCCTGTGAATCCAATTGATGAGATAGTGGCTGCAAACAAGCAAATGATGGAATCATTAAATGTGCAAATGATGGAATCATTAAACAAGCAAATCATGGATTCCAACAAACATCTCTTGACATCCTTGCAACCTACTCTCCAAATGGTTCACTCCCATACTCAATCCATAGCTAGGCTCGAAAATCAAATGGGACAAATAGCTAACCAAGTGAACCAACTTCTTCAAAAAGACAAGGGTAAGCTTCCCACACAACCATTTGAAAATCCTAGAGGAATGCATGTGATTGATGAAACCCCTTCTCCGAGTGGGCCGACTCATAAACAAGTTCAAGCTATCACCACCCTTCGGAGTGGTAGAGTGGTTGACAACAAGGTTGATGGAGACACAAGTGAGAAAAACCCTCCTTTGAAAAATCTAAATTCAAGCTCTTCAAGTCCAAATTCAAGCTCTTCTTGTCTAAATACAATTCACGGAAAGCCCACTCATGTCACCCCAAATGTGGAAACTTCTTATGAGCCAAAAGCTCCGTTTCCTCCCTATGCAAAATTCCTTAAGGATTTGTGCACTCAAAAGCGCACTTCCAGAAGTCATTACCAAAGAAAGTAAGGTTAACCAAAAATGTTAGTGCGATCATTCAGCACAGCACTCCTCCGAAGTATAAGGATCCGGGTGCCCCCACAATCTCTTGTGTCATTGGTGACAACAAAATCGAGAAAGCCCTCCTTGACTTAGGAGCTAGTGTGAATTTGATCCCATACTCGGTTTACTTACAACTTGGGTTGGGAGATCTAAAGCCAACTCCAATAGTGTTGCAATTTGCTGATCAATCTATTAAGCAACCACGGGGAATTATTGAAGATGTGATCATAAAAGTGGACAAATTCTACTTCCCGGTAGACTTCGTGGTTCTTGATACAGAACTAGTCCATGATCCAAGAAAACACATTCCCATTATTCTCGGACGTCCTTTTCTAGCTACAGCTAATGCTTCCATTAACTGTAGATCCGGATTGATGGATATCTCTTTTGGGAATATGAATGTTAAGCTCAATATTTTTAATGTTGTGCATCTTTCTCTGGATGAGAGTGAGTGTTTTGCAATCACTATTGCTGATGAACTCATTGAAAATCCAATTCCACCTCCTTCAACGGAGGATCCCCTACAAGCTTGCTTGGTCCACTCTGATTTTGAGGATTTTGGTGTGGACAAATCCATTCGGGAAGTCAACTCCTTGCTTGATATTCCATCACCATTTTCCTCTCATTTATGGGAAGCACCAAATCCATCTCTATCTTGGGATTATCCACCTCCTTCCATTTCTTCACCGGAGTTACCTCAACATTTTGAAGGTGAACCACCGGACAAGGGTAAGGAGAATGTTGGCAAGTTGCTGGAAATTCTTCCAATCATTCCGGCCCAATCTAGAATCATTGTCCATGATACTCAACCTATGAACAAACCATTTGAGTACAATGAGGTATATGACTTGGAGATTGCAAATATGAAAGGTCATGATCCTCCCATTGTTAGTCAAGACAGTGACATTCAACGAGCCTCCATAATCGCGAACAAGCAACACCTTTGCTTAAATCTGAAAATAAAAGAAATGAGATTAAAAGCGATGCTTAAATCCTCTAAGGCCAAACTTGTTTCTCTTCGGAAGGATCAATATCCCTCACCATTCATTGATCCAAGTTTGAGACCATATGAAGAAGGCAAGTTGCATACGGAGCGTTAAGGATCCATCTCTCCAATGGATCCCGATCCTGGTTCGTCTAGCTATCGACATTAAATTTAGCAAAGCAAGGGAAGAAATTCTTTCGATGTTCCAAGCTTCCCTACCTTCTCAAATTGCTCGTGCCTTGAAATTTTCTGGGAAATGGTTAAGAAAAGCCAAAAATTTAATTTTTCTGGAAATCTCTTCAGTCGTGTTCCAAAATTTTAGACTAGCTTCTTAGACCTTCTCAACTCTAATTTTCATTCCCGGAAGTTTCCATCGCTTTCTAGCAATTTCAGCGCGTCTTGGGAATGCTACTCATGTGCATAATGTCTCATTTTTAATGCATTTTTGAAAAAATTTCCCAAATTCCATCCATGCATTGAAACTTTTGCACCGTTTAAAATTTTTCCAAGCATTTGCAATGTTTGAAAAATTTTCAATAATCTCCATGCATTAGAGAAAAATTGCAACTTGTGAACAATTTTCAAAATTTTCCATGCATTGGATTAAAATGAAGTTGCAAAGTTTTTTTTTTAAAAAAAATTTCCATGCATTTGAGATAATGTGCAATTTCAATTTTTCCCTCCTTGCATTAGAATGGATTGAAGTTCAAAAGTTTGAAAATTGTCCATGCATTAGAACGATGTTGAAAAGTTTTCAAAAATTTTCATCCATGCTTTGGAATGGAATGAATTTGAAAGGTTTACAAAATTTTCCTACATTCATCCATGCATTTGAAGAGACCAAATTCCACCCATGCATTGGAATGGACTGAATTTGAAATTTTTAAAAAAATTTCCATGCTGAAAAAAATTTGAACAGTTTGAAGCATTTTCCAAATTTTCCATGCATTGCATGAAGTTGCCAAGTTCTTGATTTCTATCCATGCATTGGTTTGGAATAATGCATGCAAGGTCTGAAAATCCATCTATGTATTGCTTGGCATCAGGTGCAGCAGTTGCAAAAAAATGTCTTCACCATCAATTCGAATGCTACTGTCAAAATTTGGAGCAATCTAACTCTCATTTGGATTGCTCCAAACTTCCTCACCATCATTCCGAGGCTACTACATGTATTTGGAGCGCTCTAGCTTCCATTTGGATTGCTCCAATTGTGAACCAAACTTCCATGAGCCTACTGCCTTCATTTAGAGCACTCTAGCTCCCATTTGGAGTGCTCTAAATGTGAACCATCAATCCCAAGCTCACTGCCTTCATTTAGAGCACTCTAGCTTCCCATTTGGATTGCTCCAAATTTTCAGCCCAACTTCCGTAGCCTTCTGAGCCATTTTAGAGCACTCTAAATTCTGGTTTGAGTGCTCGAACTCCATGCACCAACCAACCCTCACTCTCTGCCAAAATCTTGAGCACTCGCAATACCATTTCGATTGCTTGAAATTGCTTGCACCAAACACCCGAGACACTGCCTTCATTTCGACTGCTCGCAGGCTCATTTTCGAGCACCCGAAATTAGCCTATCACTCTCTTTTAAACTCACCACTCCACCTCTCTCTCTCACCACTCAGCAAACCCAAGACCTCTATGCTTGCAGCAAGCTCCTACAACCATGCAACCTTCTCTCTCTCTCGGCAACTTGAGACATGCCAACTTCAAACCATTCAACCTCTCACCATGCATGCCCTCAAGCACACCACCCAACCCTCGCCTTCACCCAACTCCACACCTCAACCTACAACCAACCTACTCTCAGCTTCCTCACAAAACACCATCCCCAACCCACCCACACTCCATGCAAACCATCTCTCTCTCGGCATGCATTCCACTCCCACCAACCAACCCCCATTTCCTGCAACCTACCCAAACCATCCCTCTCAAACCAACCTTCTCTCTCTCCCAACCTCACATTCCACCTCCACATTCAACCAACCCAACTCACAAACTCAACCTCATCTCCTCTAACCACAACCACCTCACCACCCCCTTGCATGCACACCACCCTCTCAACCAAACCAACCTCTCATGCGACCAACCCCTCATGCACATCTTAAAATATATATATATATATATATATATATATATATATATATATATATATATAATACTAATAATAATAATACTAAATAAATAAATACATCAATTTTTTTGGCATTATTTTGTTTTTCATCTTGCACTAAACTTCAGGTTAGAGTTTTTATTTCTGTTTTGGTTTTTCTTACGAGCCCTATGCTTTTCCATGTATATTTTAGTTGTGTTTTGATAGGTCTTCATGTCCAAGTTTGGGGGACGCGTTTGCGCATTTACATCGATGGATATTTTTGCATTCGTCACTCTACTTGGTAATATTGTTCTTTTACCTTCTTTGCTCTTATTTTTGTTTCACTTGTCTTCACACATTGAGGACAATGTGACATTCAAGTTTGGGGGTGCAATAGGACATTTTTGGTTTTGCATTTTTGCTAAGCAATGATAGTATAACTTGACACTAGTTGGAGATGAAGCATATGTTTAATACCTTGTGTATAGAAGCAATTGACATTTTTGAAAATAAAGAAAAATTTGAGTTGAAATGATCATGTGGATTCAAATTAGTCTGTATAAATGTCTCAATTAGATTCTCACTGGATTTGACACTCTTTTAAGCTTCACAATGCACAGATGCACATTGGAAACTTAACTGTGAGGCATGCAACTTTATCGACCTTGACCTTGGCCTAGTTAATCTGATTTGATGAACCTAATAGATGAATATCTTTGGCATGATTTAAGTTGTCTAAAAAAAAATAAAAATAAAAACTGAGAAAGAAAGAAAAAAAATGACCAGTTGACGTTCGTAGCCTTTCCAACTCGAGTTATTAAGCCCTAGGAGTGTCTCTGCACTTGACACCCTAAAGCTATCTGGTTTGGGAGTTTTTGGCCTAACGCTTGCTACAAGGGTTGGTTAGAAAGCTTAAAGGACTTAAACATTGCACGGTCATTCAAAAAAATAAACCGGTAATAAACATGGTTCGTTGGAGTTCGTAGCCTTTCCAACTTGAGCTATTAAGCCCTATGGAGTGTCTCTACACTTAGCACCCTAAAGCCGTCTGGTTTGGGAGTTGTTGGCCTAACGCTTGCTACATAGGTTGGTTAGAAAGCTTAAGGGACTTCAGCATTGCACAACCATTCTATGTTTCGCTTATGAGTTACAATAAATTGTCAACAAGCAACAAAAGTTGTCTTGTAAATAAAATCATGCCTTAGGGACCTCATTTAAAGGGGAATTCAATGATTTGAAAACTTGTGCTTTGGAATTGGAAAAGAAAGTAAAAGCCGCATGTTGAGAATCCAATTCACTTTCACTGAAGCTAGAGTTGATTTCCATTCAAGAGATGATAATTGAGTAATTTATATAGACTTTGATGTTGATGCATGTATGTGAAAATGTATTTAGTCAATTTTTGTATCAATGCTTCATATATGCAAGGTAGTTTTCCCAATGACCCCATCTCCAGTTTTTGTCTGTTTCAAGTTGTATTTGAGCTATGTATTTATCTCATTTTACCATGGATGATATTTTTGTAGTAGCATGCCCATGGTTGTCTTTTCATTAAGTTTTTCATTGTAGTTTTGCTAAGGGACTAGCAAAATGTAAGTTTGGGGGTGTGATAAGCGCCGAATATTGTATATTCAAGCGCCCTAAATTGCATTAGTTAAGTCCATCGTTTGATTATCGTTTGATTATTTAAGTAGATTATCTTCATTTGTGTGTATGTATATATTTTCAGGTCCATTTGCCAAAAAAGGAGCAAAATCAAGGCTTTGTGGAGCTTTGGCCATCAAAAGGCACAATTCTGAAATTCTGGCAGCAGTAGAACCTGACTTTTGTCGCCATTTTCGACCTAGAAAACTCAATAACTGGACTTCCATCATAACATAAAAGATTTAGAGGTCTGAATCAGCTTTCCAAATCTTCAAGTGGTTTGTCATTCGGAGTTTGGAGCAGAGAGTTATGATCTTCTTATTAGAGGTGCTCAGAACTGCCTGGCAGCAATGAAAGTCTGCCTTGTTCTTCAATTTCGACCAATCAGACTTGAGAATTGAATCTCCACCAAAACATAACGTTTTTAGAACTCTGAATTAGCTCGAGATCTGGACTTCTATTATTAAATGGCATATTTAGAGCTCTGAGTTAGTTTTCTAAATCTTCAAACGGTTTGTCATTCGGAGCTCGGAGCAGAGAGTTATGGCCTTGTTACCAGAGGTGCACAGAACTGCCTGGCAGCAATGAAATTCTGCCTTGATCTTCATTTTCGACCAACCATTCTTGAGAATTGGATCTCCACCAAAACATGAAGTATTTAAAACTCTGAATTAGCTCTCTAAATCTTCAAACGGTTCATCATTCGGAGTTCGGAGCGCAAAGTTATGGCTGTTTAACCGAAGTAGGTCTGGGCGGAGCAAGGCAAGAATGGAGCATTCTGCTCCAATTTCGAGTGCTCGAGCCCTTATTTCGAGTGCTCGAAATTAGGGCAGAATTGCATCCGGAAATGGCCCATTTTCAGCCACTTGCATCTTGGGTTCCTCAATTCTAATTTCCCTCCTTAATGGTTGGTTGGAGATGTTGGTTGGTGGGGGTTTTTTGAGCCTTATCTCTAGAAGATAAGAGAGGGAAGCCACACAATACATTAAGCTTCATTTTTGGGAAGATAGAGAAAGAGAAGAGAGGAAGGAGGGTGTGTTCTTGAAGCCAAAGGAAGGGAGCTCGAAAATGGCTTATTCTTCCGAGCTTACTTCTTCCATTTTTGTATCCATGGATAACTAAACCTCCATCTAGGGAGGTGATGAAGCTCTCTCTTGTAAGCATGCTTTAATTTCATCTAATTTGGGGAATGATTCATGTACATGGTAGTTTCATGATTTAGAGCACTTACACTTGTTGTAATGGATTTCAATGCCTATAAATGATCATGTTGAGTTCATTATCTTGTCTTAGATTTTATCCTCTCATGATTATATAACTTGCATCTTCATAGTGAGAATGGAAATGAAATTGTGAAATGGGTTTAAAGGCATGTTGTATGAGAAATTTGTTAATCCATAGCTTAAGACTTCCTTTTGATGGATTAATCTTGTATCTTGACTTCATGTGCTATTACCATAGTGATTGAGGGGTTTGATGGTCCCTAGCTTAGTGAGCATGTTATGGCTACACCCTAATCTAGGTAGTTCTAGCATGTGGCTCTTTGAGGGATTATACTTAAATCTTGATCCTATGATTTTCTTGAGGATAATGTAGCAATCTAGTATTGCTACATATCATTGCCATGTAGTGAAATTGTTTCCCAAGTTAATAGAAATTTAGTTTGTTTATAGGATTGGTGGTGAATTCACTTCCCTAGACCTCCTTTTCTAGACTTCTTCCTCTTAAATTCCTTTCATTTATTTCTTTAAGCACATTTCAATTCTAGTGACTAAGTGACAAACCAACAAAACTCTATATACCCCCTCATCATTCTAAAAGTAATATAGACTCTTAGGTTACCATAGACTAGCGCAGTCCCAGTGGTTCGACTTACCCGACTAATAGCCCTATTTTACAATGATTCGTGCTATTGCGAAGGTTGATGTATAGTTGATTAACGATCACGCTCTTTCCGACAAAGCGAACGTTTAACACTTTGGATGCCAATTTGCTCTATTCATTGATTCTTCAGAATCAAAAAGCCTTGATAGATGCTGTTTTTGATCTTCAAGAGGATGTTAGGTTGCATAAGGAGTAGAAGACGGGTGGTACCTCTGAGGATGTATACAGACCAGCCCCTCCAGATCCGTCACTTGTGGTTGAGGATGATATAGATGAGGATGACGAGTCAGATGATGATGCAGAGGATGATACCAGTGGGAGTAACACTGATGGTGGTTGTGATACCCCTCGATTCTAGAGCCACGGGTGATCAAGTCCGAGCACAGATCCGAGGGATACCAAACAATCAATACGTAAACAAGCAAGAGTACAAAAGAATTTAAAATAAAATAATACGCAGAACAGAAATTTAAATGTAAAACCTACAATAATAAACTTTAACAATAATTAAACTTTCCAATCTGTACAACTCGGGAATCTAACTAGTGGACCCCTAATAATCCCAAATGGTAAAACTTTATAGAATCCAAAATCCAAAAACTAAAATAAGAAAGAACATCCTATGTAGTTGGAGAGTGAATGACTGTATCTGCATCACCACGATCAAGTCTAAGCCTGAAACTGAAAATCACCTGAAAAATAAGGGTGAGTCAGGCCCACATGCAAGTTCCATACTACTATAATCCATACATAAACCCGATATGTAGATACATCCTAGATAGCTCGGCAATAGCTAAAATAGTCCATATAAATATAGGTACACACTATAGGATGCCCACTAACCTATAGTCATCACACCTGTGTAAAAGGTAACATGCAAAACGCACGTAGCGTAGTCGTGCACCTAGACCTACCAGGGAACGTCATTAGGTCCAGTTCTTCATCCAATGCGATTATGCACCCGAACCATGGTCTTGAGACTCAAGCTCATACCATGGCACATATAATAAATATATAAAGTCCGTACTCCTAATATAAAATATCATCCATCTGTATAGTGGTCTGATATATGTACAACAAATCCATCATGAAACCATAATAGGTCATTCAATTTATTTGATTGACATGACACAAGTAGGTGAGGGACTTAACCTTTATGGTTAATCCATACCTTAATCCAAATTAGGTAGGACTTAGTATTTTGAACTAATCCATTCCCAATATAGATAGGTCTTAGTGTTTTGAACTAAGCCATCCCTAATATGATACCGTCCCATACCGGTTCATATATATCCATATAAGTAGGACCTAACCTTTTTATGGTCAATCCAACTCATTCCAAATTAGATAGGATTTAGTGCTTGAACTAATCCATACCTAGTATGTCACCGTCCCATACCGGTACATACAATCCTCCAGTTAGCATAGTTGACAAAACAATATTAAATAGTCATCAACCACATTCCACAATATGCACAAGACAAGTTAATCTATATACATAAATATTAGGCATTCAATACAGAACCTAAAATCCAACTCTAATAATGTAAATCGCTACACAATTTGCACACATTTACATTCTCCATCATAATCCATGAATTGATACAATTTAGTACAATTTTAAGTATCAATTAAACCCAAGTCAAGCATAGGGAAATTCAGTTAATTCACTATACTTCAAATACTATAGAATTATGATTTATATATATATTTAAATCATACACAACAACCTTGCCAAGCTCTGGTATATAAACCTAGCAAATCCTCCAATATAGTTCACGAATTGATACAGTTAATAGAAGTTTAAGTATCAATTAAACCTAAGCTAAGCATAGGTAATTTCAGTTAATTCACCATACTTATAACACTGTGGAGATATGATTATATATAATTCAATCATATAAAAACTTTGACAAGTTCCGGTAAGTAAAAACTAGCAAAAACAGTGTGCATCCTACATGCCTTTCCCTTAGGTTCTTCTTGCCCTATTCCTTAATCAGATTATGAATTTATGTCTCCTCATAATTTTACAGGTTTATGACCATCATATATATCACTTAAAATAGTTTATACAAAGTAAAAAATCTCTGTATAGTTCAAACACAGCTTAAAAACCAACAATACACAAAACTGGGCGTTTAAAACCAAAAATCCCAACTGAGCAAGCTAAGTTACAACTGAGTAGGCTAAGTTAGAAACTTAGTCTGTTGAGTTGCTAACTTAGTCGGCTAAGTTGATAACTTAGTCGGCTCAGTTTCCAACTGAGTCGGCTAAGTTGGTGCTGAAGCTGTCTTCTTCGTCTGTTCAGCCTCTGTAAACCCTTAAACTCCATTGTTAATGCCTCTAAGCTTCAACCTATGTCCCATACACCCATACTAAATTATTTTAAGTCTTTTAGTAGGCAAAGAATCAACTTAAACAACAGTTCATGCATAAAGATCAAAGAAATAAAGAAATCACAAACAAGTATATATATACATGAACCTCTCTATTTTAGTTTGATTAAGAATGCATGATTATTTCGTTTTAGCATTAATTAAACCCCTGGAGTCTAGCTAGGCATGCACAGAACACAAGTTTATAGGAATGAGATAGAATGAAACTTGCTTTTAGGTTTCAGTTTGAAACCTAATAACGCCGTCTCTAAATTTCAAAATTCCAAGACTGTTCTCCACCTCAATTCACTGTTCTCCTCCTTTGTTGCCTCTTGGTTCCACCCACGAGCAACTCCCTTTCTTCCTCCTTGAGCCTCTATATGTTTCACTCAAGCCTCTCTCTGTTCTCTCTCACGTTTCCCTCTGTTTTACCTCTCCAGTCGTGAATAAGGTTTTCCAACTCTAACAGACTTATACCATTTTATATATATAGGTTTTTACGAAAACCTAATTCTAATTCCAATTAATTCTAAGTCGGCTACACCATGAATAAACGAAACCCTAAATTTAAATTCAAAACAACCATCTAAAATATAAACCATATAAGCCATATACAACACACGTCAATTAAAACCAATTAATCAACCAATTAAATTAAAACAAATAAACAATTAATTCAAAACAAATAATCAATTAAATAAAATCAAATCCAAAAAAATAAACAATTACAGTTAAATAATTAATTTAAAAAATACACCAATACAATTTAAACAATTAATTTCCATAAACACAATTAATCAGTTAAGGAACAAAACACATAAATCACACAATTAAATAAAATGCAATAACAACAAAATTAAATTCCCATTTTATCCTTTTGAAAACTAAGGGTATTACAGTGGTAATGAGGATATTCCGACATCTAAAGTTCTATTTTGCTGGAGATGATCCTGATGCTTGATTCTAGGTTCATATCATATATGCATCACTTTTTGCTTAGTTTTTACATTGTTATGGCTTGATATTTTTGGATATTCTGTTTTGGTTTTTGACATGTATTAAACTGATTCGTGTTTACTTTATTTTAGTATTATTTCTTTCTGGTTATACATTGTTCGGGTTATTTTGCTATTACTTTGTCAATTTTGTTCCAAAAAGGGGGAGAACAAGGTTATATTACGGGCGAGAAAAATCTAAAAAAAATTTGGATAATTTATTCAGGGGGAGTTTTAAACTTGTTTACTAAACTTTCACTGGTAGTTTGCTTGAACTATGTGCAGGAATTCAGGTAAATGTTTGTCCAAGAGCTGAAGTAAACAGAGATAAAATATTGCATTGGTTCCTTAAACAATTGTAATTTATTTTTCTTCTTTGGGTAGATTATACATTGTTCTTAGGGTTTTGTCACGAAATTGCCAAAGGGGGAGATTGTGAGATATATTTTTGTAAATTGGCTTATTTTAGTAACAAAACAAGTCATGGTCGAGTTGTAATTTCAGTTACCATATCTGACTTGACATCGACTATGGAATTGGAAGTTTGTTCAGAAGAGGAAAGTAATGTTGATCATCGAAAAAGAAAGAACAATGATTAGGACATCGTTTCCCACTTAGGACACATTGATATACATGGTATATTTTCAGAGTTCAAAAATTACAGAATTTCCAAGTTCATATTGGATTCTGTCAAGTGGGAACTGGTTCCAAGTTCTAATATACGAGAATAAACGCACTATCCTTCGGGAACCAGTACCAATATTGGGAACCGGTTCCACAAGCCCTAATTGCAAAAGAACTCCAGTTTCCTTGATCTGTTTAATACCTTTTTTTATCCAACTTTCCTTCTAAGTCCTGTGCATGAAATTTCCTTCATTTACAGAAGGAATAGGACTTTGCAAACCTCTAAATAAACCATGTCATATACATTAGTTTATTTACGGCTTTTGTTATATAGATTCATTATTCTTAAAAGCCTTAGGAAGATTATTTTTTGCAGAAAATTAAAGTTGATTTTTCTGTCATCTTTCTAGAACACATGCATATAAACACATAGTGAGTTTAGAGTTGTGGTGTTCAAATCCTGATCGTGATTATACAGTTGCATCTACAATGATTAGACAAAAGCAGATCTTCATCTATATAATTCAGACGATTGAAGAACAGAAGTAAAAACAATCACACTTTGAAAGGGTTGGAGCATTCGAGGAGTGTTATCTAATCTACCTGCTACTCTTCAACAAGTATTAAGCATAAGCCTGAGGTCAAGTTACTGTTGGACGAGGAGTCGTAAAGCCAGAGGATTGTCAACAGTTAGTGTTTGGTAGAACGATAGGGTGTGAGCCAGAGTCAAAGTTCGGTATACTTTGTTTCAAGCATAGTGGATTGATTTACTTTGGATTGTGTAGTCCATGAGGTTTTTTCCATAACAGTTGACGTATTTTATCAATTGGGGTTTCCTCGCTAAAATCTTGGTGTCATCTCTAACCTTATACTTCGCTTTATTTTATCTGCATATAATTAATTGTTTGATTGCTAAAATAAGTAAAGTTGGTAACGACACAGATCTATTTTAAAACAAACAAAACTTTCTAAGTATTTTTCGCTGCGTACGACTCACAATTTGGTGTAGTATGGTGTTCTAAGATTCATACAGCCAATAATAACTATGTTGATAGAACATTGTGTCCATGCAACTGAATACATTTTTTTTTCTTCTGAATAAAAGATATATATATATATATATATATATATAATAGTTTTCTAGATAATCAAAAAATTTGATTTCTAGCTGATGCTCTGATACCAAAAGGGGAAGCGCACAATACCTTAAAACAGAGTAAACATTAAAGTAGATAAGGCGGTGTATAACCGACCAAGATATATAACAAGATAAATAACTGAATATTAAACTGATATTAAAATCAGAAAGTAATTATAACAAAAGGTTACTGATATAAACTTACAAATTAATGTAACTAATAGAGGTCTGAAGAATACAACATATTGGTGAAGTATTACACTCAGAAAGGGTAAATAAACAAGAACTGAATATTACAGTCGGAACTAGATAGGGAAGCCTGAATACTCTCTCTCAAAGTCTGGAAGAGTAGCCTGAATAAAGCCTGATGAGTAATGGGACTGACCACTGCATTTATAGGCGAGGCTGAAGACATCTGAGGCGCAATTTTCGGCTTTCAAAAAGTTTCTTTTGAATTTTGAGGTATCTATGACTGTTCATGAATAGTAAGTTATTGTTCCTGTCGTTTGTGCTAATGGTTACTGTAGATGAATAGTTCTTTGTCGGGAGCACTGTAAAAATAGTGATTCTGCCGATAGTTACTGTAGAAATAGTGACTTTGACCTGTTACTGTAGCATTGTTGACTTTTCCTAAAAATCCTTAGTAAGGATCATCATAGGGATTTTGACTATCTTGGAATACTGAGTCATCATATAGATTAACTGGGTAACTAGACTCAGCTTCAGAAGATGCATCATCAGCTTCTTCCTCTTCTTGGGAGAGCTCTTGGAGGCGATCAGTTAAGGAAGTAGCCATTTTCTTGAGCTCTTCAATCTCCGATTTGGGAGTTTTCTTAGATTTGGAGGTAGGTGCAGAAGCGGAGGTCTGTTTATGTTGAGTTACTGGTTGTGGTTGTGAAACCGCTATGACTGGTGTTGGTGACTGCTGGGTAAATTCTCCCTCAATGTAACCAATGATTCTGTCAATTTGGAATGCATCCCACCGTTTAACATAGTGACGACGGATAACTAGTGTGCCTTGGATATCATATTGCCATTTGAAAATCCATGGAATTTTGTATTTGCAGGAGAACAGGAGGAGAATAAGGAACTGAGAATTGTGTTTACTGACTTTGTACACAGTGTGAAAATATTTGATTTGGTTGGCAAGAGTTAGGGGCAAGATTTCTGGAATGAAGCCATACTGAGACCATCATTTCAAAAACTAGGTAGGGAGTGGAGTTTTGTAATTGAATTGGTTATCAAAATTGAGAAACTAAGAATGTGTAAATGACTCATTTTGGTGAAACAGGATGATGAACCAGGAATTCATGTAATCATGGTAATTAAACAGATAATCATTATCGGGTAATGGTTTGCATAGAGCAGGATGACTACCCCATTCTTCTAAGGACATGATTTTTTGTATATAGAGAGAATGGTAAAGAACCTTTGTCTTATCAATTTTGTCAAAGATTTTGTTAATACGGATGGACTTGGTGGAATACAGAATATTTCTGTAATATTGAAGTGACTTGAAGGGATGATTGGAGCAATAATGAAGATTAGGGGGAAACTAGGATTGGGCCAATTCAATAGGGTTCTGGATGTGACTAAGAGAGGGTTCTATGTAGAATAAGGCATGAACTGGTTTTTCAATGTAGTCACTGGGTGCTTTGGGGGTAGGCCTTGGGACAAATGACTGGGGGAGCCTGTAGTAGTGACTTCGAAGGGATCAGGTGCAGGGTTAACTAGAGCAGACTTGAAGGTTGGTCACTGAGAAGTAAGTGGTTGAAATCTATTGGTGAATGCTAGGGCAGAAGATTGTGAGTGGGATTGTGATCTGGTAACTAGGGTTTTACCGGAGCAAATATCAAAAGGTTTAACTCTGTGGGGCCTCTGGGGAGGCTGTCTATCTGCCATCGGCTTTCTGCTGCAAGAATTCTCTTGTAAGAAAATCTGGAATAGAATTGTTACTTCCTTTGACATATTCTATATCAAAATCGAATATACTTAATATAGCTTGCCACCGGGCAAAAATCTGTTTAGAAGCAATATTCTCAACATCTTTTTCTAAAACATATTTTGCGCTTTGACAATCAACTCTGAGGAAAAACTTTTGATTCAAAATATCATCTTGAAATTTACTAATACATAAAACAATAGATAAAATTTCTTTCTTAATAGTACTATAGTTACTTTGTGCTTTTGTCCAAACACTATAATGGAATCGAACTAATTGTTCAGGTGTATTTGGACTGACTCGTTGCTTGAGGATGCCACCATAGCCAATGTCAGAAGCATTGGTTTCAATTATTTTAAAAGAATCAGTAGTTGGAATGCCAAGACAAGACAAAGACTTGACATAACGCTTAATGGATTTAACTATATCAGTATGGATAGAGGTTCATGGAGGAGGGTTATTCTGCAGACGTTTAAATAGGGGTTTACATTGTTTGCGAAGATCTTTGTAAAAATCAGCAATGTAATTTAGAGACCCTAAGAATCGCTGTAATTGTGACTTCTCTAGAATTTGATCTGGTAATTTATCAGCAAATTGAAGAGATCTATCAATAGGACGAATTTGGCCTTGATAGATATGGTAACCAAGAAACCTAATGTTGGTTTGGAATAACTTGATTTTTGTAGTAGAAACAACAAGACCATTTTTTTGAATTGTTGTTAGAAACAATTTCAAATGTTTCCAGTGTTCATCAATGGACTTGGAATAGATAAGAACATCATCAATATAAATAATGGAAAAGTGACTATAGGGATTGAAAATATCATTCATAATATTTTGGAATTCATTAGGAGCATTTTTTAATCCAAAGGGCATTACTTTCCATTCATAATGACCAAAGGGAGTAGTGAAGGCAGTTTTGTATCTATCTTTCTTGCGGAGACAAATCTGCCAAAATCCTGATTTCATATCAAATTTGGAAAAAATAACTGCATGACTAAGGCAACTAATAAGATCTTTTTTATTGGGAATATGATACCTAATCCATTCTAAGACCTTATTTAGAGGTTTGTAATTGATGACTAGGCGAGGAACACCTCTTTCTAGTTCAGAATTTTTCTGAACATAAAAAGCTGGACATGACCAAGGTGACTTGCTTTTTTTTTAATAATCTTCTTATGTAGAAGATCATTAATTTCTTTTTTGCAGAATTCCATAACTTCAGGACTCATTTGTATTGGTCTAGCTTTAGTGGGAATATGCCTTCTCTTGAATCCTTTAATATAAGGTAACTTCACAGAATGTCTTTTTCGGTGCCAAAAAGCAGTGGGTAGATCAGAACAAACTGTATTTTGAATTTGTTGTCCAAAATCTTGAATTTTTGTTTGGAGAACTGGTTCAGTTAACTGAATATCAATCCTCTTGTAATTAACTTCTTCCTTTAAAAAACTCAACCGTTGAGTTTTACTTTGAAGCAGATTGATTGATTTAGATATAGAAGAATCAATTACTGATTTTAATTCGTTCCTGGAAGGAGGACTAAGGAATTTGAATTGAACTTTGTGTCCAAAGGTTGAGTGACTAATCCTTCATTATCAGTGGTGAATGGACAGAGGAGGTAGATGAATGGAACACCTAATATTAGCTTATCAGTCATATTTTTGACCAAGACAAATGATGTCTTAAAACATACATTGTTTTGGCAAATATGAGCTTTAAAAAGCTTGTATTTTATGTCCATTTTACTACCTTTAGCTGAGCTTAGCCTTTCAGAGGTTTTCTCATAGTATGTAGTTGGTATAAGACCTTCCTAAATGAAATTAAGATCAGCTCCTGTATCAACCAAAGCAACGACTTCAAATTTGAAATCTTTATTGATGATAAGGGTTACTTTAATATACCATTTTTGGAATGAAATGTGATTTAAAGTCTGGAGTTTATTAGAAGATTCAGAACCAAAGGGGTTTGAATGTTTTGATTCGGCTGAATGAGTAGAAGTTTCCTCATCAGATGATTCAGAAGATTCTTTTCCGATAAAAGGAAAAGAAGAATTTTGCTTTAATTCTTGAATATCATTTTTGGCAACTTGGTGATCTGTCTTGAGATTTTTAATCTTAGTTTTTATTATGTTAATTTTTGTTTGTAGATCTTGGATAGTGACTTCTTTAGGTTTGTTATTAAACCTTTCTAGGGTTTTATATAGACTAAAATTGGGCTTACTAATTGTTGGGGCTTCAGGTTCTGAGTTACCTAATAATGCCTTAAGTTTTTTAAGATATAAGGTTTTTAACTCAGGATCATCTCCCTTACTAATTAAATCAATGAGTAGATGTTCTTATTCATTATTTTTTGTAAGGACATTAAGTGACTTATTAGGATTGCAGCAACTATCTTTACATCCTAGTGTAATATTGGGAGAACTAGGAGAATCATCAGATGACTAGGAAGAGGAACCAACTTCTGGATCACTACTGTTATCATCAGTGTCTTTTAACTGGAGAATTTTGTAAATGGATTCTTTGATTTCACTAGGGATTTGTAACTGGTTAATTTTTGTTTTTGTATAGCAATCTTTTGCAAAGTGACCCGTACGCCCACATTTGTGGCATTTATCATTTGTGGCAGGGGTATTCTTTTTCTTAAAATCCTTTTTCCTAAATTTCTTTTTAGGCTTAGGTTTTTGAGAATAGTATTCATTTTTAGGAAAGACTGGTTTCCTATTTTTGTAGTTTCGACGGTAACCTTTGTAACTCTTCTTGTGTGATTGGGGGTTTGTCTAGATGGAGCTATGGGTGGAACACCGTATTATTCACAAAAGGTTCTCATTTCATATTTAGCGCTTTTCCTATCATCATGTAACTGGTTACTAATTTTTATGTCAATACACATTCTTAATCCTTCCTTTTGGATTAAGCTGATGATATTGCCATATGTGAGATTATCATAATCAATGTTACTTGTGGCTTTACTAAGAGTATCTCGAATCTTATGAGCAAAGAGGTTGGGTAAACCATTAATGAATTTTTCTTTCCAAAATGGTTTGTTACTATCATCTCTTAGCATAACTCTAGACAAGAATACATCTTTATACCACCTGAAATCACTCATGGTTGGACAAGAGAGATTGGTAAGCTGGTCATGTATTCTAGAGGTGATGTTACTAGGAGTACCTATAAAATGGTCTACTATAGTGTAAACAAAGGTATTGATTCCTGTTCGAGAATCTTCAGTTAGATGTTTTTCCCACCAAGATTTCAACATTCCTAAAAATCCTGAAGCAAGAAGATCAGCTATTTCTGGTTGACTAAGGTTATGTGAAGTAACATAGCTATTAGCCACCATGAAAATATGATTGAGTTTATTAAGGATTTCTTGTTCTGATAAACCATCAATATTCCATTCATAGAGTTTATCAGAGGAGACAGAAAATTGATTTTGAATATTTCTTTCTTCATATTGAAGATCAGGCGGTGTCGGTCTAAGGTACCAATTTTTGGTAAGACTAGTTGGGTTGACATGTTTATTGACTAAGCGATTAATCTCTAGATTAGAAAAAACATGTTCAATTTGTTGAATATCAGAGGGGTAACTAGAGGTAGAAGAAAGACTATCAGAATCATCAGTATTATTGATGACAGTGAGTGTTTTATCTTCTTTAATAGCTTTGCCTTTCTCCATAGTTTTGAGAAGAGTCTCAATTTGGAGAATGACAGATGGATCAGGAAGGGCTTTGGGAAGGCCTTTTCACTGTATAGGCATAGAAATAATTGGTGACTCAAGTGGGGCAGAAGTGACAAAAGGAATAGAAGATGGAGTGAGAGAAAGCTCAATTTTATCAAGTTGAGTCCCAATAGTATGTAAATATTGATTAGTAAAATTATTTTGTTTAATGATTTTTCTTGTGTCGTTATCAGTGACTGTGGTAGTAACTTTTAAAGGGGAGACAGGAACTTCTGTTCCCATATGATCTAGAACTACAGAGTCTAGAGGAGGATGGGAAGAGGAAATTACTGATTTATCTGATTTTTTCCATTTGACTTTAGTTAACACATTGACTTGATTATAACAGTTTTCTAGATAATCAAAAATTTTGATTTCTAGCTGAAGCTCTGTCATAAATCTTTGCCAATGATGGAGGATTCTTTGTTATTCCTTCTCAGTATGATTTTTCTGAATTTTTTTTAATTTTTCTTTGTTTTGCTAAGAGGAATATTCATCATGTAACTTGGAGAGATTATATTTAAAAGGTTTACTAATGGTGTTTAACGAAGGATCAACTGGGTTGATGTTACCAATGAAATCTGAAAGTGTAGGGGAATTAGGTGCAGATTGAGACTTGGTTGGAGGAGTCTGTTCATAACAAGGATGACTAATTTGTTCTTCAATGTGAATGCCTTTTAACTTAAGATCTTTGAACTGTGGATTAAGTCTTGAATTTTTTCTGTCAAGAGGAGGAACTGAGTTACTATCTTTGTCATAATCTAGTCTGGAGGAAGTAGAAGGACGAGAACGGGTTAGAAGGCGTTGTTCATCAAAGCTTATTCTAACTATTCCGTTAATATATTCCTGGACTCTATCAAGACTACAGATATCATTTTGTATTTTTAATGGATGATTTTCATTCTCAAGAAACCACTCATTTGGTAAAGAAATGTCTTTCCAAGCAATAGTTTTATTGAGTTGAATATTAGTATCAGCAGAACTACTTTCAATTAATAGAGTATGACCCTTAGCATCTTTTTTTATGGCTTTAATGTTGAGATTTGTTGCTCTTGTCTTATAATAAATTCGATAGATAAGTCCTAGGGGTTGGGAACCAGGGAGAATTTTGTAACCAGAAGTTTTAATATTAAGGGTTAAGGCTTTTAATAAATGAGGATCAGTGAGGCTGAGGGTTAGATCAGGGTAACAATTAAAATGAACTAGACCATTACAAAGACTGGTTTCGACTATTCTTAGGAGACTATCATCATATTCTAGGAATTTAGCATCACGAAGGGCTAAAAGTACTGAGGCATTGAGACCAACACCACCAAATGGATTAATGGCCACTTGGACTAATCCTATGTGAATAAAATTGGATCCACGATCTTTATGCTTCTTAATTGCTTTACTAGTGAGTAACTGGCATTTTTCATGTTTTCTAGACAAGAAGTAGATTTGTTCTACTGTTTTAACTGTGTAGTCACTAAGAAAGGTTGACTTGAAGAAACTGGTTTTGTAGATTTCTCTAGTTGGAATACGAGGAATACTCCAATCACTAAAATCTAAACTAATATCTTCAACCTGGTATTCTTCTTTATTAACTATGTTTGGAATATGAGGTAGACTAGTTCTGGATCTAGAACTCATTGAAGAGGAAGATCTGAATAACCTATTCTTGGTTACTTATCCCGAACTACCTGTGGTTGGATGACTGAATAAAGCATACTGTTTTCATGACTCTCTCAAAGCGATATCTAATTCCTATCCTCGCGCTCATCCGCTCATGCCGTCCCGCTCAGGCCTCTCTTGGGTCTTACTGTTTGGCTCGGGTCTTATTGTTTGGATCTGGACTTATAGGAAGGAATAAGAGTATAACGTTGTAAAAATCAATATATATATATATATATATATATATATATATATATGTTGTGATCATTGAGATAGCTAACAAGTTAGGCTCCTTGATATTTTATACCATTGTTAGTTATGATATTATTGTATTGATGTGTAAGTGAGCTAGCTAAAAAGTCATGACACTCTACTTATGCCATTGTTTAATATGACATTTATTTATTGTTGTTATATATTTATATATATGTTGTTGGGGATAATTAACTCCCTTCAACCCATTAAATGGTTGGCTATTGTTAAGAGTTAAATCCCTCCTCCATCACACATAGAGGAAGCATCGTCACATCACATTAACACAAGTATATATGGAGATAACAATCACTCATCCACGCACAACACAATATTTTACATGGTTTGCCCAACTCTAGGGTTACGTCCATGGGCAAGAGAGATTTCACTATTATGAATCGAAGAAGAGAATATACAACCACATGTCAAAACCCACTCACTCACTCAACATCTCTTATGAGGCTACATGTATACACTCGGGAATTACATATACTCTCCCCTCTCCTCACAACACTCACCCTTAAACCCCTTACATCTTTTCTCTCTTCTTTCTCTCTTTCTAAGCCTCTCATACCCATATCTATTTATGGAGTCTTCAAATCCAATTCCTTGTTGAAAAAGTATTCCTCAACTTGCCTATAGGAAGTTAACGTAATGATCAAAACTCTAAAATAGAAACATAATGGGATACACTTTCTTCTATAACTTTTAACCTTCCAAAACAAAATAGGAAACTAATTTTCTGCTCATAAATTTTGAGCCATAAACCCAACAATCTCCACCTTGGCTCAAAATTCAATCTTCACGTGCTTCTCCATACCCCCACCTCGAACAAGGATCTCTTCATAGCTCCACTTTGAACAAGGATCTCTTCATAGCTCCACCTCAATTAAAGATTTCTCCACTTCGAACAAAAGCATTATGATGAACTTGAGAAACACTTTAACAATCTTCACCTTTTCTCAAATTCATCATTCTTCATTTTTTCTTCTATCTTCTCTGTCCACCCCGTTGGTGTTCAATTGCTCACGCATGGCAACCAATCAATCTTCAACTCATCTTCATCAATTGCTTTTATAGATAAAAGCAAAAAATATCACATCTTCACACTTCATATTCCCCTTTGCTCTTTATCGGGCTTAGAGTAAACCCCTTCATTCTTCACACCCCTTTCTCCGACTATCTTGAAAATTGGCACTTGCTCTTTGCTTGTCCCCAAAACTTATTCTCATGGGCTTCATCTCTGCCATCTTTGCCCCATCTTGAAAACGAGTATCCTCTAGCTTGTTCTAAGACTTGTTCCTCATGGGCTTCACACCATCACCTTTTTCATACCTTCATGCCATCATCAAATCTGATTGAATCTCCATAGCACCTAACGATTATCTTCTGTTCTGATAAATTTCGCTGCAATCTTCTTCTAATGATCTTTAGGACTAATCATAGGTTTTGACCCACCGTCGGCTTTGATTGGGGATAATTAACTCCCCCCAACCCACTCAATAGTCGGCTGTTATTGAGAGTTAAATCCCTCAATCATCACATACAATGGAAGCAATATCACATCACATCAATATAAGTATATATGATGATAACAATCACACATCCACACATAAAATAATATTTTATATGGTTCACCCAACTCTAGGGTTATGTCCATGGGAGAGAAAGATTTCACTATTATGAATCAAGAAAGAGAATATACAACCACATGCAAAACCTACTTACTCACTCATTATCTCTTATGAGGCTACATGTATATACTCAGGAATTACATATATTCTCTCCTCTCCTCACAACACTTACCCTTAAACCCCTTAGATCGTTTCTCTCTCAAAACCTCTAATACCCATCTCTATTTATAGAGTCTTCAAACCCAATTCCTTGTTGAATAAGTATTCCTCAACTTGCCTACAAGAAGTTACCATAATGATCAAAACTCCAAAATAAAAACATAATGGGATACACTTTCTACATAAATTTTCTGCACATAAATTTTGAGCCACAAACCCAACATATGTGAGTCATAATACAAGCTTGAGGTCTCGGGATCTTTGGTTAGGACTGAGGTGTATATTGCCAGATTACATGGGTAAATGGAATAGGAGATGTGTGTACCCTGGTATAAGGGGAACTCTGAACCACCTCGTGTACGATTTTTCCAAGTGATACCCACTACACGATTGAGACTGCCCTATTATCCGGTGAGAGTCTTAATGTGTATATATGTATTGACTATGTAGATATAACATGAGTTTGGCAAGGGATGTATTGATTGCCCGTTCTTTAATCGGGTCCTAGTAGAGGGAACTTATTTGTGGGTTTAACCCTCTATTTTATTTTTCAGGTCTTGTGCAGTACCAGTTTTAAAGTTGTTCGTACTTATCAGAGTTCATTCATCTTCACTCTTCCGTATCATTGATATAGGACATTTCTTTAGATTGTTCTTTTATTTATCAGACTTAGTAATTAATTATTATTTTAGTTTTGGGATTTATAGAGAGGGTCTTGTATTTATGGATTTATGAGTTGTATTATGGAGAATCTTATTGATGGATATTTATTGGAATTTATTCATTGAGGATTTAATTATTTAATTAGTATTTTAGTTACCTTTTATCTTTTATTTATTCTTTATTTATCCATTTGTATTCCATGCTTCTTTTTAAAAAAATATTTGTTTGATATCCTTCGGTTTTGTGCACGGACCTGATCAACCTTGTGTTCTAAAATTAGGGGGTTTCACAAACATCAACCTACCAAATAGCCATGGGATTCACATTTTGGGTTAAAAAAAGTCATTGGCCAATTTTCCCTCCAACCATATGGGTAGTTCAGTCATTTACCATAGCAACTTGAGGAGATTTCAGTAAAGTAGATAGGTCCGTCACTAGGAGGGGTGGTCTATGTATTAGTCTCTATTTATGGTGACATAAATCCATCCCTATAACACAGGAATTAAGAATTCTCACAACAACAAGATCTACTCGACACGAATTAGGATTTAATGAAACCCTTCACTGGAATTTTTCACAATGTTTTATTATTAGAGGAGGTCAGTGTAATTTTGAAAACCATAGGGTCCCTGTAATTATAGCAAACCATAGGTGAAGTCTGTGTAATTTACACTTTTTTTCTATTTGAAAGTATTAAAATATGAGGGGTAAAACGCACTTTTCACATCCAAAATTAACTTATGTTTGCTCATTAACCGTTTCAGGGGAGATCGAAGTAATAAGTCTCAAACACTCCATCTGTGTGTAATTTACAAAACGTGAGGGGTGGTCAGCGAATTTATCCTTCAATAAAATTACATCCTTGATAACTTTAACAAAGAAACTACTATGGAAGTCCGTATATTGTAAAATATTATTAGCGTCAACTTACAACCTTGGCAACATACTTATTTATTTATTAGTTATTAGTTACATACATAGTTAATTTTTGTCCTATAAAATCAATTTTTAACTTTATATTTAGTAGGATGATAATATAGGGTACGCATCCTCTATGGTTGCACCACAACGCTTTACAACAGCGATTCACTTTGATTAATCACATGTGGTAGTGATCACGTGTGAATTATCATGACCTTCATTTCAGTACAACATGGTGTTGTGGTGTTCTGAGTCAACAAGCTATGGTAAGAAAGGACTGGATCGTGTTGGATTTTGATTTTCCTGGTGCAGCTATAAAGTTGGCTTCTCTCTTCCTTGGCTTGGGAAATATATATACACACATACTCATATTTTCTAACACAAAATTTTTCAAATTTTAATAGCGGTGTTCAAAAAATCCGGTAAACTGAAAAACCGGACCGGACTGTATAGAATTGGGCGGTTTGGGCTAGTTGTATAGCGGTTTGGTCCGGTCCTGGGCCAAAATTATGGAATCATAATTTTTCAGTCCAGTCCTGGTTTAGGGTCGGGCTGGATCGTACCAGCCCAGACCGAACCGCCAGCCCAAGCCGAACCGTTACATATCTTTAACCTAAATCAAGTAAAGTTCTCGCATGCCCCCATTCTTTCTTTTGTTCTTTAAATTCCTTAAATTTCTTTTCAAAAAAGTCAAATTTCCCTTTTCAAATATATCTTAATTTTCTTTCCTTTCAAATATATCTCAATTTTATTTCCTTTTTTCCTTCTTAAAATTTTATTTTATTTTATTTTATTATTATTATTTTTTTTCGTGTTATGTCAATGTTAGTTGAATTCTATTTATTTATTTATTTATTTTTAAAAAAACTTTGCCCCCTCTAAATTAAAATAAAATAAAAAAGAAATCAGCTAAAATCGACAAACCGAACCGAACCTAACCGGTTTTTCGCGGTTTCGTCTGGTTTGGTTTCATGTACATTATGGTTCGGTCTGGATTCAAAAATAGTGGAACCGTTATAAATAGTTTGGTCCCAAAATACTCCCAATCCGGTCCAAACCGGACCGTGTGCACCCCTAGATTTTAACACACTCAATTCCTCTTTGTAGTTTATTATATCCAAAGCACTTAATTCTTGATTCATAATTTAACACACTTAATTATGTACGATTAAATATACTTATTTTCAAACACCAACATTATGAAGTAAACACATTTTATTCAATACATTTAACAATTATAGAATTAAGCAAACTTAATTCCATAATTACTGCAACATGAAGATATATTCATGTGTGTTTTTAATAATTATAGAACTAAGCACACTTAATTCCTTAACAACTCCTTTGAAGAATTATGTCCAATTTATGACCTGGGTTTATTAAGAGGGCGACATGTTTGTTCATATTCTGAGTCAACAAGCTATGGTAAGAAAGGACTGGATCGTGTTGGATTTTGATTTTCCTGGTGCAGCTATAGAGTTGGCTTCTCTCTTGCTTGGCTTGGGAAATATATATACACACATACTCATATTCTCTAACACAAAAATTTTCAGATTTTAACACACTTAATTCCTCTTTTCAGTTTATTATATCCAAAGCACTTAATTCTTGATTCATAATTCTACACACTTAATTATGTACGATTAAATATACTTATTTTCAAACAACAACATTATGAAGTAAACACATTTTATTCAATACATTTAATAATTATAGAATTAAGCATACTTAATTCCATAATTAATGACATAATTACTGCAACATGAAGATATATTCATATGGGTTTTTAATGAATCATCTATTTTAGTTTTGCCCTCTTTTTGCATATGCAGCGATAGGAAGATGCGTCGTTTTATCATTACCATGTTCTTCTTCTTCAGAATGAGGAAAATTTCCATTCTTATGTGCTACAATTGCAGCGACAGGAAGATGCGCCGCCCCCACACTACCTTGTCCCTGAGGATTTATATGACGTGCTGCATGATATAGTGCCGCCATCCCATCAGGTCCTCTCACTAGTGCAGACCCATGGACAAATAAGAGAGCGAGAACAAAGAAAACTCTGAACAAGACCGCCATGAAGATTAATTAATCCTTCCTTAGAGGCTCTTGCCAAATCCACTCTGTTTTTTTTTTCCGCTTCCTCTGTCTCTATTTATACTTGCCATAAGATGCTTACAGGGTCTGCCAACAATGCCTATATAAAGAAACTACTCCTAAATTAATGTTTATTCTCCACAATACCTGCCAAAATAATAGTGTGTGTTAATACGTGTATGGTTGAATTTGCTACCCATGTCAAAGTCAATCATATGATTCATAACATTTATTATACATGTTGATACGAGTATGGTTGGATAATTATATAACCATACTATTTAATTGGATTTGAATTCTATCTTAGCTTGCCCAATGATTGGGTAATTATCTATCCATACTATTTAATTGGGTTTGAGTTCTTTTTAGTTTTGGCAATTTAATTTCTTCTAGTATATGATGGATTATTATGCATTGGAAAATGATTTGTAAATGAAAATAAACACTGTAAAACCAAATCGAAAGAAGTTAGCCTTTTGGTTAAGAAAAAGAAAAAATAAATAGTTAGGCGTAAAATGTTTCCATCTCTTTTTCGCTTGCTTCTCTCTTGCAATAACACAATTCTACATTTAATATGATGATTAGAAAAGTAACGAAATTCAGAATGTTGAGTTTGAATGAAATGGGAGAGTCGAAAACTCTCAATTCATTGAAACACTCAATTGGATCTCACATCGATCATTATTGGAAATCTCCGGCTTCTATTTTATTCAAACTCTTTTGCCTTAAAAGTCATTTTCCTGATTACAATACAAAAAATGAGATTAGATTTTTTTCGGTTAAGTGGAGGAGTCCAACAACTTCTATCTTATCCGTAAGATCAATTTGGAGCAGTAACAAGCCATAGAAGTATTTGTACTGCACCCACAACAACTAAAAGTATATTCTTGAAAACATGGAGTGTGTGTGTGTGGTGCTTCAACTAATTTTATCAGTAAATAAGCTTCTGTTTGAACTAAATGTTGCTTTTTTGGGAGTTCTGCTTGGTTCTTTGTGGATCAAAGGGCAACGCTAAAGTAGAAGAAAGATAGTAATGTTTATGATTTTTTTTTTCTTTTTTTTTTTTTTTTTTTTCTTTCAGTAATGTTTATAATTGTGGTGTAGAAAAAGAAAAAGGAAAATTTTATTTAAAAAGGTGGTGGGACCCACCACTAGTATATATGTGTGGCTTATAGACCCATTTGGTCTCATTCTTCCTCTCTCTCCCGTAGCTCACACTCACCCCTCTCATTCTCCATTTTTTTTTTTTTTTACAAGATTTCAATCCTAAATTTCTCCCTCAATTTTTGGAGTTTTTAAGTGCCGTTTGCGGCAAATTAGAGATCACGACGAGATCTTCGATTTGATAGAAGCAAAGGTGGTTTTGGTGCACCCTAAGAATTTTGAAATATAGGGTTTGGATTCGGCTAATTGGGAGTTTTTGCAATTCTTGAGGTAGGGGTTTCTAATCCACAATTTTCTTTGACTTTTTTGAGTTTTCTTATAAAAGTTGTTAAGTTGTTTACTAAATTATGAGTATTGTTTATGGTTATAGACATTTTATATATAATGAGCATGACAAGGTGTATAATGTGTTGGAAGTGATAAAAATTGCTTGTATTGTATATTGATTTTGATTATATGCACTTGAATGCTTTAATGTCAAATACTATGTTGTCAAAATTGTTAATTGAGAGTTTATTAATTTAATTTTCCCAAAAGCAAGCAAATGAGATATAAATGAATTATATGGAATTGTGAACTTGACATAGTATGGTGATCAAAGCATGAAGCATTCATGCATTGCATTGGACAAGGAAGGGAAAATTTGTTTTGAAATGAAATGAAATAATTTTGGGAAAATTGTTTTGGAAAGTGTTTGTGAAAACCGGACGCCTAGGAGGCGCCTAGTGGTTCGTGGTGTTATTGTAGCCTAGAGAAGATTAGGGATTAAGTTAACTAGGCTGGATGCGACGCCTTGGAGGTGCCTTGTGGTTGTGGATAGTTAGCCAATTCCCCTTTCGTGACGCCTTGGAGGTGCATTGGGTCGGATTATATTAACGGTTTGGAAGTTGAAACGATATTATTTCGGAAATGGGGAGTGGCATTGCTTGGCATGGCCCATCATTGGCATACTTGGTGCATTTGGTAGTTGGTTGATATATGTATGTTTGATGATGATACAGTGGTTTTACTCGACTTCTGAGATATGATCCCGTTCTCATACTTTCTATTCTCTATGTGGATTCACGGGGCCATAAGAGGTGTGTCTTAGGCATCTCCTACTAAGCAATTTTCTCATCCCTTATATTTAATATTTTTCAGGACACGGACGGGAAATGGCAGACGACGCTCCTCCACAGGGTTCGATAGGTTAGTAGACCGTTTTGACATACTTTGTAGCTATGATCTCATTTTTTTATTATTATTATTTTTTATAAACCCTGGGATGACAGGTATATTATGTACTGACATAGGAAAGTACGGTGGAGCCCTTATTTGACCTTGGTTTCGGGTAAGGACTCGGTTAGCGATTTGGACCCTCAGGTTCGAGTCGTTACAAAGATAGTGTCGGCATCCTCTGTGGGTACAACATGCAGTGGTTGGCTGTGATTTCCCACGTGCGGAGCGATCTCATGTGAATGATTATAATCGTCCATTGCAGTACAACACGGTGTTGTGTATTGCAAGAATCCTTGGTCGAAAACATATTGTGTTGGATTGATCTTAAATCTTCTCGTGGATAGCTAAATTTTAACTTTCGAGGTTATTTGAGAAGTGCCAACGATAATAAAAAAAAAAAAAAATTAAAACAAGAAAATTGATTATTCAAATTTTCATTTTTTTTTTTTTTTACCTTCTCTCATCCCATGATTGTTGAAGTCTCTCTCTATCTAATCATCTTTGATGAAAACACATTCAATCCCTACAATACTCAAAAGTGAACACTGGTGGTCATTTATTGAAGGAAATATATCAAAGGTTGTGTTGTAATAAACCGTTAGATTCAGGATCTGATCTCACTCTATTTCTTTCATTAAATTGAATTTGGTTTTATATTCTCATGATGATGTTTTAAAATTTTACAAAATAAATCTAAGTTTCAACACTTTTAATCCAAAATTCAAGATTCGAAATCTAATGTTTTTCCTTCTTTTTTTTAAATAATAAAAAATAAAACCACCACTTCATTTCATAAAAATAATTAAACACATAAAAATTATCTATACACGTTATTTTTATATTCTCATCCATTGTTACCAAAATTGATCCAAATCGACTACTCCTTTGAAGAATTTTGTCCAATTTATGACCTGGGTTTATCGAGAGGGCAACCTGTTTATTCATATTCTGAGTCAACAAGCTATGGTAAGAAAGGACTGGATCGTGTTGGATTTTGATTTTCTTGGTGCAGCTATAGAGTTGGCTTCTCTCTTCCTTGGCTTAGGAAATATATATACACACATACTCATATTCTCTAACACAAAAATTTTCAGATTTTAATAGGAGTGTTCAAAAAATCCGGTAAACCGAAAAACCGGACCGAACCGTATAGAATTGGGCGATTTGGGCTAGTTGTATAGCGGTTTGGTCCGCTCCTGGGCCAAAATTATGGAATCATAATTTTTCGATCCAGTCCTGGTTTAGGGTCGTGTTGGATCGTACCAGCTCGGACCGAACCGTTACATATCTTTAACCTAAATCAAGTAAAGTTATCGCGTGCCCCCTTTCTTTCTTTTGTTCTTTAAATTCTTTAAATTTCTTTTAAAAAAAGTCAAATTTCCCTTTTCAAATATATCTTAATTTTCTTTCCTTTCAAATATATCTCAATTTTATTTCCTTTTTTCTTTCTTAAAATTCTTTTTTTTTTTTTTTTTTTTTTTTTTTTGCGTGTTATGTCAATGTTAGTTGATTTCTATTTATTTATTTTAAAAAAAACTTTGCCCCCTCTAAATTAAAATAAAATAAAAAGGAAATCAGCTAAAATCGACAAACTGAACCGAACCTAACCGGTTTTTCGCGGTTTGGTCTAGTTTGGTTTCATGTACATTATGGTTCGGTCTGGATTCAAAAATAGTGGAACCGTTATAAATAGTTTGGTCCCAAAATACTCCCAATCCGGTCCAAACCGGACCGTGTGCACCCCTAGATTTTAACACACTCAATTCCTCTTTGTAGTTTATTATATCCAAAGCACTTAATTCTTGATTCATAATTTAACACACTTAATTATGTACGATTAAATATACTTATTTTCAAACACCAACATTATGAAGTAAACACATTTTATTCAATACATTTAACAATTATAGAATTAAGCAAACTTAATTCCATAATTACTGCAACATGAAGATATATTCATGTGTGTTTTTAATAATTATAGAACTAAGCACACTTAATTCCTTAACAACTCCTTTGAAGAATTATGTCCAATTTATGACCTGGGTTTATTAAGAGGGCGACATGTTTGTTCATATTCTGAGTCAACAAGCTACGGTAAGAAAGGACTGGATCGTGTTGGATTTTGATTTTCCTGGTGCAGCTATAGAGTTGGCTTCTCTCTTGCTTGGCTTGGGAAATATATATACACACATACTCATATTCTCTAACACAAAAATTTTCAGATTTTAACACACTTAATTCCTCTTTTCAGTTTATTATATCCAAAGCACTTAATTCTTGATTCATAATTCTACACACTTAATTATGTACGATTAAATATACTTATTTTCAAACAACAACATTATGAAGTAAACACATTTTATTCAATACATTTAATAATTATAGAATTAAGCATACTTAATTCCATAATTAATGACATAATTACTGCAACATGAAGATATATTCATATGGGTTTTTAATGAATCATCTATTTTAGTTTTGCCCTCTTTTTGCATATGCAGCGATAGGAAGATGTGTCGTTTTATCATTACCATGTTCTTCTTCTTCAGAATGAGGAAAATTTCCATTCTTATGTGCTACAATTGCAGCGACAGGAAGATGCGCTGCCCCCACACTACCTTGTCCCTGAGGATTTATATGACGTGCTGCATGATATAGTGCCGCCATCCCATCAGGTCCTCTCACTAGTGCAGACCCATGGACAAATAAGAGAGCGAGAACAAAGAAAACTCTGAACAAGACCGCCATGAAGATTAATTAATCCTTCCTTAGAGGCTCTTGCCAAATCCACTCTGTTTTTTTTTTTCCGCTTCCTCTGTCTCTATTTATACTTGCCATAAGATGCTTACAGGGTCTGCCAACAATGCCTATATAAAGAAACTACTCCTAAATTAATGTTTATTCTCCACAATACCTGCCAAAATAATAGTGTGTGTTAATACGTGTATGGTTGAATTTGCTACCCATGTCAAAGTCAATCATATGATTCATAACATTTACTATACATGTTGATACGAGTATGGTTGGATAATTATATAACCATACTATTTGATTGGATTTGAATTCTATCTTAGCTTGCCCAATGATTGGGTAATTATCTATCCATACTATTTAATTGGGTTTGAGTTCTTTTTAGTTTTGGCAATTTAATTTCTTCTAGTATATGATGGATTATTATGCATTGGAAAATGATTTGTAAATGAAAATAAACACTGTAAAACCAAATCGAAAGAAGTTAGCCTTTTGGTTAAGAAAAAGAAAAAATAAATAGTTAGGCGTAAAATGTTTCCATCTCTTTTTCGCTTGCTTCTCTCTTGCAATAACACAATTCTACATTTTATATGATGATTAGAAAAGTAACGAAATTCAGAATGTTGAGTTTGAATGAAATGGGAGAGTCGAAAACTCTCAATTCATTGAAACACTCAATTGGATCTCACATCGATCATTATTGGAAATCTCCGGCTTCTATTTTATTCAAACTCTTTTGCCTTAAAAGTCATTTTCCTGATTACAATACAAAAAATGAGATTAGATTTTTTTCGGTTAAGTGGAAGAGTCCAACAACTTCTATCTTATCCGTAAGATCAATTTGGAGCAGTAACGAGCCATAGAAGTATTTGTACTGCACCCACAACAACTAAAAGTATATTCTTGAAAACATGGAGTGTGTGTGTGTGGTGCTTCAACTAATTTTATCAGTAAATAAGCTTCTGTTTGAACTAAATGTTGCTTTTTTGGGAGTTCTGCTTGGTTCTTTGTGGATCAAAGGGCAACGCTAAAGTAGAAGAAAGATAGTAATGTTTATGATTTTTTTTTCTTTTTTTTTTTTTTTTTTTTTTTTCTTTCAGTAATGTTTATAATTGTGGTGTAGAAAAAGAAAAAGGAAAATTTTATTTAAAAAGGTGGTGGGACCCACCACTAGTATATATGTGTGGCTTATAGACCCATTTGGTCTCATTCTTCCTCTCTCTCCCGTAGCTCACACTCACCCCTCTCATTCTCCATTTTTTTTTTTTTACAAGATTTCAATCCTAAATTTCTCCCTCAATTTTTGGAGTTTTTAAGTGCCGTTTGCGGCAAATTAGAGATCACGACGAGATCTTCGATTTGATAGAAGCAAAGGTGGTTTTGGTGCACCCTAAGAATTTTGAAATATAGGGTTTGGATTCGGCTAATTGGGAGTTTTTGCAATTCTTGAGGTAGGGGTTTCTAATCCACAATTTTCTTTGACTTTTTTGAGTTTTCTTATAAAAGTTGTTAAGTTGTTTACTAAATTATGAGTATTGTTTATGGTTATAGACATTTTATATATAATGAGCATGACAAGGTGTATAATGTGTTGGAAGTGATAAAAATTGCTTGTATTGTATATTGATTTTGATTATATGCACTTGAATGCTTTAATGTCAAATACTATGTTGTCAAAATTGTTAATTGAGAGTTTATTAATTTAATTTTCCCAAAAGCAAGCAAATGAGATATAAATGAATTATATGGAATTGTGAACTTGACATAGTATGGTGATCAAAGCATGAAGCATTCATGCATTGCATTGGATAAGGAAGGGAAAATTTGTTTTGAAATGAAATGAAATAATTTTGGGAAAATTGTTTTGGAAAGTGTTTGTGAAAACCGGACGCCTAGGAGGCGCCTAGTGGTTCGTGGTGTTATTGTAGTCTAGAGAAGATTAGGGATTAAGTTAACTAGGCTGGATGCGACGCCTTGGAGGTGCCTTGTGGTTGTGGATAGTTAGCCAATTCCCCTTTCGTGACGCCTTGGAGGTGCATTGGGTCGGATTATATTAACGGTTTGGAAGTTGAAACGATATTATTTCGGAAATGGGGAGTGGCATTGCTTGGCATGGCCCATCATTGGCATACTTGGTGCATTTGGTAGTTGGTTGATATATGTATGTTTGATGATGATACAGTGGTTTTACTCGACTTCTGAGATATGATCCCGTTCTCATACTTTCTATTCTCTATGTGGATTCACGGGGTCATAAGAGGTGTGTCTTAGGCATCTCCTACTAAGTAATTTTCTCATCCCTTATATTTAATATTTTTCAGGACACGGACGGGAAATGGCAGACGACGCTCCTCCACAGGGTTCGATAGGTTAGTAGACCGTTTTGACATACTTTGTAGCTATGATCTCATTTTTTTATTATTATTATTTTTTATAAACCCTGGGATGACAGGTATATTATGTACTGACATAGGAAAGTACGGTGGAGCCCTTATTTGACCTTGGTTTCGGGTAAGGACTCGGTTAGCGATTTGGACCCTCAGGTTCGAGTCGTTACAAAGATAGTGTCGGCATCCTCTGTGGGTACAACATGCAGTGGTTGGCTGTGATTTCCCACGTGCGGAGCGATCTCATGTGAATGATTATAATCATCCATTGCAGTACAACACGGTGTTGTGTATTGCAAGAATCCTTGGTCGAAAACATATTGTGTTGGATTGATCTTAAATCTTCTCGTGGATAGCTAAATTTTAACTTTCGAGGTTATTTGAGAAGTGCCAACGATAATAAAAAAAAAAAAAAAATTAAAACAAGAAAATTGATTATTCAAATTTTCATTTTTTTTTTTTTTTACCTTCTCTCATCCCATGATTGTTGAAGTCTCTCTCTATCTAATCATCTTTGATGAAAACACATTCAATCCCTACAATACTCAAAAGTGAACACTGGTGGTCATTTATTGAAGGAAATATATCAAAGGTTGTGTTGTAATAAACCGTTAGATTCAGGATCTGATCTCACTCTATTTCTTTCATTACATTGAATTTGGTTTTATATTCTCATGATGATGTTTTAAAATTTTACAAAATAAATCTAAGTTTCAACACTTTTAATCCAAATTTCAAGATTCGAAATCTAATGTTTTTCCTTCTTTTTTTTAAATAATAAAAAATAAAACCACCACTTCATTTCATAAAAATAATTAAACACATAAAAATTATCTATACACGTTATTTTTATATTCTCATCCATTGTTACCAAAATTGATCCAAATCGACTACTCCTTTGAAGAATTTTGTCCAATTTATGACCTGGGTTTATCGAGAGGGCAACCTGTTTATTCATATTCTGAGTCAACAAGCTATGGTAAGAAAGGACTGGATCGTGTTGGATTTTGATTTTCTTGGTGCAGCTATAGAGTTGGCTTCTCTCTTCCTTGGCTTAGGAAATATATATACACACATACTCATATTCTCTAACACAAAAATTTTCAGATTTTAATAGGAGTGTTCAAAAAATCCGGTAAACCGAAAAACCGGACCGAACCGTATAGAATTGGGCGATTTGGGCTAGTTGTATAGCGGTTTGGTCCGCTCCTGGGCCAAAATTATGGAATCATAATTTTTCGATCCAGTCCTGGTTTAGGGTCGTGTTGGATCGTACCAGCTCGGACCGAACCGTTACATATCTTTAACCTAAATCAAGTAAAGTTATCGCGTGCCCCCTTTCTTTCTTTTGTTCTTTAAATTCTTTAAATTTCTTTTTAAAAAAGTCAAATTTCCCTTTTCAAATATATCTTAATTTTCTTTCCTTTCAAATATATCTCAATTTTATTTCCTTTTTTCTTTCTTAAAATTCTTTTTTTTTTTTTTTTTTTTTTTTTTTTTTTTTTGCGTGTTATGTCAATGTTAGTTGATTTCTATTTATTTATTTTAAAAAAAACTTTGCCCCCTCTAAATTAAAATAAAATAAAAAGGAAATCAGCTGAAATCGACAAACTGAACCGAACCTAACCGGTTTTTCGCGGTTTCGTCTAGTTTGGTTTCATGTACATTATGGTTCGGTCTGGATTCAAAAATAGTGGAACCGTTATAAATAGTTTGGTCCCAAAATACTCCCAATCCGGTCCAAACCGGACCGTGTGCACCCCTAGATTTTAACACACTCAATTCCTCTTTGTAGTTTATTATATCCAAAGCACTTAATTCTTGATTCATAATTTAACACACTTAATTATGTACGATTAAATATACTTATTTTCAAACACCAACATTATGAAGTAAACACATTTTATTCAATACATTTAACAATTATAGAATTAAGCAAACTTAATTCCATAATTACTGCAACATGAAGATATATTCATGTGTGTTTTTAATAATTATAGAACTAAGCACACTTAATTCCTTAACAACTCCTTTGAAGAATTATGTCCAATTTATGACCTGGGTTTATTAAGAGGGCGACATGTTTGTTCATATTCTGAGTCAACAAGCTATGGTAAGAAAGGACTGGATCGTGTTGGATTTTGATTTTCCTGGTGCAGCTATAGAGTTGGCTTCTCTCTTGCTTGGCTTGGGAAATATATATACACACATACTCATATTCTCTAACACAAAAATTTTCAGATTTTAACACACTTAATTCCTCTTTTCAGTTTATTATATCCAAAGCACTTAATTCTTGATTCATAATTCTACACACTTAATTATGTACGATTAAATATACTTATTTTCAAACAACAACATTATGAAGTAAACACATTTTATTCAATACATTTAATAATTATAGAATTAAGCATACTTAATTCCATAATTAATGACATAATTACTGCAACATGAAGATATATTCATATGGGTTTTTAATGAATCATCTATTTTAGTTTTGCCCTCTTTTTGCATATGCAGCGATAGGAAGATGCGTCGTTTTATCATTACCATGTTCTTCTTCTTCAGAATGAGGAAAATTTCCATTCTTATGTGCTACAATTGCAGCGACAGGAAGATGCGCCGCCCCCACACTACCTTGTCCCTGAGGATTTATATGACGTGCTGCATGATATAGTGCCGCCATCCCATCAGGTCCTCTCACTAGTGCAGACCCATGGACAAATAAGAGAGCGAGAACAAAGAAAACTCTGAACAAGACCGCCATGAAGATTAATTAATCCTTCCTTAGAGGCTCTTGCCAAATCCACTCTGTTTTTTTTTCCGCTTCCTCTGTCTCTATTTATACTTGCCATAAGATGCTTACAGGGTCTGCCAACAATGCCTATATAAAGAAACTACTCCTAAATTAATGTTTATTCTCCACAATACCTGCCAAAATAATAGTGTGTGTTAATACGTGTATGGTTGAATTTGCTACCCATGTCAAAGTCAATCATATGATTCATAACATTTACTATACATGTTGATACGAGTATGGTTGGATAATTATATAACCATACTATTTGATTGGATTTGAATTCTATCTTAGCTTGCCCAATGATTGGGTAATTATCTATCCATACTATTTAATTGGGTTTGAGTTCTTTTTAGTTTTGGCAATTTAATTTCTTCTAGTATATGATGGATTATTATGCATTGGAAAATGATTTGTAAATGAAAATAAACACTGTAAAACCAAATCGAAAGAAGTTAGCCTTTTGGTTAAGAAAAAGAAAAAATAAATAGTTAGGCGTAAAATGTTTCCATCTCTTTTTCGCTTGCTTCTCTCTTGCAATAACACAATTCTACATTTTATATGATGATTAGAAAAGTAACGAAATTCAGAATGTTGAGTTTGAATGAAATGGGAGAGTCGAAAACTCTCAATTCATTGAAACACTCAATTGGATCTCACATCGATCATTATTGGAAATCTCCGGCTTCTATTTTATTCAAACTCTTTTGCCTTAAAAGTCATTTTCCTGATTACAATACAAAAAATGAGATTAGATTTTTTTCGGTTAAGTGGAGGAGTCCAACAACTTCTATCTTATCCGTTAGATCAATTTGGAGCAGTAACGAGCCATAGAAGTATTTGTACTGCACCCACAACAACTAAAAGTATATTCTTGAAAACATGGAGTGTGTGTGTGTGGTGCTTCAACTAATTTTATCAGTAAATAAGCTTCTGTTTGAACTAAATGTTGCTTTTTTGGGAGTTCTGCTTGGTTCTTTGTGGATCAAAGGGCAACGCTAAAGTAGAAGAAAGATAGTAATGTTTATGATTTTTTTTTTCTTTTTTTTTTTTTTTTTTCTTTCAGTAATGTTTATAATTGTGGTGTAGAAAAAGAAAAAGGAAAATTTTATTTAAAAAGGTGGTGGGACCCACCACTAGTATATATGTGTGGCTTATAGACCCATTTGGTCTCATTCTTCCTCTCTCTCCCGTAGCTCACACTCACCCCTCTCATTCTCCATTTTTTTTTTTTTACAAGATTTCAATCCTAAATTTCTCCCTCAATTTTTGGAGTTTTTAAGTGCCGTTTGCGGCAAATTAGAGATCACGACGAGATCTTCGATTTGATAGAAGCAAAGGTGGTTTTGGTGCACCCTAAGAATTTTGAAATATAGGGTTTGGATTCGGCTAATTGGGAGTTTTTGCAATTCTTGAGGTAGGGGTTTCTAATCCACAATTTTCTTTGACTTTTTTGAGTTTTCTTATAAAAGTTGTTAAGTTGTTTACTAAATTATGAGTATTGTTTATGGTTATAGACATTTTATATATAATGAGCATGATAAGGTGTATAATGTGTTGGAAGTGATAAAAATTGCTTGTATTGTATATTGATTTTGATTATATGCACTTGAATGCTTTAATGTCAAATACTATGTTGTCAAAATTGTTAATTGAGAGTTTATTAATTTAATTTTCCCAAAAGCAAGCAAATGAGATATAAATGAATTATATGGAATTGTGAACTTGACATAGTATGGTGATCAAAGCATGAAGCATTCATGCATTGCATTGGACAAGGAAGGGAAAATTTGTTTTGAAATGAAATGAAATAATTTTGGAAAAATTGTTTTGGAAAGTGTTTGTGAAAACCGGACGCCTAGGAGGCGCCTAGTGGTTCGTGGTGTTATTGTAGTCTAGAGAAGATTAGGGATTAAGTTAACTAGGCTGGATGCGACGCCTTGGAGGTGCCTTGTGGTTGTGGATAGTTAGCCAATTCCCCTTTCGTGACGCCTTGGAGGTGCATTGGGTCGGATTATATTAACGGTTTGGAAGTTGAAACGATATTATTTCGGAAATGGGGAGTGGCATTGCTTGGCATGGCCCATCATTGCATACTTGGTGCATTTGGTAGTTGGTTGATATATGTATGTTTGATGATGATACAGTGGTTTTACTCGACTTCTGAGATATGATCCCGTTCTCATACTTTCTATTCTCTATGTGGATTCACGGGGTCATAAGAGGTGTGTCTTAGGCATCTCCTACTAAGCAATTTTCTCATCCCTTATATTTAATATTTTTCAGGACACGGACGGGAAATGGCAGACGACGCTCCTCCACAGGGTTCGATAGGTTAGTAGACCGTTTTTACATACTTTATAGCTATGATCTCATTTTTTTATTATTATTATTTTTTATAAACCCTGGGATGACAGGTATATTATGTACTGACATAGGAAAGTACGGTGGAGCCCTTATTTGACCTTGGTTTCGGGTAAGGACTCGGTTAGCGATTTGGACCCTCAGGTTCGAGTCGTTACAAAGATAGTGTCGGCATCCTCTGTGGGTACAACATGCAGTGGTTGGCTGTGATTTCCCACGTGCGGAGCGATCTCATGTGAATGATTATAATCGTCCATTGCAGTACAACACGGTGTTGTGTATTGCAAGAATCCTTGGTCGAAAACATATTGTGTTGGATTGATCTTAAATCTTCTCGTGGATAGCTAAATTTTAACTTTCGAGGTTATTTGAGAAGTGCCAACGATAAATAAAAAAAAAAAATTAAAACAAGAAAATTGATTATTCAAATTTTCATTTTTTTTTTTTTTTACCTTCTCTCATCCCATGATTGTTGAAGTCTCTCTCTATCTAATCATCTTTGATGAAAACACATTCAATCCCTACAATACTCAAAAGTGAACACTGGTGGTCATTTATTGAAGGAAATATATCAAAGGTTGTGTTGTAATAAACCGTTAGATTCAGGATCTGATCTCACTCTATTTCTTTCATTAAATTGAATTTGGTTTTATATTCTCATGATGATGTTTTAAAATTCTACAAAATAAATCTAAGTTTCAGCACTTTTAATCCAAAATTCAAGATTCGAAATCTAATGTTTTTCCTTCTTTTTTTTAAATAATAAAAAATAAAACCACCACTTCATTTCATAAAAATAATTAAACACATAAAAATTATCTATACACGTTATTTTTATATTCTCATCCATTGTTACCAAAATTGATCCAAATCGACTACTCCTTTGAAGAATTTTTTCCAATTTATGACCTGGGTTTATCGAGAGGGCAACCTGTTTATTCATATTCTGAGTCAACAAGCTATGGTTAGAAAGGACTGGATCGTGTTGGATTTTGATTTTCTTGGTGCAGCTATAGATTTGGCTTCTCTCTTCCTTGGCTTGGGAAATATATATACACACATACTCATATTCTCTAACACAAAAATTTTCAGATTTTAATAGGGGTGTTCAAAAAATCCGGTAAACCGAAAAACCGGACCGAACCGTATAGAATTGGGCGATTTGGGCTAGTTGTATAGCGGTTTGGTCCGCTCCTGGGCCAAAATTATGGAATCATAATTTTTCGATCCAGTCCTGGTTTAGGGTCGTGTTGGATCGTACCAGCTCGGACCGAACCGTTACATATCTTTAACCTAAATCAAGTAAAGTTATCGCGTGCCCCCTTTCTTTCTTTTGTTCTTTAAATTCTTTAAATTTCTTTTAAAAAAAGTCAAATTTCCCTTTTCAAATATATCTTAATTTTCTTTCATTTCAAATATATCTCAATTTTATTTCCTTTTTTCTTTTTTTTTTTTTTTTGCGTGTTATGTCAATGTTAGTTGATTTCTATTTATTTATTTTAAAAAAAACTTTGCCCCCTCTAAATTAAAATAAAATAAAAAGGAAATCAGCTAAAATCGACAAACTGAACCGAACCTAACCGGTTTTTCGCGGTTTGGTCTAGTTTGGTTTCATGTACATTATGGTTCGGTCTGGATTCAAAAATAGTGGAACCGTTATAAATAGTTTGGTCCCAAAATACTCCCAATCCGGTCCAAACCGGACCGTGTGCACCCCTAGATTTTAACACACTCAATTCCTCTTTGTAGTTTATTATATCCAAAGCACTTAATTCTTGATTCATAATTTAACACACTTAATTATGTACGATTAAATATACTTATTTTCAAACACCAACATTATGAAGTAAACACATTTTATTCAATACATTTAACAATTATAGAATTAAGCAAACTTAATTCCATAATTACTGCAACATGAAGATATATTCATGTGTGTTTTTAATAATTATAGAACTAAGCACACTTAATTCCTTAACAACTCCTTTGAAGAATTATGTCCAATTTATGACCTGGGTTTATTAAGAGGGCGACATGTTTGTTCATATTCTGAGTCAACAAGCTATGGTAAGAAAGGACTGGATCGTGTTGGATTTTGATTTTCCTGGTGCAGCTATAGAGTTGGCTTCTCTCTTGCTTGGCTTGGGAAATATATATACACACATACTCATATTCTCTAACACAAAAATTTTCAGATTTTAACACACTTAATTCCTCTTTTCAGTTTATTATATCCAAAGCACTTAATTCTTGATTCATAATTCTACACACTTAATTATGTACGATTAAATATACTTATTTTCAAACAACAACATTATGAAGTAAACACATTTTATTCAATACATTTAATAATTATAGAATTAAGCATACTTAATTCCATAATTAATGACATAATTACTGCAACATGAAGATATATTCATATGGGTTTTTAATGAATCATCTATTTTAGTTTTGCCCTCTTTTTGCATATGCAGCGATAGGAAGATGCGTCGTTTTATCATTACCATGTTCTTCTTCTTCAGAATGAGGAAAATTTCCATTCTTATGTGCTACAATTGCAGCGACAGGAAGATGCGCCGCCCCCACACTACCTTGTCCCTGAGGATTTATATGACGTGCTGCATGATATAGTGCCGCCATCCCATCAGGTCCTCTCACTAGTGCAGACCCATGGACAAATAAGAGAGCGAGAACAAAGAAAACTCTGAACAAGACCGCCATGAAGATTAATTAATCCTTCCTTAGAGGCTCTTGCCAAATCCACTCTGTTTTTTTTTTCCGCTTCCTCTGTCTCTATTTATACTTGCCACAAGATGCTTACAGGGTCTGCCAACAATGCCTATATAAAGAAACTACTCCTAAATTAATGTTTATTCTCCACAATACCTGCCAAAATAATAGTGTGTGTTAATACGTGTATGGTTGAATTTGCTACCCATGTCAAAGTCAATCATATGATTCATAACATTTACTATACATGTTGATACGAGTATGGTTGGATAATTATATAACCATACTATTTGATTGGATTTGAATTCTATCTTAGCTTGCCCAATGATTGGGTAATTATCTATCCATACTATTTAATTGGGTTTGAGTTCTTTTTAGTTTTGGCAATTTAATTTCTTCTAGTATATGATGGATTATTATGCATTGGAAAATGATTTGTAAATGAAAATAAACACTGTAAAACCAAATCGAAAGAAGTTAGCCTTTTGGTTAAGAAAAAGAAAAAATAAATAGTTAGGCGTAAAATGTTTCCATCTCTTTTTTGCTTGCTTCTCTCTTGCAATAACACAATTCTACATTTTATATGATGATTAGAAAAGTAACGAAATTCAGAATGTTGAGTTTGAATGAAATGGGAGAGTCGAAAACTCTCAATTCATTGAAACACTCAATTGGATCTCACATCGATCATTATTGGAAATCTCCGGCTTCTATTTTATTCAAACTCTTTTGCCTTAAAAGTCATTTTCCTGATTACAATACAAAAAATGAGATTAGATTTTTTTCGGTTAAGTGGAGGAGTCCAACCACTTCTATCTTATCCGTTAGATCAATTTGGAGCAGTAACGAGCCATAGAAGTATTTGTACTGCACCCACAACAACTAAAAGTATATTCTTGAAAACATGGAGTGTGTGTGTGTGTGCTTCAACTAATTTTATCAGTAAATAAGCTTCTGTTTGAACTAAATGTTGCTTTTTTGGGAGTTCTGCTTGGTGCTTTGTGGATCAAAGGGCAACGCTAAAGTAGAAGAAAGATAGTAATGTTTATGATTTTTTTTTTTCTTTTTTTTTTTTCTTTTTTTCTTTCAGTAATGTTTATAATTGTGGTGTAGAAAAAGAAAAAGGAAAATTTTATTTAAAAAGGTGGTGGGACCCACCACTAGTATATATGTGTGGCTTATAGACCCATTTGGTCTCATTCTTCCTCTCTCTCCCGTAGCTCACTCTCACCCCTCTCATTCTCCATTTTTTTTTTTTTTACAAGATTTCAATCCTAAATTTCTCCCTCAATTTTTGGAGTTTTTAAGTGCCGTTTGCGGCAAATTAGAGCTCACGACGAGATCTTCGATTTGATAGAAGCAAAGGTGGTTTTGGTGCACCCTAAGAATTTTGAAATATAGGGTTTGGATTCGGCTAATTGGGAGTTTTTGCAATTCTTGAGGTAGGGGTTTCTAATCCACAATTTTCTTTGACTTTTTTGAGTTTTCTTATAAAAGTTGTTAAGTTGTTTACTAAATTATGAGTATTGTTTATGGTTATAGACATTTTATATATAATGAGCATGACAAGGTGTATAATGTGTTGGAAGTGATAAAAATTGCTTGTATTGTATATTGATTTTGATTATATGCACTTGAATGCTTTAATGTCAAATACTATGTTGTCAAAATTGTTAATTGAGAGTTTATTAATTTAATTTTCCCAAAAGCAAGCAAATGAGATATAAATGAATTATATGGAATTGTGAACTTGACATAGTATGGTGATCAAGGCATGAAGCATTCATGCATTGCATTGGACAAGGAAGGGAAAATTTGTTTTGAAATGAAATGAAATAATTTTGGAAAAATTGTTTTGGAAAGTGTTTGTGAAAACCGGACGCCTAGGAGGCGCCTAGTGGTTCGTGGTGTTATTGTAGTCTAGAGAAGATTAGGGATTAAGTTAACTAGGCTGGATGCGACGCCTTGGAGGTGCCTTGTGGTTGTGGATAGTTAGCCAATTCCCCTTTCGTGACGCCTTGGAGGTGCATTGGGTCGGATTATATTAACGGTTTGGAAGTTGAAACGATATTATTTCGGAAATGGGGAGTGGCATTGCTTGGCATGGCCCATCATTGGCATACTTGGTGCATTTGGTAGTTGGTTGATATATGTATGTTTGATGATGATACAGTGGTTTTACTCGACTTCTGAGATATGATCCCGTTCTCATACTTTCTATTCTCTATGTGGATTCACGGGGTCATAAGAGGTGTGTCTTAGGCATCTCCTACTAAGCAATTTTCTCATCCCTTATATTTAATATTTTTCAGGACACGGACGGGTAATGGCAGACGACGCTCCTCCACAGGGTTCGATAGGTTAGTAGACCGTTTTGACATACTTTGTAGCTATGATCTCATTTGTTTATTATTATTATATTTTATAAACCCTGGGATGACAGGTATATTATGTACTGACATAGGAAAGTACGGTGGAGCCCTTATTTGACCTTGGTTTCGGGTAAGGACTCGGTTAGCGATTTGGACCCTCAGGTTCGAGTCGTTACAAAGATAGTGTCGGCATCCTCTGTGGGTACAACATGCAGTGGTTGGCTGTGATTTCCCACGTGCGGAGCGATCTCATGTGAATGATTATAATCGTCCATTGCAGTACAACACGGTGTTGTGTATTGCAAGAATCCTTGGTCGAAAACATATTGTGTTGGATTGATCTTAAATCTTCTCGTGGATAGCTAAATTTTAACTTTCGAGGTTATTTGAGAAGTGCCAACGATAAATAAAAAAAAAAAAAAATTAAAACAAGAAAATTGATTATTCAAATTTTCATTTTTTTTTTTTTTACCTTCTCTCATCCCATGATTGTTGAAGTCTCTCTCTATCTAATCATCTTTGATGAAAACACATTCAATCCCTACAATACTCAAAAGTGAACACTGGTGGTCATTTATTGAAGGAAATATATCAAAGGTTGTGTTGTAATAAACCGTTAGATTCAGGATCTGATCTCACTCTATTTCTTTCATTAAATTGAATTTGGTTTTATATTCTCATGATGCTGTTTTAAAATTCTACAAAATAAATCTAAGTTTCAACATTTTTAATCCAAAATTCAAGATTCGAAATCTAATGTTTTTCCTTCTTTTTTTTAAATAATAAAAAATAAAACCACCACTTCATTTCATAAAAATAATTAAACACATAAAAATTATCTATACACGTTATTTTTATATTCTCATCCATTGTTACCAAAATTGATCCAAATCGACTACTCTTTTGAAGAATTTTGTCCAATTTATGACCTGGGTTTATCGAGAGGGCAACCTGTTTATTCATATTCTGAGTCAACAAGCTATGGTTAGAAAGGACTGGATCATGTTGGATTTTGATTTTCTTGGTGCAGCTATAGAGTTGGCTTCTCTCTTCCTTGGCTTGGGAAATATATATACACACATACTCATATTCTCTAACACAAAAATTTTCAGATTTTAATAGGGGTGTTCAAAAAATCCGGTAAACCGAAAAACCGGACCGAACCGTATAGAATTGGGCGATTTGGGCTAGTTGTATAGCGGTTTGGTCCGCTCCTGGGCCAAAATTATGGAATCATAATTTTTCGATCCAGTCCTGGTTTAGGGTCGTGTTGGATCGTACCAGCTCGGACCGAACCGTTACATATCTTTAACCTAAATCAAGTAAAGTTATCGCGTGCCCCCTTTCTTTCTTTTGTTCTTTAAATTCTTTAAATTTCTTTTAAAAAAAGTCAAATTTCCCTTTTCAAATATATCTTAATTTTCTTTCATTTCAAATATATCTCAATTTTATTTCCTTTTTTCTTTTTTTTTTTTTTTTGCGTGTTATGTCAATGTTAGTTGATTTCTATTTATTTATTTTAAAAAAAACTTTGCCCCCTCTAAATTAAAATAAAATAAAAAGGAAATCAGCTAAAATCGACAAACTGAACCGAACCTAACCGGTTTTTCGCGGTTTGGTCTAGTTTGGTTTCATGTACATTATGGTTCGGTCTGGATTCAAAAATAGTGGAACCGTTATAAATAGTTTGGTCCCAAAATACTCCCAATCCGGTCCAAACCGGACCGTGTGCACCCCTAGATTTTAACACACTCAATTCCTCTTTGTAGTTTATTATATCCAAAGCACTTAATTCTTGATTCATAATTTAACACACTTAATTATGTACGATTAAATATACTTATTTTCAAACACCAACATTATGAAGTAAACACATTTTATTCAATACATTTAACAATTATAGAATTAAGCAAACTTAATTCCATAATTACTGCAACATGAAGATATATTCATGTGTGTTTTTAATAATTATAGAACTAAGCACACTTAATTCCTTAACAACTCCTTTGAAGAATTATGTCCAATTTATGACCTGGGTTTATTAAGAGGGCGACATGTTTGTTCATATTCTGAGTCAACAAGCTATGGTAAGAAAGGACTGGATCGTGTTGGATTTTGATTTTCCTGGTGCAGCTATAGAGTTGGCTTCTCTCTTGCTTGGCTTGGGAAATATATATACACACATACTCATATTCTCTAACACAAAAATTTTCAGATTTTAACACACTTAATTCCTCTTTTCAGTTTATTATATCCAAAGCACTTAATTCTTGATTCATAATTCTACACACTTAATTATGTACGATTAAATATACTTATTTTCAAACAACAACATTATGAAGTAAACACATTTTATTCAATACATTTAATAATTATAGAATTAAGCATACTTAATTCCATAATTAATGACATAATTACTGCAACATGAAGATATATTCATATGGGTTTTTAATGAATCATCTATTTTAGTTTTGCCCTCTTTTTGCATATGCAGCGATAGGAAGATGCGTCGTTTTATCATTACCATGTTCTTCTTCTTCAGAATGAGGAAAATTTCCATTCTTATGTGCTACAATTGCAGCGACAGGAAGATGCGCCGCCCCCACACTACCTTGTCCCTGAGGATTTATATGACGTGCTGCATGATATAGTGCCGCCATCCCATCAGGTCCTCTCACTAGTGCAGACCCATGGACAAATAAGAGAGCGAGAACAAAGAAAACTCTGAACAAGACCGCCATGAAGATTAATTAATCCTTCCTTAGAGGCTCTTGCCAAATCCACTCTTTTTTTTTTCCGCTTCCGCTGTCTCTATTTATACTTGCCATAAGATGCTTACAGGGTCTGCCAACAATGCCTATATAAAGAAACTACTCCTAAATTAATGTTTATTCTCCACAATACCTGCCAAAATAATAGTGTGTGTTAATACGTGTACGGTTGAATTTGTTACCCATGTCAAAGTCAATCATATGATTCATAACATTTACTATACATGTTGATACGAGTATGGTTGGATAATTATATAACCATACTATTTGATTGGATTTGAATTCTTTCTTAGCTTTCCCAATGATTGGGTAATTATCTAACCATACTATTTAATTGGGTTTGAGTTCTTTTTAGTTTTGGCAATTTAATTTCTTCTAGTATATGATGGATTATTATGGCATTGGAAAATGATTTATAAATGAAAATAAACACTGTAAAACCAAATCGAAAGAAGTTAGCCTTTTGGTTAAGAAAAAGACAAAAATAAATGGTTAGGTGTAAAATGTTTCGATCTCTTTTTCACTTGCTTCTCTCTGTTGCAATAACACAATTCTACATTTTATATGATGATTAGAAAATTAATGATATTCAGAATGTAAAGTTTGAATGAAATGGGAGAGTTGAAAACTCTCAATTCATTGAAACACTCAATTGGATCTCACATCGATCATTATTGGAAATCTCCGGCTTCTATTTTATTCAAACTCTTTTGCCTTAATAGTCATTTTCCATATTACAATGCAAAAAATGAGATTAGATTTTTTTCGGTTAGGTGGAGGAGTCTAACAACTTCCATCTTATCCATTAGATCAATTTGGAGAAGTTGGGAGCCATAGATGTATTTGTACTGCACCCACAACAACTATAAGTATATTCTTGAAATCATCTTGATGGAGTGTGTGTGTGTGGTGCTTCAACTAATTTTATCAGTAAATAAGCTTCTGTTAGACTACAAAAGTTCATCATATTGAAAAGCTAGATACCTTCGAATAGAATGGTGTCCTAAGATTCATTGAGCCAACGATAACTACGTTGATAGAACATTGTGTCCATGCACCTGAACACATTTTTTTCCTGAATAAAAGATATGTATATACAGTGGCGTAGCCACAGAGGGACAAGTGGGGATAGGTGCCCCCACTGAACTTTTAATTTTTTTTAATTTTATATTGAATTTTTTTTATATATGTATAATTGCCCTCACTAAAATTTGACAATGCACGTATATATATATATATATATATATATATATATATATATATATATATAATCAAATGACCGTTCACGATATTACACAAAAAAGTATATATATAATCTTTCCAAAAAATATGATATATTTTTTTTTCTTTCTCAAAATATTATATTCTTTCCCACTTTCCCCCAAAAATACAAGATATTCTTTCACATTTTTAATTTTACCACAAACAAATGCGTTGTTTTCATCACATTTTCAGTTAACATTTTTCTTTTAGCAAGTCTCCTTGATATATATATGGGTCGTGATCATTGAGATAGCTAACAAGTTAGGCTCCTTGATATTTTATACCATTGTTAGATTTGATTTTATTGTATTGATGTGTAGGTGAGCTGGCTAATAAGTCATGACACGCTACTAATGCCATTGTTCAATATGACATTTATTTATTGTTGTTATATATTTATATATATGTTGTTAGGAATAATTAACTCCCTCTAATCCACTTAATGGTTGGCTATTGTTGAGAGTTAAATCCCTCCTTCATTACACATGGCGGAAGCATCGTCACATCACATCAACACAAGTATATATGGAGATAACAATCGCACATCCACGCACCACACATTATTTTACATGGCTTGCCCAACTCTAAGGTTACGTCCGTGGGCGAGAGAGATTTCATTATTATGAATCAAGGAATAAAATATACAACTACATGTCAAAACCCACTCATTCACTCATCATCTCTTATGAGGCTACATGTATACACTCGAGAATTACATATACTTTCCATTCTCCTCACAACACTCACCCTTAAACCCCTTACATCTTTTCTCTCTTCTCTCTCTTTCTAAACCTCTCATACCCGTATCTATTTATGGAGTCTTCAAACCCAAAATGTTGAAAAAGTATTCCTCAACTTGCCTACAAGAAGTTACCATAATGATCAAAACTCTAAAATTGAAACATAACGGGATACACTTTCTTCTATAACTTTCAACCTTCCAAAACAAATTAGGAAACTAATTTTCTGCATAAAAATTTTGAGCCACAAATCGAACAACCTCCACCTTGGCTCAAAATTCAATCTTCACGTGCTTCTCCATACCCCCACCTGGAATAAGGATCTCTTCATAACTCCACCTTGAACAAAGATCTCTTCATAGCTCTACCTCAATTAAAGATTTCTCCACTTCGAACAAAAGCATTATGACGAACTTGAGAAACACTTTAACAATCTTCACCTTTTCTCAAATTCATCATTCTTCATTTTTTCTTCCATCTTCTCTATCCACCCCGTTGGTGTTCAATTGCTCGCGCATGGCAACCCGCCAATCTTCAACTCATCTTCATCAATTGCTTTTCTAGATAAAAGTAAAAAACCCCTCATCTTCACACTTCATATTCCCCTTTGCTCTTTATCAGGCTTAGAGTAAACCTCTTCATTCTTCACACCCTTTTCCCCATCTTGAAAACTAGCACTCACTCTTGGCTTGTCCTCAAAACTTGTTCCTCGTGGGTTTTATCTCTACCATCTTTGCCCTATCTTGAAAATGAGCATCCTCTAGCTTGTTCTAAGACTCGTTCTTCATGGGCTTCACACCATCACCTTCTTCATACATTCATGTCATCATCAACTCTGATTGAATCTCTATAGCACCTCACGATTATCTTCTGCTCTGATAAACTTCACAGCAATCTTCTTCTAATGATCTTCAAGACCAATCACAGGCTTTGACCTACCATCGGCTCTGATACCAGTTATTAAGGATAATTAACTCCCTCCAACCCACTCATGTAATGTTATGATTTATAAATATATATATATGTGTGTGTGTGTATGTGTGTGTGTGTGTATTAAATGGAAAAAGGTAGGATTTTTTTACTAAAAAAATGGTGGGACCTACCATTTTATTCATTTATGGCTAAGACGCATTTTGACCTCACCTTTCTCTCTCTCCCCGGCAGTTCTCTCTTTTCCTCTCTTTATTTTCATTTTTATTTTATTTTTCATTCAAAGCTTCAAATCTTGATTAATCTTCAACCAGTGAGAATTTTTGGATGCCGTTTGCGGCAAATCGAAGAGCTCGACGAGATCTTCAAGTGCGTGTATGCAATTTTAGTTTTGGTGCATCCTAGGATTTTTGATATTAGGGCACAAAATTGGGGGTTTTCATCATTTTGGAGGTAGGGGTGTTTAATCTACAATCTCTTGGTTCTCGGTGAATTATTCTCTCTTAATTTGTAGTATAACATGTTAAATTGTGATGAATTCATGCTAAGTTGTCTTGATGTTATGTGTATGTGTTATAATTCCACGTAAGTTTCATGTTTAGTGACTTGTATGTTGATTGTTGATGAAATATGATATAGACTTGCTTAAATGATTATATTTTTAATTTAGATGTGTGATTGTTGAGATTATGCTAAGTGTAAGCATGTTAGGTTTTGTATAAAATTCCTTATTAAGCATATAAGTTGTTAAGGTTGAATTATATAAGTTATGTGAATTTCATGCTTAAATGGTATGCATAATTGATTTTTTTTTTTTTTCATAATTAATTGATTTGTTAAAGTGATACGACAAAGGCATGCTCAAATGATTATGTTCTTAATTTAAATACGTTGTTATTGAAAATTGTACTAATTGTGAGTATCGAATGTGGTGTGTAAATTTCCTTATTAAGCATGCAAGGTTGTTAAAGTAGAATTATATAATTTTCTGATACATTTTATGTTTATGCATTGGGAAAGAAATGAGAAGTTGATTTTAAAGGAAAATAAAATAGGTTTTGGAAAAAGTTTTTGAAAGGGTTTATGAAAACCCGGCCGCCTAAGAGTTGCTTAAAACTGCGGCGTTAGTGTGGACTAGAGGGAACTTGGGAGATTTTCCTAGCGTGGTTGAGTTAACTGGGCCCAAAATGACGCCTTGGAGTTGCCTTGTGGTCAGGGATAGTTAGCCAATCTTTCTCTTGTGCCGCCATGGAATTGCCATGGGACGGATTGCACTAATGGTTTGGAAATGATGGCAGAAATGGTTTTTGGAGACATTGCATCCCATTGCACGGCATGGTTCGTTATTACTTGGATTGTTTGTTATTGATATTATGGTTATATTTTCTCCCCGGAATTGTATGATCCCGTTTTCTTTTGCTTTATTCATTGTTTGGAAACATGGGGTCACAAGAGGAGTGCCTTAGGCACCTCTTACTGAGCTTTTGCTCACCCCTTCCTCTTAACATTTTTCAGAACATGGCATGGAGGTGGCGGATGACAATCCACCACAGGCATGAAAGGACTAGAAATGTATTTTGAAATCATTTTGTAAACTAGAGCTCATTTTTGTATAGCACTATGACAAGAATGTATTAAGTTGTTTAGCATGGGTTTGTATTATAAATTTGAGCTTGACTCCACTTTGTTGTAAATTGAACCGGTTATAAAGATTATGTAAAATCCTTATGTAAAAGAAGAAAATGGTGTTGTTTTGTATCATATTTTTGATGTTCATAACCATGCAATGAAGAATGTATTATTTGCATTGTGTGTTGGGGCAGGTTAGATAAATTTTGAGGTCTAAGTGTGGCTATTACATTTTTATGCATTAAAGCAGATTGTCGTAGGACCTTTTTTAGCAGAGGTCATGCCAATTTTTATTTATTTATTTTATTTATTATTATTATTTTTAAATAATTGGTATCATTTTAGGGTCGTTACAAACTTGGTATCAGAGCGATGGTTCGAAAACCCTTAGGACGACGGGTAGAGGCCTACATAAGGTTGTGTGGGAAGTTATTTGTACATCTATGTGGCTATTTGTTAAAATGTTTTGCTATGTTAAAAACATGCTTAACTGTTTACTTGCTTACGTGTTTAAATGCTTATATTAATGTGTTGATTGCATAGTCTTGCATGCTATCTAGTATCATTTTTTGTTAAGTTGTTCATAGTTGGACCCTAATGTTATCGTTATTGAACCATTTTTTTTTTTTTTTTGTTTTATAGCATGATGCCACCGCGAAAGGAACCGAGATAAGTTGGCCCTAGGCCGACAAGGGGTGATGTTGGTGAAAGTTCTAGCTCTAATCCAGCGGAACAAGTTGAAGATGATACACTTCTTAGGGATTTAATTACCCCTAGAGGTGTTCTTACAAGAAGGGACAATGTTGAAGCGGGTGAAGGTTCAGCTGAGTTGGCACTGAACCGTCTGTTGCAGAATGCTTTGAGGGAAATAATTACTTCTCTTCCGCAGCCAGTACCACAACCGGTAGTTCAAGTTGAGAATACGCCAGCACAAAAATGTCTTAAGTTGATTGCGGGGTTTTCGAAGTTGATGTCGATGATGTTTGAGGGTGGAGCGGACACGATAGAAGTGGATGACTACATGGACCAAGTGGAAACCCACTTGACTTCTATGGATGTGACGGATGTTCATGTAAAAATCAACCTAGCCACTTACAAGATTTCAAAAGATGTTAAGCTATGGTGGAAGTTAGTCACTAATCAGCATAAGGTTGAGGATATAAGTTGGGAGATATTTAAAGAGCTGTTTTATGAAAAATATTTTTTGATTACCAAAAGGTGGGAACTAAGGAAGTAGTTAGATGATATCATCCAAGGTAATATGTCGGTGATGGAGTATGAGAACAAGTTTACCTTTCTTTCTCGCTTTGTTCTAGAGATAATGAGAAATGAAATTGATAAGACTTATAAGTTTGTTTTCGGTCTCCATTACCAAATAAGACTGTTAATAACGGCCCAGTATTTCAAGGTGTACTCGGAGGCAATGGAAAGGGCGTTGATGCTTGAGGTGGAAGCTAAGGACAGAAATGCAGGAAAGGAACAGTGGAAGCAAAAGAGGAATGCAGGACCATCTTCGGAAGAGCAGTCATAGAAGAGGAACAGGGGTGGTCCGTCTCAGTCTCAGGGGCAGCAGTCGGCACGATCTGCTCTTACTACCCCTATACCAGCAGGGTCTGCCAGGAGTGGTGTTATCTATTATCGCTGTAATCGGCCGGGCCACTACAAGACAGAGTATCCACAGACGTCGGAGCCACTACAAGACAGAGTGTCCTTAGATGTCGGTTAATTCTGGGGTTTGCTTTAGTTGTGGCCAACAGGGCTACAGGGATAAAGAATGTCCGAATCGGGGAGAAGGCACCGGTAGTGGCAGAGGGACACAGTAGAGGCCATCACAGTCGGCTACAACTCAGTCAGATTTCAGACCACCGCCACCACCACAGCCTGCTATATCTTCTCAGGGTTCACTGCTAGCTAAGAGAGATACTCCTACTATGTCAATGCAGCAGTTAGGTTGACAGGTTGGTAGTTCCCAGGCACAGACACCGTAGGGACGTGTCTTTGCACTTGCCCAGCCTGATGCATCTTCTAGACCATCAGTTCTCTAAGGTATCTTTCTAGTGTTTGGTTCTTGGGCTCATGTTTTATTTAACTCTGGTGCATTTCATTCCTTCATTTTGTCATCATTTGCACTTGCATCGAGGTTAGAGGTCAGTTTCATTGATCATGCATTGTGTGTTGATACGCCAGTTGGGATTTCAGTGTCTTTGAGCAGAGTTATGAGGGATTGTTCCATCGTGATAGCTGGACGGAATTTTATGTTTGATCTATTCCTCCATGAGATGACTGCCTTTGATGTCATTCACGGGATGGATTGGTTAGCTTCATTTCATGCCACAATTGATTGTTTCAGATGAAGATTCACAGTTTGCACTCCCGAGGGGGATTGTTTCTTTTACGTGGGAGATCGGAGTGATTCCCATACTGTATTATTGTACAAGATTCGTAGACGAGGTCGTGGTAACTACTTCTTGGCTAGTCTTTTAGCCGAAGAAGATGGTGTTGCAGAAGGGGTTTATTCGGCAGTTGTTCGTGATTTTCTGGATGTGTTCCTGGAGGATTTGACAGAGTTGCCTCCACATCGAGAATTGGAGTTTACTATTGATCTGATGCTCGGTACCGCGCCGATTTCTATGGCACCGTATCATATAGCACCAGTTAAGTTGGAAGAATTGAAGAGGCAGCTTGATGATTTGAGGATAAAATGTTTCATCCGACCGAGTGTGTCACTGTGGGGCACACCTGTCTTGTTTGCTAAGAAGAAAGATGGTTCTCTGAAGTTGTGCATTGATTACTGGAAGTTGAATTATGCCACTATCAAGAGCAAGTATCCTTTGCCAAGGATAGATGATTTGTTTGATCAGTTGAGGGGAGCCAGTTGTTTCTTGAAGATTGACTTGAGGTTAGGCTACTATCAGTTATGGGTTAGGGATGAGGATATCCCAAAGACGGCGTTTCGTACTTGGTATGGATATTATGAGTTCCTTGTTATGCCTTTTGGCTTGACTAATGCGCCAACGACATTCATGGACTTAATGAACCGCATCTTTTACGATTACTTGGACCAGTTTGTGGTAGTTTTCGTGGATGACATTCTTGTGTATTCACGGACTCAGGAGGAGTACGAGATCCATTTAAGTATTGTATTGCAGATGTTGCGAGAGCACTATTTGTATGCCAAATATAAAAAGTGTGAGTTTTGGCTACAAGCGGTAAAATTTTTGGGGCATGTTATCTCGGAAGGTAGTGTGTTGGTGGATCTATCGAAGATAGAAGCGGTTTTGAATTGGGAGCAACCCAAGAATGTTTTTGAGATCCGGAGTTTTCTTGGCCTAACATGTTATTATTATAGATTTGTGAAGGATTTTTCCCGTTTGGCAGCACCTATGACTCGCTTGACCCGGAAGGTGATCAAGTTTACATGGGATAAAGCCTGTGAGTTATACTTTCAAGAGTTAAAGACAAGATTGACTACAGCTCCAGTATTGGTGACACCCAAACATGGCTTGGGTTATGTGATCTATCATGACGCTTCACGTGATAGTTTGGGATGTGTGCTGATGCAGGATGGTAAAGTTGTGGTTTATAGGTCTCAACAGTTGAAGACTCATGAGTACATGCAACCACCCTACTCATGATCTGGAATTAGTGGCAGTTGTATTTGCCTTGAAGTGTTGGAGACACTTTTTGTATGGTGAAAGATTCGAGGTGTTCGCAGATCACAAGAGTCTCAAGTTTTTTTTCTCCCACAAAAACTTGAACAACAGACAGAGGCGATGGGTTGAATTCTTGGAGGACTACAACTTTGAATTACAGTATCATCTGGGCAAGGCAAATGTGGTAGCTAATGCCTTAAGCCGGAAATCTCGAGGGACTTTGGCCGGTTTAGCCATTCAGAAGTGGAAGATACTTGAGGATTTGGCAGAAATAGGATTGTCTTGCTTTGATGATGATGTTGACAATGAGTCAGCATTCTTGTTTAGTCTCGTGGCTCAGCCCACTCTTGTTAGACGAGTGATTGGGTCATGAGGTAAGATCTGGATTTGGATGTTATTCACATTTTGATTTCTGGTGGTGAGACAGTAAAGGATTGGACTTTGCATGCAGATGGAGGTTTACGGTTCAGGGGTTTGTTAGTCATTCCCACAGTTTGTCGTGATGACATTTTACGTAGGGGTGACAATTTTTACCGCCCCGCCGGTGCTCCGCCCCGTCCCGCCCCTTCAATAACGGGTATGAGAACAATTTTTATACCGTTGGGGCAGGTATGGATATATTTTTGTACCCGTCGAGGGTCATGGGGCGGGAACAGGTTCTGATTCATATTCGCCCCGCCCCGCCCAGCCCCGCTAAACATATAACTATATATATATATTATATAATATTAATAACTTATAATAAATTTATATAATATAACAACTCTACAAGTTACAAAACCCTAACTTTTTTGTTTCTCTTTATCAGGTATTCCGTCATTCTCTCTCTCATGACTTTTTTTGTTTCTTCATACTCTAATATTATTTCGTTGATATCATGCATGAATAGTATGATTATATCTCTATGTTTGTGGTTCTGATATCGTACTTGGTCTTGATTTTTAAGGTTTTTGATTTCTGTAAATCTTTTTGTTTTTTTGATGTAGTCTATGATTTAAGTTATATATATGTATATATATATATATATTCTTTCAGTGGATATATATATATTTATGTTTATTATATATATATTTTATCATACCCACTTGTGCATTAGAGTCTGATAACGTTCCTTTAGAATAGATAGCTTGAGTTCGCGGTAGAACGACGATGAAAGCTTGAACTCCTCAGACTGGACTATTACAAATTTGAATACTAGTTGAGAAGGTAATTTTTTTTCTTTTTTTTCGTCTCTCCTATGCAATAATGTTTCAGCTATTTTGGATTTTACATTTGTTGATTGATTAATCTATATAAAACTACTTTTTTTCCGTTTACGTGATAAAGGGTTGTGGGATGACCCACTTGGAAATTAAATTTTTTTTTTCATTTTTATATTTTACAAAACCAAGCTTTTTTGTTTTATTCAATTATATTGGCACTTCTCATTCCCCTTTATCATGTTCATTTGTCAGTTTGATTATCCATTGAAAGTGAACCTTTGAATTAATTACTTCTATATTTTTTATATCCAGCAAGTGGTTGATATAATGTCCCAGCCGACTCAAAATATGGAAAGTGTGTCATCTGCATCAGCTACACAACCTACAAGTTTTGATGCACCAATTGAAATCAATTCTGAATCAGCACCCACTCCAAGTTTAGGGGTCACAGGACTCGCAACATCACATGCGAGGAAGAGAAAATTGACTTCAAAAGTTTGGAAGGATTTTGAAAATGTGATATTGGATGGGCCAAATGGGGGGTCTTTTGCTATTTGTCATCATTGTAAGAAGAAGCTTGTTGCTGAACCTTCATCCGGTACTAGTCATTTAAAACAACATTTAAAGAGGTGTGTGAAGCGAACTAATACTGATATACGTCAAAAAATGATTGCACGTTCTCCAAATGTTGATGGGTCAATGCAATTTGGCAATTTTACATTTACCCAAGAAGTTTCAAGGAATGAACTTGCTAATGCAATTGTTTTGCATGAGTATCCTCTTAGTATTGTTGAGCATATTGGATTTAGAAGGTTTGTTAGCAGCCTCCAGCCCGGCTTCACAACGATGACTCGGAATACAATCAGGAGTGATATTATGAAGCTTTATCAGTCGGAGAAAGTGAAAGCTTATTGGTTGTTTGACAAACTTGAGAGCCGAGTTGCTATCACGACTGATATGTCGTCTTCTAGACAGAAAAGAGGTTACATGTCAATCACTGCTCACTATGTTGATGAATTTTGGCGCTTGCAAAATATGATTATTGGGTAAGTATTTAATCTTTATTTATTTGTTTTGTTTCAATTACATGATATCTCAAAAGTTGGTTGTCCATTAGTGACTAACTTTTGTATTTAATTCATGAATACTTTCAGGTTTGTTTATGTGCCTTCTCCACATACAAGTGAGATTCTCTGTGATGCACTTATGAATTACTTCTTGGATTGGAACTTGGATAGAAAGATATCTACTATTACGGTAGATAATTGTACAACCAATGATGCATTGATTCAGGGTCTTTCGAATAAGTTGTCTATTCGTAGTAAGTCACTACTCTTAGATGGTAAAAAATTTCATATGCGTTGTGTTGCACATATATTAAACTTGATTGTGAAGGATGGTCTAGATATAATTGGAGGCACAATTGGGAAAATTCGTGATAGTGTTCACTTTTGGACGGCTAGCCAAGCTAGAGAAGAAAAATTTGTGGAGGCAGCCAGTCAATTAAAAAATCCATGCCATAAAAAACTGTTTCTTGATTACAAAACTAGATGGAATTCTACATATTTGATGCTTGAAACAGCTATATGTTATAAGGATGTGTTTCCACGACTGAAACAACGTGAGAGACTTTATACATCTTTGCCATCGGAGGAGGAATGGAGCTTAGCACAGGAAATTTGTTGGAGATTGGAACTATTTTATTCTATTACTGAAATTTTCTCTGGGACTCGACTTCCAAAAATTTGTGAGGTAAAATTGGCATTGCGTTGTTGGTGCAATTGTGAGAACGAGGTGGTAAAAAAAATGGCAGCAAGTATGATAGAGAAATTTGATAAGTATTGGAGTGAGTGCCATCTTGTTGCAAGAATAGCAATAGTGTTAGACCCAAGGCATAAAATGACCTTTTTGGAGCTTGTTCTTCAGAGGATACACGGGGACGAATCTTTCTCTCAAAAAAATCGTGTACGCCAAGCATGTTTTGATTTACTTCAAGAGTATCAAGATAGAAGTAAGGAGGGAACTAGTCTAAGTGAAGATCTAAGTGGATTGGCAGCATCTTTAAGCTCTACAAGTAAAGAATGGGACATTTATGCTGAGTATGATATAATTGTTAGTGATTTGTCAAGGATTGGGAATGTGAAATCAGAGTTAGACCATTACGTAGATGAACCAGTCTTGCCACGCACCATGGATTTTAACATTTTAAATTGGTAGGATGCAAATAAGAGTAAGTATCCTACATTGCAGCTGATGGCACTAGACATCTTGGCTATTCTAGTATCAACTGTCGCATCTGAATCAGCATTTAGTAAAAGTGGTAGGTTGGTGAGTCCACATCGTAGTCGACTTAGTCCTGGCCTTATAGAGGCTTTGATGTGTTCTCAATCTTGGTTGTGGAATGATCTAGAAGGTAATGAAATTTTAAATATGCTTTTATATTGAATGACCCATTTAGTTTTTTTCTTTTTCATTTTTTTTTTTTTAAATTTTACATTGTTTTGCAGCAAATGCATCGGCGTCAACTCTTTCTGCTGGAATCTCTCGGTTAACAATCTGTGATGAAGAAAAAGATTAAAAGGCTTCAAGGTATAGTTTTTTTTTTTTTCCTTCCTCCTCCTTTTTGTAGTTTAGTAATATTTACTATTGTTAAATCAATGTATAGTTTTTTTGTATAATTAGTCACCATCAATTACTAAAAGAAGATCTGTTTTGATCTCATCTGATATTGTTATAGAACATGAGTTATGCAAGTATTAAATTAAAATTTAGTGTGCTAATTAGTACTACTATACTTTGATTTATCTTGTATTATCCAGACTTAGGAGAGTGTAGTGTTATAGTTGATAGTTACAGAAGATATTGAGCATGAAAAAGATGCAGAAATTTGTGTGGAACACCAGACCTTATCAAGTAGTAGTAGACACCAATCTGTCTCTATAGGAGCAGCGGTGAGTCTCTTTCATTGGCTTTCTTTTTCTCTCTCAACATTAGTAGCGGCTTTAATGAAGTATTTTAGTGAAGCTGTCTGTGCATATGTGTTAATTGATGAACAGAGAGGCAAGGGGTCACGAATTGTAACGAACATTTTTATTTTTTATTGAAAAGGTACAACTGGTACAAGCTAGCAATTTAGCACACCGGTGTTGAACATAAGATTGTTGTTTTTCAAGACTGCTTGATGATCATTGGAATTATAGTTTTCATATAAATTTTATTTTCTTCAATTTGTTGATCATTTTTTTATGTATTAAATGATTCATTTGTTTATAATTTTCAGATTTTGATTAATTCATGAACACTGTGGAAGACATGGGAGATTACAAATGCCAATAGATTATTTAAGGGATTTAAATCAATTTTTGTGTCTTTGTTATCTTTTGTTAATTTCAGACTTCAATTTTGAATAATTTGGGATGTAAACTTGCTTTTGTTTTGGTTATGGTGAAAAGTTGGAGCTTAGAACTTGTTATGATTTGGTTGTATTAAAACCTTATTTTTGTTGATTATGTTCTTTGAATTATGCTAGAGCATGCTATTTATTTATTTATTTTTATTGGGATTCATATATGTTATGCCATTTCCAGGCTTTTTGTATTAAAACATAGTGGTGGCAATTTTTATCGCCCCGCTGGGGCTCCGCCCCATCCCGCCCCTTCAACAATGGATATGAGAACAATTTGTATACCGTTGGGACGGGGATGGATATAAAAATTTAACCCGTCGCGGGGCACGGGGCGGGTATGGAGTTGCCATTAATCAAACGGGGCGGGGATAGATTTATGTAAACCCGCTCCAAACCTGCCCCATTGTCATCCCTAGTTTTACGGGAGATTCACACTTCCCGCTTTACAGTTCATCCGGGTGGTACTAAAATATATCACAATTTGAAACGTCAGTATTGGTGGATTGGAATGAAGAAAGATGTTGCACAGTTTATGACTAGAAGCCTTACTTGTCAGCAGGTGAAGGACGAACACCAGAGACCAGCTGGTTTATTGCATCCATTGCCTGTAGCGCAATGGAAATGGGAGCAGATTGCTATGAATTTTGTGACGGGTCTTCCTAGATCACGGAGGGAAAATAAAGCCGTATGGGTCATTATTGATAGATTGACCAAGATGGCTTACTTTTTGCCTATTAAGGCAACAGATAACGCAGAGGCACTTGGTGTTCTTTATGTGAAAGATTGTGAAGTTGGACGGAGTTCCAGTGGCTATTGTTTCCAATAGAGATGTCAAGTTCACTTCGAGGTTCTGGGAAGGGCTTCAGGCAGCGTTTGGTTCATCGTTGCACTTTAGTACGGCATTCCATCCATAGACGAACTGCCAGTTGGAGCGTACCATCTAGATCTTAGAGGATATGCTTTGGGCATGTGTACTTGATTTGGGAGGTAGTTGGGAGGATCACCTTCCACTTATTGAGTTTACCTACAATAACAGTTATCAGGAGAGTATTCAGTTGGCTCCATTTGAGGCGTTGTATGGTAGACCTTGTAGGTCTCCTATTTATTGGACTGAGGTAAGCGAGACAGACGTCTTAGGACCCGACATTGTACTTGAGACTACTGAGAAGATTAAGCTGATTAGATAGAGGTTGCTCACAGTTCAGAGCCTATAGAAGAGCTATGCGGATAGACGGCGACGACCGTTATCCTTTGAGGTGGGAGACCACGTTTTTCTACGGGTTTCTCCACGAAAGGGGTTGTTAAGGTTCGGGAAGAGTGGTAAGTTGTCGCCATGATTTATTGGACCTTTTGAGATCTTGGACTTGGTAGTAGAGGTTTCCTACAGACTTGCTTTGCCGCCGCAGATGGATAGAGTCCACAATGTCTTTCATAGAGGGAACTGGGGAGATTTCCCTAGCGTAGTTGAGTTAACGGGCCCCAAATGACACCCTGGAGTTGCCTTGTGGTCAGAGACAGTTAGCCAATCCTTCTCTCGTGCCACCATGGAGTTGCCATATGACGGGTTGCACTAACAATTTAGAAATGATGGTAGAAATGGTTTTTGGAAAATGGGGAGTGACATTTCATGACATTACATCCCATTACACGGCATGGTTTGTTATTACTTGGATTATTTGTTGTTGATATTATGGTTATATTATCTTCCCTGAGTTATATGATCCCATTTTCTTTTGCTCTATTCATTGTTTAGATTCACGGGGTAACAAGAGGTGTGCCTTAGGCACCTCCTACTGAGCTTTTGCTCACCCCTTCCTCTTAACATTTTTCAGAACACGGCAAGGAGGTGGTGGATGACAATCTGTAATACCCTAATTTTAAAAGGATAGTGTCGGTAGTTTATTTTATGGTTTTATTGTAATCTGTGCATTTGTATGTGGTTATTTGGCTATTTGCTTATCTGTTTTATTTATTGTTAATTAATTGAATTAATTATGGTATTTGTTTTATTTAATCGAATGATTTAATTGAGTATTTGTTTTAATTTTTCTTTCTTTATTATATGCTTATGTGGATTAATGAATTAATTGTTTTAATGGTTTTCGTATTCATTATAATTCTAGGTTTTTATGTTTCACGGTTTAGCCGACTAGGTTTTTTTACTTAGTTGAGGTTTCTGTATCGTAATATAGTAGAACTACGTTTTCCTTAAACTTTTATTAATATTGTTTTAAACGTCAGCTTAGGGTTTAGAAATCAAAAACCCTGTTCATGTATATAGAGAGGGACTTGAGAGAAAACAGAGAGAACTGGTTAGTGCTTCGGCCGTGGATTAAAGGTCGAACCAGGGTGAGCCGGAAGGAGTATTGTTCGTGGTTGGAACCAAGGCAACAGAGGAGTTGGGAACAATAGGAATCGCCAGAAATTTTAGGAAGACGACGCTGAGGTTTTGAATCGAAACCTCAAAGGCAAGTTCTATTCCTAACTCTCTCCCTTTGATCGTGTTCTTTACATGCCTAAAGCAATTCCAGGAGTAAATAAACGTAAAATTAATCTTTCATGTATGTGAAATTTTATATAAAGCAGTATGTGTTTACATGTTCTAGTTTTGCTTGATTTTGCGTTTGTTTGCATAAATACTTGTTTAAATTGATTTAAATGGAGGCATATGAAATTTTATAATCTTTGGAACACACTGGGACATAGAATTAACCAGTGGAAACCCTAACAATGGATGACAGAAGGAACGGAAGTCGCTGGAGGTGAAACGGGTGAAGGAAACAAGCAAAGTTGGTCATTCGGGGAGAAGAAGCGGCTCCACATGGTGTGGAGCGGCTCCACTCAAGGGGGAGGCGGCTCCCCTTATGGGGGAGGCGGTTCTTCCCCCTTTCTCTTGATTTTTGACGATTTGTTAATTTTGGGTTGGGTTTTTGACGTTCCAGAGATAGTAAGGGGCTATGGATGGGAAGTTAAATGATGTCTAAGGACATTTTAGAGCTCCAAAAGGTTTGATAATACATAATAAATCATAGAGAATTAGTATATGGAACAGTATGAAGTTCGTAAGTAAACTGGCATATTGATCTTGGATGCGGATGATTCAATTTGTTTATCTCTAAGTTAGCAATTGAATTTAAGGCTGTTATAGTTTAAATCATGCCACAATAATATAAAAAATAAGCATGTGAAGTTATATATTCTATTATGCTTATTTGGAATTAATTGGTTTGCTGTTTCTGGATGAAAATGATTTTAAATTGCTTAATCTTAGGATAGCAATTCTCATGGATGAATTTTCAGTTAATCATGTTCCAGTGTTATAAAATATGCATGTGAAGATATATATTCTATTATAATTACTTGGAATTAATTGGTTTACATGTATGATCTGTATTATCAATCAGTGGACTTTGCGGAGTAGCATTGAATAAGCTTGTTAAATTACAATTTTATCATGCTTAGTATGGTACAATTGATGTTTATATTTAATATTTTAATTATCAATTGTTGGATGTATGGATTAGTTGATATTTACATTCATTGTCTGTATTATCAACTACTGGATTGATGGATTGTATGTACCGGTACGGGACGGTGGCATACTAGGGAGATTAGCTCAAAAACGCTAAGTCCTACCTACTCTGGAATTAAGGAATGAATTAACTAAAAGTTAAATCCTATTGATTTGTAGTGTTAAGGCAACGAAAAGTTGAGCGGCACTACTATGGATTCTGGATGGATTTTAAATATATTGTTATGGTACCTCGTGATGAGCTTGAGTCTCAGGATCAATGGTTAGGGCGCGTATATGCATTGGGATGCATAGCTGGCTATGATGGTTGGAAGTGTACCCTGTTAGTCCAGTGAGAGTCCTTTAGTGTGAATATATATATATATATTTACGGACTATATAGTTATTACAGAGTTGGTTAGAATGTACATGCATATCGAGTCTCTGCTTGGATTGTAGTAGGATAGATCTTGTTCGTGGGCCTGACCCACTTCTATTTTTCAGGTGTTCGACAGTTCTAGTCGTAGACTCGATCGTGCTAAGCAGAGACTATCACTCACTCTTCCGACGACGTAGGACTTCTCTCCGTGGTTTAACTTTAGATGTTCTTTCAGTTTACTTTAATTTTAGTTTGGTTTTAATTAAGGGTCCACTAGAGATGGATTCCCGAGTTGTTAAACTATTGGAAGGTTTTGAAATGCTGGATTTTAAGCATTAATTTTAAAGGATTTTATTTTTTAGAATTCATTCAGTTTTTATTTATTTCTTATTTCATTTTGTATTCCGTGTTCGTTTATATATTAATTGTTTGATATTCCCTCGGGTTTGGGCTTGGGCCTGATCAACCCATGTCTTGGATCCGAGGGGTGTCACACAATCCACCACAGGCATGTAAAGACTAGAAGTGTATTTTGAAATCATTTTGCAAACTTGAGCTCATTTTTTGTATAGCACCATGACAGGAATGTATTAAGTTGTTTAACATGGGTTTGTATTATACCTTTAAGCTTGACTCTACTTAGTTGTAAATTGAACTAGTTATAAAGATTATGTAAAATTCTTATGTAGAAGAAGAAAATGGTGTTGTCTTGTATCATATTATTGATGTTCATAACCATGGAATGAAGAATGTATTATTTGCATTATGTGTTGGGATAGGTTAGATAAATTTTGACGGTCTAAGAGAGGTCATTACACTTTTATGCATTAAAGCAGGTTATCGTAGGACCCTTTTTAGCAGAGGTCATGTCGAAATTTTTTTTTATTTAATAATTGGTATAATTTTAGGGTCGTTACAACTCAACGATCGGCTGTTATTGAGAGTTAAATCCCTTAATCATCACACACAGCGGAAGCATCATCACATTACATCAACACAGTATATATGAAGATAACAATCACACATTCACGCACAACACAATTTTTTACAGTGTTCACCCAACTCTAAGGTTACGTCCACGGGAGAGAGAGATTTTACTATTATGAATCAAGGAAGAGAATATACAACCACATGTCAAAACCCAGTTGTTTACTCATTATCTCTTATGAGGCTACATGCATGTGATACCCCTCGGATCCGAGACACGGGTTGATCAGGCCCAGGCCCAAACCCGAGGGAATATCAAACAATTAAAGTATTTTAAATGAACACAGATTACAAAAATGATTTAAGAAATAAAAGAATAAGCGGAAAGATACTATAAAAGAAATCCTCAATATAAAAACCTTAAAATATTAATAACTTAAAATCCAAAATCTCCAATCTTTTAACAACTCGGGAATCCATCTCTAGTGGACCCCTAATATAAAAATCCCAAACTGAATCAAAGTAAAACTGAAGATAAATCGAACATCTGGAAAGAGATCTTACATCGTCGAAAGAATGAGTGACCGTCTCTGCTCCACACGAACAAGCTCAAGCCTAGAACTGACGTACACCTGTAAAATAGGGGTGGGTCAGGCCCACGAACAAGTTCTATCCTACTGCAATCCAAGCAGAGACCCGATACGCATGTACATACTAAATAGTTCAACAATACCTAATAGTCCGTACATAAATATATATCCACACTACTAGACTCTCGCTAGACCATGAAGAGGGTCTCAACCTGAATAGAAGGCATCACACAAATCGCACCTGAGTGGGTATGAGTACCTAAGCCTAAACAGGGTATACCTCAATCCCCACAGTCAGCTACACATCCAACTGCATATACGCATCCTAACCGTTGACTCTGAGACTCAAGCTCATGTCACGGTACCATAAAATATATTTAAACTCCAATTCCATCCATCCACAAGAAATCCATTAAGTCGTTCGGCGTAGTCAACCGCACCGACTTACATACATATAACGAGGATTTCTTTAATAACCCGTACCCTCATTCCAAATAGGTAGAACTTAGCAACTTGTGCTGTCCAAACCTAGTATGTCACCGTCCCATACCGGTACATACAATCCAATCCATCCAACAGTTGATACCATACATAAACAATGCACATAGCAACTGAACCGTAATAAGCATAAATAGAGATATAGACTAGCATGCCTACTCCAGTAATTGACAAACCAAAACCATAAGACATATCAATTAATACCATAATGAACATAAAATAAATATATAAGTTATCATATTCATCCCATATCTCCATTATAAATTATCATATTACTGAGCATGCAGATAATTCATCATTCTCGTCCACGAATCCATGACAAGTACAATAACCTTAACTATATTAATTACCATGCTTGTCACTATTAATAGCATCATATTAATCCATTTTCCATCCACAGAGAATATAAATTAAATTCAGTAGAAGTATAATTCCTCTGCACTACAATGAACAACTTTCGTCGATGCTTACTAATGTCTAAGCTATAAACACCTACTGGTTTATTAAACTTTAATCCACTCTCACAAGTCTTAATTAGACTTAGAACATCTCAAAACACCCAAGTATAGCTTCCTACAGCTTCTGAAAAATCCAAAATCCGAGTTCCGTAGCCAAACAAGTCACAGAATACGTCACACTAGAAGTTCGGGAAAGAGCCTGCTCTTTCAAATGAAAGAGCCTGCTCTTTCTTTGCTTGGAGCCTACTCTTTGGTTGCAAAGAGCCTGCTCTTTTTGCTTCTATGAGCCGTCTCTTTGAAAACTTAAGCCGTTTCTTCCTGTTCTTCTGTTTCCAACTCCGGTGAGTTTCTGTTAAACTGTGTTTCAATCCTAAGAGTCTTAGATGTTTAAATTAGATTCCAACTAATTCCAGAGTCCACTAAATTCATTGCTCAGTTACCAAAATTAATTAAAACATAAACTTTGCAAAAGAATTTAATACTAGCAGTTTATGCAATCCCAAACTCCAACTGTTTTAACACATCAACCTTGTAACTAAAATTAATTCCATTGATTTCCAACATGATATAGAGTTAATTAAAAATCATTACTCATCAATTTCATTGAACTAAAATAAAAATTTAACATAATGAAGAAATTATAACATGAAAATACATTCAGGACCAAGCAAAATGGAGTGTAGGAAAACTAGTAAAAATCATGGTGCAACCTTTAATACCTTGGAACTTAATCCCACTCCAGACCCTTGTTAAACCATCCATTACAGTAACCATTCCATATAGATAACTTAGAAAATCAATCTCCATAAAGCCATCTCACTGAAAACTGGAACAAAACCTCACGGAACGTGGAAAACTGGAGATAACCAAATGGAGCAGGCTCTGGAAAACCTTGAAGCCGCCTCCATGGCCTTGGAGCTGGCTCCCAAGTGTCTTAGAGCCGCCTCCAAGCATGTAGAGCCGGCTCCAAACCCTAAAGGAGCCGGCTCTCCCCCTCCTTTGCTCTGTGTTCTCTTCTCCGGCTACGTTTAAGCCCTTCTACAGATCACCGTTTTGATTACCAAAAATTTCTAAGTAATTCCCCGTAAATTCTAATGTTGGTTTAAGCCTTGATTATACTTACTAATATGGATTTAACCAAGCACAATGCAAGATCAGTTCCAAGCTTTAACAGTTTATCAAACCAAACCTAGGACTAACAGTTTGCGTCCTAGTAACAGATAGCCTATCTATTTTTGTTTTAAAATCATATAATAAACCTGGAACCAATTTAATATGCAAAGAACACGAGTATAAGGGAGCGAGTAAGGTTAGAACTTGCCTTTGAGATCTTTGTTCAAAATCTCTATGCCGTCTCTAAAGCTTTCCGACGATTCCCACTACAAAACTACTCTGTTGCTTCTCTATCTCTAGAGACGTGAATAGGGTTTTGTTTGTTTTTCTAAAAACCCAATATAGACATCTCACATATATTTATAGGGTTTTACTAAACCCTAGATTAATTCCAACCCTCCTAAAAATCCTCACCGGCCAAAAGAAACCTAATAAAACCTACGTCGGCAACAACCGACTTTTAAAACAAAACCCTATTTAAAAATACAATTAAATTAAAATAATTACCACTTAAATTAAATTAATCAAACCATTTTATTAAATTAGATTAAATCAATTAAACAGTTAAATTAAATCAAATAAAGCATTTAATCCTAATTAAAAAAAATAACTAAATGCAATCAAAATACAACCATGAAAACAATTAAACTAAAACAAGGTATAAACATAAAACCCAATAAACTCATAATGAAATTTAAATAAATTTTCAATTAAAACAAACCAATTCATAATTAAATAAATAAAAATATAATTTAAACAATAAAATAAATTCCAAACCTATCCTTTTTAATTTAGGGGTATTACAATGCATACACTCACGAATTATATATACTCTCCCCGATCCTCACAACACTCAGAAAAGCTAGATACCTTCTGTGAGATATATTTTTGTAAATTGGCTTATTTCAGTAACAAAACAAATCCTACTCGAGTTGTAATTTCATTTACCATATCCGACTTGACATCGACTGCGGAATTGGAAGTTTGTTCAGAAAAGGAAAGTAATATTGATCATCGAAAAAGAAAGAACAACGATTAGGACATCGTTTCCCACTTAGGACACATTGATATACATGGTATATTTTCAGAGTTCAAAAATTACAGAATTTCCAAGTTCATATTAGATTCTGTTAAGTGGAACCAGTACCAAGATATGGGAACCAGTTCCAAGTTCTAATATAAGAGAACAAACTCACTGTCCTTTAGGAACCAATACCAAGATTGGGAACCAGTTCCATAAGTCCTAATTGCAAAAAAAGTCCAGTTCCCTTGATCTGTTTAATACCTTTTTTTTATCCAACTTTCCTTCCAAGTCCTATGCACGAAATTTCCTTTATTTACAGATGAAATAGGACTTTACAAACCTCTATATGAACCATGTCATACACATTGGTTTATTTACGACTTTTGTTATATAGATTCAATATTCTTAAAAGCCTTAGAAGATTATTTTTTGCAGAAAATCAGAGTTGATTTTTCTATCATCTTTCCAGAACACATACACATAAACACATAGTGAGTTTAGAGTTGTGGTGTTCAAATCCTGATCGTGATCATACAGTTGCATCTACAACGATCAGATAAAAATAGATCTTCTTCTACATCATTCAGAGGATTGAAGAACAGAAGTAAAAGCAATCACACTTTGAAAGGGTTGGAGCATTCGAGGAGTGTTATCTAATCTACCTGCTACTCTTCTACAAATATCAAGCATAAGCCTGAAGTCAAGTTGCTGTTGGACGGGGAGTCGTAAAGCGAGAGGATTGTCAGCAGTTGGTGTTTGGTAGAACAATAGGGTGTGAACCAGAGTCAAAGTTCAATATACTTTGTTTCAAGTATAGTGGATTGGTTTACTTTGACTGCACAGTCCACGAGGTTTTTCCCATAATAGTTGACGTATTTTATCAACTGGGGTTTCCTCGCTAAAATCCGGGTGTCATCTCTAACTTTATATTTTGCTTTATTTTATCTGCATGTGATTAATTATTTAATTGCTAAAATAAGTAATGTTGGTAACGACACAGATCTGTTTTAAAACAAACAAAACTTTCTAAGTATTTTCTACTACATACGACTCACAATTTGGTATCAGAGCCAATCTCTACACATTGAGTTAATCCTTGCTGAAAAGTTTTGTTTTGTTTTTCAAAAATTATTTTCAAAATCATGTCTTATGGGTTGAAAGAAGGTGATTCTAATCAACGTGGTCTTTTATTTGAAGGAGATAATTACAATTTTTGGAAATCAAAGATGAGAGCCTACTTACAAAATTCTAGTGGTAAAACTTGGGCAATAGTTGAAGCTGGCTATACACTTCCTACAGTAGATACAACTGTGGATGGAAAAATAGTTAAAGAGTTAAAAGATACTTTTCCTTTTACTACCATTGAAGCTTAGCATAGGGATGTTAATGGTTAAGCTTTATATTCAATTATTAATTCTGTTATTCCATCTGAATATGCTAGAATTTCTGATTGTAAAACTGCTAAGAAGCTTGGGATATTTTGCAGGTTACTCATGAAGGAACTTCTAAAGTGAAGTTGTCCAAAATTCAGTCACTTTCTCATAACTTTGGGAACATTGTGATGAAAGAAGATGAAACCTTTTCTGATTTTTATTCTAGTCTTCTTGAAATAATTTCTGAATTGCGTCACTTAGGTAAAAAAGTTAGTGATAAGAAAATCTGTGAGAAAATCTTAAGGTCTTTACCTAAAAGATTTCAGATTAGAGTTAAAACAATCATTAAACATTGGGATTTGTCTACTAGTAAAGTAGATAAGATGGTAGGTTTATTGAAAACTTTTGAGATGTAGAATTTTGATTTAGACTAGAAGGAGAAAAATCTTGCTTTAAAATCTACACAGGTTGAGAATTCTATGGATGAAAACTCTGATGATGATATGGAATTCTTGTCAAGGCAATACAGTCAGATTTTGCAAAGGAAACTAAGGAGTAGGAATAGCAACATGGCTAATCCTAAAAATTTTGACAAAATGTCAAAGTTTAGGTTTAATGAAAAGAAAGTAGAAAAATTAAAAGAAACTGAATTCATTTGCTGGAATTGCGGTAGCAAAGGTCACGCATCTAATGTTTGTCCTAGTCCTAGGAAAGAACAAAAGGATAAGAATTAAGGAAAAGCAATGAAAGTTTCTATGTCCGAAAATTCTACTTTAGTGATAACGATTCTCCTCTAGATGATACTAATGATTTTTCTTATATCGCTTTTCTTGGTAGAGGTCCTCATGTCAAGTCTTTATTTTACTGATATTTCAGATAACGAAGACAATGAATTTTATTATGAACAGGTACAAGAAGCTGAAAAGGACGATGAAAAGTTGAAGAAGATGGTCAAAGAAATTATTGAAGTCAAACAGGAAATCAATAAGCTAGCAAATGAGCTTATCCAAGCAAAATGAGAGAATAAAGATCTAAAGAAACAGATTGATGAAGCAAAAAGGAAAGCTTTTGAAAGCAATTCCGTTATCACTAAGTCTGAGAAGAGGATCATCACTCGTGAGGATAAGTTAAGTATAGTTAACTTATTGAAGGAATGTCTTGCTTTGAAAAATGATTATCTTGAAATTGAATTGAAATCTAAAAAAGATAAAATGAAAGGGTTTAATATGAGTCAAAACAGTTTGAATAAGATAATTAATATGGGTAAGGATGTGAATGATAAAACAGGGTTAGGATTTGTTAAAGGTTCTACTAGTAATCAAGGTAAAATAACTTTTGTTAAACCTGCTATTATGCCTAATCCATGTTTGCCTGATGTATCACATTTTGATAAGTCTTATGTGCCTAAATTGTTGCATTGCACTTTTTGTGGAAAGAATGGACATAAGTATAATTCATGCCTTCATAGGAAAAAGAAAGACTTTTCTAAAAATCATTCTAAAAATTCTTATACTAAGAAAAAGGTGCATTCTAGGAAGAAAAAGAATGTTATGACACCTAAGATTTCTAAAGTAGATAATTTGCCTAAAAAAGAGGTAAAAAAAGAAAAAGAATTTCAGGAAATGAGAGTGAGAACTGTTTGGATCAAAAAGTCTGATTTGATTCATTATATGCCTGTTGAGTCCATGGAATATGTTTCCAAAAGGACTTCACCTTCAAACTAAGTCCTATGAAATTTAGTGATCATGGCTTGTGTTTAAAAGTAAAATTTTGTTACAATTGGATCACTTGTGAAGGTTTGGTTAGGGTTTTGAGTTTCTGATCATAGTTTTCATGATGTATTTGAGAAAATTCTTCCATTGAATTTATAATCTATCTTTGAATGTAAATTGGACACATGATTTTTTTATTAAAAATAGATTCTTAGTTTGTAATTTATACAATGAAAGTTGATTTGCATTAATTAAGGGATTTTTAGATTTGAATATCTTAAGTTCATAACCTTTTGTGCACTAAACCAAATCTGAAAATTTTGATTAAAAATCTTTGAATTATTGGTTAGGGTATATTGATCACAAAAGCTATAAAGGTTATTGTCTGGAAAAAAAAATAGGAGCTTAAAAAAATGAATAAATTTAGTTTAAAAAAAATGCTGAATTAGGAAAATGCTACCTATTGAGATGTGTTCGAAAGCTCCGATTAAACTTTGAAGTGGAGCTAAATGAGTAAAAAGAAAGGTGGAGACAAGTTAAATTAAGGAATTGTTGTCTGCTCTTTAGAGTGAAAGCCACCTTACTTAGAAAAATTGCTCAAAGACAATTTTATCTTGACGTTTTTTGATCAATATAGTTTGGACAATGATTTATTGATAATTGATTAAAAATTGATAAGATAGATTGCACACACTCACTTGAACTTGTTAGATTGATTTCTAACTGTTTCATTAATATTTGCAAGTTAAAATTTATGTGGTGATTATTTTTTGAGAATTGAAATTAATTGAATATTTTGTGGAGTTGAAATTTTCATTCATAAATATCTCTGATAATTTTTTTGGAAATATTGAATTAGGTGTGGACTTGAAAGACTTTGGTTGACTGGTCAATGATTTGTTTTTAATTGTGTTTTGTTTTAAAATTTAAAAAATTGAAAAAAATTGTAAAGTTATAAAAAATTCAAAAAGATTTTTGTTTTTAGTTTGTAGTTTTTTTGATTTGTTTGATCATTGAGTAAATCACAAAGTCAAAGGAAAAATTCTCTGGAAAACTTTTTCAAGGAAGCTTACTGTCCATTTCTTACCGGTTTCACCTATTCGCTACCGGTTCAAGGTACACAAATGTTAGGCTCAAGTCTCTGGAGCCTGGCTACCGGTACCACAAATTTGGCACCAATTCAAAAGTGGTTCAAATCCATATTTTAGTCATTGCCCAGTGGGAACCGGTTCCTGGCAGTAAGATTGGGTATTAAAGTTTCACTTTTTAACTTTGTTGGGCATTGTTGCATAAACTTCCTCTCTCTATATATTATGCTCACTCTCTATCTACAAAATTCCAATGATATATACATCTGATCTTGCATCCTTATCATCATAACGTTGCATAAACAACATAGAATCATTAGATTGCAAGTTAGAATGAAGATTAAAGGTTGAGTTTTGAATAGAATTTGTGGAGTTTGGGAGTTTGAGAAAATTAGAGGATTGGTTAAGATATTGATCTTTTGGGTTGTTAAAGAGATTAAAGTCTTGGGTATTGATTGTTGTGGCTTTAATTGCTTGTTGTGTTGATTGGTTTTTGGGGTTTTGAAGAATCAAATTAAGCTTGTCCAAGAACAAGTGTTAAAGGACAAGCCAAGTGTTCGATAAATTTTCCAAGTGAACTCCGAAGTTTCAAACCAAATTTCTTTGAACATAAGATGCCTACGAGACCATCCAAGAAAGACAAAGGAAAGGGTATTGCTTGTCCTCTACCCCCAAAGAAAGCCCGAACAACAATTTCTATTCGGGAATCGCAAGAGGGTTCAATTGTTCCAAGGGATGAACCGTCTTCACCTAGCTCTCCTACCATTGAGATACCACCTGGGTAACTGTCAGTATCTGACATAGGAAGATTCAGTTTACTCAAGAACACTTTTACAATGAGCATGCTTGGTTAGTATACACTAAAGTGTATAAGTATGGTCCGATTAAGTCGGAACGAAATGTGAACTTGAAGAAGTTAAGAGATGGTCTGGGAAAGAAATTGGTTGATTATATTGAGAAGTACAAGTGGTTGTTCTTTACCTCTATGGCAAATTCCTACAGTCTTAATCTAGTTCACTATTTCTACTCAGATATCCACAAGGTTTATGACTCAGGATATTTTGAGGTTTCATTATTTGGGAAGGACTGTGTGGTACATACAGATGTGATTGGCAAAGTTCTTGGCATTCCCAAGAATTTTTCAAACACTGGCTATCATCTTCCACTGGTACATTCCGACCTAAATTGAGAAGATAGTTATAATGAATTATGTGTTCCAGACTCACCAAGGTTTCCCGAATACATCCTGAATCGCTATCTTACAAATGAGGCGACTTTTCTCAATTTATTTGTGATCTCCAACCTTGGCTACTTCGAGAAGAAGGATGTTATTTATGTAAGCATGTAGAGGTACTATATCTTCTATCTATTGATATAGAGATATATCTTGACTCTTCTATATATAGACTGATGATAGCGCATTATAAGAATAATTCTAAGAAGAAATCATCTCCATTCCCTATGATCATTATGGCATTATATCGGCATTTTGAGATTCCACTTCCACCCCGTGCTCATCATATTGAGATCATGTCTGAGTTGGATATGAGGGCTTTTAACAAGGCTAAATCTATAAGAGCTTCATCTAGGAAAGCTAGCGGGGGTGCAACTACTTCTTCATTATATCTTCCGGAGGTTACTACGCTCTTTCCGACTAAGCGAACGTTTAACACTTTGGATGCCAATTTGCTCTATTCATTGATTCTTCAGAATCAAAAAGCCTTGATAGATGTTGTTTTTGATCTTCAAGAGGATGTTAGGTTACATAAGGAGCAAAAGACGGGTGGTACCTCTGAGGATGTATACAGACCAGCCCCTCCAGATCCGTCACTTGTGGTTGAGGATGATATAGATGAGGATGACGAGTCAGATGATGATGCAGAGGATGATACCAGTGGGAGGAACACTGATGGTGGTTGTGATACCCCTTGACTCTAGAGCCACGGGTGATCAAGTCCAAGCACAGATCCGCGGGATACCGAACAATCAATATGTAAACAAGCAAGAGTACAAAAGAATTTAAAATAAAATAATACGCAGAACAGAAATCTAAATGTAAAACCTCCAATGATAAACTTTAATAATAATTAAACTTTCTAATTTGTACAACTCGGGAATCTAACTAGTGGACCCCTAATAATCCCAAATGGTAAAACTTTACAGAATCCAAAATCCAAAAACTAAAATAAGAAAGAACATCATATGTAGTTGGAATAGTGAATGACTGTATCTGCATCACCACGATCAAGTCTAAGCCTGGTACTGAAAATCACCTAAAAAATAAGGGTGAGTCAGGCCCACATGCAAGTTCCATACTACTATAATCCATACATAAACCCGATACGTAGATACATCCTAGATAGCTCGGCAATAGCTAAAATAGTCCATATAGATATAGGTACACACTATAGGATGCCCACTAACCTATAGTCATCACACCTGTGTAGAAGGTAACATGCAAAATGCACGTAACGTAGTCGTGCACCTAGACCTACCAGGGAACGTCATTAGGTCCAGTTCTCGATCCAATGCGATTACGCACCCGAACCATGGTCCTGAGACTCAAGCTCATACCATGGCACATATAATAAATATATAAAGTCCGTACTCCTAATACAAAATATCATCCATCTGTATAGTGGTCTGATATATGTATAACAAATCCATCATGAAACCATAATAGGTCATTCAATTTATTTGATTGACATGACACAAGTAGGTGAGGGACTTAACCTTTATGGTTAATCCATACCTTAATCCAAATTAGGTAGGACTTAGTATTTTGAACTAATCCATTCCCAATATAGATAGGTCTTAGTGTTTTGAATTAAGCCATCCTTAATATGACACCGTCCCATACCGGTTCATATATATCCATATAAGTAGGACCTAACCTTTTTATGGTCAATCCAACTCATTCCAAATTAGGTGGATTTAGTGCTTGAACTAATCTATACCTAGTATGTCACCGTCCCTTACCTGTACATACAATCCTCCAGTTAACATAGTTGATAAAACAATATTAAATAGTCATCAACCACATTCCATAATATGCAAAAGACAAGTTAATCTATATACATAAATATTAGGCATTCAATACAGAACCTAAAATCCAACTCTAATAATGTAAATCGCTACACAATTTGCACACATTTACATTCTCCATCATAATCCATGAATTGATACAATTTAGTACAATTTTAAGTATCAATTAAACCCAAGTTAAGCATAGGGAAATTCAGTTAATTCACTATACTTCAAATACTATAGAATTATGATTTATATATATATTTAAATCATACACAACAACCTTGCCAAGCTCCGGTATATAAACCTAGCAAATCCTCCAATATAGTCCACGAATTGATACAGTTAATAGAAATTTGAGTATCAATTAAACCCAAGCTAAGCATAGGTAATTTCAGTTAATTCACCATACTTATAACACTGTGGAGATATGATTATATATAATTAAATCATATAAAAACTTTGACAAGTTCCGGTAAGTAAAAACTAGCAAAAATAGTGTGCATCCTACATGCCTTTCCCTTAGGTTCTTCTTGCCCTATTCCTTAATCAGATTATGCATTTATGCCTCCTCATAATGTTACAGGTTTATGACCATCATATATATCACTTAAAATAGTTTAAACGAAATAAAAAATCTCTGTATAGTCCAAACACAGCCTAAAAACCAACAATACGCAAAACTGGGCGTTTAAAACGAAAAATCCCAACTGAGCAAGCTAAGTTACAACTGAGCAGGCTAAGTTAGAAACTTAGTTGGTTGAGTTGCTAACTTAGTCGGCAGAGTTGATAACTTAGTCGGCTCAGTTTCCAACTGAGTCGGCTAAGTTGGTGCTGAAGCTGTTTTCTTCATCTATTCAGCCTCTGTAAACCCTAAAACTCCATTGTTAATGCCTTTAAGCTTCAACCTATGTCCCATACACCCATACTAAATTATTTTAAGTCTTTTAGTAGGCAAAGAATCAACTTAAACAACAGTTCATGCATAAAGATCAAAGAAATAAAGAAATCACAAACAAGTATATATATACATGAACCACTCTGTTTTAGTCTGATTAAGCATGCATGATTATTTCGTTTTAGCATTAATTAAACCCCTGAAGTCAAGCTAGGCATGCACAGAACATAAGTTTATAGGAATTAGAAAGAATGAAACTTGCCTTTAGGTTTTAGTTTGAAACCTAATAACGCCGTCTCTAAATTTCAGAATTCCAAGACTGTTCTCCACCTCAATTCACTGTTCTCCTCCTTTGTTGCCTCTTGGTTCCACCCACGAGCAACTCCCTTTCTTCCTCCTTGAGAATTTATATGTTTCGCTCAAGCCTCTCTCTGTTCTCTCTTACGTTTCCCTCTGTTTTACCTCTCCAGTCGTGAATAGGGTTTTCCAACTCTAACAGACTTATACCATTTTATATATATAGGTTTTTACGAAAACCTAATTCTAATTCCAATTAATTCTAAGTCAGCTACACCATGAATAAACGAAACCCTAAATTTAAATTCAAAACAACCATCTAAAATATAAACCATATAAGCCATATACAACACACGTCAATTAAAACCAATTAATCAACCAATTAAATTAAAACAAATAAACAATTAATTCAAAACAAATAATCAATTAAATAAAATCAAATCCAAAAAAATAAACAATTACAGCTAAATAATTAATTTAAAGAAATACACCAATACAATTTAAACAATTAATTTCCATAAACACAATTAATCAGTTAAGGAACAAAACACATAAATCACACAATTAAATAAAATGCAATAACAACAAAATTAAATTCCCATTTTATCCTTTTGAAAACTAAGGGTATTACAGTGGTAATGAGGATTTTCCGACATCTAAAGTTCTATTTGCTGGAGATGATCCTGATGCTTGATTCTAGGTTCATATCATATATGCATCACTTTTTGCTTAGTTTTTACATTGTCATGGCTTGATATTTTTGGATATTCTGTTTTGGTTTTTGACATGTATTAAACTGATTCGTGTTTACTTTATTTTAGTATTATTTCTTTCTGGTTATACATTGATCGGGTTATTTTGCTATTACTTTGTCAATTTTGTTCCAAAAAGGGGGAGAACAAGGTTACATTACGGGCGAGAAAAATCTAAAAAAAATTTAGATAATTTATTCAGGGGGAGTTTTAAACTTGTTTATTAAACTTTCACTGGTAGTTTTGCTTGAACTATGTGCAGGAATTCAGGTAAATGTTTGTCCAAGAGCTGAAGTGAACAGAGATAAAATATTTCCTTGGTTCCTTAAACAATTGTAATTTATTTTTCTGCTTTAGGTAGATTATACATTGTTTTTAGGGTTTTGTCATGAAATTGCCAAAGGGGGAGATTGTGAGATATATTTTTGTAAATTGGCTTATTTTAGTAACAAAACAAGTCATAGTCGAGTTGTAATTTCAGTTACCATATCTGACTTGACATCGACTGTGGAATTGGAAGTTTGTTCAGAAGAGGAAAGTAATGTTGATCATCGAAAAAGAAAGAACAATGATTAGGACATCGTTTCCCACTTAGGACACATTGATATACATAGTATATTTTCAAAGTTCAAAAATTACAGAATTTCCAAGTTCATATTGGATTCTGTCAAGTGGGAACTGGTTCCAAGTTCTAATATACGAGAATAAACTCACTATCCTTCAGGAACCAGTACCAATATTGGGAACCGGTTCCACAAGTCCTAATTGCAAAAGAACTCCAGTTTCCTTGATCTGTTTAATACCTTTTTTTTATCCAACTTTCCTTCCAAGTCCTGTGCACGAAATTTCCTTAATTTACAGAAGGAATAGGACTTTGCAAACCTCTAAATAAACCATGTCATATTGAGGATGCGGCAAGTGGCATGGGCCGGATATGGTTCGCGAGAGTGAGGTCGAGTCGAATGATTAAAGTAGGATCTATGGCAAAGCGCCATGGAATGGGCCGAACCTGAGGGATCCACCGAGGAAGGTCAAGCTCATTGGAAGACCAAGCCCAGAAGGAAGAGAGCTTTCAAATTTAGGCCCAATGTAATTGGTTAGCATCAATAAGGGTGATGGCCTATAAATAGACCAGGACAGGTAGAAAGTTAGGGAAGAATGCTAGAGAGAGAGAGAGAATGAGAAGAACTGAAATCTTGTATCTTCAATTGGTGCCGTCTGTGGGAACCGAGGACGAAGATCAATTCGAGCCCGATCAGTACCATATTAGTTCAATCGAGTTTGTGAATACGCAGTGTGATTTCTGGAAATTGAATCCAGATCAGTGAGATTGTAGTCTGTTCTGAGAGAATTCTTGCTTAATGTGGATTCTAAGGCATTTGCTTTGGAATGACGCAATTGTGATTTACTCAGTTGCAGTCAAATCCGACGAGTTTGAAGCTAGAAAAGTTCAGATCTAGCAAACAGCGATCACGATTCGGTGAAGTTAAGCCCAGATCTAGCGGAGTTTGCATCGGTAACGCTTAGATCTATTTCGAAGTTCGTAATTCATGCCTTTACTTCGATCCAAAATCATGATAGGGGGTGACAACTCTAATACGGTTGAGAACGTCCAACAAGTGAAACTTGATAAGTTGATGAACATGATCAAAGCTCTCCGGAGAGAAAATGTGGATCTAAGGAATGAAATACAGCGTCAGGAAGCTCCAGTAATTCCACGACCACTCCCGGTAGGAGAAGAAGGTGCACGTACCGATGCAGCACATCACGGTAAGGAGGTTGGAAATAATCTAGTAGATCCTCACCGCGAGGAAATCCGGCGAGACGGTTTGCCGCCAAATCTTCGTCGTATGGATGATCGTGAAGGATCGACTCACGTGGATCCACGGCGTGAGCAGATCAGGCGAAACGAAGCAATGACTTTTGATCCACATCAAGAAATGCTCAGCCGAGGTGAAGCAACAGAGTTGATTCGTCAGAAAGCTATGCCTCCATGGCGCAAGGACTTCGTTGAGGATAGATCATTCGATCCGACCTATCGGCCTTCCATGACGACGTTCTACTATCACAGCTCAGAGAGGAGATCAGTAGACCAGAGAACAGCCGCGGGGTTCCAGAGGGAAAATGAAGCACTCCGTACAGCAGCTCGAACGGTAGATTCACCGTTCACCGATGAGATTCTGAATGCTCCGAGTCCGAGGAAATTTTCCATGCCCGTTTTCATTCTATTCGACGGAACGACTGATCCGATCGATCATGTGTATGACATCCAGCTAAAAATGGCTCTAAACACTGAGAATGATTCTTTGATATGCAAGTGCTTTCCTACGAGTCTGGCCGGACCAGCTCTGAATCGGTTCAAGAACCTGCCGAGGGGTTCGGTGGATAGTTTCCGAAGCCTGTGCGATCGGTTCATAAGCTAATATTATGGAAACAAGCGTCCAGCGAAAGATATTTTGAGCTTATTCACAATGAAACAACACGCTGAAGAGCGTCTCCAGGCTTTCCTAACCAGGTTTAATCTTACCAAGAGCATGGTTATTGAATGTCACCCTTCAACGGCAGTTCAGGCATTCATACTGGCCATGAATCGTGGCACCCCGTTCCACACAAGCTTGGTGGTCAACACGCCGAGGACTATGGATGAACTTAACGAAAGAGCCGATGGATTTGTGCGCTTGGAAGAAGAAGAGGCAGCAAACGCTCGGAAGACATCCGTTATATCCACGGAAGAAAAGACCAAAGCAAAGATCAGGCAAAAACAGGTCCAACCGCAACGCTCCTCCTGGAAATCCGAGAAGAGGCCCAGAGAGGAAGAGCTGATTACTCCATTGAAAGCTACCCTAGCAAGACTGTACCAAGAAAATAAAGATAAGTTCCGACCTCCTTTACCAATCAAACAACCTCTCGAACAGAGGGATCAGTCTAAACACTGTGCATTTCATTTTGATTTTGGCCACCAGACTAACGAATGCAGGAACCTAAGGAGACAGGTAGAGATGCTGATAGCCAGAGGGGAGTTCGCAAGTTATATTCAAGGACCAGCGGTGGAGCAGAACCAGCCAATGGAGCATGTGAAGAACAATCAGAAGTCGAATTCTCACAACACGCAACCAGTTCGAGTAATTAATGCAATTCACGGTCATCCAGAACCTGCTGAGGAATCAGATGAACTACTTCGAACACGCCTTCATTAGGCACGGATGAAGAGAAGGATAGGCAGTGTAAACACTCTGCACCAGCAGAGCGCATCAACGCAGATAAAGTTTGACGCAATAGACTTGTTGCGTGTTCAGACCCCTCATGAGGACCCACTAGTCGTAAGTTTAACAGAGGCCAAATGCTTGGTGCGCAGAGTTCTAATTGACCCTGGAAGTAGTGCGAACATCATGCCAAGAGATACATTCGATCGGCTCAAGATTAAACAGGATCAGCTGAAATCCACCGGGAATCCACTATTAGGGTTTGATGGAAAGCGAGTGGAGCCCGTCGGCACAGTGGAGGTAGCGGTACATGCTGCCGAGAGGGTTTTGATGGAAACCTTTGTAGTTGTTGAAATTCATCCCTCTTACAATCTTCTGATAGGCAGAGGGTGGATCCACAGAGTTCGAGGTGTTCCTTCCACTCTACATCAGGTAATGAGATGCCTGGCACAGGACGGAACCAAAGTGATTGACATTCATGGAGACCAAGTTGCAGCAAAAGAATGTTACTCTGTAACGATGAAACATGCCAGAAAGGGGAAAGCTCCCATTCGTTCAGTAAGTCCGAGATAGCAATTACAGGAGCCTCCCTCCAAGCAGAATGGAGAGGAAGAACCAGTAGGCTTGACTGAAGAACCCCTGCTTGATGTGCAGATCGATCAGTTTCGACCAGAACGAACAACCAGAGTGGGGGAGCGACTCGTTGAGAAGGAAAAGTAGGAATTAGTTAATTTTTTGTCTCAAAATGCAGATGTGTTCGTATGGAGTCACCTAGACATGCCCGGGATCGATCCTTCGGTATCCTGTCATTCCTTGAATGTTAACCCCAATGCAAAACCTGTAAAGCAGAAGCAACGACGGTTTACCCCTGAGCGCAACCGAATTATTACCGAGGAAGTTGATAAGCTACTTGATGCGGGGTTCATAAGAGAACTGTACTACCCCGACTGGCTATCAAATGTGGTCGTTATGCAAAAGAAAAATGGGAAATGGCGCGTATGCATTGATTTTACCAATTTAAACAAAGCTTGTCCGAAGGATAGCTTCCCGCTGCCAAAGATTGATCAGATGGTGGATGCAACTACTGGATATGAACGCTTGACCTTTTTAGATGCTTATTCGGGTTATAATCAGATCCCCATAGACCCCGCTGATGAAGAAAAACTTCTTTCGTTACTAAACGCGGGACGTATTGCTACAAAGTTATGCCGTTCGGACTAAAGAACGCCGGGGCACCTTACCAAAGACTTATTAGCAAGATTTTTAAGGAACAAATAGGGAAGACAGTGGAGGGTTACATTGATGATATGGTGGTCAAAAGTAAGAAGAAAGCTGATCATATGCAGCATTTTCGAGGCGTGTTTGATGTTTTGCGGCGATATGGAATGAAGCTCAATCCGACTAAGTGCTCGTTCGGTGTAAGTTCAGGCCAATTCCTAGGGCACGTGGTTAACCTCAGAGGCATCGAGGCAAGCCCTGCCCAAGCAGATGCTCTGACTAAGAATGCCGAGCCAACGACAATCAAAGAAGTGCAAACACTTACGGGACGGATTGCTGCACTGAGCCGTTTCATTTCCAAATTGTCAGATCGATGCAAACCATTTTTTGACACAATCCGGAGCCACGGCAGGCAGGTTTGGGGAGATGAACAACGCCTAGCGTTAACTGCTCTGAAAAAATATATGCAAAACCTTCCGGTACTATCAGCTCCAGAATCAGGCGAAAAACTGTTTTTGTATCTCGGAATGTCCAGCATCGCGACAAGTGGCGTTCTGGTCCGCTACGCAGAAGGGAAGAAATATCCAGTGTTCTATATTAGTAAGACAATAACTGAGGCCGAAAGACGTTATTCAAAGGCAGAGCGGGTGATACTCTCGCTAGTGCATGCGAATAGAAAGCTCAGGCATTATTTTGAATCCCATCCTATTATCGTTCTAACCACTTTCCCTATCAGAATAATCCTGCACAAACCGGATCTCTCCGGAAGAATAACGAAGTGGGCTATAGAGTTAAGCTCATTTGATATCACATACGAACCTAGAACAGTAGTCAAAGGGCAGGCGGTGGTAGATTTTTTACTAGAATATGATTTAAAGGACGTGAAGGAGGATCTTTGTAAGTGCTTATGGAAACTCTTCGTTGATGGATCCTCAAATCAGATGGGTGCAGGCATTGGGATCAAACTGCAGACGCCAGAAGGTACAGCCTTAAGCCAAGCGCTTCGGCTTGAATTCGCAGCCACGAACAATGAGGCAGAATATGAAGCGTTGCTGGCAGGAATAAAGCTTGCCAAAGAACTTAAGGTCAGGAATTTGAATGTTTTTAGTGACTCACAGTTAATCGTTCAGCAGGTGAGGGGTGAGTATGAAACCAAGGATGAAACGATGGAAGCATATCGTTCTGCTGTTATGCGGGAGGCGAAGAACTTTGAAAAAATTGAATCCATTCAAATTCAAAGGGAGTATAATGAAGATGCCGACAGGCTAGCATGTAGCGCCTCGGGTTCTGGAGAAACATTGGTAAGGGTGGTTCCAGTGGGAATATTAAATCAGCCATCCATTTTCAAAGAACCTTCAGGCTCGGATCCTTGGCAAGTGAATGTTATTCCATATGAGCCAAGTTGGATTGATCCGATCATAACTTACATCCGAGATGGTACTCTGCCTGAACAAAGAAATGAGGCTAGGAAAATCAAAGCGAATGCTGCAAAGTACGCCGTAGTGCATAACCAATTATACAGAAGATCTTTTTCCGGACCGTACTTAAAGTGTGTTACCCCCACAAAGGCTCGGCAAATATTACGAGCTATTCATAAAGGCGTATGTGGAAACCATTCAGGGGGGAGATCATTAGCACACAAGGCAATGGCTCAAGGGTACTTCTGGCCAAACATGTCGCGAGATTCGGAAGCATTGTCCAGAAGGTGCAATAAGTGCCAAAGGTTCGAACCACTGATCCACCAACCGCCTGAAGACTTGCATGTAATGGCCACACCATGGCCTTTCACACAATGGGGGATGGATAAAGTTGGTCCTCTACCAACTGCCAGAGCTCAGAACAAGTATGTGTTACTGGCTACAGACTACTTTACTAAGTGGGTGGAAGCAGAGCCATATCCGAGCGTTACTCAAACTCATGTGAGACGATTCATTTAGAGTAATATTATTTACCGGTTTGGTGTTTCGAGGTCAATCGTCATGGATAATGGTACTAACCTTGACAGTAAGCAAGTAAGAGAGTTGTTGGAGGAGTATGGAATTAATCAAAAGCTGGCAGCAGTAAGTCACCCACAGGCCAATGGACAAGCGGAAATTACAAACAGAACAATCTTTACTTGTATCAAGAAGAAACTAGAGGAAAGGAAAGGAAGGTGGTTAGATGAACTGCCGAACATCTTATGGGCCTACAGAATGACTCCTAGACGACCGACCGGAGAAAGCCCATTCACCATGGCGTATGGAACCGAGGCAGTTCTACCAGTCGAGCACTTAGTTCCGACTGTTCGAAGCTTGGCATGGAACCGTGAGCATAATGACAGTATGCTAAGGTTTAACCTCGATTTGCTGGAAGAAAAAAGAGACGCAGCAGCGGTAAGGCTCGCATCTTACCAGCAGACGCTTGCGAACAGCCATAACAGGAAAGTAAAACACCGAGACTTTAGGCCAGGTGACCTGGTTCTGAAAAAGAAAGTAGGGTTAGTCAAAAAGATGATGCTACAATGGGAAGGCCCATACAGAATTGCAAAGGCAATAAGAAAAGGCGCATATACCTTAGAAACCATGGCCGGAAGGCTGGTTAACAAGCCTTGGAATGCTACTTCTCTAAAGAGGTATTATCAATAAAAAGTTGAGATTCAGTACTGAATTTTGTTTATTTCAAATTGAAAACAGTTGAATGTATAAGTTTCTGAGATTTATATGGATTGCACTCCTCTTTAACATCTTAAGCAAATAAGTGGCAACTGGCACTATGAGCCGAACGCCAAACACTTGCTAAGAAAAATAGAGGGCCAAGTGGCAAGTGGCGTCCCAGCCGAGCGCCAGGCACCTATGCAAAGTAAGTGGCAGCTAGCACTATGAGCCGAACGCCAAACACTTGCTAAGAAAAATAAAAGGCCAAGTGGCAAGTGGCGTCCCAGCCGAGCGCCAGGCACCTATGCAAAGTAAGTGGCAGCTGGCACTATGAGCCGAACGCCAAACACTTGCTAAGAAAAATAGAGGGCCAAGTGGCAAGAGGCATTCCAGTGGAACGCCAGGCACCTAGGCAAGTAAGTGGTAGCTGGCCCTATAAGCCGAATGCAAAACACTTGCTAGGAAAAATAGAGGGCCAAGTGGCAAGAGGCATTCCAGCCGAGCGCCAGGCACCTAGGCAAGCTGTCACTATGAGCCGAACGCCAAACACTTGCTAAGAAAAATAAAGGGCCAAGTGGCAAGAGGCATTCCAGCCGAGCGCCAGGCACCTATGCAAAGTAAGTGGCAGCTGGCACTATGAGCCGAACGCTAAACACTTGCTAAAGAAAATTAGAGGGCCAAGTGGCAAGAGGCATTCTAGCCAAACGCCAGGCGCCTGAGCAAAGTAAGCGGCAGTTAGCACAATGAGCCGAACACCAAACACTTGCCCAAAAAAAAAAAAAAAAAAAAAAAAAGAGGAAGGAAGTTGACACAAAAAGTTTAATCAGAAGTCGGCCATCTCATTGATAAGGTTCACAAGGTTACAAAAAATGAGGTGTAAAGATGGTAAATATACCAAAGTCAGTACATTTAAAAAAACAAAAAAAAAAAAAAAAAGTTCTAACTAAGAGGCGTTTGCTTCGTCGACCTCTTGATGATGTTGGGCTACCTCCTCATTATTGGTGGTGTCGCCATCCTCACGAAGTGGAGAGTCGAGGTGAATGACAGAATCGTTCTGTTGAGTCCTACCCTCAACAGCGTTGGAAGAATTATTCTGCTGAGGGTTATCTTCAGCAGTAACGGCAGATGGAGTCAGAGTGGACAGAGGAAGAATGTCTAAAGTCAGAGCGGCAGGAGGATTAGGAGTGATCCGAGAAGACGCAATCTCCTGACATTCATCAAATATGCCCTCGGCAACAGTGGAGTCTAGATCGGTATAAACACCAGGAGGATCAATATCCATGTCCTTATCAACATCATCAGGGGTAAAGCCAGTCTGACCCTCATCCGGGACGCGATCGGCGTAACCCTCTCGGAACCCCTGAGCATATCTGAGGGCTCCAACTCTGGAGAATCGAGCATGCAGAGCCAACATACCACCATTTACCCTGCTAATGGTATCAAGTAAAGCGTTGCGCTCGTCCAAAGCCCTTTTTTTCAAAGGCCATCCGAGCGGATTGCTCACCATTCAGAAGGCGCAGCAGTTCTTCCTTCTCGGCCCTAAGGGATTCCCGCTCGGTCTGCCAGACGCTCTTTTCAAGCAGCAGAGCATTCCTCTCATCCTGAAGAGAGTTAGTCTCCTTCCTCAGTGAATCCCTCTCTTTTTCAGTTTTACCAAGTTGAACCATCAACCCGGTCTTCTGAGCAGCTAAATTATCGTTCTCCTTGTTCGCTGCGCTAAGGCTGTCAAAAAGCGCGTGGACCTTGGCATTCACTTGCTCAACTTGCTTCTGCATAGCCATCATCCCGTACAAGGTCTGTAGAGATATACAGGATAACTGGTTAAGCCGAGCAGATGGTTAGAAGAAAATAAGTGTCAAGAGTATGTAAAGATTTATTGACTAAGGGGTAGAAGTTACCTCCATGGTGGACAAGGGGAATCGGCTGAACACCTCCCTCTAAGACAGACCTTTGGCTACCTCGATGTCCTTGGGAGTCCACATACTCCTGTAGTAAGCCATTGCGGTCTGACCATCTTTGAACATGGTCTCGGTCGGTTTCACAGACGATCCGTCTGTTCGAATGAAGCGAGGGCTCCATGGTGCCATTCCAGAAGCGGAGGCATGCCCAGAAGGGGTGGGGGGCCTAGCTTGGGGAGGTCTCACCAGGGATATCATGTTCGGCCCAGAGGGCCTAACCCTCTGAGACAAGGGAACGTCATCTGTGCTGAGGGCACTGTCAAGTTGATGCCTCTTTCCTCTGGCCTTTTCCAGTGCGGAAGTAGTAGTAGAACCAGGAGGATTGTTGACAGAGAATGTAATGTTTGGACTGGCAGTCGCCATGTTAGCGACCGGGTCAGCAGCCGTCACGGATGGATCGGTGGAAGGAGTGGTATCAGAAAGGGTGGCGGAGGAAGATGCTGAAACCGGTAAGGAATTGGATGCAGGGGTGATAGCATGCCTGGGGGCAGTTTTCTTCCTGCCAAAGGAAGGGATCTGAAGTTGGCTCATTGTCTTACCGAGGACTGAGATATCGAGGAGATTATCTGAGGTGAGAAGGTCCGAGCAAGAGGGAACGTTGGTCAGAACGTACCGCTTCAAGTAGTTATCCCTATCCCTGCACACACTGTAGCTCAAGTCATCACAAGGAATGCCTAAGGAATGGCACAAGAAAGTACAAAAATGAGGAATACAAATCTCGCAAGGATAGTCGCTCTTATGGTTTTTATATTTCTTGTAAAAAGAGACAGAACACTTTCCGAAAGCGCTCAGGATAGGGAAATCCTCCGCAGCTGGAGAGAACCAAGCTCCCCTAACCCCAATAATATTTTTCCTCCAACCATTCTCGGATTTGATCTTATCCGTGCAGATAGACCTCTTCTCAATGGGGAAAAAGTGGTAAAATGGTTCGTCAGTTCTGATCTTGCTGACCTTGTAACAGAGGAGAAGATCTACGAGGTCCAAATCCAGACCTCTGTCACGAATCAGGAGTAGCATAACGGATAAAATCCTAAGGAAATTGGGGTTTACTTGTAAAGGGGAAAGATTTAGCTTGTTAAAAACATAGCAAAAGAAAGGATGTAAAGGAAATCTAAGGAGATTGAGGTGGAGGAGTGAAAACAGGGCCTCGCCGGGAAGAAGGCCAGCACCGGTTCTAACATTCACTTCCCGGGGGCAGTTTCTAATTTCTACATCGTCAGGAAGGTGAAGTTTCATGCGAAGAACATCTAGAACTACTGTCATGGTGAGAGTGGATAAGGATTCTGGGGAGATGAAAGAAGTCTTCCAAAAGAAAAATGCAAATGAAACTAACCTTAGAGAGTGCAAACGGCAGAAAGTATTGCAAAGCCACTGGAAGGAAGATCTTTCGCAAGAGATCGCCGGAGAGGATTCAAACAGCAAAAGGTGAGATGGAGACGGTAAAGAGGATCGATGGAGAATCAATGGAGCTTATAAAGATGAGAAGAGCCCAAGGGCCGAGGAGTCAGGAAAGCGATGGGTTGTCTTTTTGAATCTCGAAGCGCCGACCCCTGGATCTAACCGTCCATTCTCCCATACGATCTCCTCGAGCCGTCAAGTCATCATTAGCAGCCACTAATAATTACCCCCTAATCAATAAGGGGTAATTATGGGGGCAGTTGAGGATGCGGCAAGTGGCATGGGCCAGATATGGTTCGCGGGAGTAAGGTCGGGTCGAATGATTAAATTAGGATACATAGCAAAGCGCCCTGGAATGGGCCGAACCTGAGGGATCCACCGAGGAAGGTCAAGCCCATTGGAAGACCAAGCCCAGAAGGAAGAGAGCTTTCAAATTTAGGCCCAATGTAATTGGTTAGCATCAATAAGGGTGATGGCCTATAAATAGACCATGACAGGTAGAAAGTTAAGGAAGAATGCTAGAGAGAGAGAGAGAATGAGAAGAACCGAAATCTTGTATCTTCATATATACATTAGTTTATTTACGGCTTTTGTTATACAGATTCATTATTCTTAAAAGCCTTAGGAAGATTATTTTTTACAGAAAATCAAAGTTGATTTTTCTGTCATCTTTCTAGAACACATACACATAAACACATAATAAGTTTAGAGTTGTGGTGTTCAAATCCTGATCGTAATCATACAGTTGCATCTACAATGATTAGACAAAAGTAGATCTTCATCTATATAATTCAGACGATTGAAGAACAAAAGTAAAAACAATCACACTTTGAAAGGGTTGGAGCGTTCGAGGAGTGTTGTCTAATCTACCTGCTACTCTTCAACAATTATCAAGCATAAGCTTGAGGTCAAGTTACTGTTGGACGGGGAGTGAGAAAGCCAGAGGATTGTCAACAGTTAGTGTTTGGTAGAACGATAGGGTGTGAGCCAGAGTCAAAGTTCGGTATACTTTGTTTCAAGCATAGTGGATTGATTTACTTTGGATTGTACAGTCCATGAGGTTTTTTCCATAACAGTTGACGTATTTTACCAATTGGGGTTTCCTCGCTAAAATCTTGGTGTCATCTCTAACTTTATACTTCGCTTTATTTTATCTACATATGATTAATTGTTTGATTGCTAAAATAAGTAAAGTTGGTAACGACACATATCTATTTTAAAACAAACAAAACTTTCTAAGTATTTTTCGCTGCGTACGACTCACAATTTGGTGTAGTATGGTGTTCTAAGATTCATACAGCCAATAATAACTATGTTGATAGAACATTGTGTCCATGCAACTGAATACATTTTTTTTTCTTCTGAATAAAAGATATATATATATATATATATATATAACAGTTTTCTAGATAATAAAAAAATTTGATTTCTAGCTGATGCTCTGATACCAAAAGGGGAAGCGCACAATACCTTAAAACAGAGTAAACATTAAAGTAGATAAGGCGGTGTATAACCGACCAAGATATATAACAAGATAAATAACTGAATATTAAACTGATATTAAAATCAGAAAGTAATTATAACAAAAGGTTACTGATATAAACTTACAAATTAATGTAACTAATAGAGGTCTGAAGAATACAACATATTGGTGAAGTATTACACTCAGAAAGGGTAAATAAACAAGAACTGAATATTACAATCGGAACTGGATAGGGAAGCCTGAATACTCTCTCTCAAAGTCTGGAAGAGTAGCCTGAATAAAGCCTGATGAGTAATGGGACTGACCACTGCATTTATAGGCGAGGCTAAAGACATCTGAGGCGCAATTTCTGGCTTTCAAAAAGTTTCTTTTGACTTTTGAGGTATCTGTGACTGTTCATGAATAGTAAGCTATTGTTCCTGTCGTTTGTGCTGACGGTTACTGTAGATGAATAGTTCTTTGTCGGGAGCACTGTAGAAATAGTGATTCTGCCGACAGTTACTGTAGAAATAGTGACTTTGACCTGTTACTGTAGCATTGTTGACTTTTCCTAAAAATCCTTAGTAAGGATCATCATAGGGATTTTGACTATCTTGGAATACTGAGTCATCATATAGATTAACTGGGTGACTAGACTCAGCTTCAGAAGATGCATCATCAGCTTCGTCCTCTTCTTGGGAGAGCTCTTGGAGGCGATCAGTTAAAGAAGCAGCCATTTTCTTGAGCTTTTCAATCTCCGATTTGGGAGTTTTCTTAAATTTGGAGGTAGGTGTAGAAGAGGAGGTCTGTTTATGTTGAGTTACTGGTTGTGGTTATGAAACCGCTGTGACTGGTGTTGGTGACTGCTGGGGAAATTCTCCCTCAATGTAACCAATGATTCTGTCAATTTGGAATGCATCCCACCATTTAACATAGTGACGACGGATAACTAGTGTGCCTTGGATATCATATTGCCATTTGAAAATCCATGGAATTTTGTATTTACAGGAGAATAGGAGGAGAATAGGGAACTGAGAATTGTGTTTACTGACTTTGTACACAGTGTGAAAATATTTGATTTGGTTGGCAAGAGTTAGGGGCAAGATTTCTGGAATGAAGCCATACTGAGACCACCATTTCAAAAACTAGGTAGGGAGTGGAGTTTTGTAATTGAATTGGTTATCAAAATTGAGAAACCAAGAATGTGTAAATGACTCATTTTGGTGAAGCATGATAATGAACCAGGCATTCATGTAATCATGGTAATTAAACACATAATCATTATCGGGTAATGGTTTGCATAGAGCAAGATGACTACCCCATTCCTCTAAGGACATGATTTTTTATATATAGAGAGAATGGTAAAGAACCTTTGTCTTATCACTTTTGTCAAAGATTTTGTTAATACGGATGGACTTGGTAGAATATAGAATATTTCTGTAATACTGAAGTGACTTGAAGGGATGATTGGAGCAATAATGAAGATTAGGGGGAAAAAGGATTGGGCCAATTCAATAAGGTTCTGGATGTGACTAAGAGAGGGTTCTATGTAGAATAAGGCATGAACTGGTTTTTCAATGTAGTCACTGGGTGCTTTGGGGGTAGGCCTTGGGATAAATGACTAGGGGAACCTGTAGTAGTGACTTCGAAGGGATCAGGTGCAGGGTTAACTAGAGCAGACTTGAAGGTTGGTAACTGAGAAGTAAGTGGTTGAAATCTATTGGTGAATGCTAAGGCAGAAGATTGTGACTGGGATTGTAATCTGGTAACTGGGGTTTCGCCGGAGCAAATATCAAAAGGTTTAACTCTGTGGGGCCTCTGGGGAGGCTGTCTGTCTGCTATCGGCTTTCTGCTGTAAGAATTCTCTTGTAAGAAAATCTGGAATAGAATTGTTACTTCCTTTGATATATTCTATATCAAAATCGAATATACTTAATATAGCTTGCCACCGGGCAAAAATCTATTTAGAAGCAATATTCTCAACATCTTTTTCTAAAACATATTTTGCGCTTTGACAATCAACTCTGAGGAAAAACTTTTGATTCAAAATATCATCTTGAAATTTACTAATACATAAAACAATAGATAAAATTTCTTTCTTAATAGTACTATAGTTACTTTGTGCTTTTGTCCAAACACCAGAATAGAATCGAACTAATTGTTCAAGTGTATTTGGACTGACTCGTTGCTTGAGGATGCCACCATAGCCAATGTCAGAGGCATCAGTTTCAATTATTTTAAAAGAATCAGTAGTTGGAACGCCAAGACAAGGCAAATTGAAGATAGAGGTCCATGGAGGAGGGTTATTCTACAGACGTTTAAATAGGGGTTTACATTGTTTGCGAAGATCTTTGTAAAAATCAGCAATATAATTTAGAGACCTTAAGAATCGCTGTAATTGTGACTTCTCTAGAATTTGATCAGGGAATTTATTAACAAATTGAAGAGATTTATCAATAGGACGAATTTGGCATTGATAGATATGGTAACCAAGAAACCTAATGTTGGTTTGGAATAACTTGATTTTTGTAGCAGAAATAACAAGACCATTTTTTTGAATTGTTGTTAGAAACGATTTCAAATGTTTCCAGTGTTCATCAATGGACTTGGAATAGATAAGAACATCATCAATATAAACAATGGAAAAGTGACTATAGGGATTGAAAATATCATTCATAATATTTTGGAATTCATAAGGAGCATTTTTTAATCCAAAGGGCATTACTTTCCATTCATAATGACCAAAGGGAGTAGTGAAGGCAGTTTTGTATCTATCTTTCTTGCGGAGACGAATCTGCCAAAATCCTGATTTCATATCAAATTTGGAAAAAATAACTACTTGACTAAGGCGACTAATAAGATCTTTTTTATTGGGAATAGGATACCTAATCCATTCTAAGACCTTATTTAGAGGTTTGTAATTGATGACTAGGCGAGGAACACCTCTTTCTAGTTCATAATTTTTCTGAACATAAAAAGCTGGACATGACCAAGGTGACTTGCTTTTTTTTAATAATCTTCTTATGTAGAAGATCATTAATTTCTTTTTTACAGAATTCCATGACTTCAGGACTCATTTGTATTGGTCTGGCTTTAGTGGGAATATGCCTTCTCTTGAATCCTTTAATATAAGGTAACTTCACAGATTGTCTTTTTCAGTGCCAAAAAACTATGGGTAGATCAGAACAAACTATATTTTGAATTTGTTGTTCAAAATCCTAAATTTTTGTTTGGAGAACTGTGATACCCCTCGATTCTAGAACCACGGGTGATCAAGTCCGGGCACAGATCCGAAGGATACCAGACAATCAATATATAAACAAGCAGGAATAAAACTGAATTAAGAATAAAATAATGATATGCTGAAAAGAATTCTAATTGTAAAACCTCCAAAAATAAAATTTTTAATATAAATTAACTTTCCAATCCGTACAACTCGGGAATCCAACTAGTGGACCCCTAATAATCACAACTGATAAAACTTTACAGAATAAAATCCAAAACTAAAACCAGAAAGAAAAATCCTATTTAGTCGGAAGAGTGAATGACTGTATCTGCATCGCCACGAACAAGCTCTAAACCTGTTATAGACGATCACCTGAAAAATAAGGGTGGGTCAGGCCCACATGCAAGTTCCATGCCACTACAATCCATATATAAACCCGATACGCAGATACATCCTAGATAGCTCAACAATAGCTAAGATAGTCCATATAGATATAAGTACACACTATAGGACGTTCACCGGCCCACATAATCCGTCTCAACCCGAGTAAAACAACCAAGGAAACATCATCAGGCCTGGTTATCAATCCTAGGTGATATACGCACCCTAACCATGATCAGGAGACTCAAGCTCGTATCACGGCACTTAAGTATATATTTAAATCTCTTCCTAATACAGAAAAGTAAGTTAACTGTTTGAGTTAATCCATTCCATATGTATGAAAGGGGTAGGACTTAGTTTTTTTTTTATCTAATCCATCCCTAATATGTCACCGTCCCATACCGGTACATATAATGCAAATGATCCATCAATGATGCACACATGTTTGAACATCAAATCCATCCGGAAACCAACACAACAGAAATCAGATATTGATAAGATCCTATCATGCATCCAGTATATGTTTATAATCATAGATCCTCTTTTTAAATTCTTAAAATAAGAATAAACAATTTAAACCATCCATTTCCATGTAATTGACAGAACCAAAATTAAGACAGTTCAGCAATTATCCTCCATAACATAATATAATGAATATCAGAATTTTAAACTGCACATTATACTAGAATTCTAAATCAACACATCCATACTAGTTCGTTTTAAATGTTAAAATGACGACTAGCATTTACATCCTCCCAAATCCTTTACGGCATGCAAATTTATAATTAAATCTCATGGCATCTATGTAATTCCCCATTATAAAATTCTGTGTCAGATATAATGACACTCCAAAGTTTAAGTACATCATATGAAACTTCAAAAGTATTTTATACCAGTTTCACTTAATTTGCTAACACGAAACTAGCAACTAACCTTCCACTACTCCCGACAATATACAACTTATTAGATACGAGTACATGACGTCATAACCAACATTCCTGGAACTGAACTATGCTAAATATATCATTGATATAAATTCTAACAACAATTACAATGTCAGTCCAAATTAAGTTGTCAAAATAACTTAGCAAAACAAGCATTCCTCCTTCCTTGATAGTAGGCCTATTATAAGCTTATGTTTTATGACTTGCATTTAGGTTTAGCACCTTAGCATAAACCAACTATTTGAAGGCTTTAACAAGTTAATTTTAATCATTTAAAACCCCCCATCACTTTCCAATAATTACCTTTAAGCCCTTGAACTTCAGAAAAATTACAGAAAACACCCGTAGGGGTTTTTTTCCCATGGGAGCCGGCTCCCCTTTATTGGAGCCGGCTCCTAGGATTCTAGAGCCGGCTCTCCCTCATGGATAGCCAGCCTTCTCTTCATGGGAGCCGGCTCCCACCATTTAGGAGCCGGCTCTCACCCTTGAGAGCCCCTCTCTGCTTCACTACTTCGTCTTTGCTTCCGGCAGAAGTTCCAACTGTCTGTCCTAAGTTTCTTAAGGATTTTTAAAGGTTCAATTTAAGCCCTAATAATCCTATAAACTCCCTTGATTCTACTACCAATTGTTCTATAAAAATCCAAACAATTACAGGGCAGTTTATGCAGAAACACCCACCGTTCCAATTTTAAAAACGCAGAACTAATTACAGAAATACTCTAACCTGCATACAATCCATTTTAAAAGTTTAATTAACTTCCTAACCATCCTAGAAACTCTTTACATTCCATTCCAAATTAATTTACAGAGGTTTAACTCCAGCTCACAACAGTTTATACATACGAAGCAACTTCAGTTACAGAACGTGAAATAGTTATACACAGATTACAATTTAGTTTGTCATGAATACACATCTGTTTTAAAGTTTACTTAACTTCTTAACCATCCTAGCAACTCCTCACATTCCATTATGAATTAATTTACAAGAGTTTAACACATAATCCTCACCGTTTATGCAAAGAAACAAGCTTCAGTTATTTCAAAGGTTCCTCAATTACAGTCCGGTAAACATGCATCAATTATTAGTTTTAAAACTTTAATTAATCCCCTGGAGACTATTTAGAATGCACAGAACACAAGTTTATAGGAAGGAGATAGAATGAAACTTGCCTATGAGATTTTGAATTAAAACCTCTACGCTGTCTCTACGTTTCAGAATTCCCCAGATTGTTTTCCTCCTTTGATAAACCTTCTATTCCTCTGTTGCTTCTTGACTTACCCACAAGCAACTCCTCTGCTCGTCCTCTATCCTTCCTCCATTAGCCTCACAGATTCTCTCAAGAACCCTCTCTGTTTTCCTCTCAAAATACTATTCCGTGAATAGGGTTTTGTTTTTGTTTCTCCAACCCTAGCAGACCATACAGTTTTATATATATAGGCTATTATTTAACCTATGTTTAAATCAATTAAATTTACAAGTCGGCTACACCATGAATAAATGAAACCCTAACTTAAATTAAAATAACCCTAAAATATAAACCATATAAGCCATAAACAAGACTCGTCAGTTAAAACCAATTAAATTAAAATAAAAAAATAATTAATTTAAAACACCAATTTAATTAAACAATTAATTTAAAACCAATAAACAATTAAAATAAATCAATTAATCTAAAACAAATAATTCACACTTAATCAATTAAACAAACCAATTCACTATATAACAATTAAGAAAACAAAACACATAAGTCACATAATTAAAAAAAAAAAAAAAATGCAATAAAAATCAAAATTAAATCCCCATTTTATCCTTTTGAAAACTAGGGGTATTACATTCTCCCCCCTAAACAAAAAGAATTTCGTCCTCGGAATTCACGAAACTCTGAATTAATAACTTTGCAAAATTCATTTCCGTTTTCGTGTGGCACAGCCCTTTATATGGAATCTTCCCATCCCCAAATAGTCAACCATTTCGTAGATAACCACGCATGTCTAGGTTCCTTAGATTGGCTAAAGTTATGTATACCTACCAAATCCTACGACCACATACCCAAAATCCTAGCATAATTAACGTTATTTCGCCAAAATAGTAGTTGGTTGGTCACATGCTTGTATCCCCAACTAAATCGTAATCCCGATCCTGACTAAATTAACCAAAATGAAACACATACAGCACACACGCTAAAACACAATAAAAAGCAATAGAATCTTACATAAAGCACCGTTCCTCCTAGCAAAGAAATCTCCTTTAGAAATTAACTTTACTTGATTTGTTCATAATCTCTTTTTCAATTCCAGAGGTAATCATCCAACCCCGACACATAAGCTCCAATCATAGCTCATAACATATCCATTTGCTTCAGCAAATTCCAAAGGCTTAACCTTCATCCTCCTTATAAACGAAATGCAAACCATCTAATGTAGCTTTAAGAAACAACTTAGACTGTCACAACCTAATTCCCACACTTCCCGGAACGTGATATAAAATCATTGCCTCGTTCTAAGAAGAACTCCATCCAATTCCTGAACCCCTGAAGAGTTCCTTTATCTACCTCCTTTAAAGGTAACCCAAAAGGTTAACTATCCACACCAACCCTATAAGTATCGTTCACTATTTTATTAGCGAACAACATCACCCTCGCGCGATCCTTTATTGACAAGATTCAATACCCTCTTTCTGGGGTATGCTACAATTTTCTCCACTAGAATCCTCTTGGGACTCCTATTCCCTGTTTGTCTCCTTTATGAGAACAACTGCAATCGTGTTGGTCCCTTCATGCGGTGACCTCAAACACACTCCTAAATTCTTCCTTGGCCTATACCTCTAAAAGTAATGCCAACCGGAACTAAACCTTTGATCCCTAATTCTGCTTCTGATAAAGAACTTGATAACATACTCATTTACTCCTTTGGGTCTAAATCGCTGTTGCTGCGGACCCCATCCTCCTTCTAGTGTCAACCATTCTATACTTATAGAATATAATTGACATCAGCTGCTCCTCCTAACGAACCGTAAAAGAGTACAATGAATCCTAACATAGCTCTAAGTTTTAAGAGACGCAACACAGAAGACTTCTAATGAAAGACACTCCTAAGAACACTAGAACCTGGAGTGCTCTGATACGAACTGTGATACCCCTCGATTCTAGAACCATGGGTGATCAAGTCCGGGCACAGATCCGAAGGATACCAGACAATCAATATATAAACAAGCAGGAATAAAACTGAATTAAGAATAAAATAATGATATGCAGAAAAGAATTCTAATTGTAAAACCTCCAAAAATAAAAGTTTTAATATAAATTAACTTTCCAATCCGTACAACTCGGGAATCCAACTAGTGGACCCCTAATAATCACAACTGATAAAACTTTACAGAATAAAATCCAAAACTAAAACCAAAAAGAAAAATCCTATTTAGTCGGAAGAGTGAATGATTGTATCTGCATCACCATGAACAAACTCTAAACCTATTATAGACGATCACCTAAAAAATAAATGTGGGTCAGGCCCACATGCAAGTTCCATGCCACTACAATCCATACATAAACCCGATACGCAGATACATCCTAGATAGCTCAACAATAGCTAAGATAGTCCATATAGATATAAGTACACACTATAGAACGTTCACCAGCCCACATAATCCGTCTCAACCCAAGTAGAACAACCAAGGAAACATCATCAGGCCTGGTTATCAGTCCTAGGCAATATACGCACCCTAACCATGATCAGGAGACTCAAGCTCGTATCACGGCACTTAAGTATATATTTAAATCTCTTCCTAATATAGAAAAGTAAAGCAACCATCCATTATGTCGTTCAACTATTTTAGTTGACAGGACATGCATCCATGTAGGAGTTAACTATTTGAGTTAATCCATTCCATATGTATGAAAGGGGTAGGACATAGTTTTTTTTTTATCTAATCCATCCCTAATATGTCACCGTCCCATACCAGTACATATAATGCAAATGATCCATCAATGATGCACACATGTTTGAACATCAAATCCATCCGGAAACTAACACAATAGAAATCAGATATTGATAAGATCCTATCATGCATCCAGTATATGTTTATAATCATAGATCCTCTTTTTAAATTGTTAAAATAAGAATAAACAATTTAAACCATCCATTTCCATGTAATTGACAGAACCAAAATTAAGACACTTCAGCAATTATCCTCCATAACATAATATAATGAATATCAGAATTTTAAACTGCACATTATACTAGAATTCCAAATCAACACATCCATACTAGTTCGTTTTAAATGTTAAAATGACGACTAGCATTTACATCCTCCCAAATCCTTTACGACATGCAAATTTATAATTAAATCTCATGGCATCTATGTAATTCCCCATTATAAAATTCTGTGTCGGATATAATGACACTCCAAAGTTTAAGTACATCATATGAAACTTCAAAAGTATTTTATACCAGTTTCATTTAATTTGCTAACACGAAACTAGCAACTAACCTTCCACTACTCCCGACAATATACAACTTATTAGATACGAGTACATGACGTCATAACCAACATTCCTGGAACTGAACTATGCTAAATATATCATTGATATAAATTCTAACAATAATTACAATGTCCGTCCAAATTAAGTTGTCAAAACAACTTAGCAAAACAAGCATTCCTCCTTCCTTGACAGTAAGCCTATTATAAGCTTATGTTTTATGACATGCATTTAGGTTTAGCACCTTAGCATAAACCAACTATTTGAAGGCTTTAACAAGTTAATTTTAATCATTTAAAACCCCCCATCACTTTCCAGTAATTACCTTTAAGCCCCTGAACTTCAGAAAAATTACAGAAAACACCCGTAGGGGTTTTTTTCCCATGGGAGCCGGCTCCCCTTTATTGAAGCCCGCTCCTAGGCTTCTAGAGCTGGCTCTCCCTCATGGAGAGCTGGCTCTCTCTTCATGGGAGCCGGCTCCCACCATTTAGGAGCCAGCTCTCACCCCTAAGAGCCCCTCTCTGCTTCACTACTTCGTCTTTGCTTCCTGCAGAAGTTCCAACTGTCTGTCCTAAATTTCTTAAGGATTTTTAAAGGTTCAATTTAAGCCCTAATACTCCTATAAACTCCCTTGATTCTACTGCCAATTGTTCTATAAAAATCCAAACAATTACAGGGCAGTTTATGCAGAAACACCCACCGTTCCAATTTTAAAAACGCAGAACTAATTACAGAAATACTCTAACCTGCATGCAATCCATTTTAAAAGTTTAATTAACTTCCTAACCATCCTAGAAACTCTTTACATTCCATTCCAAATTAATTTACAGAGATTTAACTCCAGCTCACAACAGTTTATACATACGAAGCAACTTCAGTTACAGAACGTGAAACAGTTATACACAGATTACAATTTAGTTTGTCATGCATACACATCTGTTTTAAAGTTTACTTAACTTCTTAACCATCCTAGCAACTCCTCACATTCCATTATGAATTAATTTACAAGAGTTTAACACATAATCCTCACCGTTTATGCAAAGAAACAAGCTTCAGTTATTTCAAAGGTTCCTCAATTACAGTCCGGCAAACATGCATCAATTATTAGTTTTAAAACTTTAATTAATCCCCTGGAGACTATTTAGAATGCACAGAACACAAGTTTACAGGAAGGAGATAGAATGAAACTTGCCTATGAGATTTTGAATTAAAACCTCTACGCCGTCTCTACGTTTCAGAATTCCCCAGATTGTTTTCCTCGTTTGATAAACCTTCTATTCCTCTGTTACTTCTTGACTTACCCACGAGCAACTCCTCTGGTCGTCCACTATCCTTCCTCCATTAGCCTCACAGATTCTCTCAAGAACCCTCTCTGTTTTCCTCTCAAAATACTATTCCGTGAATAGGGTTTTGTTTTTGTTTCTCCAACCCTAGCAGACCATACAGTTTTATATATATAGGCTATTATTTAACCTATGTTTAAATCAATTAAATTTACAAGTCGGCTACACCATGAATAAATGAAACCCTAACTTAAATTAAAATAACCCAAAAATATAAACCATATAAGCCGTAAACAAGACACGTCAGTTAAAACCAATTAAATTAAAATAAATAAATAATTAATTTAAAACACCAATTCAATTAAACAATTAATTTAAAACCAATAAACAATTAAAATAAATCAATTAATCTAAAACAAATAATTCACACTTAATCAATTAAACAAACCAATTCACTATATAACAATTAAGAAAACAAAACACATAAGTCACATAATTAAAATAAAAAAAATGCAATAAAAATCAAAATTAAATCCCTATTTTATCCTTTTGAAAACTAGGGGTATTACAGAACTGGTTCAGTTAACTGAATATCAATTCTCTTGTAATTAACTTCTTCCTTTAAAAAACTCTACCGTTGAGTTTTACTTTGAAGCAGATTGATTGATTTAGATATAGGAGAATCAATTACTGATTTTAATTCGTTCCTGGAAGGAGGACTAAGGAATTTGAATTGAACTTTGTGTCCAAAAGGTCGAGTGTCTAATCCTTCATTATCAGTGGTGAATGGATAGAGGAGGTAGATGAATGGAACACCTAATATTAGCTTATCAGTCATATTTTTTACCAAGACAAATGATGTCTTAAAACATACATTGTTTTGGCAAATATGAGCTTTAAAAAGCTTGTATTTTATGTCCATTTTACTACCGTTAGCTGAGCTTAGCCTTTCAGAGGTTTTCTCATAGTATGTAGTTGGTATAAGACCTTCCTGAATGCAATTAAGATCAGCTCCTGTATAAACCAAAGCAACGACTTCAAGTTTGAAATCTTTGTTGATGATAAGGGTTACTTTAGTATACCATTTCTGGAATGAAATGTGATTTAAAGTCTGGAGTTTATTAGAAGATTCAGAACCAAAGGGGTTTGAATGTTTTGATTCGGCTGAATGAGAAGAAGTTTCCTCATCAGAGGATTCAGAAGATTCTTTTCCGATAAAAGGAAAAGCAGAATTTTGCTTTAATTCCAAAATATCATTTTTGGCAACTTGGTGATCTGTCTTGAGATTTTTAATCTTAGTTTTTATTATGTTAATTTCTGTTTGCAGATCTTGGATAGTGACTTCTTTAGGTTTGTTATTAAACCATTCTAGGGTTTTATATAGACTAAAATTGGGCTTACTAATTGTTGGGGCTTCAGGTTCTGAGTTACCTAATAATACCATAAGTTTTTTAAGATATAAGGTTTTTAACTCAGGATCATCTACCTTACTAATTAAATCAATGAGTAGATGTTCTTGTTTATCATTTTTTGTAAGGACATTAAGTGACTTATTAGGATTGCAGCAACTATCTTTAGATCCTAGTGTAATATTGGGAGAACTAGGAGAAGCATCAGATGACTGGGAAGAGGAACCAACTTCTGGATCACTACTGCTATCATCAGTGTTTTTTAACTGGAGAATTTTGTAAATGGATTCTTTGATTTCACTAGGGATTTGTAACTGGTTAATTTTTGTTTTTGCATAGCAATCTTTTGCAAAGTGACCCGTACGCCCACATTTGTGGCATTTATCATTTGTGGCAGGGGTATTCTTTTTCTTAAAATCCTTTTTCCTAAATTTCTTTTTAGGCTTAGGTTTTTGAGAATAGTATTCATTTTTAGGAAAGACTGATTTCCTGTTTTTGTAGTTTCGACGGTAACCTTTGTAACTCTTCTTGTGTGACTTGGGGGTTTGTCTAGATGGAGCTATGGGTGGAACACCGTATTGTTCACAAAAGGTTCCCATTTCATATTTAGCTCTTTTCCTATCATCATGTAACTGGTTACTAATTTTCATGTCAATACACATTCTTAATCCTTTCTTTTGGATTAAGCTGATGATATTGCCATATGTAAGATTATCATAATCAATGTTACCTGTGGCTTTACTAAGAGTATCTCGAATCTTATGAGCAAAGAGGTTGGGTAAACCATTAATGAATTTTTCTTTCCAAAATGGTTTGTTACTATCATCTCTTAGCATAACTCTGGACAAGAATACATCTTTATACCACCTGAAATCACTCATGGTTGGACAAGAGAGATCGGTAAGCTGGTCATGTATTCTAGAGGTGATGTTACTAGGAGTACCTTTAAAATGGTATACTATAGTGTAAACAAGGGTATTGACTCCATAAGGAATGGCTCGTCCTATGGCTTCATCAAAAATAGGAAGACCATCATTATTTTTTTGAATAGCATTTTTGATTCCTGTTCGAGAATCTTCTGTTAGATGTTTTTCCCACCAAGATTTCAACATTCCTGAAAATCCTGAAGCAAGAAGATCAACTATTTTTGGTTGACTAAGGTTATGTGTAGTAACATAGCTATTAGCCACCATGAAAATATGATTGAGTTTATTAAGGATTTCTTGTTCTGATAAACCATCAATATTCCATTCATAGAGTTTATCAAAGGAGACAGAAAATTGATTTTGAATATTTCTTTCTTCATATTGAAGATCAGGCGGTGTCGGTCTAGGGTACCAATTTTTGGTAAGACTAGTTGGGTTGACACGTTTATTGACTAAGCGATTAATCTCTAGATTAGAAAAAACATGTTCAATTTGTTGAATATCAGAGGGGTAACTAGAGGTAAAAGAAAGACTATCAGAATCATTAGTATTATTGATGACAGTGAGTGTTTTACTTCTTTAATAGCTTTGCCTTTCTCCATAGTTTTGAGAAGAGTCTCAATTTGGAGAATGACAGATGGATCAGGAAGGGCTTTGGGAAGGCCTTTTCGCTGTGTAGGCATAGAAATAATTGGTGACTCAAGTGGGGTGGAAGTGACAAAAGGAATAGAAAATGGAGTGAGAGAAAGCTCAATTTTATCAAGTTGAGTCCCAATAGTATGTAAATATTGATTAGTAAAATTATTTTGTTCAATGATTTTTCTTGTGTCGTTATCAGTGACTGTGGTAGTAACTTTTAAAGGGGAGGCAGGAATTTCTGTTCCCATATGATCTAGAACTACAGAGTCTAGAGTAGGATGGGAAGAGGAAATTACTGATTTATCTGATTTTTTCCATTTGACTTTAGTTAATACATTGACTTGATTATAACAGTTTTCTAGATAATCAAAAAATTTGATTTCTAGCTGATACTCTGTCATAAATCTTTGCCAATGATGGAGGATTCTTTGTTATTCCTTCTCAGTATGATTTTTTTGAATTTTTTTTCATTTTTCTTTGTTTTGCTAAGAGGAATATTCATCATGTAACTTAGGGAGATTATATTTAAAAGGTTTACTAATGGTGTTTAACGAAGGATCAACCGGGTTGATGTTACCAATGAAATCTGAAGGTGTAGGGGAATTAGGTGCAAATTGAGACTTGGCTGGAGGAGGCTGTTCATAACAAGGATGACTAATTTGTTCTTCAATGTGAATGCCTTTTAACTTAAGATCTTTGAACTGTGGATTAAGTCTTGAATTTTTTCTGTCAAGAGGAGGAACTGAGTTACTATCTTTGTCATGATCTAGTTTGGAGGAAGTAGAAGGACGAGAACAGGTTAGAAGGCGTTGTTCATCAAAGCTTATTCTAACTGTTCCGTCAATATATTCCTGGACTCTATCAAGACTACAGATATCATTTTGTATTTTTAAGGGATGATTTTCATTCTCAAGAAACTACTCATTTGGTAAAGAAATGTCTTTCCAAGCAATAGTTTTCTTGAGTTGAATATTAGCATCAACAAAACTACTTTCAATTAATAGAGTATGACCCTTAGCATCTTTTTTTATGGCTTTAATGTTGAGATTTGTTCCTCTTGTCTTATAATAAATTCGATAGATAAGTCCTAGGGGTTGTGAACCAGGGAGCATTTTGTAACCAGAAGTTTTAATATTAAAGGTTAAGGCTTTTAATAAATAAGGATCAGTGAGGCTGAGGGTTAGATCAAGGTAACAATTAAAATGAACTGGACCATTACAAAGACTGGTTTTGACTATTCCTAGGAGACTATCATCATATTCTAGGAATCTAGCATCACAAAGGGCTAAAAGTACTGAGGCATTGAAACCAGCACCACCAAATGGATTAATGGCCACTTGGACTAATCCTATGTGAATAAAATTGGATCCACGATCTTTATATTTCTTAATTGCTTTACTAGTGAGTAACTAGCATTTTTCATGTTTTCTAGATAAGGTGTAGATTTGTTCTACTGTTTTAACTGTGTAGTCACTAAGAAAGGTTGACTTGAAGAAACTGGTTTTGTAGATTTCTCTGGTTGGAATACGAGGAATACTCCAATCACTAAAATTTAAACTAATATATTCAACCTGGTATTCTTCTTCATTAACTATGTTTGGAATATGAGGTAGACTAGTTCTGGATCTAGAACTCATTGAAGAGGAAGATCTGAATAACCTATTCATGGTTACTTATCTCGGACTACCTGTGGTTGGATGACTGAATAAAGCATACTGTTTTCATGACTCTCTCAAAGCAATATCTAATTCCTATCCTCGCGCTCATCCGCTCATGCCGTCCCACTCTGGCCTCTCTTGGGTCTTACTGTTTGGCTCGGGTCTTATTGTTTAGATCTGGACTTATAGGAAGAAATAAGAGTACAACGTTGTAAGAATCAATATATATATATATATATATATATATATATATATATATATATATATATATATATATGGGTTGTGATCATTAAGATAGCTAACAAGTTAGGCTCCTTGATATTTTATACCATTGTTAGATATGATATTATTGTATTGATGTGTAAGTGAGCTAGCTAAAAAGTCATGACACTCTACTTATGCCATTGTTTAATATGACATTTATTTATTGTTGTTATATATTTATATATATGTTGTTGGGTATAATTAACTCCCTTCAACCCATTCAATGGTTGGCTATTATTAAGAGTTAAATCCCTCCTTCATCACACACAGAGAAAGCATCGTCACATCACATTAACACAAGTATATATGGAGATAACAATCACACATCCACGCACAACATAATATTTTACATAGTTTGCCCAACTTTAGGGTTACGTCCATGGGCAAGAGAGATTTCACTATTATGAATCGAAGAAGAGAATATACAACCACATGTCAAAACCCACTCACTCACTCAACATCTCTTATGAGGCTACATGTATACACTCGGGAATTACATATACTCTCCCCTCTCCTCACAACACTCACCCTTAAACCCCTTACATCTTTTCTCTCTTCTTTCTCTCTTTCTAAACCTCTCATACCCATATCTATTTATGGAGTCTTCAAACCCAATTCCTTGTTGAAAAAGTATTCCTCAACTTGCCTATAGGAAGTTAACATAATGATCAAAACTCTAATATAGAAACATAATGGGATACACTTTCTTCTATAACTTTTAACCTTCCAAAACAAAATAGGAAACTAATTTTCTGCTCATAAATTTTGAGCCACAAACCCAACAATCTCCACCTTGGCTCAAAATTCAATCTTCACGTGCTTCTCCATACCCCTTCCTCGAACAAGGATCTCTTCATAGCTCCACTTTGAACAAGGATCTCTTCATAGCTCCACCTCAATTAAAGATTTCTCCACTTCGAACAAAAGCATTATGATGAACTTGAGAAACACTCTAACAATCTTCACATTTTCTCAAATTCATCATTCTTCATTTTTTCTTCCATCTTCTCTATCCACCCCGTTGGTGTTCAATTATTCACGCATGGCAACCAATCAATCTTCAACTCAACTTCATCAATTACTTTTATAGATAAAAGCAAAAAATATCACATCTTCACACTTTATATTCCCATTTGCTCTTTATCGGGCTTAGAGTAAACCCATTCATTCTTCACACCCCTTTCTCCGACTATCTTGAAAACTAGCACTCGCCCTTTGCTTGTCCCCAAAACTTATTCTCATGGGCTTCATCTCTGCCATCTTTGCCCCATCTTAAAAACGAGCATCCTCTAGCTTATTCTAAGACTTGTTCCTCATGGGCTTCACACCATCACCTTTTTCATACCTTCATGTCATCATCAAATTTGATTGAATCTCTATAGCACCTAACGATTATCTTCTGTTCTGATAAATTTTGCTGTAATCTTCTTCTAATGATCTTCAGGACCAATCACAGGTTTTGACCCACCATCGGCTCTGATTGGGGATAATTAACTCCCCCCAACCCACTCAATGGTCGGCTGTTATTGAGAGTTAAATCCCTCAATCATCACATACAACGAAAGCAATATCACCTCACATCAATATAAGTATATATGATGATAACAATCACACATCCACGCATAACATAATATTTTATATGGTTTACCCAACTCTAGGGTTATGTCCATAGGAGAGAAAGATTTCACTATTATGAATCAAGAAAGATAATATACAACCACATGTCAAAACCAACTTACTCACTCATTATCTCTTATGAGGCTACATGTATACACTCAAGAATTACATATATTCTCCCCTCTCCTCACAACACTCACCTTTAAACCCCTTACATCGTTTCTCTCTCAAAACCTCTAATACCCATCTCTATTTATAGAGTCTTCAAACCCAATTCCTTGTTGAATAAGTATTCCTCAACTTGCCTACAAGAAGTTACCATAATGATCAAAACTCCAAAATAAAAACATAATGGGATACACTTTCTACATAAATTTTCTGCACATAAATTTTGAGCCACAAACCCAACATATGTGAGTCATAATACGAGCTTGAGGTCTCGGGATCTTTGGTTAGGACTGGGTGTATATTGCCAGATTAGATGGGTAACTGGAATAGGAGATGTGTGTACCCTGGTATAAGGGGAACTCTGAACCACCTCGTGTACGATTTTTCCAAGTGATACCCACTACACGATTGAGACTGCCCTATTATCCGGTGAGAGTCTTAATGTGTATATATGTATCGACTATGTAGATATAACATGAGTTTGGCAAGGGATGTATTGATTGCCCGTTCTTTAATCGGGTCCTAGTAGAGGGAACTTATTTGTGGGTTTAACCCTCTATTTTATTTTTCAGGTCTTGGGCAGTACCAGTTTTAAAGTTGTTCGTACTTATCAGAGTTCATTCGTCTTCACTCTTCCGTATCATTGATATAGGACATTTCTTTAGATTGTTCTTTTATTTATCAGAATTAGTAATTGATTATTATTTTAGTTTTGGGATTTATATAGGGGTCTTGTATTTATGGATTTCTGAGTTTTATTATGGAGAATCTTATTGATGGATATTTTATTGGAATTTATTCATTGAGGTTTTAATTATTTAATTAGTATTTTAGTTACCTTTTATCTTTTATTTATTCTTTATTTATCCATTTGTATTCCATGCTTCTTTTTTAAAAAATATTTGTTTGATATCCTTCGGTTTTGTGCACGGACCTGATCAACCTTGTGTTCTGAAATTAGGGGGTTTCACAAACATCAACCTACCAAAAAGCCATGGGATTCACATTTTGGGTTAAAAAAAGTCGTTGGCCAAGTTTCCCTCCAACCATATGGGTAGTTCAGTCATTTACCATAGCAACTTGCGGAGATTTCAGTAAAGTAGATAGGTCCGACACTAGGAGGGGTGGTCTATGTATTAGTCTCTATTTATGGTGACATAAATCCCTCCCTATAACAGAGGAATTAAGAATTCTCACAACAACAAGATCTACTCGACACGAATTAGGATTTAATGAAACCCGTCACTGGAATTTTTCACAATGTTTTATTATTAGAGGAGGTCAGTGTAATTTCGAAAACCATAGGGTCCCTGTAATTATAGCAAACCATAGGTGAAGTCTGTGTAATTTACACTTTTTTTCTATTTGAAAGTATTAAAATATGAGGAGTAAAACGAACTTTTCACATCCAAAATTAACTTATGTTTGCTCATTAACCGTTTCAGGGGAGATCGAAGTAATAAGTCTCAAACACTCCATCTGTGTGTCATTTACAAAACGTGAGGGGTGGTCAGTGAATTTATCCTTCAATAAAATTACATCCTTGATAACTTTAACAAAGAAACTACTGTGGAAGTCCGTATATTGTAAAATATTATTAGCGTCAACTTACAACCTTGGCAACTTACTTATTGATTTATTAGTTATTAGTTACATACATAGTTAATTTTTGTCCTATAAAATCAATTTTTAACTTTATATTTAGTAGGATGACAATATATGGTACGCATCCTCTATGGTTGCACCACAACGCTTTACAACAGCGATTCACTTTGATTAATCACATGTGGTAGTGATCACGTGTGAATTATCGTGACCTTCATTTCAGTACAACATGGTGTTGTGGTGTTCTGTATTACAAGGATCCTAGCTCGAGAATATATACATGATAAATAGAATTAAAATAAATTTATTTGCCTACTACAAAACATTATGTTGGATTGATCTAAAATCTTCTCGCGGATAGTTGAATTTTAACTTTTGAGGTTATTTGAGAAGTGCGGATCCTCAATTGTACAAGGTCATTTTACACTCGTGCTATAAGGCGTTTTGTGTCGTTTTACCATAAATAATTCTCACATCGTTGTTTTGTAAACCGTTACAAATTTAAACCCCAAACGACCTTAACTCCACAAACGGTGGTACAGCAACAATAATAAAATAAAAAAAAATAAAAAAAATAAAAATAAAAATTTAAATCAAGAAAATTGATTATTCAAATTTTCATTTTTTTTTACCCTCTCTGGTCCCATGATTGTTGAAGTCTCTCTCTATCTAATCATCTTTGATGAAAACACCTACAATCCCTACATTACTCAAAAGTGAACTTGGGTGGTCATTTATTGGAGAAAATATATCAAGGGTTGTGTTGTACTAAATGGTTAGATTCAGGATCTGATCTCACTCTTTTTCTTTCATTAAAATTGAATTTGGTTTTATATTCTCATGATGATGTTTTAAAGTTCTACAAAATAAATCTAAGTTTCAACACTTTTTAATCCAAAATTCAAGATTCGAAATCTAATGTTTTTTTTTTTTTTTTAAATAATAAAAAATAAAACCATCACTTCATTTCATAAAAATAATTAAACACATAAAAATTATCTATACACATTATTTTTATATTCTCATCCATTGTTACCAAAATCGATCCAAATCAACTACTCCTTTGAAGAATTATGTCCAATTTATGACCTGGGTTTATCAAGAGGGCAACATGTTTGTTCATATTCTGAGTCAACAAGCTATGGTGAGAAAGGACTGGATTGTGTTGGATTTTCATTTTCCTAGTGCAGCTATAGAGTTGGCTTCTCTCTTGCTTGGCTTGGGAAATATATATACACACATACTCATATTCTCTAACACAAAAAATTTTAGATTTTAACACACTTAATTCCTCTTTTCAGTTTATTATATCCAAAGCACTTAATTCTTGATTCATAATTCAACACACTTAATTATGTATGATTAAATATACTTATTTTCAAACAACAACATTATGAAGTAAACACATTTTATTCAATACATTTAATAATTATAGAATTAAGCACACTTAATTCCATAATTAATGACATAATTACTGCAACATGAAGATATATTCATATGGGTTTTTAATGAATCATGTATTTTAGTTTTGCCCTCTTTTTGCATATGCAGCGATAGGAAGATGCGTCGTTTTATCATTACCATGTTCTTCTTCTTCAGAATGAGGAAAATTTCCATTCTTATGTGCTACAATTGCAGCGATAGGAAGATGCGCCGCCCCCACACTACCTTGTCCCTGAGGATTTATATGACGTGCTGCATGATATAGTGCCGCCATCCCATCAGGTCCTCTCACTAGTGCGGACCCATGGACAAATAAGAGAGTGAGAACAAAGAAAACTCTGAACAAGACCGCCATGAAGATTAATTAATCCTTCCTTAGAGGCTCTTGCCAAATCCACTCTCTTTTTTTTTCTGCTTCTTCGTCTCTATTTATACTTGCCATAAGATGCTTACTGGTCTGCCAACAATGCCTATTTAAAGAAACTACTTCTAAATTAATGTTTATTCTCCACAATACCTGCCAAAATAATAGTGTGTGTTCATACGTGTATGGTTGACTTTGCTACCCATGTCAAAGTCAATCATAAGATTCATAACATTTACGATACATGTTGATACGAGTATGGTTGGATAATTATATAACCATACTATTTGATTGGATTTGAATTCTTTCTTTGCCTTCCCAATGATTGGATAATTATCTAACCATACTATTTAATTGGGTTTGAGTTCTTTTTAGTTTTGGTAATTTAATTTCTTCTAGAATATGATGGATTATTATGGCATTGGAAAATGATTTGTAAATGAAAATAAACACTATAAAACCAAATCGAAAGAAGTTAGCCTTTTGGTTAAGAAAAAGAAAAAATAAATAGTTAGGCGTAAAATGTTTCGATCTCTTTTTCACTTGCTTCTCTCTTGCAATAACACAATTCTACATTTTATATGATGATTAGAAAAGTAATGATATTCAAAATGTAGAGTTTGAATGAAATGGGAGAGTCGAAAACTCTCAATTCATTGAAACACTCAATTGGATCTCACATTGATCACTATTGGAAATCTCCGGCTTCTATTTTATTCAAACTCTTTTGTCTTAAAAGTCATTTTCCTAATTACAATACAAAAAATGAGATTAGATTTTTTTCGGTTAAGTGGAGGAGTCCAACAACTTCTATCTTATCCGTTAGATCAATTTGGAGCAGTAAGGAAAGTATTTGTACTGCACCCACAACAACTAAAAGTATATTCTTGAAAACATCTCGATGGAGTGTGTGTGTGTGTAGTGCTTCAACTAATTTTATCAGTAAATAAGCTTCTGTTTGAACTAAATGTTGCTTTTTTGGGAGTTCGCCTTCGTGCTTTGTGGACCAAAGGGCAACACTAAAGTAGAAGAAAGATTGTAATTTTGTGAATTTTTTTTTTTTTTTTTTTTTACATATATATAATTGTGGTGTAGAAAAAGAAAAAGGAAAATTTTATTTAAAAAGGTGGTGGGACCCACCACTAGTATATGTGTGTGGCTTAGAGACCCATTTGGTCTCATTTTTCCTCTCTCTCCCGTAGCTCACTCTCACCCCTCATTCTCCATTTTTTTTCTTCTTCTTTTTACAAGATTTCAATCCTAGATTTCTCCCTCAATTTTTGGAGTTTTTAAGTGCCGTTTGCGGCAAATTAGAGATCACGACGAGATCTTCGATTTGATCGAAGCAAAGGTGGTTTTGGTGCACCCTAAGAATTTTGAAATCTAAGGTTTGGATTCGGCAAATTGGGGGTTTTTGCAATTCTTGAGGTAGGGGTTTCTAATCCACAATTTTCTTTGACTTTTGTGAGTTTTCTTATAAAAGTTGTTAAGTTGTTTACTAAATTATGAGTATTGTTTATGGTTATAGACATTTTATGTATAATGAGCATGACAAGGTGTATAATGTGTTGAAAGTGATAAAAATTACTTGTATTGTTTATTGATTTTGATTATATGCACTTGAATGCTTGAATGTCAAATACTATGTTGTCAAAATTGTTTATTGAGAGTTTATTAATTTAATTTTCCCAAAAGCAAACAAATGAGATATAGATGAATTGTATGGAATTGTGAACTTGACATGGTATGGTGATCAAAGCATGAAGCATTCATGCATTGCATTGGGCAAAAAAGGGAAAATTTGTTTTGAAATGAAATGAAATAATTTTGGGAAAATTGTTTTGGAAAGTGTTTGTGAAAACCGGACGCCTAGGAGGCGCCTAGTGGTTTGTTGTGTTATTATAGTCTAGAGAGGACTAGGGATTGAGTAAACTAGGCCGGATGCG